>NW_011495034.1:20101346-20111388 GCF_000754665.1 Bison bison bison | reverse complement strand
CAGGGATTACTGTGATATTGAATGGTTTGCCTTGGAAACAAATAGAGATCATTCTGTTGTTTTTGAGATTGCATCCAAGTACTGCATTTTGAACTCTCTTGTTGACCATGATGGCTACTCCATTTCTTCTGAGGGATTCCTGCCCGCAGTAGTAGATATAATGGTCATCTGAGTTAAATTCACCCATTCCAGTCCCCTTTAGTTCGCTGATTCCTAGAATGTCAACGTTCACTCTTGCCATCTCCTGTTTGACCACTTCCAATTTGCCTTGATTCATGGACCTGACATTCCAGGGTCCTATGCAATATTGCTCTTTACAGCATCGGACCTTGCTTCTATCACAAGTCACATCCACAGCTGGGTATTGTTTTTGCTTTGGCTCCATCCCTTCATTCTTTTTGGAGTTATTTCTCCACTGATCTCCAGTAGCATATTGGGCACCTACTGACCTGGGGAGTTCCTCTTAGTGCTGCCGAGAGGAGCTACCCCACGTCCAAGGTCAGAGGCAGCGGCCGAGAGTGCCAGGCTGTGACGGCTCAGGAACGGTTGAGAGGAGCTACCCCACATCCGAGGCCAGGGGTGGCAGCCGAGAGGACATACCCCATGCCCGAAACCAGGGGCGGCGGCCGGCAGGAGCAACCCCCCTTCCAAGGAGCAGTGGCTGCGCGGGCGCAGGAGGGCCTAGAGGAGCTATTCCACGTTCAAGGTCAGAAGGGGCTGTGGTGAGGAGATACCCCTTGTCCAAGGTAAGGAGCAGCAGCTGCGCTTTGCTGGAGCAGCTGTGAAGAGATACCCCACATCCCAGGTAAGAGAAACCCAAGTAAGATGGTAGGTGTTGCAAGAAGGCATCAGAGGGCAGACACACTGAAACCATACTCACAGAAAACTAGTCAATCTAATCACACTAGGACCACAGCCTTGTCTAACTCAATGAAACTAAGCCATGCCCGTGGGGCCACCCAAGACGGGCGGGTCATGGTGGAGAGGTCTGACAGAATGTGGTCCACTGGAGAAGGGAATGGCAAACCACTTCAGTATTCTTGCCTTGAGATCCCATGAACAGTATGAAAAGGCAAAAGTGCTTAGAATGCATGAAAGACACAAACCTGCCCAACATCTGCTAGATGCTAAAGATCTTTTGTAGCCCATCTTCACACTTTACCTAGAGGGAAACTGAGGCTGAGAGAAAGAAAAGGACATGTCCTACGTCATCCAGCCAGTGATAATTAAACCTGGACCCTGGATCCTCCCATCTCAGTTCTGAACTATTTCTATATCAGGAATGAATCAGAAACCATGATGCTGCTTTTTTGGTCCTTCTCATGTTTTTCCACTGGGAGTAGGTAAGCGTGTCCATCTAAGATGCATTTGATCGGCTTTTGTGTTTTGGTATTCAAGCTGTCACAGTTAATGTCTTTGTGCCTTTTTAAATAATGTACAAGTGAGAAATGCAATGACTCTGGGTGGTTTTTTCCTGGAGGACAGGTTCTTTCCTTTTATATTAAATACAACCCTTTATGTGAAAGGGTCTTGAGAAGGTTAAAAAGTGCTTATAGACCTGAAAGGGGTTACTATGGAGAAAGCATTTATGAGGCTGGGTGTTTAGAACTGAAAAGTGAAAACAATTTCCTTTAAAAACTGCCAGCGGACATTCTGGAACACCAATCTCAGTAATCTACCTTTTGGTTTTAAATTTGTCAGAAGCGCCCTTACTCAGCCCCTCTCACCAGGAGCAGTGGCAGCTGGCCCTGATCACTCGAGGCCTCTCTCTGCCATCCCTCTCTCTTCCAATAGGCAGAGGTCTCCGCCAGGTTGGCCCCCAGACCCGGGCCATTTCATCCTCCCATCCCTTCCTTCTGGGCTGCCAGTGTTATTTATTTTTAATGCCTTTGATTCATTTCCCTCTTGTTTTGACCGAGCAAACAGCACACATCTTCTGCCACCAGGAGGTGTCAATAGTTCATACTTCTCAATTTGTATGCCCCAAACCCACTGTAGGACTGATTTTTTGCCATGCCTGTATCTCAAGTTTCAATTTCAAAGTATTATGCTGCGTTCTTGGCATTAAAGATTCATAGGTTGAATTAAAGATTTATTTTTTAAGGGGGGTACATTATTATAAGGCAAATCACGTTCTTTTCATTTTAGACATATTGGCTATTACTATTTCATCTTTTTTGCTAAAAGCTCAATTACATCAATATCGCTCGAGACCCTCCAAACACTAAGCAAAAAGCCAGGCTTCTCAGCAGCCAAGTGCTTGTTGCCTTGGAAGGATTAACTTTTCTAAGAATGAATCGCATCCATCCGATGCAGAGTTATCTCCCTAATAAAAAGCTGATGGAGTTACACCTCTGCTTAAAATCTCTGCTGGCTTCCTGTTGCTTACAGAATGAAGTTTAAGCTCCTTCTGTCTTACAAAGCCTTCCACAGACTGGGCCCAACCTGCCTTTCACAATTCCTGGGGCACACACTGTTCTTCTTCACACTGAAGAAGACGAGACCCTGCCAAAATGGCTCATCTTGACCGTAGGAGGCCCCCCTCACCCTGCAACCTTACTTTGATTCAATGATACCCAAGTATCTCTCACCCTAGGGCAGAATGCTAACACAGGAGTCCATGTGCCTCTACAATTCAACTTCCTGGGTTATATTGTAAAATATCTATATGTCCATTCCTCCACCCAGACTGAATTCCCAAAGATAGGAATTGAGAATTTTTTCTGTCTATAACCCCAGGGTTCAGCAGAGGGCCAAGCATACTCCATAAAGATTAGTAAGTGAATAAATAATTGAAAGAGTTAAATCTATGAATTTAGCAGCCCAAGAACTCACAGGCATCTTGATCAACATAACATGACAATAAAATCAATGACAGCCTCAGCATTTCGGGTTTTATATTCAGTATGTATAGAGAAAACAAGTATATACAGGAAACAGTCAAATTCCCTACCTTTACTAAGGCTTCTGAGACAGGCTTTGACTACAGTAAGTGCTCAGAAAATTATCCAAGTCATCCCAGGCTTTTGTGGAGACCAGAGCTTCTGAAATGGGTGTGTTGAATAGAGGGCAGGTGTTTGGACAAAGAGAAAAATGCCTTGAAATGGGTGACTACCACATGGACTTGTAGGCGAGCAGGAAAGGGGCCATTCTTAGCAGGAAAATGTAGCAGACTTTCCATTGTTAAGGATGATGTCAGTGACAAGGACAGGGACCTCTGGGGAGGGGCTAGGCATGATAGAAGCAGGAATTTCTAGAAAAAGTCAACCATGACTTCCTGACTTAGAAGCAAGGAGAGTGGCTCCTTTGAAGGATGAAGGCACCTTTTTTCAGGGACTCAATTCTGATGGAAGTTTCAAAGTGCTATTTTGAACCGTGAGACGAAAGGGCAAGGATAAAATGTGTGGAAAGTGGAGAGCTATTCCCTAATCCTGCTGGTCCCTTTCTCCCCTCTCCTCGCTCCCCGAGGGGAAGGAGCCACCTGCCTGGTTGGCCTGAGCGTGGCGTGGCTGCTCCTGGCTCTCTATCTGGTCTGTCTGCCTGGAGGGGGCGTTTCCTCTTGCTCCTGCATCCACAGGACAAGTTGTCTGGGGCCTGACATCTCCTTTCTGGAGACAGGTTGGAAAACCAATTCTATTTGTCTGAACTCATGAGATTTCTCAAATGGGAGATGGGGACCCTATCTGCCGTTGACCTAGGGCAGGTCAACGTTGCTTTACAAAGGGGCAATCCTAAGACCTTGTCTTGAAGGAGAGAGTGAGAGGCTAGATGTGAAAACCCAATTACTGAGCCACAGATTCCAACCACATTTTCTAATCGAGTGACGTGATGTGACGTGACATAAAAGTCGCTCAGTCGTATCCAACTCTCTGAGACCTCATGGACTGTACAGTCCATGGAATTCTCCAGGCCAGAATACTGGAGTGGGTAGTGAATTGAGTGAGGCCAGCAATAAAGATGACGTTTTGATCTTCATCTATCTGATGCTTATAGATATTTCTTGATTAATTCTGAAATTTGGAGGGAAAGGATTTCATTTGCCACTTTAAAAACCCAACACATTGCTTATATTCTTTTAGCTCTGAATTAAGTGATGGGCTCCTGGACCACTCACTGCAGGAACCCAGGGAAAAAGCTGTTTCTTCAGCTGACACTTCCAATATAGGGCTTCTGCCTCATTTGATCTGAAGTGGGATATCCATTTACGGTTTTGGGGGAGAATCCTGAGTTTCACAGTAGCTTGAGGTATCAGCCAAACCAAAGGGTGACAACAACTGCCTTACCAGAATGAAACATACAACCTTTGTGAACTGCAAGCTGAACCAAATCCAACTGCTTATCATACTCAACCTGAAATAAGCAAAGTTTTACTAAAAAAGCAATAAGGCACACCTTGAAGACATTGCAGGTTTGGTTCCAAGCCACAGCAATAAATTAAATATGACAATAAAATGAGTCACATGAATTTTTTGGTTTCCCAATGCCTGTAAAAGTTACCTTTACATTATACGGCAATATATTAAGTGTGTGATAGTGTTATGTATAAAAACAAAGTTACTGTTGTTTAGTCACTCACTCATGTCCAGCTCTTTGCAACCCCATGGACTGACTGTAGCCCGCCAGGTTCCTCCGTCCATGGAATTCTCCCGGCAAAAATACTGGAGTGGGTTGCCATTTCCTTCTCCATAGGAACTTCCCAACCCAGGGATTGAACATGTGTCTCCTACATTGGCAGGCAGATTCTTTACCACTGAGCAAGGTAAATACCTTATTTAAAAACGCTATTGCTAACCATTCTCTGAGCCTTTAGGGAGTTGTAATCTTTTTGCAGTAGTAACATAAAAGATCACTGATCACCGTAACAAGTATGATAATAATGAAAAAGTTTGAAATATTGTGAGAATTAGCAAAATGTGACTCAGAGATCACAAGTGAGCAAATGCTATTGGAAAAATGGTACCAATAGTCTTGCTCGATGCAAGGTTGCCACAAACCGTCAATTTGTAAAAAACATAGTATCTGCAAATGTCAATAAAAGGAAGTGCAATAAAACAAGATGTCTGCAGAGAGATACTAAAGGATCATTCAAACAGAACTGAACTAGCTATTTTCTTTAAAAAAAATCAAAAGACCTCACCTACTGCATCAAAAGAAAATCAAAGCTTTAAAACATTTTCTGAATCGAACTGATAATTCATTCTGTTCAAATATTGAATATCTATCAGGTAATTTTTTTCCCAGCATAGAAAAATATTCAGCAAACTCAACCATGGTTGTTGCTTCCCTCTCATCCTTTTAATTTCTCTTCCCTTTTGGTTACCAATATGCATGTGTATTTAATTGCACTGAGCAACTTTAGCTGTATGCAACAAATTCCAGTAAATTCTGGTCTCGTTTTTATTCTCTTACAAATATTTTGTAATTTTTCTTGTTATGGTTTCTTAGATACACTGTTTAGACATGGACATTTAATTTCCAACTATGTGGGATTTTAAGTATCTTTAATGTTAATTTCTTCATTTGATACTGACTTCTCATTTAAATACTTTCTTCTCTGCAATCACCCTCTGTGTTTTCTTTAGTCTAACTTTACTGAGGCTTTCTGTGGCTAAGTTGAAGTTGGTGAATGTCACATTGTACTTGAAAATATATGAGTTATTTTCAAATACCTTTTGATATTGATTTCTAACATAATTCCACAGTGATAAGAGAACAGATTCTGTATGATTTCAGTACCTTTAGACCATGAAATTTTTGCATCTTGTTTCATGTCCCTGGATATGTTCCAGTGCCTCATAGTTTACAGTCTATGGGAACTTGAATAGAATTTGTATTCTAGTGTTGTGTGAAAATTGTATAAATCTTGATTATGTTGAGTTGGTTTATAGTGCTTTTCAGGTCTACTATATCCTTCTACTTCTCTGTATATTCATTCTATTAATTTTTGAGAGTTTGATATTGAAACTCCAAATAAAAATCTTAATTTATCTACTTAAAAAAAGAACAAATAGCATATAAGCATGAATGACCAATAAAAATAGTCAAAAGATTTTATCTATGTTGGTACAATATTTCATGTTTTCTCAAAGAAGAAATTGTGAAATTCATGGCTGAAGCACATATAATGATGGAATTTCCTCTTCTAAGACACCTTAAAGGATTTTTGAAGGATGATCTTTTAATAGATTGTAAGTAGATGAAACCTGTTCCATTGCTCTCCAGGTAGTCCGCCTCTGGGGCTTCTAGTCTTGGCTTGTACACTTCTTAGTAGAGTGGTATTTATATAAGAGGGTTGGAGAGCTGTATGCCGGTTTGATTATTTGTTCATTAGCTGATTCATTCATTCATTCCTTCAACGAATATCCAGTGACCCCCTCTGTGATAGTCCCACAGAATAAATAAGTCATAGCTCTCCTTTGAGTTCACAGATTAATAGCAACAACAGGAACATCAGTGGATAAATCATAGAATGAGGGTTACAGAGAGGTAACAAGGAACTCTGAGAACTCTTTATGTTTCTGATTAATGGTAATGCTCATTTCTTTTATCCTTAGATGAAACATCTATTTCCAGAGAATTCTAGTTCAAGGAAGTAAGCTGATCAACTCTATTCAGCTGCAGTCTGTCATTTGGGAGGTACTTTGAAACCTCCCAAGGACTTCTGAACAGTGTCAGCTACACAACTGTTGGTAGGCTGGGCTATGGTTAGAAATGACATGAAACAATAGTCTAAGCCGACTGCATAGGTACACTTATTTGGGTCTAGGCACTTTTCAAAGCACTTTAATTCATTGCACCTAACCACCCTGTGAGGTTGATTCTTTTGTAATCCCTGTTCATAAATGATGCGTCCAAGCCACAGAGAAGGTGAGCAGTGCCTCTGAGCACACAGTTTATAAAGTGTTGAGCATATACTTTTATTTACTCAGTGGAGTATAACCTTGAGAGCTTCCCTTGAATTAGCTTCCTGCCATAAGTTCCCTCTCTATCTCCTTCTCTCATAAAAATCATGTGCAAGGGACTTCCCTGGCAGTCCAGTTGTTAAGACTATCTTCCAGTGTAGGGGGGTTGTGTGTTCAATCCCTGGTTGGGGAGCTAAGATCCCACATGTTTTGTGGCCAAAAGAAAAAAAAAAAGCAAAACATAAAACAGAAGCAATATTGTAATAAATTCAATAAAGACTTTAAAATGGTCCACATTAAAAAAAAGATCTTTTAAAAATGTGCAAAATTTAAAAGCAACCAAAAAACCAAAATAAATGGGCTTCTTGAGTTTCAGGGTTCTAAGTTTAATAGAAGCTTTCTGTTTTCTCAAAACTTGTACTTTTTATCTTCTATGAATACTCTCATTTGGGTCTAAAACACACAGCCTATATTTTTAAAAGAGCAGCAACTTGAAATCTAATAGATAAAAACTTATAAAAAGTATTAATTATATAAAAGTAATAATCAAATCTTTCTTGCAATGTGACAAACTAAATTTGTAACAAAATCAGTAAAGTTTAGACCCCTGAATTCATTTAAGAAATACACACATAAAATAACTGGAAAATCATAGGTTATTCAAGAAAAATCTTAAGAGCAAGGCCTTTCCTTGCTTATCAAAGATAAAAGAAAAAAGATTTATTGAACCCTAGTGAAATAAAGATTTGAGCATTCATTCTGCCTGAGGGACTGTTTCTTAGTTTTCATGCCTAAAATTCTCATAACGGAGACAGTCCTTTGAATTAAAATGTTGTCTGCAGAAAGCCCCCAAAATCTACATGTTACCTAAGAGGAAAGAAAACTTCTTATATTAGCATCTTGTGATAAATTATAACAGCTCAATTTGTCAAATTAGCCAACTACAACCTTAGAGAGCATTCAACAGAGATATAAAAGATTAGGACTCAGCAAAAGTGAATTTTAATTGCTGGTGAATTATTATGGCTTCTCATGGATTTTTGAAGATACTTTCTTATTGATTTGTGAGAACTCTTTATATGTTAGTGAAAATCTGCTGTTTTTGCCCCTTAGCATTCCTTTTCCCTTCTTCTGATAGCAGAATCACTCTGTATTAGGAAGAATGCATTCCAGGTGGTTCGTGTGGCACTGATCTACCCCTTTCCCTACCACAAGGGCAGCACATGATCCATGCCTGGCCAGAAACATCAGTGGGTAACACACTAGAATCTCAGAACAAGAGAGAGAGGAGCAAAAGAGAAGGAAACTTTCCTTCAGCCACAGGGGTTATTCAGTGTTGGACCTGTGACCCAAACTGGGTCAAAATCCTTCTAAAACCTTCTCTGCTGGAGCAATGGTTAGGCTGGTAGGACAGGAGGAACTGGGCTCTAGGCAACCCACGTGGCTTCCTCATGATGGAAGCCTCAGGCTACTCCATCCCTAGGCTCTCCAGTTATGGAAACTAGCAAATCCCCTTGTATGTTTCAGCAAGTCTGAGCAGGACTCTTCAGTTGAGAGCAACCATACAAAATCACACATTGAAGATATTAACATTTGGTCTGTCACATATGCAGTAAGTGTTTTCCCCAATTGTTTGTTTTTTAATTTTGCTTAAGGAGATTTCTGTCATATGGCAGTTTTTTGTTTTTAAGGGGTCATTCTTTTCCCTCTTCAGTGTCTAGCTTTGATGATATACTTCAAACAGCCTCCTTAAATTCCTTCTCTAACGGAAATTAACAAATAGTTATCCATTTTTTTTTTCTGGTACTTTTCTGGTTTTGTCTTTACATTTAATCTTTAATCTATCACAGATTTTTATTGTAAGATGTGTAATAGGTAATTCATTTTTACGTGATGATAGAGTCATTTGTCCTAACCTTATTTGGTGAACAATCCAATTTTTTTTCCTAGTTATTTCAATTTACCTTTACTTTGTCCCAATTCATAGTCATGCTTTGGTTTTTGTCTTGGCTCTCTATTGTCTTCCATCAAGGCACCCCTCTTCCTGTACCAGTTCTGCACCTACATGAATTAATGGATTCTTGGGGAATTCCCTAGCAGTCCAATGGTTAGGGCTCTGCATTTCCACTGTGAGGGGTCACGGGTTTGATCCCTGATTGGGGAACTAAGATCCTGCATGCCTTGTAGCCTGGCCAAAAAAAAAAAAAACCCAAACAGATTATTATACCTGCTAGAAGAAGGTTCACTCTTCTACTGGCTATTCTTACACATTTGATTCTATATTAGTATTAGAATCTTTTTTCTTCCTAAGTTCATAAAAACTTGGCTGGAATTTGCTTGGGTCTGGATATGTGTATGAACTTACAGAGGAGCAATATCTGTATTATTTTGAGTCCATCCATGTGAAAATGTGCTGTTTTTGCTGTGCTTAGTCGCTCAGTTGTGTCCAATTCTTTGCGACCCCATGGACTGTAGCCCACCAGGGCTCCTCTTTCCATGGGGACTCTTCAGGCAAGAATACTGGAGTGGGTAGCCATGCCCTCCTCCAGGGGATCTTCCCAGCCCAGGGATGAAACCCAAGTCTCCTGCACTGCACGCAGATTCTTTACTGTCTGAGCCACCAGGGAAACCCTCAAATTATTAAAGTGATTTTTATGTTCATCAGTAGAGTTTAATACCTTTGCTTACATTCAGTTCAGTTCAGTTCAGTCGCTCAGTCATGTCCAACTCTTTGCGACCCCATGAATCTCAGCACGCCAGCATCACCAACTCCGGGAGTTCACTTAGACTCACGTCCATCGAGTCAGTGATGCCATCCAGCCATCTCATCCTCTGTCGTCCCCTTCTCCTCCTGCCCCCAATCCCTCCCAGCATCAGAGTCTTTTCCAATGAGTCAACTCTTCGCATGAGGTGGCCAAAGTACTGGAGTTTCAGCTTCAGCATCATTCCTTCCAAAGAAATCCCAGGGCTGATCTCCTTCAGAATGGACTGGTTGGATCTCCTTGCAGTCCAAGGGACTCTCAAGAGTCTTCTCCAACACCACAGTTCAAAAGCATCAATTCTTCGGCGCTCAGCCTTCTTCACAGTCCAACTCTCACATCCATACATGACCACAGGAAAAACCATAGCCTTGACTAGAC
>NW_011495034.1:20094087-20101246 GCF_000754665.1 Bison bison bison | reverse complement strand
TCAAAAGCATCAATTCTTCGGCGCTCAGCCTTCTTCACAGTCCAACTCTCACATCCATACATGACCACAGGAAAAACCATAGCCTTGACTAGACGGACCTTTGTTGGCAAAGCAATGTCTCTGCTTTTCAATATGCTATCTAGGTTGGTCATAACTTTTCTTCCAAGGAGTAAGCGTCTTTTAATTTCATGGCTGCAGTCACCATCTGCAGTGATTTTGGAGCCCAAGAAAATAAAGTCTGACACTGTTTCCACTGTTTCCCCATCTATTTCCCATGAAGTGATGGGACCAGATGCCATGATCTTCATTTTCTGAATGTTGAGCTTTAAGCCAACTTTTTCACTCTCCTCTTTCACTTTCATCAAGAGGCTTTATAGTTCCTCTTCACTTTCTGCCATCAGGGTGGTGTCATCTGCATATCTGAGGAGATTGATATTTCTCCCCGCAATCTTGATTCCAGCTTGTGCTCACATTGGTCCTGGGCATTTTGTATTTTTGTTAATCTTTTTTTATTTTTTTGTTAATCTTTAAAACAATATTGTTTGAGTGATTATGTTTTTAAAATAGTGTTTACTATTATATAGGAAAGCTATAGGCTTTATAATTAGGATGGTAAACCCTCTTGGTTCCAACAATTCTCTGTATTTCTTGGGTTTTTCAGGTGCACAGTTCCAATCACTGTAAATAACAGTATTTTAGGCCACCTCCTTTCTCATACAGAAATGTTATATTTTATTTTCACTGTTTATTTTGATGATAACTTGCAGAGTCTTTTTAAAATATTATCACCTATAATATGGTTTTTCCAGTGGTCATGTATGGATGTGAGAGTTGGACTGTGAAGAAAGCTGAGTGCCAAAGAATTGATGCTTTTGAACTGTGGTGTTGGAGAAGACTCTTGAGAGTCCCTTGGACTGCAAGGAGATCCAACCAGTCCATTCTGAAGAAGATCAGCCCTGGGTGTTCTTTGGAAGGAATGATGCTAAAGCTGAAACTCCAGTACTTTGGCCGCCTCATGTGAAGAGTTGACTTATGCTCTGATGCTGGGAGGGATTGGGGGCAGGAGGAGAAGGGGACGACAGAGGATGAGATGGCTGGATGGCATCACTGACTCGATGGACGTGAGCCTGAGTGAACTCCAGGAGTTGGTGATGGACAGGGAGGCCTGGTGTACTGCAATTCCTGGGGTCGCAAAGAGTCGGACACGACTGATCGACTGAACTTACCTGAACTGAACTGGTAATAGGACGTGTAGATCTAGCTTCCAATTATAATGTTAGATCCTTGTGGGTTTCAGTACTAAGATATCGACTTACTGGTTTGAGATTATATATGTGATAAATTGTTATACCTAGGTTAAAAAGGTATTCTATTCCAATATTACTAATTTTTTTTTCTTTTTTGCCTTTTATTTGTTTTTCATTGAGGTAGAAGAGATACAAGTGAGGGAAAAAACACACAAAAACACCCAGTCATCAGAAAAAATATTAACTAAAACCATAATGGTATGGTGTGCAGTGATTACGGTACACCCACAAAATTTTTAAATGCTGACAATACCAGATGTTAATGGCAATGTGGAGTGATCAGAGTTTGACATCTGTGGTAGAAATTTTAAATCATATAACCATTTGAAAGACACTGAAAGTTTTGGAAAACAAAACGTACATTTACCCTATGACCTAGTAATTCGATGCCTAGTTATATACTTAAACAGAAGCGCTTGTTATTTATTGTCTTTTTAATAGTAGCCATTCTAACAGGTGTGAAGTGGTATTTCGTTGTGATTTTGATTTGCATTTCTTTGATGATTATTGATGCTGAACACCTGTACCCGTTGGCCATCTGTACACCTTTTTTGGGGGAAAAAAAATTTCAGTTCAGGCCCTTTTCCCTGTTTTCAATTGTTGTTTTTTTTTATTCTGAGTTGTATGAATGCTTTGTATATTTTGGATATTTATCCCTTATTAGATGTATTGTTTGCAAATATATTCTCCCATTGGTAGGCTGCCTTTTTGTTTTATTGGGTTTCTCTTCACTGTCCAGTGCTTTTTAGTTTGACACAGCACCATTGGCTTATTTTTGCTTTTGCCTCCCTTGCCTGAGAAGACATACCCCAAACTAGTTCTTCTAAGTGTGTACTGTCTGTTTTTCTCTAGAAGTTTTATGGTTTCAGGTCTTACAGTTAAGTCTTTAAGCCATTTTGAGTTTACTTTTGTATACGGTGTGATAAACTGAGCCGGTTTGACTTCATGCATGTAACCTCCAGGGTTCACAATACTATTAATTGAAGAGGATGTCTTTTCCCCATTCTATATTCTTGCCTCTTTTGTTGTAAATTAACTGGCCATATAAGTATGAATTCATTTCCGGGCTCTCCTTTCTGTTCCATTGATCTGTGTGTCTGATTTCATGCCAGTACCATGCTGTTTTGACTACTGTATCTGTGTGGTATAAGGAGTAAGGAGATACGATGCCTCCAGCTTTGTGCTTTGTTCTTCTTTCTCAAGATTGTTTTAGCTATTCAGGGTCTTTTTCGTTTCCACACAAATTTCAGAATTATTTGTTCTAGTTTTGTGAAAACTGCCATTGGTATTTTTATAGGGATTGTATTGAATCTGTGGATTGCCTTGAGTAGTATGGTCATTTTAACAACATGTCAACGTGTATTCTTTTAGTCCATAAGTACATAATATCTTTCTATTTGCTCATGTTGTCTTTAATTTCTTTCATCAAAGTTAAAATTTCTAAGTACAAGCCTTTTATCTCCTTGCTTAGATTTATTCCTAGGTATTTTATTCCTTTTGATGCAATTGTTAGATTATTTTCTTAATGTCTCTTTCTGATAGTTTGTTCTTAGTATATGGAAATGCAACAGGTTTCTGTGTATCTTGTATCCTGCAAATGTACTGAGCTTATATATTAGTTCTAATAGTTGTTTGGTGATGTCTTTAGGATTTTCTATACAGATGGCCTTTGAACAAATGTGAGTTTGAACTGCACAAGGCCACGTGGATTTTTTTCAATAAATGTACAAAAATCTATGTGCAAGAGTTGTATTGAAGTGGATAGCCTGTTCTTACACAGGCATCAATGACATTTAATATAAAACTAATAATGTGCTAGTTTTCTTGCTGTTTTATATCTTTTCTTTCAAAGGATTACTTACAGTGTGCTTCTCTCTCTCACAATTGGAGAAACTGCATATCAGTCTATCATCCCAGGTAAGTATTGTTTTTTTAAAAATAAGGTAACAGTATTTCCAATACTGTATTATGAATATGACTGTAATACTGTATACCATAAAACTTTTGTTAACAATTCATTCACTAATATATAGATCAGGCTTATTGTTTGTTGTTTATTTGCTAAGTCATGTTCGACTCTTTGAGACCCCATGAACTGTAGCCCGCCAGGCTCCTTTGTCCATGGGATTTTCCAGGCAAGAATACTGGGATGGGTTGCTGTTTTCTTCACCAGGAGATCTTCCCGACCCAGGGATCAAACCCTCATCTCCTGCCTGACAGGCAGATTCTTTACCATTGAGCAACCTGGGAAACCCTGTAGGTTAGGCAACCATGAAGCAATTTATGGGTTACACTAGACCAACATAAAGCAATCATGTTGCTGCTTCCTTGTTACCAGTGTTGCAGTTGTTATACCTGAAAATAAATATGAATTTATCTTTTCCCTTTCCATGGTATTAGTAATATGTGTAACATTTACTGTGTTTTGTGTTGTATAAGCCAGTATTGATGTGGGTGCTGACAGTTCATCTTGTAAATGAATGACATAAACTTGCTGCTGCTGCTGCTGCTAAGTCGCTTCAGTTGTGTCCGACTCTGTGCGACCCCATAGACGGCAGCCCACCAGGCTCCCCCGTCCCTAGGCTTCTCCAGGCAAGAACACTGGAGTGGGTTGCCATTTCCTTCTCCAACACAGGAAAGTGAAAAGTGAAAGTGAAGTCGCTCAGTCGTGTCCGACTCTTCGCAACCCCATGGACTGCAGCCCACCAGGCTCCTCCATCCATGGGATTTTCCAGGCAAGAGTGCTGGAGTGGAGTGCCATCGCCTTCTCCAGACATAAACTTAACAGTACTGAAAAATTCAGTACTACACTATTAGTGGGATTCTCCAGGCAAGAATACTGGAGTGGGTTGCGATGCCCTCCTCCAGGGAATTTTCCCAACCCAGGGATTAAACCCAGTTCTCTTACTTCTCTTGCATTGTCAGGCAGATTGTTTACCACTAGCGCCACCTGGGAAACCCATATATTTTCACTTCCTTTTTGCTTTTCTTGGCACTAATGGTAAAGAACCCACTTGCCAATTCAAGAGATGTAAGAGACCCAGGTTTGATCTCTGAGTCGGGAAGATCCCCTGAAAAAGGGAATGGCAACCCACTCCAGTATTCTTGCCTGGAGAATTTCATGGACAGAGGAGCCTGGAGGGCTGCAGTCCATAGGGTCGCAAAGAATCTGATACCACTGAAGCGAATTAGCACGCATGCACAAATGCTTTTCACAAAGCATTTTTTCTAGCTTACATTAATTGTAAGAATACAGTGTATATACATATAAAATGCAAAATATGTGCTAATTGACTGTTTATGTTATTGGTAAGGCTTCTAGTCACCAGTAGGTTATTGATAGTTAAGTTTTTGGAGAGTCAAAGGTTATACACAGATTTTCAACTATGAGGAGAATTGGCTTCCCAGCCCTTGTGTTGTTCAAGGGTCAGCTATTTGTAGTATCATGTATTCTGCCCAAACTGGCAATTTTGCATCCTTCTTGCCAATTCGAATTCTTTCTATTTCTTGTCTGATTGCTGTGGCAATCCACATTTCCTCTAATACCTCACTTTTGCAGCTTACAGAGTTCTAACTTCCCACCAAGGCAAAAACTAGCTCTACTATTTTCCCTTTTGATCCTCGTCTTCCCTAACCCCTGGATTCATGTGTTCCTAAGTCTATCCCGGCCTCAGCACAACAAACTTCTTAAGTCAACTTGGAACTTTAGTTAAACACCTATTTTATCCTATATTTCTTGAGATTATCTACAGAGGGGGAAAAAAAAGAGAAAGAGATATTTAAAAAGTAGAGTGGAAGCAAGATTGTTAAAGCAGGTGGTCTGATTTTTAATTTCAGGTTTAACATCCCCTGCAAAACATACACACATATAATCTTTGCTCAAAAAGCCAAAACAAGTGGCATAATAATGATAAGGGGGTTTTTTTGGTTTAATTTTTAAAATTTTATTATTGGGTTATGATTGCTTTACAATGTTGTGTTGTACAACAAAGTGAATCAGCTATACGTGTACATTTCCCCTTCTTCTTGGCCCTCCCTCCCACCTCCCCATCCCACCCCTCTAGTTTATCACAGAGCACTGAGCTGAGCTCCCTGTGCTACAGGGCAGCTTCCCACTAGCTATCTATTAGAAAAAGGTACAATGATAATTTTTTTAAAATGCAGGTGTGGTAAATTTAATGCTACAGACTCAAGTGGAAGCCCTCTTACAGCCTTACCAACTCAGTGTAAAGTCTTCTGAAATCAGCCTTCTTAACTTCATTTTGTTTCATTTACTTTATTTTTCTTCCTTCTCAGAATTATTAAGTTTCTAGTCGCTTTGCCCCAGATGGCCTCTTAGCTTCGTGATAAATATTGTCAACTCATGTGACACTTAATACATTGTTATAAATTTTGTAATCTCCAGGTAATCTCAGATCCTACCTGTAACAGGGTTCTATATAGACCTAAGTTCTAAATTTTTGAAACTGGAAACCTATCACTTGGAGTCACAAACATTGCTGAATACAAGGATGGTATATGGAATTGGTGTTGGCAAAGAACTTTTCCCTTTTTTTTCAGGGAAGTCCAATTTAAAGGTTGTTGTAAGTCACCAGTGTACGTAGGACATACACGCACCCATTGTTCTTGGCAAAAGTACTGCATCCACAGGGTAACAAAAATGGAGACACTTCTTCTTGAAGGGCCGGGGGCTCTACTTGGTGGTATATGTGGTGTGTTTGAACAGCACTGTGCCCCTTGGGAGTCATAAACGTCTTTTCTCATGAAATCTGGATTTAGACTGATACTTGCCTGAAAAATCACTTTGTTTTTTCCCTTCCGGGGAGATGGGTCTATGATCTAACCCAAACCTTTCTCACAAGAGATTACAAATTATGAGGATGACCCAATTTCTCATTCATCGTCAGGCCAAGAGATTGTGACAAGATACTCTATGGGTTTGATATAGGACTAGCCACGTTAGACTCTTAGGGTCCCATGGTGGTTTAGTCACTAAGTTTTGTCTGACTCTTGTGACCCCATGGACAGTAGCCTGCCAGGCTCCTCTGTTCATGGGATTCTCCAGGCAAGAGTGGGTTGCCATTTCCTTCTCTAAGGGATCTTCCTGATGCAGGAATCGAACCCAGGTCTCCTGCATTGCAGGCAGATTCTTTACCGACTGAGCTACAAGGGAAGCCCAGGATCCCATAGATGGTGTCATTTAAGACCAAATGACTTTGAGTCTGGGAACAGTCTTCTGAACTTCTGGGTTTGTCTGGTCCAGGCCATGAGAATTTAGTGTTGTGCTAATGAAGGAGCATGGCTCTTTTCCAGGAAGGGAAAAGGTCTTCCTGTTAGTAATCAGACTGGAGTATGGATGAAGGATGGTCTTAAACTTGAGGAAAGGTGTCTTCCTCTCTCTGAGACAAAGTTGGGTCTGGGATTTAAGGAAAGAGTTTTCTTGGAGGTGGCAGGGATAGAAACAAATAGCTTAGCCAAGTGGAGCTAGACCAGTAACCAAGATGAAGCCCTAAGTGAGGTCAGGGCTGTGCTTCAAGATGAGACGTCTGTAGGGTGAACAAAAATTATTATAATTTTTTGGTCCAGGTTCGCCCAGAACTGACACAATTTTCAAACTAAAATTTCTGGAGAATTCCTTCTTTAAAGAAAAATTTTTGAAGTTTTTACTGGAGTATAGTTGCTGTTCAATGTTGTGTTACTTTCTACTGCACAGGAAGTGTATCGGCTATATATACATATATATATATATATACATTTCCCCTCTTTTTTGGATTTCCTTCCCATTAAGGTCACTGCAGAGTACATCATGAGAAATGCTGGGCTGGAAGAAGCACAAGCTGGAATCAAGATTT
>NW_011495034.1:20093474-20093987 GCF_000754665.1 Bison bison bison | reverse complement strand
AGAGAATATCAATAACCTCAGATATGCAGATGACATCACCCTTATGGCAGAAAGTGAAGAGGAACTCAAAAGCCTCTTGATGAAGGTGAAAGAGGAGAGTGAAAAAGTTGGCTTAAAGCCAACATTCAGAAAACAAAGATCATGGCATCTGGTCCCATCACTTCATGGGAAAAAATGGGGAAACAGTGGAAACAGTGTTAGATTTTATTTTGGGGGGCTCCAAAACCACTGCAGATGGTGATTGCAGCCACGAAATTAAAAGACACTTAGTCCTTGGAAGAAAAGTTATGACCAACCTAGATAGCATATTGAAAAGCAGAGACATTACTTTGCCAACAAAGGTCCGTCTAGTCAAGGCTATGGTTTTTCCTGTGGTCATGTATGGATGTGAGAGTTGGACTGTGAAGAAGGCTGAGTGCCGAAGAATTGATGCTTTTGAACCGTGGTGTTGGAGAAGACTCTTAAGAGTCCCTTGGACTGCACGGAGATCCAACCAGTCCATTCTAAAGGAGA
>NW_011495034.1:20058013-20093374 GCF_000754665.1 Bison bison bison | reverse complement strand
TCCTGTGGTCATGTATGGATGTGAGAGTTGGACTGTGAAGAAGGCTGAGTGCCGAAGAATTGATGCTTTTGAACCGTGGTGTTGGAGAAGACTCTTAAGAGTCCCTTGGACTGCACGGAGATCCAACCAGTCCATTCTAAAGGAGATCAGCCCTGGGATTTCTTTGGAAGGAATGATGCTAAAGCTGCAACTCCAGTACTTTGGCCACCTCATGCGAAGAGTTGACTCATTGGAAAAGACTCTGATGCTGGGAGGGATTGGGGGCAGGAGGAGAAGGGGACGACAGAGGATGAGATGGCTGGATGGCATCACTGACTCAATGGACATGAGTCTGAGTGAACTCTGGGAGTTGGTGATGGACAGGGAGGCCTGGCGTGCTGTGATTCATGGGGTCGCAAAGAGTCAGACACGACTGAGTGACTGAACTGAACTGAAGGTCACCACAGAGCACTGAGTGGAGTTCCCTGTGCTATACAGTAGGTTCTCATTAGTTATCTGTTTTATTGCTGTTGTTCAGTCTCTAAGTTGTGTCCGACTCTGCACTCCCATGAACTGCCACATGCCAGGCTTCCCTGTCCTTCACTGTCTCCCAGAGTTTGCTCAAACTCATGTCCATTGAGTCGGTGATGCTATCCAACCATCTCATACATGGCATAAATAGAGTGTATATATCAATCCCAAAGTCCTAATTCATCCCCATTTTCTGGGCAAATTAGGATGCTTGGCTGACCTAGCTATTAATCAAATGTTTCCCTTTGTGTTGTAATATCAATGCCCCCAAGACTTCAGTAAAAACTGGTTGGAGGTCCAAGCTGTGCTCTGGGGACCCATTATTCCCCCTCCCTTTGGAGGGGCACACATCCATGTGTGAGGAGAGAGCAGTGGCTACCTGCCTTAAACATGACTCTCAGATGTGGTAAGAAGCAGTCAGTGGAGACGCTGAGCATTAACCTGGACTGGTTAGAGGAACACGGAAGTGGCCTTCACAGGTCCCAGGAGAAAGATGGGAGAGGTGACAGTGACAGGATGAAGGCTGGACTTCCTGTCAGGGCACAAACGATTATTTGAGCATTGAAAGGAAGTGTTGACCTTGAAGCTGGTAAACTTGGGGACATCTGGGTTACATATATTTCTAGACATCTTCCTGTGTTGTATGGAAAAACACATGCCAACCTCAGAATTGATTTTTCCATTCATTTCCTTGGTACCAAATATATAAGTGACATTTTTCATTCCTAATGCCAGGTGTTCCAATATAGAATTGCCTGTGCATTAAGCTCTTCTTCAGTGGAAAAAATGAGACAGTAGACTTAAGACCCACCCCCAGCACTTCCTAGTTGTAGGACCTTAGGAAAATTTCTTAAGTCTTCAAAACATCACTTTCTCCATGTCTTCCAGTCTTTCAGGATTACCTGGAATTAAGTGAGAAAATTTCTATCAAGTAGGGTCACCACATTAAGAAATCTGTGGACCCTTGCCACATTGCCTTTGTTGGCTCCTTCCTCCACAAAGTAGGGTTAAAAAAACAAATTATTATCATAATAATTTTAAATTGTATTATATGAATCAATAATATATTAATATATTTAATTTATTGTATGAATTGATAATATATTAATGTATTTGTTATAATAATTTAAATTTTATTATATGAATTAATAACATATTGTATATAAATACATTTTAATTTTATTATATGACTCAATAATGCATTAATATAATTATACTATTATTATATTCATTGTTTTCATCTGATTTTAAAAGACATTAAAACACCCCTGTTGCCCTAGGCACTGTGTCCTGTTGTGGCCTGCGAGTCAGCCCTGATGTTGAGTGCCTGGATGAGCATTCAGTAGGTCCTCCGCAATTTTTATTCCCTTTCTCTCCCATTGCACGTCAAAAGAAAAAAAAATTTTTTTTTCAAAAACTTCAAGTGGCAAATTAAAATTCAAGAAATCAAGTCAAAAGAAAATGTTCCCCAAGCCAGTGGATATCTGTAACAGCAGGTTTCACTTATAGTGAATATCACTTTACTGCTTTTAACAAACTTCAAAGAAAATGTTGTAAGGCCATTCATTCTACATGTCTGTTTCACATCAGTCACAATTATATCCCAGCTTCACTTCTCTCCCCTTGTTATACCTCATAAATTGTGTAACCAGAATGTATGTGTAGTATATGGATTACATTAGGAATTGTCAGAAGTAGCCTGATAGTAAGCATTTGCAGTCACCCTCCCTTCTGGCTTCTCTGAACCACTCTGAAGGTATGTTTAATACACTGCACCCACAGTAACAGGCGACAAAAACACAGATCAGGGAAGGTTACCCAACATTCTTAGTAGCCCTTCCAGAGAACTGAAATTGCCACTGCGATGTCTAAACAATGGCCCTGCAGTTCTGTGAGAGGTGTCTGCTTACCTGTTGAACTGTCATACAGAAATAAAAACGAAAATTTCCACTGAGAGTGAAACCTTGCTTGTGGTAGGCAGGGACAACTTGGGTTTCCAGAGCAGGTTCATTCAGCCCGGCAGTGAAGAATGAGATATCCTTTAAGAAACGCTCTCTGCGAAGTGCCTGTCCACGCAGGAAATGTCTCTAAGCTTTCAGCTTGATTGTCTTCTGCTCTTCTCGCTATGGGGAAGACCCCTGGGTGTCAGCCGCCATCCTTCGCATAAGGAATCAACTACAGAGATGAAATGGCAAGCCGGGGCATCTCTGGCAACCATTTGGACAGCAGCAAGAGAAATTCACCTTCTCTCCAGCCTCCCCACCTCCCATCATGGGTCCTTTCTCCTCACAGTGTAAAGAACCAAGGAAGTGACTCATCTGTGCCCGGCAACTTTTTCTGTTTGAAAGATGCAGTTAAAAAAAAAAAAGTTATATGGTCACAGAATATAGATTCCTTGTTCTAAATGAAAGAGCTTTAATAGATTTATATTTATCACTCCTGTTGCATTTATAAGATCATTGAAATTCAAGACTGTATCATTTGTCTTGCACTGTTAGGGAGAGAGCTGCTTCCCACGTGTGGCTTTTCTAGATAACCCAAGCTTTCTACCCTTTGAAGCACCAGCACTTGTTAAAACTGAATCTTTTTTTTTTTTTTTCTTGATAGAAAAATGTCCAAAATGTTACACATGTCTCCCAGGCTTTTAAAACAGACTTCCCTGAAACATAATTTAGCCTTTGTTGAGGGTCATCCTACGGTGTTATGCTAATGCCTGAGAGGCATGATGGTGAAAGGACTCTGAAATCAGACAGGCTGGGTTCACATGAAATTCCGATTCTGCAGTACTGACCATGAAACCCTGGGGCAATTACAGATCTCTAAGTGCTGCCATAGAGGTGGGATAAAACCTGCCATTTCTGAGAGATGCTAAGTGTGTAAATGACCTGCCACACATTCAAAAGTGTTCAGTATGATGCTCAGGAGATAGTAAGCATTAAAAAAAAAAATCATTGTAAAAACTAAATTGTACAATAAAATTTTAAAAGTGAATAAGCAAAATAAAAATGTAGTGAAACTGTAATAAACTGAAAAAGCAGGGTCATGATACAGAGATGACTTCAAAGGCCTCTTAGAGTAAGCATCATTCATTCCACCTATCCAAAATGGTCCCAGATCTGCTCTGTGATGACCTAGGTGGGTGGGATGGGGAGTGGTGGGACGGAGGTCCAAGAGGGAGGGGATATATGTATATGTGTAGCTGATTCACTTTATTGTACAGCAGAGACTAACACAACATTGTAAAGCAATGATATTCCAATTTTAAAAAACTGGAAAAAAATTAATTAAAATAAGTACAAAGCTAAAAAAAAAAAAAAAATGACCCCAGGTCATAATGCTTTTTGAGTTCCTTATCTTCTTATCACAATTTTCTTTTCTTTTTTATTGCCCAGCAGCTCTCCCTTCTCGTTGTGCCTACCAGTGCATACCTCTGGTAATATTGCCTCTGGTATTTTGCTTCAAACATCCTGTGAGATGGAAAACCATATAAACAAGTTGGGGAGAAGTGTTTTAAAGTAAGAGCAAATAGTTCTAAAGCATGACTTTAGACAGTTTTTTTTTCTGGGGGGTTGAGGGTAGATGAAAAACAACTTTTAATTCATTATGTTAGTCAGGATGGGCTAGGTTTTGCTGCAGGAACAAAAGTCTCCAAAATCTCAGGGGCAATAACACAGCACAAGTTGGTTTCTCATTCATTTTATGCATCCACTGGGTTTCAGGAGAGCTCTCCTCAGCATGGCCTTTCAGGGACCCAGGGGAGCAGAGACTCCGTCTCAACACATGCTTCCAGGGTGCCCCTATAAGGGAAGAGGAAGTGGTGAATTGCTCACAAGGTCTTATAAATTCTGTAGGAAATCACATATGTCTTTATGCTTACATTTCATTGCCAAGCACAAAAGAACATAGCCACACTTAACTTCTAGAGGGCAGATAAATGCAGTTCTATCAGGGGCTGGCAACAAGGTGGGCATTATCTCATGCATGGCTTTGGTTTTACTTATTTTAGGTAATAATAATCCAAGGTCATGAGTGTTTTACTATGTTCCATGTGCTGAACTAGGTGATTTCCATGTACAAACTATTAATATTTTCTACCATGAAGAATTAAAGCTCAAATGGATAGTTAGGTTGCCTATCCATAGTCATAAAGATAGTAATTACATGATTAAACTGATGCTCAAACGAGGTGTGCCTGACACCAAACCACATGTTCTTAACCAACTTATTCTGAATCTCAAATACGTTCCAGATCACTGAGATTAATCAATAACATTGAAATAAGTGACTTACTGTTTCGTCGGTGCAATTTATCCACTAAAGAATGGTCAGAACTTGCTTGTTCATTTTCCTTTCTTCATTGCCTTTCCATCAGAGAGACTGCTTTCAATTTTACAAACATATTCTTTACAATGTGATTAGCTGTGGAACATGCCATGAGGGATTCCAGGGCAAGGTATAATAAACACCACAGTTCTTGACTTCTGAGATTCTATAATCTTTTAAGGGAAATATTGAATAAAAGAAAGCAATTAAAAGGGAATAGAAAACATAAGATAGTTACATACAAATCAGAGAGAGCTAAACAGAGTGCAATTATGTGTTATGTGCTACAAACACATAAAGTTGTTGTTGTCAATATTGGGTTATACAAAGAAAGGTCTTTAAGAACTGGCAGGATTTGGACAACAGAGACCTGAATCCTAAAATAAGTCAGATGATGTATGTAAAAAGAGAGACTGGCCTGATGGAAATGAAAAATATGCATTGGGAAGTAGAGAGGGAGCTAAGCTGGCTGAAACATACAGGCATGTTATAAGGGGCCATGAATATCATGGAAAATCCTGATCATCTCCCAGAGGCGGAGAGGGGGAAAGGCTTGTTTCTAAATGGTTTCTAAACTGTAGAACATTTCAGATAAAGTTGACATCTCCTCTACCCCCCAACCTTAGCCCCTCCTGGTCACCGTCATCTCTTCTCTTTCCCAACAGGAAGCTACTGTCATGTTTTGGTGGGTAGTATTCAAGTTCATAATTTTATATTTTTCTTTTACTTGTGTGCAAATTATGCATTCTATTTCTATTCTGTCATGGCTACCCTTACATTCATGTGTGCATGAATGCTAAGTCGCTTCAGTCATGTCAGACTCCTCGTGACCTTATGGACCATAGCTCGCCAGGCTCCTCTGTCCATGGGATTCTCCAAGCATGAGTGGAGATTCTCCAGGCATACTGGAGTGGGTTGCTGTGCCCTCCTCCAGGGGATCTTCCTGATCCAGGGATCAAATCTGGGTCTCTTATGTCTCCTAGCATGGCAAACAGGTTCTGTTATACCACTAGAGCCATGTGAGGAGCCCCACCCTTATATTCATATTCACACTTAGCATCTAGAGTTAATCAGTGTCACTTGAAAGAGGGTGAAAGTGTTAGTCACTCAGTAATGTCCAACTCTTTGCAACCTCATGGCCTGTATAGCCCACCAGGCTCCTCCATCCATGGAATTTTCCAGGCAAGAATATTGGAGTGGGTAGCCACTCCCTTCTCCAGGGGATCTTCCCAAACCACGGATCAAGCCTGGATCTCTTGCATTGCAGGCAGATTATTTTTTTACTGTCTGAGCTTCCACGCATGTGTGCAAAGTCTCTTCAGTCATGTCTGAATCTTTGTGACACTATGGACCGTACCCCACCAGGCCTCTCTGTCCATGGGATTCTCCAGGCAAGAATCCTGGAGTCAGCTGCCATGCCCTCCTCCAGGGGATCTTCCCAACCCAGGGATCGAACATGTACCTCTTACATCTCCAGCGTTGGCAGGCAGGTTCTTTACCACTAACGCCACCTGGGAACCCCACCTGAGCCTCCAGGGAAGCCCGATCAATATCACTGATCTCCTTCTAAATAATATATGCTTTAACCCTGATTTGCTCTCCCATGTTCCATGATTTTATTACTTAGAAATTTATTTTCCCTTATTTTTAAACACTCATAAAGTAGCCATTTCAATTTATACTATTAAGTGTTTGTTTAGATACTTATCCATTTAAAAAATATTTCCTGCATCCCACTTCTTCTTTTCAAGGTAATTTATTTCCTGGCCAAAGTAAATATTCATGTACAACATGCCAAATACTGCTGGCCAAAATAGTCATTTGTATCTGGAATTTACTCTATTCTACTTTCACTCTGGAAAGATAGTTTTTCTGTCAGTAATTTAAATGCATTATTCCTGTGCATTTGTAACTATATTTATAACACAACAGCTGTGTTCTGCTAGTTATTCTTGCTTTGAATATTATGCCCCCAGTCTAATTGTCATTCATTTCTAGGTAATTTATTTTTTCTCTCTAGTAAATTTTAGGAGAAGGCGATGGCATCCTACTCCAGTACTCTTGCCTGGAAAATCCCATGGATGGAGGATCCTGGTAGGCTGTAGCCCATGGGGTCACTAGAATCGGACATGACTGAGCGACTTCACTTTCACTTTTCACTTTCATGCATTGGAGAAGGAAATGGCAACCCACTCCAGTGTTCTTGCCAGGAGAATCCCAGGGACCGGGGAGCCTGGTGGGCTGCCGTCTATGGGGTCGCACAGTGTCGGACACAACTGAAGCGACTTAGCAGCAGCAGCAGTAAATTTTAAGGTTGATACTTTGCAGTTGAACTTCTGTATTTAAGAATGGGTTTGTTTTTAATTATACTGCGTAAGAACTGGTGTGCTTCTTTAAAGACTCCTGTCTTACATAATGGAAATTATTGACTACTATTTATTTGCTACTAACTCTTTCTTTTTTTATCCACTTGGAACTCTTAATAGACATAAATAGGACCTTATCATTTGATCAATTTTCATATTTTTCATTTCTTTATCTTGTATGTTATATTCTGGATAATTTCCTGTAATGTGTCTTCCAGTTCACGTAACCTCTCAGCAGCCATCTCTGCCTTACAGTCCAACTGGTCTATTAGATTTTCATTTCAATTAGTATATTTTTTCCTTTTTAGAATGTCTTTTCCAAATCTGCTCATTTTCAAATAGTTTTATTCTCGGTTTGTGACTACTATTCCTTTTTCCATGTCTTGAAATGATTTTGTTTTTATTTATTTTAAAGTCTTTTTTTTTAGGGTCATGGATTTTGGAATAGCTTAGCTGGTGAGCTCTGGTTTGGGCTTTCTCGTGAGGTTGCAGTTTAAGAAGTTTAGGGAATCAGCAAGAATTTCATTATCTGTGGCTGGACTCCTGCCTCCAAAATGATCCTCTCATATGGCCTGGCCAATCAGGGCTGGCTTTTAGCCAGAGGTCTCTATTTCTTTGACCCTTTGAATGCCCTCAGGACAAGGTATAGGGCTTAGTGCTAAGTAAGTGATCTGAGAGGGCAAAGCCACAGTGCTTTTATAACTTCCCCTTGAAAGTCACATGATCTCCACCACCTTCCATTTGAGAGAAATGAGTTATGACACCTGGCCCACATTCAAGGGGAGTGTAAGAAGACCTGTCAAAGATTGAACTTATTTTAAACCATCAGAGCAGGCAAAGAGACTCAAGCAAAGAATGCCGGTGCCTATGGAAGTCAGGCAGGCTGAGGCCGTGTGGAACAAGGGAAATGGGTGAACCCCAAAAATGCCTTCTTCAGAAACAAATAAAGATAAGGCCCATCCATTTTCCAGTCAGTTTTCATTCCCATCCCAAAGAAAGGTAATGCCAAAGAATGTTCAAACTACCACACAATTGCACTCATTTCACATGCTAGCAAAGTAATGCTCAAAATTCTCCAAGCCAGGCTTCAACTGTACGTGATCCGTGAACTTCCAGATGTTCAAGCTGGATTTAGAAAAGGCAGAGGAACCAGAGATCAAATTGGCAACATCCATTGGATCATCGAAAAAGCAAGAGAATTTCAGAAAAACATCTATTTCTGCTCTACTGATTATGCCAAAGCCTTTGATTGTGTGGACCGCAACAAACTGTGGAAAATTCTTAAAAAGATGAGAATACCAGACCACCTTACCTGTCTTCTGAGAAATCTGTATGCAGGTCAAGAAGCAGCAGTTAGAACTGGACATGAAACAACAGACTTGTTCCAAATTGGGAAAGGAATACTTCAGGGCTGTGTATTGTCACCCTGCTTGTTTAACTTATAGGCAGAGTATATCATGCGAAATGCCACGCTGGATGAAGCACAAGCTGGAATCAAGATAGCCGGAAGAAATATCAATAACCTCAGATATGCAGATGACACCACCCTTATGGTAGAAAGTGAAGAAGAACTAAAGAGCCTCTTGATAAAAGTAAAAGAGGAGAGTGAAAAAGTTGGCTTAAAACTCAACATTCAGAAAATTAAGATAATGGCATCCAGTCCCATCACTTCATGGCAAATAGACGGGGAAACAATGTTAACAGTGAGAGATTTTATTTTTTTTGGCTCCCAAATCACTGCAGATGCTGACTTCAGCCATGAAATGAAAAGATGCTTGCTCCTTGGAAGAAAAGCTATGACCAACCTAGACAGCATTTTAAAAAGCAGGGACATTACTTTGCCAACAAAAGTCTAGTCAAAGCTATGGTTTTTCCAGTAGTCATGTATGGATGTGAGAGTTGGACCATTAAGAAAGCTGAGCGCTGAAGAATTGATGCTTTTGAACTGTGGTGTTGGAGAAGACTCTTGAGAGTCCCTTGGACTGCAAGGAGATCAAACCAGTCAACCCTAAAGGAAATCAGTCCTGAATATTCATTGGAAAGACTGATACTGAAGCTGAAACTCCAGTACTTTGGCCACCTGATGCGAAGGACTGACTCATTGGAAAAGACCCTGATGCTGGGAGGGATTGAAGGCAAAAGGAAAAGGGAACGACAGGATGAGGTGGTTGGATGGCATCACCGAATCAATGGACATGAGTTTCAGCAAGCTCTGGAAGTTGGTGATGGACAGGGAAGCCTGGCGTGCTGCAGTCCATGAGGTTGCAAAGAGTTGGACACGACTGAGTGACTGAACTGAAGTGAACCCATTTTCCAGGCTTGGGGAAATAGATTTGGCTGATAGGAGGAGTTACAAAGCGACATCTTTGCAAAGGATGTAGACTCAGAGAGGGGTGAAGATTTGAGATATTTTAAGTGCCAATCTGCTGCAACCACTAAGAAAGAAAAAAACAGCAACAATTAGATTATGATACTCCATTAATTATCAACTGTATCCCAGTTTGGGCAACACAAGTATGAGAGAAAAGTACATCTTAGAATCAGCAAATATAGTAGCTGCACAAAAAATTTCATATTTTCACCTATATGGTTGTTGCAAAAGCAAACACCTATAACTATTATCTTCCATCTTATATAGAGGTCATTAAAAATTAAGGGACTTTACCAGTGGTCCAGTGGTTAAGACTCCACCTTCCAACAGAGGGGGCCTGAGTTTGATCCCTGTGGGGTGTGACCAAAAAAAAAGTTTTTAATTAAAGATAGGCAATCATCAATATGGAGGTTTTGATCATTAACTCTCTCTGCACCTCAGTTTTCACATCTGAAATGTAGATAAGGTACTACTTTGATTTTCCTACAGATCAAAAATGAATTCAAAATAACTTCAAAATTAATATGTTATCTATCAAGTTGTAAGGTGCTATGAATGGACAGAAGCAGCTATAAAACTTACAGGCAGCATGAAAGTAGATGATCATTTTCTTCTCGAAAGCTCAGGAAAAAGTGACTAATTCCTCATGCTGCTAGTCGAACTGGAATGATTCCTACATTTTAAAGAAATTTCACTGCTTAAAGGCAAAGGGGGGAAAATGGGAGGTGGTGATTGGAAGCTGAGGATGGTCCCATACACACAGATCCTTCCCATAAATAAATTAAAGAAAAGCCCAAGTTGGTCATTTTCTAGCTGGTGCAATAATTCCAGGTGCAGGAGAGATACATATCTCATTGGCTGAGTGAGCATGCCTGATCATTGTTCACACATGGCTGTTTCCTAATGCTTTCTGCACGGCCAAAACAGAGAACTTGGGGCTCTCAGCCAGAAAAACCCAGGCTGCCACTTGGGGAGCTTGAAAGCTCCCAATATAAAGAAGTGACATACACCTGAGCAGGTCTGATATATATTCCTTTCTGCAGAGGGCAGTGGAATGCATTCCCGGGCCATTCATCATCTTGCTAAAATTAGATCCTGCTTAGAAGGAATGATATATTACTGATTACATAATAAAGATAGCTATATTTCTCATGAGAAACAGAAGGGAGAGGTATAGTTAGGTGGAGGGCAAATATATCCTTGATATGAAAAATGGATTCATTAAGTATTTAATCTTTATACCATTCCTGTGAAATAAATGCATACATACATCATACGTGTGTTAAAGTGAATTGATAATTAATATTGTTACACTTGAGAAAAATCTTAGCTCTCCATCCAGAAGTCATGTCGTGAGTCGGAGAATACAGGCCAAGGCATGCCCTCTGCTGACCTCTGAATGGGACGGCATGGTTGTGCTCTGAAAGCCAAGGGAATCATCTCATGTGTGTGTCAAGGGTGAGTCATGGGTTTGCATCAAGATTTCACCTCATTTTTCGGTTAAGGCCAGTGAGAGTCACAGGCCCCCCAGGTGGCTCAGTGGTGAAGAATCTGCCTGCCAATGCAGGAGACACAGGTTCTGTCCCTGAGCTGGGAAGATCCCCTGGAGAAGGAAAAGGCAACCCACTCCAGTATTCTTTCCTGCAGAATCCCATGGACAGAGGAGCCTGGCAGGCTACAGTCCATAGGGTCGCACAGAGTCAGACATGATTTAGCAACAGAGCATGCACACCCGCAGTGGGAGTCACAGGGCCTTTCCTCAAGTAGCTGGATCTTATGTTTTTAAGGGTCATGGAGAGGCAGCTGTAAAGATCCCATGTACTAAGGGTCTCTGTTAATTGAGTACAGCCTTCATGCTCTCCTCTTCACAAATAAACTTTCTCCCTCTACATCCCATCTCATTCTATTTCCCTCCTCCAAGAGCCTTGCCAGAAAGGGCAAACCTCACAGTTTGTAAAACCTGGAGCCACAGTGGAGGAATTTCCAGATATCCTGGTGATGATATTCCAACTTAAAACAAACGTGAGTGCATTTGGTTTGAGTTAAACAAACATGCAGATTTGTAGCACCTTGGATGTCAAAGATCAGTGAATCTCTGAGTGAAATGAAAGAAGAAAATAATTCTAAGAATTAATAGCTTGGAATAGTAGATTGATCTAACTAAACCAAAGAGATAATGTTAGATAAACACTAACAGGCTATCAAGGGTTTAAGTCCATTACTTGTATGCTTATAGTACAGGAAAACTTATAGGTTTTAAGTCAGATGGACTTGGGTTCTTGTCCTGACTCTGTCATTTCCTAGTAGGTAATTTTTTTTTATTTTTTCTTTCTTGTTGAATTTTTTATTTTATTTTATTGACCACACTGCATGGGGGATCTTAGTTCCCTGATCAGGGAATTGAAACCATGCCCCGCTGCAGTGGAAGTGCAGAGTCCTAACCACTGTACTGACCCCATAGTTAAGTGATTTTTAAACAAGTAATTTAACCTCTTTGGAGCTCTTCTTCCTTATCAATAATATAAAAATTAAAATCCTCTAGCCACACTGTTCTGAAGACTGACTGCACGCACAGCATCTGGCAAGGCACCTGGTATAGAGTAGGAAAGCAACAAACATTATTTCCCTTCCATTCTCCATCCCCTTGAGTGCACCCACCATAGATGAGCACAGAAAAGGAATGCCAGAAACCTTTTACCTCTCCTTCTGCTTTACCAGGCTGGAGATGAGTAAAAGTTCTAGAGAGTTAACAGGAGCACCTTCATGGGGAAAATCTTTGCAGTAGTAAGGATAGGCTAGGCTCTGCTGCAGTAACAACAGCCCCCAAGGCTCTGTGGCTTAACATAGTGAAGATTGATGTCTCTTTCATTCTGTCTGTCCACTGTGGGCCAGCAGGTGGCTGTGCTTCATTTAGTCACCCAGGGACTCAAAGATTCTACCATTTTTCGATGCCACCATCTCAACACAAGGTTGACAATTCATCATCAGAGGAAAAGAGAACAACAACATCAAAAATACAGTGGTGGCTCTTCATGGCTTCCACAAGGAAGTAATGTATGACCCTTCCTCTCATGTCTCAAAGGGGCAGGGAGGTACAATCTGCCTGAGTGCGTGCATTAAAGAGAGGAGATTCAGAGAGTGGAGGCCCCTACACGAGAAGCAAAAAGATGGACTGAGCATGCTTCATACAACCAAGTCCACAGAGGCTCCCAAGAACCCCACCGTGGTTGCTGTAGACCCGACTATCCCATTCCTCTCCTGGGAGGAGGCAGCTTTGCATGGCAGGCCCCCCAGTCTTTGCCAAGATCTCATCTGAGCCCATTCTCTCCCCTGGTTCCTGCTTGTGAGCAGCACTCTGAAGTTGCTATTGTTAACTTGTCTAAATAATTCATACACCTTTCTCAACTCACACGTGAGTTGCCAAACTTTTGGATGCTTCATGGCAACGTGATCAAATTGTCATTTTGTCACCTTATTTTCACCTCAGATTGAATCAAACTCCCCATAGAGCTGATGTTCACACAGTTTTTGCTTCTTTCTGAGAAATGCTCAATCAATATCTCCCTTATTTGCTTTCTATCTGTGGTTGGCTGACTGCATTAATGGCCCACATTTTTCACCCCTCCCTGTGTCCCGGCCCCTTGCACATGGCTTTACACAGCCTCCTGCTCAGGGAGTGGGGTTTGTTTCTCCCAAGAATTTGAAGGCAGTGTTGAGGGGCCATGTTCAAGGAGATTGCCCTGTTGGGGGATTTGGCAGCAGCTGAGTTTGCCAGGCTAGAATGAATCAGGAAGAAGCCCCCACTGTGGTTCTGGGTAGTTCATCTCTTTGAAGCCAGACCCTAGCTGGCAGCTTGGACGTGGATATAAGGCCACCATGAATTGGAAGTCAGCAGTAGCTAAGCAAAAAGTAGCCAGAAACAGGGAAGGCAGTGGAGGATTGGGCTGAGTGTCCAGGAGAACAGCTAGAGACCAAACAGGAAATTGGAAAAGGGGAACTCCCTGGTGGTCCAGTGGTTAGGACTCTGTGCTTTCATTGTGGAGGGCCCAGGTTTAATCCCTGGTGGGATAACTAAGACCTAAGACTCCACAAGCCCCGCAGCTTTAAAAAAAAAAAGGAAATCGAAACAGGAAACAGAGTGGAGAGCCCTGGTGGCCTTGGACCAGGCTCACTGGACATTGTTGAAGACAGCAAGACCAGTTTCGGAAACCACCCACAGGTAACAGGGGGATCCTAAGTTCTTTCCAGGTTTGGTCAGAGCTGGATGAGAATCAAGCGCCTCTACCTGGCAGCCGTGGGAGAGGCAGGGGTGACAGCGGCTACCCTGATCACTCACTTTTCTCAAGAATGGACTATAGCAGCCCGCTAATCCGGGGTTCTCATTCATGGCTACAGATCAGATCACCTGGCACAGTTTAAAAAACACTAGTGCCTGGGACTTCCCTGGCAGTCCAGTGGTTAAGAATCTGTGTTCCAAAGCAGGGGCTGCAGGTTCGATCCCTGTTCAGGGAGCTAAGATTTCACAGGCCTCATGGCCAAAAAAAAAAAAAAAAAACCCATAAAGTAGAAGCGTTATTATAACAAATTCAATAAAGACTTAAAAAAAATCACTAGTGCCTGGGCTAACCCTCCAAGGTCCTGATTTTACTGGTCCTGGTTGGTAGGATAGATCATTGTTAATAACATACAGCCAGGGTCAAGAACCACTTACCCAATCTTGTCTGTCCCCCAACCCTTCCTCCCAGGGCAGACCTCCACACTTGTCTTTCTAAACCACGGTTTAGTTAGGCACACTACCTGCAATTCTTGAAGAAAAAAAAAAATTCACACACACACATACACAAGGATGAGAAAAACTTTTTGAGAGTAAATTTTTAATCTACTGATCATGCACAGAAGTTATTTAGCTTTAGAACCTGTAAGGTAACCAAATACAGACATTTTCCCCTAGCCATATATTTGCATGCCCTCCAAAGTAATGGTCTGACTCTAAAAAGATAAGCAATGTATTGTAAGCCTTCAGAGTACTTCATATTAAAGAGATTCCTTAGCAACTTAAAAATGACAAAATACTAACTTATCAATAACTATTATATACATTTATTCTTATCAAATAGTGGAATTCTAGGGTTTTAAAATTATTTATATATTTATTTTCAGCTGTGTTGGGTCTCGCTGCTCACGGGCTTTCTCCAGTTGTGGTGAGTGGGAGCTGCTGCTGCTCATTGCAGTGGCTTCTCTTGTTGCAGCATAGGCTCTGGGGCGTGAGGGCTTCCGTAGCTGCAGCTCCCGGGCTCTAGAGCACTGGTTCAGTAGTTGCGGTGCATGGGCTTCGTTTCTCCGCGGCATGTGGCATCTTCCTGGACCAGGAATCGAACCCATGTTCCCCTGCATGGGCAGCAAGATTCTCAACCATTCTTGAACCACCAGGGAAGTCCAATTCTAGGGTTTTTACTAAAGAATCTTACATGCTAAAGAGAAAATAAAAGAGAATGCCAGGATACACTGATGGGGGAGGTTCTTTGGGACCTGGGGTCAAGGCAGGGCCTCTTGGAGAAGGTGTCATTTGATCTCAGCCCCAAGTGAAGAGAAGGTAGTAGTTATGGGACCATCTGGGGAAGAAGGATTTCCAGGCAGAGGGAATCATCAGCGAGAAAAGCCGGCAGAGGTTTCCGGCTTGGTGATCAGTGAAGAAAGGCCATAGTGCAGCCTCTTCAGACGACAGACAGCAGTTTATCATCCCAAATACGGAGCACCCCAACCAGCTGAAGGGCAGAAAACAAACACCACAAAATAAATGAGGAATAGGAGCCAAATACAGTTTCAAAGCACCATGAGCAAGCACAGCTGGTGTTACAGGCAGTGTGCTGGGGACGATATTATGCGCTTTTGCATAACATTTATCAAGAACAGAGAATGGCATGGCCCCGCTCAGTTTTCCCTAGGAGTGATACAAAATAATCTTTTATTAATCTTATTTTAAATTTGTTACCATTGTACATGATCTCAGAAGACCAAGTGGAGAACATTTGAAATAAATCAAAGGAATAAATGAATATGAAAGAAAAGACAATTATATGCTGCAATAAAAATTTCTGCCCATTCTGTTACACTGTAAAGCATTTTGTAAATGTAAATATTGTACATAAATGTTAAATAAATCTATTAATATGAACTTCCTCTGGGTTTTTAAAAATAAGAATCTCGGTAGGCAAAGAGTTAGCATTTCATATTGAAAAGTTCCCTCAGGCCCACATTTTCCAGCTTCTAACAGTTATCACAAGGAAGCCATTATCCCAGTAGAGACAATGAGAGTGATGCTCAAAAGCCTTGAGTTGGGGGCAGACAGACCCAGGCTCAAATTCCTACATGGCCATTTAATAATTGCGTGACCTCGAACAAGGTAAGGTATCTTTCCAAGCCCTTATATTGAAATGTCTAAAATGTAATGATTCTTTTTATCGAAAATTGTTATTGTTGGAACAAAAGGAGGTTCGGTTGAGAATAGGGAGCAGTGGCCATGGCATCTTCATGTTCACCATTCCTCCCATCATCTTCTCATCAGAGGGCATGGCTGTGTGCAGGGGGCTCATGCTCACACACTTAGAAAAACGCAGGACAGGCTCAGGATAGAAGAAAACTGTGGCATGGCTGCCCCCCTCCCTTTGGAAGACTTGTAACGGACAACAAGCCCGCTGTAGCTTTATCCACCCATCCTCTCTGACAGTTAAGAATCCAGGACTGATGAGCTCAGTTTGTTGCCAACTGGTTGTATCTAGCCTAACCGGTTTGACTTCTCCTTCTTGGTTGAGGAATTTGATAATAATCTTAAGAAGGGTTTCTGGAGAGAATCTTTCCTGCAACAAATTGTTACCCGGAAACTCATAAAGGATACCACCCATCCATACAAATAGAAATTCAACTATGTGGCAATTAGTTACTTTGGAGGACTATAGAGATTAATGTTACTCGTGATGGAGAAAGATATTCCACTTTAGGCATAATTCCCATGCTGCCAGCAGGGGTATGAACATATTTTTTTCCCTTTTCCATTCAAAACAAAGACAATGAGTGCATTAATTAGAAGCTGTTGGATTTATTCTAGGTAACAACTCAGAATATATATTGAGAGAGGGAAAGGGAAAAGACTAATCAGGAGTCATCTATCACTACCTCATCTGTTGGTGAGGTTACACTCCCAGGATTCCAGCTGTCTGTCCTGAGTTTACTCTGCTTCACAGCTTTGGACCCTCTGCAGAGTGACTGATCAAAATGACCATGCCCCTGTGCTTCACCAGAATAACCATGGCCTCCTCTGGACCAAAGGGTGGACTGTTTCCTTACTGACATCATTAAACACTAGGTGTATCTGGATGACAAATTTTGTTCTCTGTAGGACAAAAAAGACACAGAAGGTTAGCTGCTGTTCCACGTGTGTGTGCTCAGTCTCTCAGTCGTGTCCGACTCTGTGACCCCATGGCCTGTAGCCCACCAGCCTTCTCTGTCTATGGGATTCTCCAGGCAAGAATACTGGAATGGATTGCCATTTCCTCCTCCAGGGGATCTTCCTGACCTAGGGATCGAACCCATGTCTCCTGAGTCCCTATATTGCAGGCAGATTTTGATTACTAAATGACCTTATGAACACAAAGTCTTAAAGGTCTAGCATGGGTTTGCGGTGGTGATTTAGTCGCTCAGTTGTGTTCAACTCTTGCAACCCCCACTGACTGTAGCCCACCAGGCTCCTCTGCTCATAGGATTTCCCAGGCAAGAATACTGGAGTAGGTTGCCATTTCCTTCTCCAAGGGACCTTCCCAACCCAGGTCTCCTGCATTGCAACAGATTCTTTACTGACTAAACCACCAGGGAGCATGGGTGCAAGCACACTTAATATTCAAAATACTACATGAGTTATGTAGAATAAACAAGCTGTTGAGTTTCATGGAAAAAAAAAATTAATGACCCCAGAGTGAGAACTCAGGTTTAAATCTGAGTTTGATTACTGAGCAGCTGTGTGACCTTGGATGTGGTCATTTCACTTTTCAGAATATATTTACTCATCTATAAAATGGGAATGATAATATTTACTTCAGGTTCCTCATAGCACTGTGGTGGAAATTAAAACAGAGAGTGTATGTGAAAGCACTCTGAAAACTGCCAGAGGAGCTGCCGTGTAAATGGTATCATTATTACCAATTTCTAGAAATTATTGAACACCATATCCTTAGACCATATCAGCAAGTAGACACCTGACAAATGAGAACTCATTACTGTGTCATATCCCATTGTCTCTGGCTGTTTTCATCCTCAGCTGATAGGGTGGGCCTGTGGGCCCTGTTAGCATAAATCCTTGGTAGAGGGCATTTCTCTAAAGGTAGAAAGAATTTCTAGATCCTGTCCCACCGCACCTCTGTGTCCTTCCACATACTCATACTACCAAACATACATCACTCAAAATTCCTAAAGCAAGGTAAGAGAAACATAGGAAATATATAAGCTCCTCTGTTTTAGATTTCCCCACTGTTGTCAAGATTCTTTACAGATCCAAATGGCCACAGCCTCAACTCCTGAAATCCTTGTAGAATAATAACTGTCTATTTACCATGTGTTGAGCGCTAACTGTAGTGGGTCACAGTGCAGAGTATCTTTTTTAATCCTCACAACAAGCATATGGAATACTGTTACTGCTCCCAGTTGAAAGATTGGGAAGTTGAGACTTGAAGAGGTTAAGCAACCTTCCTGAGGGTCATATGCTAGCTCCTAAGTGGCAGAGATAGGACTAGACTCTAGGTCTGCTTGGCTTCAAAGTCCATGGTCTGACTGCTGCATTATCAAGTTTCTCCTAAAACACTGTTCTGTTGTTATTGTTAGTTTTGTGTAGAACCTGCCATTGGGAGAAGTGGTTATTGAGCACTTAGACTTCTTCAACGTCAAATTAGAGACTGTCAAATGATTCATTTTTCCACCTAACAGATATTTCCAACCAACAAATACCTACTGTCTGCTAGGTATTGCACTGGGGAGGGAGGGGTCTGACACTGTGAATGAATCCTGTCTCTTAATCCTAAAAGAGATTTGGTGTAAGGATAACAAATCAATGACAACTTTTTCTCTAAGGTGTGTTGACATGTATTGCATCAGGAAAACCCCTTCAAATTATAATACAAATTCATGAGGATTTTCTTCATCATCTATAAAAAAAAGTCACCCTAGGATTTCTTTAATTTCATGCATTCAATCCATGAAACAATAAAAATTTGCTAGGTTTTTATTAGGAGGCAGTCACTGTGCTAACCAACCTAAAGACAATATTATATCTATGAACACTTTGTTTACTCACTGCCATTCCAGAAATACCAGAGAACATCAAATGTTAACACATGTTCATTCTTAGTTATGTAACTTGACAGGGAAAGAAGGTAGTTGAGATAAAAGTACATATATCTATAAAGCTTTGTGTGTATATATATATATCTCCATATATCACTATGACCAAGAATTTGAGACTCTTCCCACTTTAAACTTTCACAAAGATGTTTTGAGCTTATAAACAATCTTCTTAATTTGCTCTGTGGGGGCTTCCCTGGTTGTCCAGTGGTTAAGAATCCACCTTCCAATGCAGGGGACATGGGTTCGATCCCTAATCAGGGAAATAAGATCCCACATGCTGTGGGGTATCTAAGCCCTCATGCCACAGCTACTGAGCCCACATACACTGGAGCGTGTGTGTAGCAACCAGAGAATTACACGTGCTGCAACAGAGATTCCCTGTGCTGCGACTAAGACCAACACAGCCAAATAAATAAATGATTTTTTTACATTTGCTCTGTGGAAGAAATGTTTATAAACCGTACAATAGCTAAAATTAGGCTGCAAAAAAATAAAAGAGGTAAAGGGAGAAATGAAAGGCAGCATAGGTAAGCCAGAAGCTAAGTAAATTCTTAAATAAGCATCAGGGTTTTTAATGAGCTTTTCATGCTTTCTGAGCACCCAGATCAAATCAAGCTTTCATTTTTCTGAATGATGGTTCCACTTTGTACATTAAGCTTATTTTCAGATTTGTGGGGGCCTTCTCTTGGAGAGATAGATGTAAACTCCCCGAAGGAAATGGCCTGGCTGTATTTCTTTATACCTCCACACTGAACAAAACAATTCTGGGCACATAACAGGCACTGAATATGTACTTGCTGAGTAACAGATTAAGATTCTTGGAAAGTTAACAGTAGTACATGAAAGATTGCAGAGAACATAAACAGAGATAGTACCTAAAAGCCACCATCTTCCCATCTGTTGGAAGCAGTTAGAATATGGTGGTTAAGAAGCCAAGTTCTGTCATTTTCTATTTATGAATTTTTAGGAAAATTACTTAATCTTCTGTGCCTCAGTTTATTTTCACCTATAAAAATGAAAAAAAACAAAAACAAAACCAGACTGTCTATATTATAAAGCTGTTATGAGAATAAAATTTAGTTAATATAATAGCATTTATAACACTAGCATATGATAAATGGATAATAAATGTTAGCTATCATTATTTGTGATTCTTTTCTCTTATTTTTGAGACTGCAGAAGTGATTTAAAATGAGAAAGATGATGTAACAGATTGATTTACTTCAAAGATAATAGGAAATTTAGTTCTTTACCACCACTAAGTTTAACTTAAATAATGAAATTCACAGTTGACTTCAGGTAAAGAATGGCAGACTGCCCATGTGCATCTACTTTCACTCCCTCCCAAGACCATTAAAATGGCAGAAAACAATCTTATTTACTGGGCTGCATTGGGTTTTAGTTGCCACATGTGGGCTTAGTTGCCCGAAGGCATGTGGGATCTTAGTTCCACAACCAGGGATTGAACCCGAGCCCTACTGCATTGCAAGGCGGATTCTTAACCACTGGACCACTAGAGAAGTCCCAGAAAACAATCTTTCAAAGGGATAAACCCATAGGGATTTGGAGAATTAAGAGAGGATATAACAGCAAGTTTCTCCAGTCAAACCCTCACATCTATGGAAACTGGGTTTATATCAGTTCTGACATGGATTGCAGAACAGTGGGGAAGGATAGAGAGTGGTTGGAAAAACACAACAGAGCATCTAAGAGATGTGAAACAATGACAAAAGATCTGACTTATGTACAATTGGCATCCCAGGAAGAAAAATAAGGAGAAATAATACTCAAGAATATTCCAAAATGAATAACAGATACCAAACAACTCAAAGAACACCTAGCAGAATTAACACTCCGCTCCCCAAGATATGCCCACACCATATGCATATTACATAGAAACTGCTGAAAACCAGAGACAAAGGAAATTATGAAGGCAGCCAGTGAAAAAAAAGACACACAGCATATAGAGGAATGAAAATTAAAGACTTAAAGTAGACTTCTCCAGAAACTATACAAGGGATGAGGCCTCTGTAGTCGAACATCAGCAAAAACCTGTCAAGTCGGAATCCTATACCCAGCAAAAATGTCTTTCAAAAAGGAACAGGAAATAAAGACTTTCCTGAACCAAAACCATAAAACAAATATGAGCAAATTCATTGCCAGTAGATCAATGTTACAAGTAATGTTAAAGAAAGTTCTTCAGACAGAAGCATATAATAGCAGACAGAAATCTGAATCCTCGCAAAGAAATTAAGAGCACTGGAAATAGAATAACTAAAGGTAAACAAAGTCCAAATTTAATTTTTTGTTGCTTTTAGTTGCTCTGAAAGATAACCACCTAAAGCAAAAAGGGTAATATTGTGTATTTATAGCACATGTAAGAGTAAATACGTGGCAAAAACAGAACAAGAGATGAGAGAAGAAACTGGGGATATAGTGTCCTTATAGCAGACATGAAGTGGGATACAATGTGAAAGCAGACTGATTAAATAAGATGTACATGGTAAACCCTAAAGTATTCAATTTTTTAAAAAGAGTTGTACATGATAATTCAATAGTAGAAATACCATTGACTCATAGAAAATGCTCAATTAATTAAAAAGGAGGCAAAATGAAAGGAAACAAAAGACAAAACGGAACAAATAGGAAACAGCTGGTTAGATGGTAGATTTTAATTCAACCATATCGATAATCACATTAAATGTAAGTTACACTAACTCAAAGATAGATTGTTATATTAGATAAAAAGCAAGTCTCAGCTATATGCTGGCTACAAGAATACCACTTTAAATATAAAGACATAAATAGATTAAAAGAATGAAAAAAGATATTCCATGCAGACACTACTCAAAAGAAAGCTAAAGTAGCTTTATTAATATCAAAACAAGATTGGACAAGAAATATTACCAGTGATAGAAAGGCTTATTACCTGATGAAAAAGGATTCAATTCTCCAAGAAGACAGAAACATTAATGACTTTACGCCTATAATTTCAACAACTTAGAACAAGTGGACAAATCCCTCAAAAAGCACATCTTACCAAAATTAGCACAAGAAGACATAGAAAAAAATCAAAGAGCTTTATATCCATTTTCAAAATTGAATTCATAATTAAAAACCTTTCAACAAAGAAAGCCTCAGGTCCAGATGGCTTTACTCATAAATTCTATCAAAGGTTTAAGGACAAAACTAATACCAGTGTTATATAAACTCTTTGAGAAAATAGAAGGAAATGCTTTTCAAGTAGTTTAATGAGGCCAACATAACCCTGTTATTAAAACCTGACAAAGACATTACAAGAAAAAAAATTATAGACCAATATCTTACATGAATAAATATACAAAGTCCTCAATAAAATATTAACAAATCAAATTCAGTGTTATATGAAAAGGACAAATGTTATTAATAAATGGAGCTTATGCCGGGATTAAAGGTTGGTTTTACATTATGAAATCAATAGTTGTAATTCATCACATTAACAGAATCAAAGAGAAGAAAAATCTCAATTGATGCAAAAACATTTTTGACAAAATGTCATACTCATTCATGAAAAGAAACTCAGAACACTAGGAAAAGAAAGGAATTTCATCAACTTGATAATGGGCATATATGAAAAAACAACAGTTAATGTCATACTTAATGGTGAAATATTGAATGCTTCTTAGTTCAGGAACAAGACACCCAATGTCTCCACATCTATTCAACAATATACTGGAAACCCTATCTAGCACAACAATGTAAGAAAAAAATAAAAGTATTAAAATTAAAAAGAAGCAGAAGTCTTTTTTTTTTGCAGTTGACATGATTGTATATAGAAAACACTCTAAGGAATCTACTCCCACAAAACAACTAAAACTGAAAAGTGAATTTAGTCACAAGAATTAAGGTCAATATACAAAATTTATATTTCAAAAGTTACCAGCAAATTATGAGAAAGTGAAATTAAAAAGTAATCCATTTACATTTGTAGGAAAGGCATAAATACTCAAAGATAAAGTTAAGAAAATATAGATAAGACTTAAATTCTTAAAACCACTACATACTGTAGAAAGTTATAAATAAAAACTTAAACCATATAACATGTTTAGGGATGGGAAAAATCAATACTGTTAAAGTATCAATTCACCCTTAATTGATCTATAAATTCAGTACAGTCCCAATCAAAATTCCATGAGGCTTGTAGTAGAAATTTACAAGTTGATTATATATGTACATGAAAATGCAAAAGCTAAAAAATAGTAAAAATAACCTGAGAAAGAAAAACAAATTTTGAAAACTTGTACTTTTAAATTGTGCTGAAAACTACAATAATTAAGATGCTGTTACTTGCATAAGGAAGATAATAAAAGTCAGTGAAGCAGAATAAAGTCCTGAAATACACAAACACACACACACACACACACATCCTATGTGGAAAGGAAAGTTTTCCCAACAAATGATGCTAGAACAATTGTATACTCATATTTAAAAAAGAAAGAACCTCGACCTCTACATCACACCATAGACAAAAATTATATTTAGATAGGAAAGGAATCCTTCATGTAAAATCTGAAACTAGAAAGCTTCAATGTTTTCTAAAAGAAAACATAGAAGAATATTTGCATGATCTCCTGGTTGGCAAAGAGCTCTTTGATAAGATACAAAAAGTACAAATCATAAAAAAAATCATAAGATGGACATAACCAAAATTTAAAATTTCTCTTCATCAAGTAATACCACTGAGAATATAAAAAGATAAACTACAGACTGGGAGAGAGATTTGCAAAGTCGATTTCTGACAAAGAGCTTGTTATCTAGAATGTATCAAACTTCCATAAATCAATAATAAAAACATCCCCAAAGTGGAAACAAATGAGTATCAATAAAGAAAATTGACATACAGTAGTATTTTCATACAATGGAACGCTACTTGGTAGTTAAAAGAAATAAGTTTCTGCATGAATCTCAAACATATCATTTTGAGCAAAAGAAGTCAGGAACAAAAGAGTACATAATATCTAATGCCTTACAGAGAGTTCCAGAGCAGGTAGGTCTAATCTACAGTGAAAGAAATAAGAAGGGTGATTGCTTTACAGAAGGGGACTGATTGCAAAGATCTAGAAGGGAACTTTTGGGGGTACTGCAAATGTTCTGCAGTTTAGTGTACAGGTACGTCAGTATATTCTTTCATTAAAATATATATGGTGATGGACAGGGAGGCCTGGCGTGCTGCAGTCCATGGGGTCGCAAAGAGTCGGGCACGACTGAACGACTGAACTGAACTGAAAATATATTGAATGGTACATTGAAAATCTGTGCATTCATTGTATATAAATTATACCCTGGTTTTTAAAAAGAGTTATTAAGGAAAATCCACCTTCATGGTCAAGGGAAGAAGCAAGTGACATTTATGTAACATCCCAAAACTGGTAAAGCAAAACAACCTATTTCTCCCTGTGACATTATTTTCTAAATAATCTGCTGTAAGAATTGAAAGTGGTTGCCTCTGATGGGCAGGGTGGGGAGCTGGGGAGAAGGCTTAATTTTTTTAATTTTTTAATCACAAAACCTGGAACTACTTGACCCTTCAAAAATCTGTGTATATATAACTTTAGTAAAAATAGAGAACAACAACAACAACAAAAATCATACCCATTTGCAAGTTGGTGATATTAGCTTCCATAGAGAATTACTGACATTCGTTTTCAAGAGGAAATTATTTCTGATGGGTGAATCTGGCAGAACTTCAGGCTGTTAAGACCAGGAGACTTGAGTCAGTCCATTTGCTGTTGTGTTCATGTGGGCCACCTTGTTACCAGTCAAGCAGAAAAGACAGCAGGGAACTCAACACATCCAGGGTGATAATACACTGGAAAGGGGGGCATTAAATTAGAGGAAGTGAGCAGAACTGTGACAGAAACCCGGTCTGTACTCCCTAATTACAGAGCCTCACTTTCACCAAACTGACACCAATGTTAAGTCAAATTAAATATTGTCTAATTAACCAGCATATACAACAATTCAAGCCCAGTGACTAGGTAGGATTCAGCCCAATAAAGGAAACTTGAGTACTTGTAAATGCTCAGTCACTCCCCCCACCCCACCCCCACCTGCCATCTCCACCAACCGCTACAAGATTTGTCCATTTTGTTTTCACGCATCTCCACTTCTCAGGGCTCTGCTTGTAATATTTACAGAAAAAGGCAATGCTGGTAAACAGTTTCACACAATGAGGTGTGAGAGTTGATAGGGTCCTATTCAAGCTCTGAACTCTCCTGATGAGCTGCCAAAAGTCGTTATGAATGGCCCGGCTGACAGGGTGATGACTGATAAAGGAAAAAACAAACAGCTCTGGTAATTCATGAAAACACACAGTGTTGAGACAACTCAAAGTGCGAGTGACAGTTAAGATAATGGAATTTTGGAAGTGTTTCTTAAAGGGATCCTCAGTATACAATTATTCTGTTAATAGATTCTTCCTTAATGTAGCTGGATCTTCAACTTTTTTTCCGCTGAAAGATATTTATTATGATCGTTGGCAGAGTGGTGCTGGTCTGGGCTTTTATACTATGATCAGTTTTTCATATAATTTCCTCTTTCCAGAGCAGGATGAATTTTAGCTGAAGCCTGTGCCTGCCATTTAAAGAAATAAAATATCCTATTTCCATTTCTATTATGAGAAACATTTCAAAGCATTCTTCCCTCATTTCTTTCATTTATAAACCATTTGCCACAAACCTTTGATTAGAAAATAAATATTGGTTTACACACTCAACTGCTAATATTTTAAAAGACAACAATTTAAATGTGGTTGAAGTCAATTTCCAATTCACATAGCCTATTTGGGGTTCATTTCCTTAAATCAGGCGTGACCAAGCAAGAAAGTATCAATTTGTCACTGTTTTGCCTTTGTACCCAATGTTTTTTTAATGAAATGCATTGTGGTTTCTGTAACAATGGCCTATTTCTCAATTAATGTTTTAGAAAGCAGGAATATAAAGATATATATAAAGCATGTGTTTATGTACATAGACTACTGCAGCGAATAAGGGGAATGTGTTCACAAAAGTTATATTTTAGAGCCCAGCTACTGAGAGGTCTGGGAACAAGCAGCTTGTTAAAAATGCAGAATCTCAGTCCTGCCCAAACCACTGTCCCCCTGCCCCCACAGAATCACATAATTTGCATTTAAACAAGATCCCCAAGTGATTCATATGCACATAAGGTTTTGGGGATCTCTCTAATTTAGATGATTGAGTTTTTTACCTAAGCTTCCCTGATAGCTCAGTTGGTAAAGAATCTGTCTGCAACACAGAAGACCTCGGTTTGATTCCTGGGTTGAGAAGATCCCCTGGAGAAGAGAAAGGCTACTCACTCCAGTATCCTGGGCTAGAGAGTTCCATGGACTGTATAGTCTGTGGAGTCACAAAGAGTCGGATACCACTTTTACTTTTCACCTTAATAGTTTAAGTTTTAGAGAGGAGAAAGCTTGTAGATAAGAGGATCCATATTTTCCAAAAAGTTTAAAACTATGTCATAAATACTTTAAAGCTGCCTCCAAATTGTTTAATATCTTCATTCAAAGCTCTTACTTTCTTTCCTCCCCTTGAAGAAGTCTTAGAGCATCCTTGAACTCACCAAGCCTTCTAAGGGAGATTCATCCTTTTCATGAATCATGTTCCTTTACCCCAAACATTGATAGAGTTGTCCAGCACATTCCTGAAGGATAAGCATGGTGGAAGGGTAGAGCCTGGATATTAAAAATCCAGAACCTATTGTTAGATTTAAAAAATTGAATCACTGTAGTGAACCATATTACTTTTATAACTAATAAAAACATTTTAAAAACATCTAACGGAGAAGGCAATGGCACCCCACTCCAGTACTTTTGCCTGGAAAATCCCATGGATGGAGGAGCCTGGTAGGCTGCAATCCACGGGGTCGATAAGAGTCAGACACGGCTGAGCAACTTCGCTTTCACTTTTCACTTTCATGCATTGGAGAAGGAAATGGCAACCCACTCCAGTGTTCTTGCCTGGAGAATCCCAGGGACAGGGGAGCCTGGTGGCTGCCGTCTATGGGGTCACACAGAGTCAGACACGACTGAAGTGACTTAGCATAGCATAGCATAGCAAAAACATTTAAAACAATCATATTTTGATTGTAATGTTGACTGTTCTGCTAATATAAGACAGAGTTGAGTATTTTACAGGAGAGATGACAGAATCCTTGGAAAGGCCTAGACAATAGAAGTAGCTGTCACTCACCTGCTAAAGTCTGCAAAAATCCACCACTGGACGCATATTCCTTTCATTTTGTAGTTGATGGTATTTGTGGCATCTTCTTTAGACTTGGAGGGATCTTGAGATGTAGTCCAGCTCTCAACAAATTTCCTGGGTGTTGAGAAATTTAAAAACATGTAAACACTTAGGATGGACTGAAATACTGTAAACAAAGACAAAAGGCAAAGGGTAAACTGGAGGAAATATTTGCCTTCAGGGCTCATTTCCTCGATTGAAAAGGGGTCTATATGATTCAGGTGGAGAAAGATATACCAGTGGAAAAGTGGACAAAGGATATGGATAGGCAATTCACATTCAGAAGTAAAAAATACAAACAGGGAACAAATGCATGAAATGGTGCTCAATGATGTTGATAGTTAAAGACAAATCCAAGCAACTATGGGAGAATGGATCTTACCTATCGTGTTGGCAAAAATGAAAATACTTGATAACATCAAAGAGGTGCATTCATCCACTGTAGATGAGAATGTATTGGTCTGACTGTTTATAAGGGCGCTTTGGTAGTATCAATCAAATTCTGAATATACAGAAATTCTAATCCAGCTACTTTACTGCCAGGAATTTAATCTAGAAGAATACTTGCAAAAGTACCTTAGACGAGATGGATGAGGCCCTGCAGCGCAGCATGACTTGCAGTATTAGATTGGTAGCATCTACAAGGAGCATCACTCCAGAGAGCTGGCAGCCATGACAGCGCAACCCAACAAAAGAAGACTACAGCATCTGGGGGCCAGCTGGGCTCTGGGGGGACTTTCTGCAACATTCCATTTGCCTAGTTTAGGCCTCTGCATGATGGAGTGACCGCAGAGCCATTTTGCAATGGGATTACTTGAAAGTTGGCTTGTAGGAAGTATTGATCACCTCTTATGGTCTTTCTCCCCAGAAACTTGGTGCTGGAACAGCTCAGCGTGTCACCTGACTTCAAGGAAACCACCCAGGTATGTCCAATGTGTGTTAAAAGCAGGTGCTGTTGATCTGATTCTCAGAGCTGTGTCACATTGACGACACACAGCCGATGAGTTAAATCCCTTTTGACATGTTACACCAGCCTCTGACATGTTACTGATGTAAAATGACATAATTTGTTGAAAATGGTAATATTTAAAACTATGATAATATATAGATCCAAATAACCAGCAGGTAATATCACTTTCAAATATTAAAATGGAATGATAGTAATTACTTGGTCCCATTCTGAAAATGCACCTTTCTCAGAATGATGATAATCACATAATAATAGCAACTAACATCTACTTAATACCTGCTATTTACAGACATATGTTATGTGGATTATCTCACATCCTCTTCACAACAGCCCTCTCAGGTAGGTATGATTAATAACCCCATTTTGTAGACTAGAAAACCAAAGGCCAGAGAAGTGAAGTAACCTGCCAGAGGTCACACGGCTGCTAAGTGGCAGAAGCCCCTTAGCAACATGGCTACATACGCCTTCTTTTAAAGGAATCCAGAAATTTCAATGGGCCTTTTCAAAGTCACTTCAAAACCTAGATGATATCTCTGACACACACACTGAAAAAGAAATACGGAGCATGTAAATGGTATGCTTGGCTTGCTACATGAAAGTCATCAGGCCAGTGATTCAGCTTTTACGAACCACTGTTTCTTTATCTTACAATGGAGATAATGACAGTACCTTCATTACAAAAATTGTGGTGAGAATTCAACACTGTTAGGAGCTGAATGTGTCTCCCTCTCCCTCATCCCAAATTTATATATTGAAGCCCTAATCTCTAGAACGGTTTGGAGATAGAGCCTTTAAAGAAGTGATTAAGTTATAAAATGAGGCCATTTGGGTGGCCCCCTAGTTAATCCATTCTAACTAACGAGGGTCCTTGTAAGTAGAGGACATGAGGACAAGAGGCACACGGATGCTTACACACAGAGGACTGGCCAGTGAGGACACAGCAAGAAGGCAGCCATCTGCAAGCCCAGGAGAGACCAGACTCGCCAATACCTTGATCTTGGACTCCCAGTCTCCAGAAATATGAAAAAATAAATTCCTATTCTTGAAGCTACTCAATGTGGTATTTTGTTATAGCAGCCCTGAAAAATATTTCAAATATATTTGGAATAACTACCATAATATCCAGCAAATAGTAAGTGCTCAGTAAATGGTTTTAGTATTAGTTCAGTTGTGAATACACACACACACATACACTGTCACACACACACATACACTGTCACACACACACTCACAGCCTTTGTTTTGACTTAAGGGGCATGTATCCTAAGGTACATAATCTGAAAAATGCCTCTGGTCCAAACAAAAGACTTTTCATGAGACGTTTAATTAAAAGACTAAGGATTTCCCTGGTGGTCCAGTGGTTAAGAATCTGCCTGCCAATGCAGGGGACACAGGTTCAATCCCTGGTTCCAGAAGATTCCACATGCCATGGGGCAACTAAGCCTGCGTGTGGCAATTACTGAAGCCTGTGTGCCCTAGAGCCCATGCTTCACAATAAGAGAAGCCACTGCAATGAGAATCCCAGGACTGCAGCTAGAGAGTAGACCCCACTCATCACAGCTAGAGAAGGCCTACGCACAGCAAAGAAGACCCAGCACAGACAAAAATAAATAAAATTATAAAAAGAGAAATGGTTTAAAAAATTAAAAGACTGAACATAGTTCACTTTTCAAACTAATAAAGTCTAGTTAACACTGATTAAAAGTCAGTTACTATTATATGGCATCCTATTATGATGTTAAAACTGCATGTGACTTTCGAAAGTTCCTTTTTTTGCCTGGTAGCTACACGAAGCACATGTAGTTAAGTCTAGGCTGAAAACTGATGCCATTTGGAGAATAATACACAAAAGTCATGACAGAAAGAGGGTGAGAATATCCAAACATAAACCAGTGTAGACTCCCAGAAAACATAGAACTCTGACATTTCCTTGAATGAAGCTGCGTAGATCAGAGCTGGTCTATAAATGTCTCCTGAAGCACCAATTCCAATCACTTGCCTTAAACTTGTCTTAAGGAAGGTTCTAATGACGCATCTGGGCCAGGGGAAGAGTGCCAGGTGGATTAGGAATGGCTGTTTGAACAAGGGGAGAAACAGTTACTATTCTGGATCTGGAAATTAGTTTGATGGATCCTTCTGACTCCTGAAGTTTACGGCCTATCAGATTCAGGCTATTATGCATACTGAATGCATCTCAATTCTGTAAGTCAGCAGTTCTGAATTCACTAAAAAGTAAGTGTTTTCCTTTATTCATCTATTTCTTGAGACATTTAAGCTTTGTTACTTAAGAACATAAGGAGAACACTGCCTCAGGCCAACAAAGACCGTCAACCTAATCACTGTGCAGGTTTCTCAAGCCGACAAATCCATACAATCAGAAGAGGAAGAGAGTTTTTCCTCCAGAAGTCACCATGGTAGCCTTTTAGGCTGCCGCCAACAAATAGGCATGTGGTTCACACATTTGCATCAATCTCTAGCTAGTTACTGTTTAAGTTAACTCCTGATGATTGCATGTTATCATGGAGGAGGCCAGGTCGTGGGATGTGTCACCCACTGAACTGTCCCCTGGAATGTGAGAGGGGACATATTGGCCCCACACCTGAACTTCATTTGTTTCTACACGGAGGACCGAAGCTCCCACTGTAAGCGTGAGTCAAGGCTGATGCAGTAGCCAGCCAACCCCGTCTCCTCAATGGAGAAAGTTATTCCTAATGATTAACAATTAGCATTTGCATCCAAAGCACCAAGCCCAGTTGTCTAAAGTAAGGTGCTAAGAGGTCTAAGAATCTGGGTTTAAGCCCCAAATGGGCCAATTAGCTTCACGCAGAGAAACCTGCAGCTCCACTCCAACTGTAGTCTGCCCTGTGAGTTAGGGGGAGGAAAGAGACAGAAGCCCAGAGGGACAGGGAGACTGACTCAAGTCAGGTTCAGCACCAAAGGGCAGGTGCTGCTGAGAGAACCCCGCCCCCTTTCTCCCCAAGATCATCACAACAGATGTGTAGTCCGCACTCAATACGTATCACTGCAGAAGGGTAAGAGAAGATGATTGATGTTCTAAGTTAGTCATTGCGTCCCAAACATGTGATGCCTGTGGCATCTCACACAGTTCCTTATGCACAGGGATGTGCAATAAGTATCTGTTGACTGGCTACATTTCAAAATAAAAATCAGCCTATTACTTTCATTCGATAGAACAAAGTATGCTCACATCTCTATTAAATCTGTTGAAGGAAGCTGGCTCATGAAGCAACTTATTGTACTGTGTTAAGGATTCTCCCCAAAGTTTGTAAATTAAAAAAGAATTATTATGTTACTTTAAAATTTCACTCAAAATAAGAAGTAGAACAAAATAAGAATTATGTTGGTTTATTTTCAATGGTGAAAACAATCTAGAAGACTTTAAAGACTTCTTCAAACTTTAAGAAATTCTAACAGGCAAAAATAAATTTTTTTCAAAAATCCAGCAGGCAGGCTGCTGTTAAGATGATGCCATAATTTAGAAACTCATTGTGCTTAATCCCGATATTAAATTAGTTAATAACTTTTTTAAAGAATAATACTTTTCAGAGAGAAAGAGAGCTATTCTTTTCATGACAGTCTGTTGGTAGCTAAATTGTCAGAAATCACTATAAAGTAAAACATCAACAAACAAAAAGAGAGATGACTCCAGTCAGGGGGTGTCCGGCTTATATTTATTCTAGCTTCATTTATACTCTCCAGCTATGCACAGTGACAGTTTGTGAATGACACATTTCTCATGCCATTCTGGAAGCAGTGCCTCCTCAGGCTGGCTTCACTTGCCACCAGCAGAATTGCCATACTGTGGAAAACATTCTAAATGACTGCTTTTTTTCCTGAGAGATGCAAAAAGATGAGCTTTCATGGACAGCAAGGGATCCCTTAACTGATTCAGTATACTTTGCACATCGTGATAGGAACCTTCCCAATTGAACATTTAGTTATGCTTTTTTAAAAAAACAATAAAAAGTTGCTTCTAAAAGAATGCAATCTCTCATTCAAATATCGGGGTTTCTAGCACCTTATCTGAAGAAACCCCTGTAAATCCTCTGCCCTTTCATTGTCTCCTGAGAGGCTTTAATAACCAGGAAGCACAAAGATGGAACTTGAATTCAGGCAGCATAAGTGGTAACCTTCTCCCGCACTCCCTGTTCTCTACAACCCTGTGGAATGCTTTTTGAAGTCAGAAGGAGCTCCCTAGGAGGTGAGGGCTGACTTTGGCTGCCAGCAAACAGAAATGTTCAGCTACTTAACACGGGGCCACATGTGGCAGCTACAAAAACACCATCAGGATGTGAAATCTACTTGCTTCAGTGGTAATCCCCTTACCCTCAAATCTTTGCAAACCTAGGGAACTATGGGAATAGGTAAACTTGGTGGGGAAGAGTGGAAAGAAATAGCCTGTGATTTTAGTCCAAAATTTGTACTGTTGGGTGAATCTTGGAACATATCCTGCTGTGCTTTTTTTCCACATTGCACTTTGAGTCTGCAGTCTTGGGCTGCATGAGTGTTGTGTTTAACACAAAGCCTGGGGTGGCACAGGGGTTTTGCAAAACTGACTAATAGGTGTTTTATGTTAATTATAAGTCAGAAGAAAGGCGATGTCAGAGTAGGTTCCCAAGGTGCCCTTCTCAGGCTAAGCACTGTATTTACTTAAGTTACATCAGACTATAGCTTCCTTTACCCTGTGGACAGAGGGCTGTGTGCACTTGCCCAGAATGATCTGGGGCCCACTTTTGTGCCCTTCTGTAGGTGCCTTGGTGAGCCACGGAGTCTGGTCCTGCTATTTCCTATGAGGCATCAGTGCTAAATGCAGTGCTCACCCTGCAAATGATGGGTGACTGGAAGTGTCAGGCATACGTTTCCTCCTCAGTGCCAACAGGAGTTAAACCAAATAGATGACCTTTGTGATCTTTTCTTCCTCTAAGGAGATCACATTCACCAGATGTGATCTTTTCTTCCTCTAAGATGTCATGACTCCAGCCAGTGATTCTGTGATGCTTTAGTGTAGAGGGAGGAAAACATCACAGAAACCAGTAGAACATGCTGACACCAACAGAAGCTTTGGCATCAGACAAAGCCAGGTCCAAGTCCAACTTCTCTCATTCATAAATCCTATGGACTGGAGCAAGCAATTCATCTTCTCTGAGTCACAGTTTCTTTATTTATAAAAACAGGAATAACAGAGATAATTTACCCCCTGGTGGGAATTAAATGAGATCATATATAAAGAAATGGAAACCCACTCCAGTATTCTTGCCTGGGAAATCCCAGGGACAAAGGAGCCTGGCGGGTTACAGTCCATGGGGTCGCAAAAGAGCTGGACACGACTTAGTGACTAAACAACATCAAAATGTTGCACATACAGTATGGTGCCCAGCACGTAGGAAGTGCTCAATAAATGTGAGCTCTCATTATTAACACGATGAATCAACTCCCAATCCAAGATCACTGATCTACACACTCTTTTCCAAAAAGGACAGGGCTTAAGTCATCACAGCTGGAACACAGATGTGAGGGAGTGAGGAGCAGACATAATCTTCCTCTCCACATGGATCCAGCTTCACTCCTTCGTAAAGCAGTATGTGGTCCCAGATCTGGCACTTGAAAGGCAACATGGGTGCCTCTGATGGCAGCTTCCTCCAGGCCAGGCAGAAGGAAAACGGTGTACTTCCTGCAGTCTAGAACAACCTATCTCTGCTGTGTTTATTTACTCAGCAAATATGTACCACGCAGGTGCCAGGATTTGCATTAAGAGTGATAAAAGATAGAGCTTTCAGCCTAGAGAGGCCAAAAGACAATATAAGAGGGAGAAAATGGAGACACCCCCAAGAGGGGTCTCTGATGAGGTGACAGTAAAGCTGAGACCTGAGGAAGAGATAAGGGTTCCATTCCAGGCAAAAAGGACACAAGTATGTAAGGAAAAAAGAATGAAGACATGACTGCACTAAAGATATCAAAATCATCTTCAAAGACATCAAAACAATTTCGAAAGCAGAGAGTGTGGAGAAGTGATAAGCTGGCTTTAAAGAGCAAAGGAAGCTAGAATCTAAATTCTGCAAAGGGGAGCAAAAATGAGAATGAAGCCCATGGCACCTAAAGGCTCAGGAATGGGAGGAAGCAGGTATGGTGGAGCGTGGGGGCTGAGGGTTAAGGTAGGGATGGGCTCAAATTCTTTGCACAGCAGTAAGACTCCCAGATCTTCTCCCCTCTCCTATGTATCCAAGCAATGGTCAGGGGCAGGAGACATTAAATTAAAGGGTCCAGCCTCAGAGATTCCATGCAGAGAGAAGAGCTGTTCAAGACATGGGGCTTAAAAAAGCCACATACTTTTTTTTTTTAATTTTTATTTTTTTAATTTAATTTTATTTAACTTTACAATATTGTATTGGTTTTGCCAAATATCAAAATGAATCCGCCACAGGTATACATGTGTTCCCCATCCTGAACCTTCCTTCCTCCTCCCTCCCCATACCATCCCTCTGGGTCGTCCCAGTGCACCAGCCCCAAGCATCCAGTATCGTGCATTGAACCTGGACTGGTGACTCGTTTCATATATGATATTATACATATTTCAATGCCATTCTCCCAAATCATCCCACCCTCTCCCTCTCCCACAGAGTCCAAAAGACTGTTCTATACATCAGTGTCTCTTTTGCTGTCTCGTACACCGGGTTATTGTTACCATCTTTCTAAATTCCATATATATGCGTTAGTATACTGTATTGGTGTTTTTCTTTTTGGCTTACTTCACTCTGTATAATAGGCTCCAGTTTCATCCACCTCATCAGAACTGATTCAAATGTATTCTTTTTAATGGCTGAGTAATACTCCATTGTGTATATGTACCACAGCTTTCTTATCCATTCATCTGCTGATGGACATCTAGGTTGCTTCCATGTCCTGGCTATTATAAACAGTGCTGCGATGAACATTGGGGTACACGTGTCTCTTTCCCTTCTGGTTTCCTCAGTGTGTATGCCCAGCAGTGGGATTGCTGGATCATAAGGCAGTTCTATTTCCAGTTTTTTAAGGAATCTCCACATTGTTCTCCATAGTGGCTGTACTAGTTTGCATTCCCACCAACAGTGTAAGAGGGTTCCCTTTTCTCCACAC
>NW_011495034.1:20057704-20057913 GCF_000754665.1 Bison bison bison | reverse complement strand
CCATTTTGAGTTTATTTTTGTGTATGGTGTTAGAAGTGCTCTAGTTTTATTCTTTTACAAGTGGTTGACCAGTTTTCCCAGCATCACTTGTTAAAGAGATTGTCTTTAATCCATTGTATATTCTTGCCTCCTTTGTCAAAGATAAGGTGTCCATATGTGTGTGGATTTATCTCTGGGCTTTCTATTTTGTTCCATTGATCTATATTTCT
>NW_011495034.1:20043297-20057604 GCF_000754665.1 Bison bison bison | reverse complement strand
TGTATGTCTTCTTTGGAGAAATGTCTATTTAGTTCTTTGGCCCATTTTTTGATTGGGTCATTTATTTTTCTGGAATTGAGCTGTAGGAGTTGCTTGTATATTTTTGAGATTAGTTGTTTGTCTGTTGCTTCATTTGCTATTATCTTCTCCCATTCTGAAGGCTGCTTTTCACCTTGCTAATAGTTTCCTTTGTTGTGCAGAAGCTTTTAAGTTTAATTAGGTCCCATTTGTTTATTTTTGCTTTTATTTCCAATATTCTGGGAGGTGGGTCATAGAGGATCCTGCTGTGATGTATGTCAGAGAGTGTTTTGCCTATGTTCTCCTCTAGGAGTTTTATAGTTTCTGGTCTTGCGTTTAGATCTTTAACCCATTTTGAGTTTATTTTTGTGTATGGTGTTAGAAGTGCTCTAGTTTTATTCTTTTACAAGTGGTTGACCAGTTTTCCCAGCATCACTTGTTAAAGAGATTGTCTTTAATCCATTGTATATTCTTGCCTCCTTTGTCAAAGATAAGGTGTCCATATGTGTGTGGATTTATCTCTGGGCTTTCTATTTTGTTCCATTGATCTATATTTCTGTCTTTGTGCCAGTACCATACTGTCTTGATGACTGAAGCCACATACTTTTTAAAGCATACTCCCTGGGGCCTTCTCCTCCTTGCTTCCAGAAAGTGTGAAAATGTCAGTCGTTCAGTTGTGTCCGACTCTTAGTGACCCCATGGACTGTAACCTGCCAAGCTCCTCTGTCCGTGGAATTCTCCAGGCAAGAATACTTGAGTGGGTAGCCATTCTCTTCTCCAGGGGATCTTCCTGACCCAGAGGTCAAACCCCAGTCTCCTGTACTCCTGTACTGCAGGCAGATTCTTTACCCACTGAGACATCAGGGAAGCCCTAGTCAGCCACTAAATCAGACCTCCCAAAGAGGAGATTGGTAGGTTCACCTCTCAAGACCCAAGTCTCAAGAAAGGGAGACTTTCAAGAAGTTCAAGGGTTCCTCAGAGTCAAGAATGGCTTGCCACTTGATCCTCCAATTCATTCACCAAAAAGCTTCACAACAGTACACACAGCTTCCCATCAGCTTTTGAGTACCTTTCTCTTAAATATTATACCTAATGACCACAAGACATTTGAGGAGATCCTCCAACAGAAAGAAGAAGACCTAAACATATCAAAAAATGGGATCTGGAGGAAGCTGAGACCATGTGGAGCACCAAAGGAAATACTGCTGAAAATCAAGTTATTAACAACCTCAGAAAAATAAGGGGAGATACTGTGTCAATGAAGCAAGAATAAGCAGTTAAAGAACAAGAGCAATCAGGGTATAAGATAGAGCTCTTAGAAAAGTGTCACACCTCCAGTAGAGACATTCTCACATGAAAATATTTTACTTCTTTCCATACTTCTGTAGAAGGCTGTGAAAGGACACGCTCCATGAAAATGAGAAGCAAGAAAGAAGAAGACATAAAGCAAGAAAACACAGACTCTAACACAGGACAGCAGAAATATAAGTTTCAGGATGACAACCAGGTGGCAAAGCAAGAAAGCAATCAATGCAAACTGGAGAAGGAGGGAAAGAAAGTTTCCAGAGAGAGTTCCCTAGAAAAGAAAAACCAAATAACCAAAAGAGAATTGATAAATTATTATCTGGTAGGTCTAACAGTTTAGAAACTCTTGATAGTGAATAATGGATGGAGCAAATGGAAATTAATCAAATATGGAAACAAGTCCATCATTAGCATCAAGGGAAAAAAGTGTAAATGATTAGGGAAGTTTAGTTACACTATTTTGCCCAGCAGTAAAAAGCAAATTTAACCAAAAATTATATTGTGAGAATAAAGTTTTAGAACAATAGAAATGGTAAACTAACAAAACCATATATTCATGCATCATGAGTGGAAGTCAATAAAGCACTCCTTTAACTGATAAGCAAAGCAGAAATCATATGATTTAGAAATGTGAAGGCAAATAATGGAAGAAACAGCTAGAAATTTTTCAAGGGTTATCTCTGAGGATTAGAATGGAGTGAAGAAGGGCAAGGTGAAGACCTCCTGTTTTTCTTTCAGTGCTAGCTCACTGTTAACTAATTCATCATTGTTACCCTGATGAAAATAAAAATTAAAATGACAGAAATAGATTAATAGAAATTCCAGAGCAAATCACACTGTAAACAGGTATAGGAATAACTACTATGGAAATGAAGTCATCCCTCTCAATGGAGCAAACTCAGAGATGACAGATTTGAAAGACCCAGAGTGAGTGATGGGCAGTCTCTCAATATCACTGAAAGGCCCACCTGGAGAACAATAGATTCTGTTAGCAGGACAAGGACTCTGGGGAGGCAGGTGAGGCCCCCAGAGTGCGAAATTCAGGGAAGCACACACTCTCAGCATCCTGCGAGGTCTGTCTGACTTTGAAGTCACTGGCAGTGATCACCTCAATTTTGCACCCCCTGGGCCTCCCTTGGCCTACTCTAGTGCCAGCCCTTCCCCACACTCACTCACCCTCACTCACAGGTACAGTGGGTTGTAGCAGCAGTGTGTGCTACTGAGAATTGCTCACCAAATGGAAGGAGATGTGTGCCTGGGGAAGGCTCACTGTTGAGGTCTGGAGCAGCAGGAGAAGCAAGAAAAATGTGAAATAACTCCAGACTCTCAAAAAAAAAAAAAAAAAATCACAAGGAGTACCACACTGGGGAAAAGGTTGCCTTTAGTAATCTAAGGGAACAAAGACAGAAAGCTTACATCAATTAAATGCACAATCCACCATGAAGATACAGCAGAAACAAATCTTTACTCTATGAAACAACACAGCCTCAAAATATATAAACACATTATTGGAGATACAGGAGAAGTTTTCAAACTACAAGCTCCAGGCCACTGACAGGTTAAGACATGTGGAAAATAAGAATGTAGAGTATTTGAAAAACATAATTAACAAAGTTGATTTAATAAGTAAACTTAAAGATACTTTTCCTAAAGAGAGAAGGCATATTTCTTTAAATATGCAGAATGTTTACAGACGTTAACTGTTTGACTACAAAGGAAATCTCAACATATGACCCAAAGGGCAAATGATACAGGCTTTATTCTCAACCTATTATGAAAAAAAAGAAACCTAAAATAAACAATATATGGATAGCTCTCTCCTCTTGATCTATGCCCCGCCCCCCCCAAAATACTGCTGTAACCACTTATTTTTTAATGCTATTTTCAAAACAAATCTTTGGTTAAAAAATAATAAAAGTGTAAAACTATAGGCTATTCAGTTAAGAAAGACAATGAAAGCAATATATATATAAACTACTGGACACAGTCAAAGCAAAACCAAAGGAAAATTTATAGCCTAAAGGTAGGTATTAAAAACAAAAAGAGAGGGAAAAATAAACACACTATACATTCAGCCAAAAGACCCAGGAAAAAGTCAATCATATAAACTAAAACAAGTAAAAGGAAGAATTAAGATGAAAGAAAAACAAGTGAAAAAGAACATATCAATAAAATCAAATTTTTTATATACATAGACCAATAAAGTAAAACTGTTGTCTGACAAAGATAAAAAGTGGAGAAAGCAAAGTAAGCTACATTTGGATTAAGAAACTGTACATAGTTAGAAATATAGGGAAGATGTTTTAGGTGAAAATACTATGTATAATAGAACTTCACAATGATTAGTTTAAAATCTAATGAAATAGATCATTTTAAGAATTTTTAAACTATCTAGAAAAAAAACAAGTATTTACCCCCTCTCCTTGTCTCTAAAACCAAAACAAAGCACATATTCATTCATTCAGCAGATATTTATGAGGTGTTATTCTGAGATATCATAAGGAGTGAGGATTAGAAAGTTCATCCCTTCCCCTAAATTGTGCTATAAATTCAATCTAGTCCCAACTGAAATCCCAAAGGAATTTCTAAATGAAATTTTTACACTGACACAAATGTTTATCTGAAAAAGCAAATGTATGTCATTAAAATATCTTAAAAATGTTTATGTATATATAATTTTGTATTATATATAGATATTTATAATATATATTATTTTTATAATATGAGAGTGTTTGATAGAGATTATTCTTTAATTATAAGATTTTAAACTCACTTTTGTGTTATAATGGTAAAAAAGTGTGATGCTGTAGGATTGGACAAGTGAAATATTCCAGAGAATTGGCAATCCAGAGATATATATAGGCAGAATATATTAAACAGAGGTTATCTTTCAAACCATAGAGGAAAAAAATGGACAGCTTATAAAAGGAACCTGTGGGCGTTACTAGAAGTAAAAGGTTTGATCTTTATCCCACACTGCACACCCAAATAAATCCCACTTGAGTGGAAGATCAAAACTGTTAAAAAATTAAAAGTAGTAGAAGAAAACGTAGGAAAACACACTTGTAATCTTGTAGGTGGTGAAAAACTTCCTTATACCTCAATCCATAAAGCAAAACTTGTAGTATTAAAATAAACCAAGGTAAAAATATAAGCAATGGGCTTAGAAAAAATATTTGACGAAGTATAACTAAGACCCAACAGCCATTAACAATTAAGATCTGTTGTCATTTGCTAAGAAGACACCACTACATAAAAATGAGCAAAGACAGAAACAGCCCAATTCTCAGAAGAAGAAATGTAATGGCAATAAACATATGAAACCACATTCAAACTCACGACTAAGCAGAGGTAAATTAGAAGGAAAAACAAAGCATTTCTGCAGGCACACTGGTTTGGTTAAGAACTCAGACTGGTGTGCCAGACCTCCTGGGTTTGACCCAGGCTCTGCTATTGCTTGCCTGGGGCCTTTGGCAAGCACCTTAACCTCTCTTGTGCCTCAGCTTTCCTATATGTAAGATGGAGATTACAATACATCTTAGCTCTTTATTGTAATGATGCAACAGCATAATATATGTAAAGTGAGGAAATGGCAACCCACCCCAGTGTTCTTGCCTGGAGAATCCCAGGGATGGGGGAGCCTGGTGGGTTGCCGTCTCTGAGGTCACACAGAGTCGGACATGACTGAAGCGACTTAGCAGCAGCAGCTTTGAATAGTGCCTGGCACAGAGTAATCATGCAATAAATGCTAGTTCAATATCTTTTTATGACATGTGCTCAAAGATGCACACACATCTGCTGCAAACACACATATACACACATACACTCAGGCACACTCGAAAGTTCACTGCAACGCTATCTGCCATAGTGAAAAACTAGAGGTAACTTCAAATGACATCAACAGGCAATAGCTAAACGAATCTTATGCCTCTAAAATATGGAATGACAATTAGCTATGAAAAAGAATAAGGAAGATTTGGGCACCATTATAGGAAAGTATCCGTGATGATTAAGTGGGGAAGAAAAGTATGTTCTTTAAATACACCATGTATAATGTATAAATAACATCTCTTTGTGCACATGTATAATATACATGGAAAATATTATGGATGCTTGATATATTATCAAACTGTTAGCAAAGGTGATCACCAGTGAGAGAGGGAAGACTAGGGAAGAGGGTGCAAAGGAGAGTTTATCAAATACATTTCTACATTTTTCTTTTCTCTCTCTTAAAAAAAATAACCTTTACATCTAAACATTACAAAAAATAAAATAGAAATCATGATCAGTTAGAATACATTCTTGAAAACAACTGTCTCAGACAATGGTAAGCAAAAGAAGATGGTGAAACCAAAGTGTCTTGCAACTTTTTGTTTTTTTCAAGAAAAGACAGAATGTGATTGGCAAAGGAATTAGGCGAGTTATGCTTCAAAGAATGTCAGTTTAGCTACGGTTTTTCAAATACTTTGAACATGGGCTAAACATGTCAAAGTCATACATCTTTCACGGACAGGGATTCTATAATAAATAGTCTCCATTAATTGTTTCCATTGTCCATAATATTTTGTAAGTTTTACATCCCCAGGAAAATAATGTTTGCCAAATTCAAACCAGGGACCTTCAATATTCCTTAGATGACATAAACAAATTAAAATGAGACCGACCTAAGCCAGTTGTGTGTTTATCAACCTGATCCCCTCTGAAAAGGAGAAATGAAGTCAAATACCCTTTAATACTATTTATTAGTGGAGTAATATAATACATTTTGACAAGTTGAACGGTTGTAACAGGCGGCTGTTGAAGTCTCTACAGGGCCTGTTTAGAATGAAAACAGGAGTGAGAGACAGCTCTATAACTGGGTTTCAAGAACAGCTCAGCCATCAACTATATCCTAACCAAGTACTTTTATCCAGTTAATTTACGGAGGGAATCCCTTAGGGTCTCTAGCCGTCTACCACTGTAGCTCATTAGAGTCTAATATCCAACTTTTCTCATTGTAACACTGAAAGCATTTATGCTTAAAATGTAATTAAACTTAAAACAAACAAGATCTTTATTCCCTGACAGTCCTGCTATTTTTAAACTGACAAAGGCATGAACTTATATAGGATTATTTAGAAAGCACTATACATTTCAGCCACTTACAGCCAAGACATTTGCCCAACTGTTCATCCTGCATGCAATTAGAAATCTAAATAGTTGGGTAACGGGTTTCTATTGGGAATTAAACTTGCAGATCTCTTACAAACGAGTAATGTGGTAAGACTTGCTGTCCAATGAGGTGTCTTATTGAAATATCCCAGGCCGTTTCACTTGTCACAGCTGTCGTTTCAGCCGCTTGCACTCACAGTGTATAGCTTTCATTACGAAAATAGAAATTTGTGTCCTAAGTGCTGTTACATTACTAATGCTAAATATTTAATTCCCTGGGGTTCCAATTATGGTTGAGCACTGGCAACACTGATTCTACTTTTTAATAACAACTGTAAAAGCAATTTGAGCATTTTTCAATTAATTAAATACATACTGAACGAGTAACCTCTTGTCATTGTGCCCTCTAGGACCCAAGTTAATTGGTGTAGAATAAAATGTTTTGAAAATCAACCGATATTCCGGTCTGCACAGTTATACCACTAAATTACAGTTCACGAAATGAAGTTTGTCTTTTAATAGTTACGCTCAATATAGTTCTGCAGATGTTAGAAGGTACCTGTGTTTTATACACTTAACTGTGCCTCTAATTAGAGCAGAGTTGAAAGCTGGGTGTCAGTCCTCTAAACACCAGTCAGTATCAATAATATTTTGCATTGTTCGCAGATAAATGCAACAAATTTCAACTCAGGACAGTTTCCCAGCTTTCAGGAAGGATATTTTCCCAATTCACCTTAAACATTTATAAAAGTTGGCCCTGAAGAATTCCTATCATTAATTACACTCACAGGAGAAAAGTTCAAAACTAGATTTTTAGATTTCTTCACAAGAGTTACAAGTCTAACATCTGGGAAAGTCCTTCCTCGTTAAACACTTTGTTGAAGTTTCTCCTTCTGCCATAGAAGGGTGTCGTAAATAAACTCTAAATTGGTTTTTCAGCTTTAAAAGGGTGGTGAGGATGAATCATAAAAGCAGATGCCGTTTTACCCACATTTTAAAATGAATCTTTTTCTGAAGTGCAATGAAACCTGATTAAAGAGACCATCTTCTTGTAGAAAAACGTCTCTGACAGGTGTTCCTCCAGCTCTGAGTCTTGATTGGCCGTAATCTAAAATCCATGCTCGGAAAGTGAATGCCTTTTCGGCAGCTGTCTTTCTAACAGAGATGATCCCCTAAACAGGTTTCACTGAATTAGGGATCTCCGCAAAAGCATTGTGGTTCATGGAGGAAGACACAGAAAGTGAAATGAATCACTCTGGGAGAGGAGGGAAAAAATTAGAGAAAATTGAATCATTTCCATACCAATTTTTAGGATTTAAATCTTTAATATTTCTAGGATGTTAGTAACATCTTTGGGAAATGAATTTTAATTATAGGATTAACTTGATAGCACCAGTCTGTGAATATAAATAGATCAGCCTAAATTTCTGATTTTTAAAAAACTAAGCTGGATAATGAGAACATTTTAGAATTTGGGGGTTGGGTTGACTTATCAGGAAGCATTCTATACTCCATCAGCAAATACACACACACATACACACACACACAAATGAAAAGAAAAATACAAATTTGTGAAAGGTTTATTTAAATATTGTTCTATTTGGAATGTAACATCTTAATAGACCTTCAAAAACATTGGTTTAACGTAACCTATCATTAACAATTCTTAAAACAAAAAAATAGAGTTTGCAAATGACAAATAAAATGCAAATTATTCTTGTCAAAGACTCATTTTTTTCCAGCTCTGAAACAGTTATATTTTGAAATTTGAAAGTAAAAAATAAGGGAAACTTTTGATTTGGATACAAGTGGCACAGATATGATTGTTTGTATTAAGAAATGGATCAGAATATATTCCAAAACACCTTAGGCACCTAGTATTGAAAGATAATAATTTCATTAACTGACCACTACTTTAGTGGTGTTTTGAGGCCAAAACACCACTGAACAACAGTATTTTGTTCTTTAAAAACACTGGACAGTTATCTTCAGTAACAACGAATGCCACTATATTTAGTTGTAGGGTCCCCAAATTCCTGTATGCAACTAACCAGTCACTCCTTGAAGCCTAAGTGGGCTAATAACTAAGGGCACTCTATTTAGTTCTGGGGTCCCCAGATTACTGTACATGACTGACCAGTCAATCCTTGGATCCCAAAGGGGCAGTCCCCACTGCTCCAGCAGCAGCAGGGGGACAACTAGTTGAAGAAGACAGACTTCTCCCTCAGGATCACACACCACTCAGGTTCTCCTCCTCTCATGCTGGCAGCTCTGACATTTCACATTCTCGGAGCGGTGGGCAGCCCCTGCTGCACGGTGAGAATTAACGTGTCTGCACGCTGTAAACTCAGAGGTTTCAGCTCTTACTCATCAATGCGATAACTTAGGATCTCACGGGGCAAACCCACAGGTCTGGGAAGCAGAGCTCCCGGGCTCAGTCTCAAGAACGCTAACAGACCTTGGACACGTCGCTGGACGCCTCTGCACCTCTGGTCTACTGGCTCTGACATGGGGGACAGTGTAACCCCTGGGCTGTTCTCAGGGTCCAATGAGGAAGCACAGTGAAACCTTGGAGATGCTGCTAAGCACCATGGAAATGCCAGACAACCAACTTTCTTGTCTAATATTCACCTGTCAGCATCGTTAATAAAGCAATTTTCATTTGTTTCTGTGCAAAGAAACTAATGTAAAAATATATGTAGTAGCTCCATAATAATGTGCATTAAAAATTAGAATCATTAAGGGCTATGCAGTTTTTTTAAGATGTATTTATTTCTTTGGGCTGTGGTGGGTCTTCGTTGCTGCACGTGGGATTTCTCTAGTTGCAGAGAGTGAGTGCTACTCTTCATTGCGATTGTGCGGGCTTCTCGTTGTGATTGCTTCTCTCATTGGGGAGCACAGACTCTAGCCGTGCGGCCTTCAGTGGTTGCAGCACGTGGGCTCAGTAGTTGTGGTGCACAGGCTTAGTTGCTCCATGGCAGGTGGGATCTTCCCAGACCAGGGACCCAACCGGTGTCCCTGGCATTGCAAGGCAGATTCTTAACCACTGGACCGACCACCAGGGAAGCCCCAGCTCTGCAGTTCTGACAATATGTTTTTTTAGAAAAGCATTTTTTGGATGTGTTAGCTTTAGTCCCAATAAGTTACAAGCTAAAAGAGCATATGTTCAGCATTTTATTTTTTTTTAAAAAAGGAAAAAGAAGCAATAGGATAAAGAAGAGAAGGAGAATTTGCAGGGTAGTATCATGATGTAGGCATCACTGAATAAACTATGAATATAAGATGAGGCCTGTTTTAAATCTGATTTGCTTTTCTAAGGAATATTCAACTAGCTGCTTTAGTTCCCAGACACAAGGCCCAGAGCTCCCTTAGCCTGGCTGGAATCAGCTTCTGGTTGTAGAGCTTTGCTAAGTAGAGAAGCGTGTTGAGGGGAGGAATTACAGCAGTTCTGCCCCACTGACTAGAACAAAGACAACCAACACATTAATAAATAAGAGTTTTCAGGGAGATAAGGGTTGGTGGCAAGTCAGTACACAACTGCAGTATCTGACCTGTTAATGGGTTCCAGGAAGCCCTTTCTCAGGCAACCCCCCCATATTCTCATGAGTTTCATCACCTAGTTTTCAAGTCCACAGAAGTATAAAAGCAGTAAATTGAAAGGCAGAGGGAACGCTAGCGGTGGGTGTGGGTGTGGGGGGTGGCGGCAGTGAGAAACACAGCTGACAGCCATTGAAGAAAGAAGACTGGTTTAAGAAATGCCCGTGAGCATTAAAAACAAACAGCAACAAAAACCAATACAGAACAACCAAGTCCTTTAATGAAAGCTGGGTGATGCCGTGCAATTCTAACTGAAAACCATGAGTAATTATCCAAGTTCACTGACTTGATATCGCGTTTTCAAGATAAGAGGGAAAGGTATGATCCATTTTTAAAAGGTTTCCATCACAAATAGTTAATGTTCATTCTTCAAACTTGGCTATCTTGAATAACCCACTCCCCGAGGGTTCCAGATTATCGTGGTTTTTACTGTAGTTAGAGAGTTTTATGGTTAATGTACTGCGGTATAAATAAATATAGCTTAGCCTAAGTGTCTCCACTGAAAATATGTATGTCATAAAATGACAAATAAAATAGGTCAATAACCAAACCCACAGTAAATAATTCAAGCACTGAAGTACATAACATTAGAATAAACTAAAACGAGCCTTCTTCAACACTGACCATAAATATATTCACCATGGCTTTTCAAAATGAAAAACAAAAATGTCCTAAGATAAATGGGGAGAAAAGAGAGAAGAAATTGCTCATTTGTACCCTTTTGATAAAATCTAAATAATCAGACATTGTGTTCATGAGAAGAGGCTGTAGGCGAATGAATCCAGGCTATGCATCTGGGTAAGGGTCTAGTAATATTCTACACCGCTCATTTATTTCACATCATAATGACCTATTAGGTGCTCAACAGATCGTTGTCTATCTGAAATATAATTTACAAGTGGTCTGGCTGTCACATAAATAAAAGAAGCGAGATATCGGGAGTATCATCAACTTTTCTTGGAGGTGTTTAGACCTCTAAGACATATGCAAAGGGAAAGAGTTTGAGATTGTAAAGGAAACCACTGTACTGCCAGCTATAAAGCACACATTGATTCTGACTGCATCTGGAGGCAAAACCTACTGGGGGAAGAATGTCCCATTCTGGTTATTTTTCAGAGTAGGAGACTGTGGCTAATCTATTGTTGTTGTTCATTGGCTAAGTTGTGTCTGACTCTTTGCAACCCCATGGACTGCAGCACGCCCTCCTCCAAATAGGACCAGGAGATGATGAAGACAAGGCCAGAGTTCCCCTTCATGGCTTCCCTGGCACAAGCCTTGCTACTAGGTCATCTGTTCAGTCAGGAGACAAAAGATGCCCTGATTTGTGGCTTTGGGGAAATAGGGTAGCAGGGTGAACTCTATGGAGCCTCTTGAGAACAGAGTGTGGCGACAAAGACCATCATAGCGTTAGCAAGCCTCCTCTACTCGCCTCCCTGAGGCTAATGATGTCAGGGTTTTAATAGCCCCACTGTTTTAGGTTTTAATTTACATGGCTACTTGGTTTGAGTGTTTTATAGAGTTTATGACCATTTGAGCCATTTGAAGCAGGTGTACTTGCCTTTAATGTCTACTGGCTTAACTGATGCATTGCTATACTGTCCACTTTATTATTTCAAAGACAGGATATCAGTAAGCTGTGCGATTTTTCCCATAGACTGAGAATTCTAGACAGTATACTAGGTCATGGACATGGGTATCCCCCCTCTAGCCTTACCCAGTCTATGAAAAGCTCAACCCTACTTTCCAGGTCCAAATTCCACATAGCCCAGCAAAACACAGGCACAGCACCAAAGATATTACCAAGTCACTTTATGGTAAGGTTTTAGCTTTCATATTATTCACATGAAGCATCTCATGTGTCTATCTCATTAAGACACCTGGGTTAAGGATTAATTTTACAAACTATTACACATGTTCAGTGTATGCCATTGCATCTTTCACTCCACCAATAAAGGACATTTCAGGCCGCTGCAGTTGATTGGCAAGTAGGGGCAGATTACTCATTGTTTATGCTATTCTGAAGGGAAAAAATTCAGGAATTTAGAAACTATAAAGGTAAACTTAGTGAGGCCTCGAAAGGCTATTTAGAGACAGGGCAGAAGAAAGGGGACATTTTCCTTCCTTTGAGCAGGGTTTGGCAAACTGTAGCCCATGGGCTAAATCCAGCCTGCAGCCTGTTTTCATAAATGTTATTGGAACACTTTTGTAAAAGTGTCATTGGAACTCAGCCACACCCACTTGTCTATGGCTGCTTTTGCGTTGCAATGACAAAATAGTTGCAACAGACATTGTCTAGCCCACAAAGCCAAAAATATCCATTATCTGGCTCCTTCGAGAAAAAGTTTGCCAAGTCCTGCTTTAGAGGCTCTCTCTGTGAGGAGGATGGGAACCCCAGGGGAGCTGCCTCCATCCTGGAAAGTTAGTTCCCCACCCCTGACCTTGAGTGCCTCTTCTCTGGTCTCCCCCAGCCCTGAGGCATCCAGATGCTGGTTTCAGGGTCATGTAGTAATTGCTCCTACCTAGTGGCCTGAAACACACCCCTTTCCAGTTGTGAGATACCCAACGAAGACACAAGGACGTGAGGTCAGAAGTGTGGCTGAATCTGTAAGTTTCCCTTCCAGCTCCACACTTAAAATTGACTGAGCTCCTGGGTCTCCTTCATCTGTGCATTTGACATCAAATGCAGGAAAATCCCCCAGAGGATGATGTTAAAGGATATACGGGATTTCAACAGAAAAGAGTGAGTGGAAGGAAGGCCTTCCAAGCAGAAGAGGCCACAGATGCACAGTTGCCTGCGATGATGGAGGTGTATGATGGAAACGGTAGTGCACGCTGTGATCTACTCTAGGAAAACCAGTTTCTGGAGAGAAGGGTGCATGGGCTGGAGTGGTAGAAATGATGCCAGACGGGTCCTCTGGTCAGGTGGTGAGCAGCCTTGTGAATGGGGCTGAGAAGTTGAGGAGCATTAGGCAGAGGGTGTCTCTAAAGGATTTAAGCAAGGGAGTGACATGGTCCGATCTCTATGTTAGGAAGATCACTCCGACAGCTCGGGTAAGGTAGGTGGGGGGTGGAAGCTATCTTTGCCCTCCCATAGGCTGCTGTTTCCTCCCCATCACGTCCACTCTGAAAAGCCCTAATCACCCTTTTCTTTGTACTCCAAACAGTTTGATCTTCTTTCCCAGGGATCTCAGAGCACCTTCTAGACAACCACAAAAGTGGTATAATTCCCATCCCAATCACTATTTTCTTGACTGCCTCCTACTCCCATGCTTCTCCACTTATCTGGCGTAAAGGGCCAATTGCTTATTGTCGTTTTGTTTCGTTCCTATTTTCTAATCTTCTGCAGACCAATATTTTTGTAAAATATAAAATTGTGTACTTGGATATCACAGCAATTTCAAATAACTATTCAGGTTTCTAAATGCTTTCTTTTCTTTTTGGTATTTATCTCGTCACAGGCTGGTAAGTATTTGTGGACTTCCGGTTTCTGGTCCAACATGTAAAGAGCTTAGACGCCAACAACTCCAATATAAAACAAGTAAAATACTGAACAAACTGAAAAGTGAAAAATCAACAACCTGCAAGAGCCATAGGAGAAGTGAGGTTACAGGGCAAACGTTTGCCCCCAAAATTGGAGAGAGAGACAGGTGAACACAGAAAACCATAATAGAGCAGAAACCCACAAGCAGAAACCTCCATGAGAGCAATAGTGGGGTAGGAGAACCTGAACTGTAATTGACCAGATGCCAGAAGCTCAGTGTAGACAACGCTGAGAAGCAATGGGGAGACCCAGGGGGACCCAGTCAAAGGGAGTTCCCCCACACTTTTATGAGTTTTATCTCTAGGAGCTCAACCAGATTCTCACAGTGAATATCCAGAAAGAAAAAAAAAAAAAAGTTGAGTTTCTATAAGGGGGAGGGGAAAAGGAATTATTTTAAAATGTTCCAGAACTTTCATCTTAATAAGATCTGTCCTCAGGGAAAACTATTTTAATAGAGCCTAACCTGCTAGGGTTTTACCAGAGCCTAACTGACCGCAAGGAGATCCAACCAGTTCATTCTAAAGGAGATCAGTCCTGGGATTTCTTTGGAAGGAATGATGCTAAGGCTGAAACTCCAGTACTTTGGGCACCTCGTGCGAAGAGTTGACTCATTAGAAAAGACTCTGATGCTGGGAGGGACTGGGGGCAGGAGGAGAAGGGGACGACAGAGGATGAGATGGCTGGATGGCATCACT
>NW_011495034.1:20042745-20043197 GCF_000754665.1 Bison bison bison | reverse complement strand
CCATTGTATATTCTTGCCTCCTTTGTCAAAGATAAGGTGTCCATATGTGTGTGGATTTATCTCTGGGCTTTCTATTTTGTTCCATTGATAAATATTTCTGTCTTTGTGCCAGTACCATACTGTCTTGATGACTGAAGCCACATACTTTTTATTTTATTTTATTTTTTTAAACTTTTTAGCCTACTCCCGCTTCCTACGCCGCCGGACCGTGCCCGCCCAACCACTCGGTACCGCTCGGTTCACCCACGTTCGGAGTAACAGCCAAACTCTTGCAAGACCCTTCCCACATACTTTTTAAAGCATACTCCCTGGGGCCTTCCTCCTCCTTGCTTCCAGAAAGTGTGAAAATGTCAGTCGTTCAGTTGTGTCCGACTCTTAGTGACCTCATGGACTGTAACCTGCCAAGCTCCTCTGTCCATGGAATTCTCCAGGCAAGAATACTTGAGTGGGTA
>NW_011495034.1:20024153-20042645 GCF_000754665.1 Bison bison bison | reverse complement strand
ACGACAGAGGATGAGATGGCTGGATGGCATCACTGACTCGATGGACGTGAGTCTGAGTGAACTCCAGGAGTTGGTAATGGACAGGGAGGCCTGGCGTGCTGCGATTCATGGGGTTGCGAAGAGTTGGACACGACTGAGCGACTGAACTGAACTGATCTGACTTGACCTGACCTGAGGGAAAAGAAATACCCATTTCCAGCAGGCTCGAGCCTTCCACAGGGAAGAAGGTAAATATGTAACTCCAGCCCACTCCAGCCACCCTGTCCTAGCTAAAGAAGAGGAAGACTAAGAAGGATTGTCAAGTTCAGGCAAGAGGTGCAGGCTCATTAAGTCAGAGACCTAATCTCATTCACTGCTGGTGGGAATGCAAAACAATGCAGCCACTTTTATAAGACAGTTTGGCAGCTTCTGATACACCTAAATACTCTTACATATGGTCCAACAAGAGCATTCCATGGTATTTACCCAAAGGAGTTAAACATTTGTATCCATATAAAAACCTACACACAGATGTTTACAGCTCCTTTATTCATAATTGCCTAAACTTGGAAGCAACCAAGATGTGCTTCATCAGATAAATGGATAAACTCTGGTACATACAGAAAATGAAATGTTATTCAGCACTAAATAGAAATAAGTTGCAAAGCCATGATAAGACAAAGAGAAACCTTAAGTGCATATTATTAACTGAAAAGCCAATCTGAAAAGTCTAAATACTTGATGATTCTAACAGTATGACATTATGGAAAAGGCACAGCTATGGAGACAGTAAAAAGATCAGTCGCTGTCAGGGGTTGGTGGAGAGGAAATGATGAACAAAGCACAGAGGATTCTCAGGGCAGTGAAACTATTCCGTGTGATACTTTAGTGGTGGATCCACATCGCTACACATTTGTCCAGATCCACAGAATGTAGAATACCAACAGGGAACCTTAAGGTAAACTGTGGACAATGGGTGATGGTGTCAGTACAGGCTCATCAACTGTAACAAGTGCACTACTCTGGAGGGGAGGTTGACCCTTGCGAGCAAACAAGTCACAACTCTTTCTCAGCCACTCAGGAATATCTAGGAGCTACTCTCCACCTATGTTCCAGTCCCCTGCTTCGAATAACAATCCCACCAGCCCCAGCTCAACAGATAGAAGGAAGTCAAGGCAGCCTGAATCCTTTCTTTTTCTTTCTGCTGTGAACATAGCAGTGCCCTCTGGAGGTATACATGTTCATTTCTATGGGATCCAAGAGTCATAAGTTGTCCTCCCAATCTATGTCAATTATAGTAAACAGATACAGACAGAAATATCATAGAGAGCTACTTTCAGAATTTATAGCCCTCCAGCTAGACTATAAACTCTGTGAGGGAAAGACCATGTCCAGTGAGGTCCCTACTCAATTGCCAGCACTGTCCAGTACCCTGTACCCAATATCCAGTACATGCTCAGTGAGGACTTGTGGGTGAATGTTGAAAGTAATATGATCCAGATAATGTTACTTACTAATCACTTAAGCATATATTGCAATCCAAACTCACCAAGCTTCTAAAAACAAAACTATTCTCCAGTCTTTTTTTCCTGGAAGTGTTTTGTCCCTCCCTCCCTATCTTTAAATCCCTCTGCACAATTGAAATTTAGTGTTCACTGCAAAGGTGATTGCAGCCATAAAATTAAAAGACACTTACTCCTTGGAAGGAAAGTTACGACCAACCTAGATAGCGTATTCAAAAGCAGAGACATTACTTTGCCAACAAAGGTCCGTCTAGTCAAGGCTATGGTTTTTCCAGTGGTCACGTATGGATGTGAGAGTTGGACTGTGAAGAAAGCTGAGCGCCGAAGAATTGATGCTTTTGAACTGGTGTTGGAGAAGACTCTTGAGACTCCCTTGGACTGCAAGGAGATCCAACTAGTCCATTTTGAAGGAGATCAGCCCAGAGATTTCTTTGGAGGGAATGATGCTAAAGCTGAAACTCCAGTACTTTGGCCACCTCATGCAAAGAGTTGACTCATTGGAAAAGACTCTGATGCTGGGAGGGATTGGGGGCAGGAGGAGAAGGGGGCGACAGAGGATGAGATGGCTAGATGGCATCACTGACTCGATGGATGTGAATTTGAGTGAACTCCAGGAGTTGGTGATGGACAGGGAGGCCTGGCGTGCTGCAATTCATGCGGTCGCAAAGAGTCGGCCACTACTGAGCGACTGAACTGAACTGAACTGAACTGAATCCATTGAGCTGTTTAGGGGACAGCTATCGCCAGGAACAGTCTTTCCCTTTCCTTCCTTTATATCCTTCCAAACCACATCTTTTTTTTTTAAACAAATGTTGCCCAGTAATATTGAACAGTTCATCTCAGACTTGCTTTCCATAGGATCATTACAGCTGTATCACACGAGGAAAAAACATTTAATAATGAAAGAGAACACTTTATTTTTTTTTTAAAGAAATCTGCCTTTCAGAAATCAGAAAATCTGATTTTCAGAGAAAAGAAAATAGACTGATATGAAAGAATAGATTGTGTTCTCTGGCTGCTTCAAGATTGTGAGTTCCAACCCCTCTGGATATTCTACTAGTACCTCAAAACCAACTGATCTGCCCACACTGTCTTTTCTCCATTAGACCTTCTTCTCCTAGGTTCCCTGTCTCGAAACACCACCACCACGACCTAACTGCTGCAACCTTTAGGACATCCTCGCTGACATGCTTTTCCTTTGCCTGCATTTGTAACCCTTCAGTCGCATGTCCTTTTATTTCTAGCATCTTAACATCTCACATCAATCCACCGACATCCCTCCTTCCCCTGGCCATTTTCTCAGCTCCTGCAACTGATCTCATCCCTGGACAACTACTTGCAAAACCACTGAAAGAGTCTCTTATCATCCAAAGACCCTTGCGTCACTACTGAAAGTTTTACCTCCACAATGCAGAGCTGATCTGGTGAAAGGAAGATGAAGTCCAAGCTGCTCTGTCTGGCATAAAAACTGCCCTTCCAGCCTGGCCGCTGCTTACTCTCATTTCTTCCCCATCTCTGCACACATATCTTCTGCTTCCTTCGAGCTCCTCACTGACTCCCAAAGGCACGAGGCTTTCCCTTCCTTCAGGACTCAACCTCAGTGCCCCCTTCCTACAGGAACCTTCCTTGACTTTACCCTCCCTCCGTCAGGCTTGCCTGGGGACTGTGCCCCTGTGGTCCCACGGCACCTGGCCTTTCCCTCTCACCACGCTGAGCTGAAATGGTCTGTTTATGCCTCTGTAGCCACGGCAGATGCTAAGCTCCCAGCTCCACAAAGACAAACACCGCATGCCGTTCACCGTTTCAACTCCAGGCCTGAGTCCAATGCCCACTTTGTTGAATTCAGGGAACATGCATTCAGATTTGATCCCCTGAATTTATCACAATGTTAAAACCCAGCAGGTATGCATAAACAGTAATGAATACATGGAGCATTCTTTTGGTTAAAACCCAGTTCTGAGATTAACATGCTTTACCTTGTTCCTTGTACCCATACTGCGTGCCAAAACGTTTGGATGGCACGTACAGATGATGAGTTAGACATTTATTTCTGACGTCTGTAAAACAAAATATTATGAAGACTAGGGTTGTGATACAAGCATCTGAAGACTGAATTTCCAGAATTGGGGACAAGCATCTTCAAGTTGGCAGCATCTGCTTTGGAGTCAAAAGATCCTTATTACCACTGAGGCATTTCATCTTCCCAGGACTCAGCTTCTTCATGTGAAAAACACGTCTTCTCTAGCTTCAAAAGCCTGCAAGTGGGAGCTGCCTGCTATTTTTATGCACTGAGTTTGAAAGGTGTTTTGAATAAAAAATCTTCTGGAAAAAAAATTAAATAGTCTGCTAATGTGTCTTGCAACTGACACTTCAGTATATTTATACATAAAGCTTAAAGATGGCAGGTAGGCTAAGGTAATTTAGCAATGTAAGTTGTTCTAGAAACACTTTGTGGATAAAATATACATAAACAATTATAGACAAAATTATAAAGTGCTTGGTATTTTAAAAGAATATACAGAGAATATAGCAATCACAGCAGAGTCAGGAAGTCTAGTGGTAACCAACCTATGATTTGCAGTATTTGTAAAAAAAATTTTAAACTATCTAAAATAGCACCGTTTTCTTTTTCTCTCTTTTTTTCTTAAACTGCTAGATAAACAGTATTACAAGATGATTCCACAATACTGGGTCATTATGTATATTCAGAACTTTTAAGTCGCCCACCTCATGTAGCACTTTCCTAAGACCCAATTCATCTTGGTCTCCTCACTGGAAATGGTATATAGTTGAGGGTACTGGAATCTATATTATTACATGTAAAGCCCTGAGTGTCTTAATTTGGATGTCTTTTATAATCACTTTGATCAAATCTATGATTTATATAAACTTATGGAACTCTAATAGTCCCTTAGGTGGCTTCCTTTTTCCAGGGCCCAGTCATATTAGAGAGTTCTGGTTTAGCCTCCTAAAATTGGATGTATATTTAGAAAAGACTCTCAGCTCTCCTCCTACCTTGAATGCTTGAAAAAAATGCACAGAAATACTTGTATTTTCTTAGGGTGCCCAAAAGAGTTTTTTAGTAAAGCCATCAGCTCTATGTACCATCTTACAAACATGTTCTTTATGTAACTTTTATCTACATGTGATCTTACAGTTTTAATTTTGGAGCTCTTCTAAAAGAATTTAAAGTTCTTTTATTTTAAGCTTAAAATAAATAAAACATTTCAAAGTATTACAGTCTTATAGGTTATGCATTTAAGACATTAGAAAGGTACAAAATATTTTATCCCTTATCAAACATAAAGGGAAGAAAATAATATTTTGATTTTCACAAACTGAGCTTCAAAACAAAAACATACTTCCAAGCCCTGGTTTTAGGAGGAAGAGTATCCATTTGTTTTTTCTCTCAAATACACATAATTCAAATATTACTCTTAAAGAAGGCCTGCCACATTTCTGGTGAGTTACTAAAACATAGGAAGCTATTAAGTATACTTTGGGGCAGTCACAAACCATTTTAATGTTGCAGGAAATTCTAGCCAGACCAGACTGCACCCCACTTTCAACAAAATGCACTGCAGCTCATTTCTTTCTCTTCCTAATATCTTTTTTCCTCCATTTCATGTATATGCTCCATCCCAGTTGAAGCCCACCATTTTCTGTGAGGCCTGTTCCAGCAGCTTCAGCTTTCCTAGTCTCTCTCCTAAATTCTGAAGGTTCTGGATTTCTGGTAACACATAATCATGCTGGTCTCTATCTCAGTTTCTTTCTACTTCTCCCCTGTCCCCATCCCCTAAACTAAGAATCAAGAGAACCATTCTCAGGGATCAGGGTCTGTGTTGCTCTTCCTTATCATTAGGGTCCCAGTGCCTAGAAGTGCTAGACAGAGGTGCTTCCCTCGCTGCTTCATGATGAGTGACCACCAGTATTTATAGATTCCATGTGTCCACAATATCTTTTTTCCAGGTCATTTTCAAGGGCAAGGGCTATTTTATTGTCTTATGTCATTTATATCACTGTGGTCATGGCTATAATGGGTTAAAGATGAAGTTATATTTAGAAGCACTGCAAGATTGGGGTCTACTTGGCCTAAGGTGAAGTCCCTAAGGCCACACTCGAAAAAATTAAAGATTTATAATATTGACTTTTGTTAGAAGGATTATTGTAACCCCTTAATGGCATCCAAAGTTTTCTAAAAAGAAATGGAGCTACATCTTCATTAAGAGCGATAAAGTCAATATATATGGTAGAAAATCAAAATAAAATTATCTTTGAAAATTCTTTCAGTGGGTTTCTCCCAAAATATAGCATAGATGGTTTTGTATATGCCTTATTATGTCTCAGTAAGTATACCAGGATAATTTCTACCGGAGTTGGAAACAAAGCCATTCTTCCACTAAGCATCGCATACAGTAGCTGCATTTTAGGGGCCAGGTACTAGAAAAGATGGCTTTCCCAGGTGGCTTAGTGGTAAAATATCCACCTGCCAATGCAGGAGACTCAGAAGACACAGGTTTGATTCCTGGGTCAGGAAGATCCCCTGGAAAAGGAAATGGCAGCTCACTCCAGTATTCTTGCCTGGAAAATCCCATAGACCCAGGAGCCTGGCAGGCTATAGTCCATGGGGTTGCAAAAGAGTCGGACACAACTAAGCATGCCTGCACTAGAAAAGATATTGTTTGTTTTTCATTTCCTTCTTTTTCTTCCTACATGCATATAGTTGAATTAGATGGACATGAAATGCAACACAGCTGAACACAAATGATAAAGATAATGAATTTATTCTACAAATAAAATCTGCAGGCTACATGGTAGTGACAAAAGTTAAAGTCTACAAATTGAAAAACTATTACAATATAGCCTTGAATGTCAAGTCTCTATTAACACTTGCAAATTTTCCCCAAGTACCCTGCCAGCTTTGCAGCACTTTCTATAGTGTATGTCTACCTTTATTCCTTTACACAGAAATTGCTTACCCCCCCAAAAAAAGGTCAGTTTTTTCTCAAAAGTATTTCTCTAGAAATAAGAACAAAATCTAGTTTGTGGAAAAATGTTTTTTTTATATCTAGCTACAAGTTATTTAAAATAGTCTGTATGTTTTGAAATCGTAGACAAATCCAGTTAAAGCAAAAATACCACAAAAATGTAGATGTTCTCTTTGTCTCCCCTTCCATACACACAAAATCAATTCTAGTCTTAAAAAGACTCTATGTAATTATCATATGACCCACAATCACACTCCTGGGCATTTATCCCAGGAAAATGAAAACTTATGTTCACATAAAAATCTGTACATGCATGTTTACAGCAGTTTTATTCATAATAGTGAAAAACCAGAAACAACACTGAAGTCTCAACTGGTACAACAGTTAAACAAACTGTGGGGCAACCACACCACGGGATATTACCCAACCATAAAAAGAACAGAATACTGATACATGTGAGTTGAAGCTCCAGAAAATTGTGCTGAGTGAGAAAAGTCAATCCCAAGAGGTTATATACTATATGATTCCATTTATAGAACATCCTTGAAAAGAAAAAACATTACAGGAAAGGAGAACAGCCTAGTGATGCTACAGGAAGAGGAGCAGGAGAGAAGCATGTACGACTGTAAAAGGACAGAGTGAGGAATCCTTCCGGGGATGGAAGTTCTGTATCTGGGCTGTAATGAGGCCAATGTCCAGGTTGTGATACTTTCCCTACTGAGGGGAAACTTACTAACTAAAGGTACAGAGGACCTCTCCATTATTTAGTAAAACTGCACATGAAATCTGTAATTATCTCAAAATATAAAGTTTAATTAAAAATAAAAAATATTCTAGCCTAAAAATTTTACTTTGCTGTACGGAGATCTGAGCTTAAGAATTTATCATAGCATTTTGTGAGAACTATAGAAGTGGATGAAGTACAAACTGGGTCATGCCCAAAACAGTAACTCGCCACTACTTCTTCGGGTGTCAGCAGCATCTGTGCATCTCTCCAGTCCCCTCACTAAGGGCTACCTCTGGTCACACATACCCCTTGACAGAGTTCATACCACAGAAGCCAGACGCCTGCCTGCCACGGAGGAATCCTTCCGTTTCCCTTCAGCCACCACAAAGGCCACAACAAGAAATTTCCCAATGCCAAGGCAACCCCTCATTATTCAGTCTGCCCAAATGTAAGAACTCTGTGGAAGACTGGATGTCAACCTTTATATAAACCAAATACTCAAAGACGTAACGAATGCTCTGCCAGTTGAGATGATTTTTCCCTCATACCTGAGTTGAGCTAATAGATTTTTTAAAAAGAAAATGTTCCATTCCAGAGGGACTACTACAGAGAATTAAAATTATATATATGGATAACTTTTAAGTCTTTCTTCTTCCATAAATATAATAGGGTCACATTAGAAAGTGATTTTAAACCTATTCCAATGATATCAGATTGCCAGAAGAATTGCTATAATGGAGAAAGTGATTTTTTTCTCAGGGAGGAACCCTCTTTTTCAGGTATAAACATTCATTCAGTCCAACAAAGTCATTTTAGAAAAAAAGTCAACATATAGAATTGTTTTTATTTTTCTATACTTTGATTAAAACAGCATTCAGTAACACACTATAATGCTAAGCATTTCAAATAAAACTGGTGATCAAGAAGGGCATAACCTCCTTCTGCATGACAACTGCGGATTTTAATTGGAAAAATCCTGTAATCTATAAATAAGAATATCCAAAACATATTTAAACCACTTGAGCACTTGATTTTTCCATGTCCTTTGCATCTAGATTGAACAGACCACAGGAAATTTCAAAGACTGATTGCTGAATCTAAAAGAAAAAACAAAAAAATCTATTTAGTTGTCATGATCACTGTCACCACCAGCCCCTAATATCTTCTTATACTTCACCAACCTCACTTAATTTTGCCCAGCTGCTTTATGCTTGGGAGAAAGACAAATCACTAATCAATCACGTACGCTAATTAAAAATGCTACCTTTTGGAGGCATTGTAATACCTTAGTAATAGGGGTGAGGATTTCCTCTAACTGCTTACTTTGAAACATTTTTGATAACACATGAGCCAGGATGCAGTGAACATTTGCAAACGCTTTATGCTAGAGTCTACATAAAATATCAAATTGCCCCCCCACCGAAAAGTGGCGGTACAATTCTGCAACTGGTTGAGGTCACATGGAAAATAGAATTATATGCTAATTTGTTTCTATATTAAGTTATCATAGAAGGTCAGACCAAACAGAGTAAAATGAATTCTGGAAAAAAATTAACTAAGTAGATTGGTATGTACCGTATCAAAGTAAACTGTTTATCTTAATAGATACAAATGCAAGAAAGGTTTTTCAAACGGGGGTATTTTCTCCTTTTCAAAAAAAATAAATGTTTTAACCAAACCCAGGCAATGACTTGCATGATTTAAAAACACTTTATCTAAATAGTTTTTCCCTAAAGGAGAACAAGGGCAGGTATTTTTTTTTCAAGGGGAGAAAAGAAACGGAAAAGGGCAGAGTATCCAAAAGAGAATAATTTCCCCAGAAAAAGCTTTATCTATGTACTTATTAAATTTTACTCACATAAATAGTTCTGCACATGTATTATAAAATGAATAGCCAGGTTTAAACTACATGATGGGGTCAGGAGGTGCTTACCATATACATTTATTATTTTATTCCAAAATAAACTAAACAACAATATAGATGTTTTCCTTAACACAGATTTGTCTCAAGAAAATATGCTTTATTTTTTTTAATTACTGAGGAGAAAGATCTATATTTATTTTTTTCTGGAGGGTATATTCTGTAGATAAGCCTTATCCATAGGTAAGTTCTCATATCTAAGATCTAAGATATGAGATCAACTTAGAAAACTATAAACCAAATTAATGGTTGAAAAATTTGGGCTATCAGTTTCACATATGATAATGGTGCAGGCTTTATATTTCTATTTTCAAAGGTCCTTTATAGAAAAAGGGAAAGAACTTGGAGGAGAGGATAATGGAGAACTAAAATCTTACAGCATTTGAAACCAAGGGACCGGTATTTTATAAAGTATCCAGTTTATTGCAGGACATAACTAGGATGAGTAACAGAAATCATCTGTCTCACACCCTCAGGCAAATTCCTGGGGAAAAAAAAAAAAACAAAAGGATAACTTTTGTTCTAGAGTCTATCCTATTTTCCATTAAAAGATCTGTTTGTATTTTTCATTTTATTGCAACATTTCCAAAGCAGTGCTGCAAATGAACTAGCACTCACAAAGAGTCATCTGAATTTTCTTTAAATCAAAACTCATTTTTAATTTCTAAAGGGACTTTACCTATTGCTTTCAATAAAATTTCGTTACTATTAGTTATCATAAAATATGTTGGGTTTCCATGGAATACCAGTTCAGGCATAAGATCTTCAGGCTCCTCGATGAACTATGAAACAAAACTATATACTACTTTACTATCATTCTTGTTTGATGGACCTTATATTTTAGGGTCTTAATCCATTAAAAAGTTGAGAATTACATTTGGAAAGGAGGGGAAAGTCTAACAAAAATGGAAACATGCACTGCTGCCTAAAATATCAGGACTTAAGTAAATTAATCTTCATTCCCAGTGAAAGCAATCTTATTTCCAGGGACTGGGAATTATTCTACCATAAAATACAGCACATTAAATACTACAATAGACCCATTTGAAATGTCTTAACATAATTATTATGTCATCTACAAATGACTAGATATAGACTTATATGTTAATATTCAATACCACAGGTTCTAATGCAAAAGATGCTGAAATGGTAAATATATTAAGCTGGTTAAAGGTAACAGCAAGTAAATCAGTATGTCATCTACAAATGACTAGATATAGACTTATATGTTAATATTCAATACCACAGGTTCTAATGCAAAAGATGCTGAAATGGTAAATATATTAAGCTGGTTAAAGGTAACAGCAAGTAAATCAGTATCTATTCTATGACTAAAAGTAAGACTCCAAATAAGATTTGAAAAAGAATCGATAAAAGCAAGGGCAGAATATTTGGACCCTGGTTATCACAAATAACACTATCATTCTGATGGTTTGCATATAAAACTCCTTATCTCCACTAGCTAGTTGAAAAGAATGAAAAGCTTCTTACAACCAGCTAAAAAGAAAGTCTTTACCATGCTCCTTGAAAAAGCTCATTTTCACATTACTCAGGCTTCATTATGCTAAATCAATATTCGTTTAGTCACTGGGGTTATTGACATATTTTAAAATAAAAGTATACCCTTCAGCTACTGCACTCATTACAGGTAATTTGTCTTGTCAGAGAGCAGGGAATATTATCCTAGTCTTTCAGGGGCTGACAGCCCATGGAAATACCTCCCCATGGTTACAACTGTAAATAATTTTAAGGTAAAATATTGAAAAATCAATGACTGTTTCCTGCAATCTGTCACAAACAAATCAATCATAATCTGTACTGCCAGAGAGTATGATTTGAAGGAGATGGGAGCAGATGTAATTCTTGGCTGGAATCTCTCATTTCAAAATCACTTCACATAATGGTGTCATCATTTAAACACTTAACAGTCAGCGCAACTGCCACTGTAACATCTAGTTGGACAAAACCACAAGGAGGAGGAGGAGAAAATGCCATCACTATTATGTTAACAAACATTTAATTTAAATGGTTGCTGCATTAGGAAATTTCAGCTGAAAACAGTTTTACCTGCCCCCTTTCACAGTTTTAAATTAATCAAGGCTGATTTTCTGTGTACTAATGTTTAATAAATTAGTCCATGGCTAAAGAATGTATTCCTTTTACTTTGAAAATCCATTGTAGAGAACAAAATTTGGAATTAATAAATAAAACATCTGGATTTTAGAATAATCCATAATTCTATCTGTATCTCAAAGACAAAAAAATAGTGTCATAGATGTCAAGATTATACTTTTAAAGTAGGTTTAAAGGTCTCAGTTGCCCAGATATTAAATTTTATATTTTCCTTCTATTAATAAATATTACATTTCAACTTTGTAATACTGAAGCACAATTTAGAATGATGAGCAAGACTTAGTCAATTCAAAAATACCCTTGTATTCCATATACAAGCTATACCATAGATTGATATTTTAAAAGCTGGAGTAATAACCCAAGTAATATGAAGTGTAAAAGTTGGTCAAGGTCATAATATTGAATTGTTCTGCAAATGTAAACTGCCTTCCAAGTAACCACTTTTAGATAATTTTTTTCCAGGCCACATGTTAACAGCTCTTCAGCTGCTTCCAACGTCTACCTAGGCCAGAAAAAAAGAATCTGAGATTGGTATGCTTCTTCTTCCTATTGTATTAACCAAAAATGTCATTTGATTTAAAGATTACAGAGTCTTCTTGAAGTTTTTTGTTTTTAACTCTATACTAGCTCTTTAATAGAAGAAACTGGTTTTAGCTACTACTACTGTTGCTTACCCATTTCCCAATTATATAATTAGACATCATAAAGTCCATTATTCCATTAACATCCTTCTATAGCTATAGTTTGGGGAGTAGATATTTTTGATGACTAGAAAAGTATATCATTTTTCTTAAAAAGAAAAAAAAATTACATAAACACTGTAACACAATTTAAGCTTTTATAAACATTCTTCGAAATAGAATGATTGAATGATAAACTGATATTTTATAAAAGGATTTGACTCTGTTTTTAATTTAACTTGCATAGTCAAGGCAGCAGCATAGCCTGAAAAGATGGAAGCTTTTCTTTTTGATACAAATTTTCTCGTTTTTTATTTTTGTTGTTCAAGAATCTTATATTCACTCTTGGACACCAACATTAGGTTTTTGAAACTGAAAAAGCATGCGGAGAAATGCTCAAAGATCTTATCCAGAATAAAACAGAGTCCTCCATTCCATGTGAATCCCTGCAACAGCTGCAAAGAGAGCAGCAAGCCAACCTAGTGAGAGGAAAGGGAAAGTATTACCCACAGCCCAGGATTACACAAAAAATGGAAAGGGACCTAAAGCTGACAACTAGGGAAGGAACCCGAGTGGCGCAGCTCCCGGCCTCCCGTGCGCTACAGCAGCCCCGGCTGGGCCTGGAGAGCTCCTTGGCAGAGCTCTGGAACCAGTTGTCAACCAGCGAGTCTCCCACTCTGAGCTGGGTGGTGGCTGACAGTAAACTGCCCTGCAGACAGCGTGCTCCCCTAGAGAAGGCAACAAAGCCAGGGAGGTAAATGAGGACAGCTAAGCAACTGCTCCATGTGTGCCCATCACCACACACTAAAATGACACCTACCGGGATGGGGTAGGCCACCATCACAGATCTAATTCTCAGAAAGAAGCTATTTTAAGGGTGTTGAGTAGGCCTAGCTGAGATTTCTCAGCCCTCCCAACACAGCAGCTCAAAAACTCAGCAGAGAAAAATCAGATTGTTTCCATACCCCAAATTTAAAGAAATTGCTGCCTCCTAGATAAAGTTCTTATATGTAATAAAGGCGCAGGATTACAGAGAAAAGTATTCTCTTAAAAGAGATAATATTACCTCCCTATCTTCAGAATCTCCTCCTTCCAAAAGCCAGTACAGTGGCTCCATTATGGACTGTAGATTCTTAAAGAGAAAAACAGCAAGAGTTAGCTTCATCTTTCCTACCACTTCCTTCCTTCATTGAATTACAATTTAATTACCTATACTTGAATTGATTTTATTCCTGAATGATATATTTCTCAAAAAGCATACCCTAACCATTTTCACCAGAGAATATTTAGTATAACCTGCTCAATTAATAAACTATAATCTATTATTGTTGGAAAGGATATGCTTTCTTTATCTTTTCAAGAGTAGGGAACTCCCTTCCACACACCTATTTTATATAAAATGAGAATTAGTTTTAATATATTTGAATACCATTAATATATAAATATGCATCTTAATAAATTTTGTCAAATAACAGATATAAAATCCAACCAATTTGACTGCATGTTTAGATTTTCCTATATTCATTCTTAGGAAGGAAAAAAAAATCTAATCCTCCGTCTTTTAAATTCAACAAGTTTATGTGGTTAAAAAAACAAAACCAAAAACTAAGCTTAAAGACAAACAAAGAGGAATCAGATTGTTCACTGTATAACATTTTCTTTGTATCTGTGTGTTTCCTAAGTCACTACAATACTTCAGCTCTTGGTCATACATGAAGACCTATAAGGCTCAGTCAGATATAGAAGAACACAAAGGTGCTATTTAAAAACAATTAGATATTACTTCATTTAATATTGAGAGTCACTTTAATGCCTTTGAAAGTATTCAGAGAAGCACTGCTTCTATAGCAGACTGTACTTGAGTTGCCTTCTGTAGAATTAGCTTTTTTTTTTTTTTTTGGTCCTCCAACCATCTTTTTTTTAAGAAAATATTCTCTATCACTGAATCCTGTACTTTGCTTTCCCCACTAGACAACACAAATATTCTGCACAATTTTTTTTTTCTTATAGCTTTTCTCATCTGCTTGTGTTCACGAGCCCCTATTCTGATGAGAAGGGACAAGTTTTGTGCACACCTGTATGTCCTTTGTCATTAAGAGAGTTTAGTACCTATGACTAGAGCTGATACTCCCCTTATATTTATTCTAAAAAGAATTGGGGTAATGAAAATAATAAAAAGCTGTAATTTGATATAAATATTTCCTTCAAATAATAATTATCTCTTTATAATACATCATAACCTTAGTCTTGATTTTTATGAAAAGCACTGAGGTCATAAATTTCACTATCCAAAGATACCATTAAAAAAGAAATCATTCAGTATATTTCCATGAAGCAAAATGTTCCTACTTATTAATACATTGGTAAAATGGTAATAAAGGCCTCAAGTGGCGTTCTTTCCATTCTGTACTGAGACCGTCCCTATTACCAATATAAATACTTTGGTAAAACAAACACTGGTGCTATTTTGGGTTTACTCCCAAATACACAAGCACAACTGTGCAGACACTCACTTACAGATGAGCGTGGGGATGCTCAAGGATAGATTTCAGTCAACACTTGGAGGAGCCCCACAGTTCAGAAGTGAACTTAGCTGAAAACATCCAAACGTATATGGAAGCATCATACTCATAACCTGCACAGAAAATAAAAATGATTCTGTTTAAGGAAATATAGAAGTCTGGTTAAATACTTCTGAGATATTAGATACGAATATCTAATCTAATTTTCCCCAAGGTATCACTTTATATTACCGCAAATAAACAAGTAAAGACTGTATCAAGGTGTGGAATATCATTAACCTGAGAAAAGGTTGGTAAAATGGATTACATAAAAGATAACTGTAGGAGAAAATTATATTCTCTTCTCCTAAACAAATACTAAGTGCATCCTCACTAATAAAGATTTAAACTTTAACTATATTTGTATATACTGGTTTTCAATTTTGAAGCATATAAGTTAATTTACCACTCTAAATTGGTACTTAGGTATACTCCAGCTATAAAAATACTACAGATTTATGAAGAAGTTAAGTCATGAGTACCACACTCCATAGTAGTGCTATGAAAGCAAACCAGAGTCATTATTGAACAAAAATAATAATAATTCCAAGGTTTTACATCTTTTCAGAGTTGTATCAGCTGCTATTCTATTAAGGACAATTATTCTCTATAAAAACAGCTAACATTTATACCAAAAAGATGTTAAAACTACAGGACTCAACACCATGTAGACACTGAAGGGAAATATGTAAAGATATTGAGGTACTACCACACAAAACAGGCTCTGCTATCTCAGAGTTAAAATGTTATTCCAAAATATGATACTGTTTTCATAACCTATTTTAAAAAACATGTTTAATTCACTCAGGATCACATGATCTCATTTATTTGCACTGAAAATTTCCCCAAGATTTCTATACTGTAAAAATACATAATTATATATTAATACATTAATAATTACTTGGTATTATTTATTAAACCAGATGACAGGTAATTAGCTCATATTCCGATTTCATTTCTTTTAACATATCATACTTGAAAATAATAGATGGATAATAACACTGGGATGCTGATGCTGGCTGCCAGAAAAAAATTTTTTGATGGGGGATCTGGAAGATAACTAAAGCAATTATCTCAAAAGTAATGCTCTTGTTTTCGTTTCAGCAAACAAGTCTAAATAAATCATTCTTTGATTTTAGTTTCCCATATAATGACAGGCAGCTAATTATCCCTGGAGTCACAAACAAGCTGTGACTCTCTACCTGGCCTCTCCGATCAGAACGCCTATGGCCTCCTCCACTTTCACTTCCTTTTTCTACAATGAGTTTTAATATTAAAGAAAAACACTCACACATCTTACACACACACTGATGGACAGCCAGCTTCCAGGAAATCATGAGCTACAAAGAGAGGGGGGAAATCTTAATGCAATACTTATGTTGAAGGGTATTAGGTGCTGGATAAGCCAAGGGGTAATATAATCAACAGCATCCGTCTTGCTATTGTTTTGGCATTCAGAGATTTGAAGTAAAGGACAGTAATATTATTTTAGTGGTCATCCAGGTTATGATTCAGATCCTTAAACTAATAAGAGTCTAAATGCACTATCTTCTCTTGCTCATCAATTCGAATTTACAGAAACACATTTTGGAAGAAATAAAACAGTTTTCTTCTGTGTCTGGAAGTAAAACAAGGCTTTCCATAAACAATGTAGCTAAGTACTTGAGAAGAAAAAAGAGTATGTTTTAGATCATGAAAACATCCTAAGAGACTTTTCAAAAAAAAAAAAAAAATGAAGGGACATAAATTTCCTATATATTTACTTTTTCATTACATTCCTGTTTCTGCACATTAAGCATGTCTTCCTCTACATATTTTTTTCTGAATACTAATAAACGTTTGCTTAATAACATACTAGGCTATTCATGCTTTCCTTTCTAAATCAGAAACCATTATTCCACAAAGATGGAGCACAAAGAAAGCCGATAGAGGCATTGCCAAAAAAGCCACAAGTAGTATCAATACATGCCAGAACACTTAACATTGAACTATCATTTCTCTCAAACTTCTGCTGCCAAAGTGCTCACAAAATCTGGAACTCAAAGACAGATTTCTAGTGCAATTAAATTCTCCAGAAGCAAAACTGTACAAAAATATGCCGCCCTTCTTATGTCACCATTTTATAGACAACATTTTCTCAGGATCTTAATTAAGATAACGATGCACACCTGTGTCAACATTCTCTGGCAAGACAGCCTTATCAATCATAATCCTTTAAGTACACTCCAAAACAGCAAAGCGATATGACAAAAGCAATCTGTTGCCTTTCCTAGCCTGTGTTGTGTCTCTCCCACAAGAATGATGAGATCTTTAAAATACAGCAGATCTACTTTTATAAGTCTTTAAAGTTTTTACTGTAAACAGTTATTACACTAAATAAACAGGAATAACCTCTTTTGCACTTGATTTAAACAATGACAACTGTACAGCCAAAACTCTAGGAGCAAGCTCCACATCATGTCTTAGCAATACAATTGTGTCTGTTATTTTAAAGCTCTAAATTTTTAGAGTAATGCGTAACAGGATCCGTGCAGACATGACAAACCAATAAACCCTTAGGAAGTTTTAAAATTATAATGTTTTAAAGTCTTTCATTAAGATCAAGGCATGCCTAGCCCTAACCTAAGTGCAAATGTTCAGAAAGATACAAATGCACTAGTAAGCGGAAAAGAAAAAGAATCGTCTTGGTAACCTGGAACCAGAGGGAGTTAGTTCCTGCCTGCCGTGGGAGAAAGCTTCAGTGACAGGAGATGAGTTAAACTACTGCTAAAAGTAAGCAGGCTCCCAAACTGAAAGCTGATAAATAAAGGGGGGAAAGGAGGGAGAGGAGAGAAAGGAACGCATCCAAGGCTAAAAGTTAAAACCTCCGGTTTACCAGCAAAAACGGAAGGCTTTCACATGAAAACGGAGAAAACCCGCCAGATGCTATCTGAATCCCGCCTGTCTGCTAATAATCAGCTCTTCCCTCTCGCATATTAACACGAGTCTATTTCAGACGCCGGGCGGCGGTGGCCAGCGGAGCAGCAGAGCCATCAATGTGCAAATAAAGCAGAAAATAGAGACATCCTTAAGAAATGAGTCTCAAATTTGACGCAGAGCGGAGGTGACAACCACAGCAACAGAACCATAAATTCTAAATGCTTCAATATCTTTCAGGATTCTCTCCAAGTCCTTGACACCAAAAAGAAGACAGTATTAGAAAACCGGGGGGTGCGGGGGCGGGAAGGAGTTGTAAGTATGGTGTGTGTGTGTTTTGGGGGGGCAGAGGGGGTTGCTCAGAGTGGCAGGATGATGTAATGAGGATGTCTGTGTTGACAGATTCAGATTCTCGGTGGCACAAACCTCCAGGGCTCCATTTCCGAGATCAGCATCCTGGACCAGAGCCGAGAGGGTGAAGTCGCCGCGCGTGGATGGAGGGGACCACGCCCACGCCCGCCCGCTGGGGGGACCGTCACACCACGAGAATCCCGCCAACGTTCACGCAGCCCATGCCTACCGAGAGCCCGGAGGGGCGCAGGGCACCACCGCGTCCATCCCGTCCACGGGAGGACGTGGACGCGGCTCGAGAGGCAGGAAGCCCGGCCGAGACGCGGAGGGTACGCGGTGGCAGAGTGGACGCGGGGCTCACCTCTCCTCCGCAGCGCGGGAGCGTGAGCCGCGGACGCTCCCTCGTGGCTGGCGCAAGCCCCCGGCTGGCGGCGCGCGCGGGCCGCTACCGACCGTTAGCGCGAGGGGCTGCGGCGGCGGCGGCGGCGGCGGGCGGAGCCGGGGGCGGGCGCTGGGGAGCTGAAGGGCCGCAAGAGCGCGAGCGACGCGAGCAGGGCGGGGACGCTCCTGGGCACTCCCCGCGATCACCCCGGCCCAGCCCGAGCCCCAGAGAACACTGCTCCCTTGGCTGCCTGAGAGGCCGCCCGCGGTCGGCTCCGCGCGCTCGGGGCTGCTCGGCCTCGCCTCAGTCGCGGCCGGTTCGCTGCCACCTC
>NW_011495034.1:20022209-20024053 GCF_000754665.1 Bison bison bison | reverse complement strand
CCGCCCCGCCCCGCCCCCTCGGCGCCTAGACTCGGAGGGAAGCGGGCTCACGTCGCTGAGGGGCGGAGCCTATAGAGGCCAGCGTCCAATTAGAGGTGAAGGCAGGGAGGGATGGGGCCGGGCGATTTCAGAAGTTGTAGGAGAATATCCGCCTGAGGGGCGGAGCCTGGGAGAACTGATGGCGGGGGGGAGGAGTCTGCGCGCGTGCGTGAAGTCGCGCTGCAGAGAGTGTTGGTCTGGAGAGCAGGCTTGTGTGCCAGACCCGGCTGGAACTTAGGAAATAAAAGTATCTCGACTGTCAGAGTCATTGAGGGAAACTTTGTGTCTAGGTATACTTCGGCTTCCGTGTGACTGCATTATAAAAGCCACAAAGTCCCGGATCTACTGGAGTGCCCAACACTGTGCCAGCCCCTGTCCTGGTTCACCAGCGCCCCTGTCTGTCCCAGAGTTCGAGTGCTTCTGTGGCTTGCGGTGGCGCTGGGTGTAGAGACAGGCAAAAGGTCTGTTTTGTATTCTGTTTTGTATTCTTCGTGGGCAAGGGCTCGGCCTGTGACTCAGTTGTGTTTGCCTTGCCAGAGCCTCGCTGCACAGTGATTGGGTTGGTTACTCCTCCGCGGACTGTTAGCGGTGGAGCGTGGGCGGGTGCGAGCTAGAGTGCGTGCGAACTGGAACAGGACCCGCACTCTCCACCACCGTCACCACCTGCCTAGAGGGGCGAGCTGCCGGTGATGCAAAGCCCCAAGAAAGGGGCAGCGAGCCATTGTGGGAGAGGGCGTAATGGGGTCCAGAGACTTACTCCAGTGTAGCTGCTTCTCCGTCTGGCAGCTCTTGCCCACAACCTCTCTAGAGAAAGGCTCCCCCCGTAGTACTGGGTCCCCAGTGTCTCCTCCCTCGCCGTCTGGCGGGGAGTTGGTGGAAGGGAGGCTGAGCCGGAGACGTGCAGATGTCCAAGGCCTGTCTCTCGCCCACCTGCTGCTGCTGGTGGAGAAGGACAGTCACCCCGGACTCCCAGCGCCCTGAACGCTGGCATCCATCCGGTTCTCCCTTCATTCAGGGGCCTTCATTCCTGGTCTCCAGCGCTCTTGTGGGTCCTTTAACTAGGGGGAAAAGCCAGGGGAGGGTGGACGGCGATCCGCTTTGGAGCCCAGCTTCCTCGAGAACAAGAAATCCGCTAACTCCGTGATTTACTGTGGCGTAGAAAAAGCAGAGCGTTCGCTGGAGCGCGGTCCGCTGCTTCGTTCCCTTTGTGCGTTGGAACGGCAGACCGGCCACCAGGGCCCGCTTGTGTCGGAACCGCCGCTCCGCCTCCCCGACTTAGCAGGGGAGGAAAGTTGGAAGAGATCGTCGCGCCTGGGATGTGATTGTCATCCTGGGGCCGGCGCTCGAGAGTCTGAGTGAGAGAGAGGGAGAGACCGATGAGGGGAGGTGGGGGGGAATAAGAGGAGGGGGGAGAGGAGGGCCGCGGTGGAGAGGCGGGCGCTAGGGAGGGGCGAGGGGAGCGCCAGCGAGCGGGAGAGGGAGCCGGGGAGGAAGAGGGAGAGGACGAGGAGCGCCTGGCGGCCGGGTTGGCTGCGGCCGCCCAGAGGCTCCTGCCAGTCCTCCCACCGACTACACCCCGGGAAGGAGGAGCTTCAGGCGCGCACAAGGCGTCAGAATCCTCAATTTCCAACTTAGCATCTTGGCAGGACCTTTGCGAAGCCAAAAGCGGAGCCCCCCAGTGCAAAGAGCGAGGGGGAAAAAGAGAAAGCAACAAGGGAGGGGGGGAAACCCTGCCGGGGCGAGCGAGGCGCGCAGAGGAGCGGGCTCATCGGTCGCAGCCGGAGGCGCGCGGGAAGCCAGCGAGG
>NW_011495034.1:20020263-20022086 GCF_000754665.1 Bison bison bison | reverse complement strand
CGCGGCGCGGAGCGCCCCATGCCCGTGTGTGGCCATGTCCTACCCGCAGGGCTACTTGTACCAGCCGTCCGCCTCGCTGGCGCTCTACTCTTGCCCGGCGTACAGCACCAGCGTCATCTCGGGGCCCCGCACGGATGAGCTCGGCCGCTCGTCGTCGGGCTCCGCGTTCTCGCCCTACGCCGGCTCCACAGCCTTCACGGCGCCCTCGCCGGGCTACAACTCTCACCTCCAGTACGGCGCCGATCCCGCGGCGGCAGCCGCCGCCGCCTTCTCTTCGTACGTGGTAAGTGAGCGGGAGCCTGGGCGGGCAAGGGCAGCTGGGGCCGCGCGTGGCGGGCGGGGGCTGCGGGGGACACGGGCCTCGGCTTCACCGCGGACCGTCCGGCAGAGCCTCGCGGCCCCTGCGAACTTGGGCGATTGTCTCTCTCGGCTTCGCCCGGGTCTCGGGCTCAGGAGTTGCGCGGAGAGGAGAGCCGTGTCTTGCTCAGATCGCTAACTTGGCGGAAGGGGTTTTTTGGAGGAGAGGTCGCTTCAAAGAGCAACGTTTGGTTCAAACGTGAGCTCTAGGCCGTCCCGCACATTTTACTCTATTTCATTTTAGGGGGTTTGGCCATTTGGCGAAAAGTAGTTCAAAAGAAATAGATCCGAAATCTGAACAGAAGCGTGCTTGGTCTGTGTAAATGTGTTTGGCCTCGCCTTTAATTAGTCCTCCAAAATGTTGCAAATCCGTAATCCTATCTTCGCAATCCGATTTGGAGGTATTAAATTTCTGAAAAGTCGGGCGAGCTGCGGTGCATCCGGGATTTTTCGGCCGGGTGCACTTTCTGGAAAAGCGCCGTGGCTTCGGTTTGGGGTAACACTTTTGGAGGGGTGGGAGTTCAGGGACAAGGCTTGGCTCTTCGTTTGCCTTTCTCTGTGGGGGAAAAAAATTCCTTGACTTCCTTTGCTCACTACCCTTGTTTCTACTGAGCAGCCACTCGGGCGCAGAGAGCAGAGTCGCCGCCGCTGCCCGGGCCTCTCTCTGGGTAGAGGGGCCTGGCCTCGGTGGCCGGATCTGCTCACGCAGGGGAGGACGTGCCCAGACAGAGGGGGGCCTACCAGGTGCCTGGGAAGCCAGGACTGCTCCAAGAGCCTCCAAGGACTCAGGGATTGGCGGCCTCCGCTTCCTTCTAAGGAGGAAGAGGGGTTGCCCCAGGGTCTGAGCCCTCCAGCCCTACCCCAGGGGAAGCCTGAGTGCGGGCCTCGCTGCCCGAAGACCCCTGGGCGCAGGGCAAGTGTGCTTCGGTCGCCCAGGTGGCAACTGGGGACCACGGCCCACTCTCACGTTCTCTCTGCCCGTTCCCTGCAGGGCTCTCCCTACGACCATACACCGGGCATGGCAGGTTCCTTGGGGTACCACCCGTACGCGGCGCCCCTGGGCTCGTACCCGTACGGGGACCCCGCGTACCGGAAGAACGCCACGCGAGACGCCACAGCTACGCTCAAGGCCTGGCTCAACGAGCACCGCAAGAACCCCTACCCCACCAAGGGCGAGAAGATCATGCTGGCCATCATCACCAAGATGACCCTCACCCAGGTGTCCACCTGGTTCGCTAACGCGCGCCGGCGCCTCAAGAAGGAGAACAAGATGACGTGGACGCCGCGGAACCGCAGCGAGGACGAGGAGGAGGAAGAGAACATTGATCTGGAGAAGAACGACGAGGATGAGCCCCAGAAGCCCGAAGACAAGGGCGACCCCGAGGGCCCCGAAGCAGGTTGGTGGACGCGGGAAAGGGTGTGTGGAGCCAAAGAGGGGCCTGGAGAGGGGGCGCCCCAGGCCTGGA
>NW_011495034.1:20015640-20020124 GCF_000754665.1 Bison bison bison | reverse complement strand
CGCGGCTGGCCGAGGACCCAGCCCCTCATTACCCCTCCGGCGCGCCGGCTCCGGGCCCGCACCCAGCCGCGGGAGAGCTGCCCCCCGGTCCCGGAGGGCCCTCGGTCATACACTCGCCGCCACCGCCGCCGCCGCAGGCGGTGCTCGCCAAGCCCAAACTGTGGTCTCTGGCGGAGATCGCCACATCCTCGGACAAGGTCAAGGACGGGGGCGGCGGGAACGAGGGCTCTCCGTGCCCACCGTGCCCCGGGCCCGTAGCCGGGCAAGCCCTAGGAGGCAGCCGCGCGTCGCCAGCCCCGGCGCCATCGCGCTCGCCCTCGGCGCAGTGTCCCTTCCCAGGCGGGACGGTGCTGTCCCGGCCTCTCTACTACACGGCGCCCTTCTATCCTGGCTACACGAACTATGGCTCCTTCGGACACCTTCACGGCCACCCGGGGCCCGGGCCAGGCCCCACCACGGGTCCGGGCTCGCATTTCAATGGATTAAACCAGACCGTGTTGAATCGAGCGGACGCTTTGGCTAAAGACCCGAAAATGTTGCGGAGCCAGTCCCAGCTAGACCTGTGCAAAGACTCTCCCTATGAATTGAAGAAAGGTATGTCCGACATTTAACGCGGGCTGCGTCGGTCCCGGACCTTCCTAATTTATTAAAAAAAAGAAAACATGGCCTTGGCAGTTATTTTTCCATCAACATGAGAGAAAAGCAAAACTACCCCTCCTACTAAAAAGTTTATAGTACATGGAGATGGATGATATAAAAATGTAAACATCTCCACACACCCACAGAAATGTCTTAACCAACTGAAAAGAAAAATTTTAAAAAGGATTTGTATTAAATCTTATTCTGTATATTTAATGTAGCATTTTTGTATTTAAATTGATAATTCAATATCTTTGAAGTAAATTATGAAATTAAGACACCTGTACAGGCATTTAATGTTTTTTTGTAATATAAATATATACATTTGTGTTTCCCCCAAAACTGTTTCATAGTTTAAAAATACAAGTTTAATTTAATTTTTTTACACCTATTGATTTTTTTCTGGGTATGAGCTAAAGTATTATTACAGAAAGGAAACAGGTTATATACTCTTAGATTTGAAAAGTAAAAGAAACTGCAGCCGCCTTTGTAAAATGCAAAATATTTAATTAAAAGAGATTTTAACATTATCAGAGCCACTCATTACTTGATAGAAGCCTCAATAAACTGTCCATCGCCCTGGACAAAAGATGCAACCTGCAAGTTTTTTTCGAAGTGGGGAATGAAAGGTTCCACCGAACCCAGTTTGCCAGCGGGAAACCGTAATTAGGCTTCGAGCTCCAGGGAACCTGGCCCTGCCCGGAATGCAAATTTGGATCACTGATGCGGGCTGCTGTGGGGGGTGATTGGACCCTGGAGAAGGGACGAGAGAGACCCAAGAGTGTGCCCAGAAGGGAGAAGAGATGGCAAAGCCAGTTAGAGACACGCACCACCCGAGCTCCAACGCTTAACCTAATTACTTCCAATCAGTGTCGTGTTTTATGCAAAGCAATCAGCTGGTGAACTTTGCTAATGAGTTCGATTTTATGCCGGATTTAGCCCTTATTACTATTTCAAAGGTGCTCTGGGCTAATGCGGGCGGGAAGCAGTTGGGGGATGCCAAGGAGAAGGCTTTCCTAAGTCACTGTTGTCTCTACCCCTTCAAAATTGGGCATTGATCTCTTCGCTGGATTTGATTAAATTAGTAATTGTTCCATCCGCGACCGTGCGGCTGGTAGGCGGCCGGGTAGATTCCCCGCGCAGCCGCGGGGCTGGGGCCGCGGGACCAGAGAGGGGACGGTTCCCCCCTTTCACAGGTAGGTGTCACACTTGTCCTGAATTACAAGCCTGCACTTTGCAGAGTCGGAGATTGGCGAGAGAGGGAGCGGAAGTGGGGGAGGGAGCACCACAGGCGCTTGGGGGAAGCAAGGGGAGCCCCAGATGGATCAGAAGAGTCCCCCGCCCCACCCCACGGGCCCCCTTTTTGGACAAGAGGCATTCAGCAGTTAAAGGACATTTGCCTTGATAATGAGGCCGTTGTGGACTTGATCAGGCTTGTCGTCACCTTAGCACGTCTCCCATCGCGGATTCAAGAGTCTCGAGTAGCTGCAAAAGTATTTCTGAGGTTTTATTTTCTCCATTTAATCCCGCACATTTCATCTCAAAACGAAGTCAGGTCGGGTCTCAGTCCCAAACGAGGAAGAGAAACCGCCCTGCGCCGGAGGCCCGCTAGCACTGTCGGTGCTCCAGTCTCCATTTTGCGCTGGAGATGGAGAACCACGGACGTGTGGAATTTCGTGGGAAATTTTCACTGGTCGGGGAAGGGGAGGCTTTAGAGCAAAAACATACGCCAGCGAGGGAAATTAATTTGCTCTATTAAACCCAAGCCTGAGTGTAGAGAGAATGTGTTTGCACATAACACCGGTTTAATTAGGCTAAATCAAAATGCACATATTTGCATTTCTACTCAAGTCTACTTTAACCCTACTTGATTTTTTTAATACCGCCCAAACTTTCACCGGAGTTTTTACTTTTGCTACTTTTTCTTTTTCCTTTAAACCTTCAACGGGGCTTCTTTAGCTTATTCGAATTTAAACAAGTTTGAAACCAGCATTGTCCAGATGTTTTGGCGAACAGCAGTCGACTTCAGAGTTTAAATGAGTGAGAAAATTCACGCAGGGAAAATGGTTTCAAACTTGGAAGTGTGAATGATTAAATATGCATGAGACGATCGTATTTTACTTTGTCCCTTTAATTATAAATGATTTTTTTAAACAATTGAATTCCAGAGATGACTTGCCCTACCCCCCGCGCTCCAATCCCCTCCACCCACAACCGCCCCCCGCACACACAGCGCAGTTCACAATCAGTTTTTCCCCCCTATTGAATATGCAACCCCAGGAATCACCTTCTCTTCTAAAAAAGTCAGAAGAATAGGCCAGTCCCCTTCTCTTAAGAGAGAGTTTAAGGACGACATCGCCTCTGCGGGATTTGGAAGCACTGGCCCTAAACCCTGCCCAACGATTTTAAAAAGAAAATTACAGGCCTCCTTGTGTTCCAGGGAATATGCAAATGGCGAGGCGCGGGCCTCCCGGGTCTGATTGCCGAGGCTCGGGGCCGAATGCCCGCCGGGGCTGCCTGGGAACGGGAGCCGTGCACCGGGGAGCCCGCGGCATTTCTCCCCAACGAGGGGCTGCGGGAAGCGCCTCCAGCTGGGCAACGAAACCGCCAGAGGTTGGAAGGCTGATGCCCAAATTCGCTGTCCCCTGCCCGCATCCCTCCTACCCTTGGCCTCTAGAGTTTTCTTTGCGTACTTCGCCCTAAGTACAAGACCCAAATTAAGTTTAGGGTTTTCTCCTTTGCAGAGTTGGGGTTCGCTGACCAGTGTTTTTTCTGGTGTGTAGAGACTTTTCAGTTTGGGGGCGGCCTGCCGGGCGGATCGAGGTATGTGCAGTTAAGACATGTCTCCCGCGTTTAATCCCAGAAGTAGTGGCTTGTCTGTAAGGTTCCAAGTCCTTCCTAGAGCCTCTGAGCCTCTGCTTGGCCGCATCTTGGGGGCCGTGTCGAAGGCGATGCTCTTTGCAAGGGGCGGGGAGGGCAGGGGGGGAACCTTCCGGCCTGCCAAAGGTTTGTTCGCACACTTGAACTGGGGCGCGTAAATTACGCGATGCGAAGCAGCGCCTAAAACATCCCGGTGCTGGGGTTGCGCGGCATTTGTCACCTGCGCTTGGCTGCGCTGGTTCCAGTACCCAAACAGAGGCTAGCCTGGCACTAAGGGTGACTAGGAGTCGCTGAATCTCGCAAAAGAGTTGCTGAGTCCAGCAACAGAGGCTGCGGGATCACTGAGTGGGGTCCCTGCAGTCAGCCCCCGCCACCCCCACCCAGGGAGCTCCAAACCGGAGACCCCCTGGGGTTCTTCCCTTTTCCCCTCTGTGCGCGGCGGAATCAGCTTCTGGGATGTGGGGTGAGAAGCCAACAGCCCAGTCAGTCCCCGAGGGCTCAGAGAGGTTGAGGCTGCAGAAAGGGCCCTTTTTCCTCCCCACTCCTCGGATCTGGGGGCCAGTGCCCGAACTGTTGTTCTTAGGCCTGGGTGAAGAGCCTTTATCGAGGCCTCCTGGTTGCAAACCCCTCGGGGCCCTCTCATTTCCCCCGAGATGTACGCAGCTCTTGGAACCTGGAAGATTGAGGGGCTGGGGTAAAGTGGTCGTGCGTGCGGTTTCACAACGGGTGGTGCCTACCAGCCCACCTGTCCCGCCTCACAAGCTGCCAACCCCGGGCAGAGACACAAAATAACGCCCTTGCAAAGCGCCCAAACTGAAAGGAATGTGCTTGCGCTCCCAAGAGGGAGACGCAGGCGGATGCAGTTCAGGAAGGGCGCCGCCTACTGGTCCCCGGGCGCCCTGCGGCTTGTAGAGAGGAGGAGTTAGGCGACACCCGGCCATGCCCCCTCCCCAAACCCACCCCCC
>NW_011495034.1:19979527-20015457 GCF_000754665.1 Bison bison bison | reverse complement strand
ACCCCTGCAGATGCCTGCCACGGCTGGGGCACAGTCTTTACAAACCAGCGGCAGGGAGTTGAGCAATCTGCGGGCGGCCGGAGCAGCCTGCTGGTGGGGGCCGCCGCCGCGCGCAGCCCGGGCATTTCGGGTGCTCCCGCTCGGCTTTAGGGGCACGCATTCCGTTTCTGCGGGCCTTCCCACGGCCGGCCTCTGGGCCCCCGCACAGTTTTTTATTTGCGGTTTGGCATGTAGCGGGGTCTACCACGCAGCCGCGGCCCCCAAAGATCATTTCTATCTTTTGGCCTGTGGATTAGACATCTTTAGGAAAGGGAAAAATAAAACTACCCTCGAATTCTTCAAACCCGGTTTAGAGCGCATCTTTAATGAGGTCGGCGTGGCAAAGCTGGAGGTGCTCACGTGGACTTCCTTCTAACCCTCCTGAAGGTGTCCCCTGGTCTCCCCTCGGGCCAGGAGACTTTGGGGGACAGCGGGAGGCGCGCCCTCTGTTTGGCTCTTCTCATTCCTTTGCCTCTAGGCAGCCGAATAGGAGGGAAATCGGCCGGACCCGGATCTTGCCCCCTGCTCTTCCCCCTAAACTGGCCAAAGCTGCCGGACTGTCCGTAGACCCACTCCGCGGGTCTCCCTTTTGGACCAGGCCGGAGAGGTTCTCCTTTTCGTTTTCGCTCTAAATGCGACTTGGGTCCCAGGCACCAGGTGGGGCCCAGGTTGTGGCCTAACACGATCGCCTCGGGGGCCGGGAGGCAGCTCCGGCTGCACACCCCGCCCTAGCCGGGGCCCCTCCGGGCCATTGGGGATCTCTGGCCTCCAGTCGGCCTCAAGCCCCAACCCTAGGTCCCCAAGGCCGCCCTCCGGGCCGCGCTTGTTTCCGGCGCCCGGAGGAGCCCGGTGCTCCCAGACGCCACTTTTCCCAGTGAAATCTGCTTTTATTTGCTCCGAGCAAACCCCGGGCTCTCAGTGCTCCCGCCTGATGGATGCAAATGTAAATGTGCACTTATTTAATTGGATCAGGCCCCAAGATAAAAGAGATAAACGGCTCCCCGTTTGCTAACTTATTTTCCGAGGCAGCGCCGCGTGGAGGGGAAGCTAATGAAGGAGGGGCGCGTCGCCGGGCGCTCGAGCTCTCCGCGGCGGTGCGCGCTGGTCAGTCGGTTCGGCTTGGACCGCGGCTCCTCGTCCCTCTCTCCTGCCCGCCGGGTAGGATCCGCTTGGTACCTTCGGTGCAGCAGGACCAGAAAGTGAGAAGGCGCGGCTTTGGCTTCGCGCTTGCAAATACCCAACCATTCGCCACAAGGTTCTGCGGTTTGTTCCCCCTCTCCATTTATACCCAACTCCCTATACTGGAGTCCTACTGGCCGGGCCCATTCGATGGAAAAATCCTTTCCTGCTCCCCTCCCCAGGCGTCGTCTTTCACCCCATGTGGCTAGGGCCACGAAAAAGACCAGGCGTGTCCCCCACCTCCAAACACCAGGGTCCCGTGGAGCCGCCCTCCAGGCGCGGAGAACCTCTTCTCTGCTCTCAGACGGCTCTCTTTTTGACCCGGGGATTTCTTTCAGGACTGGCAAGGACACACCCTCTCCCCAATAAAGTATGCCCGCGATACACATAACCCTTCCACGGTTTCAAAGGGTCGCAGAACCCCAACATCCAGACTGTGTGAGGGGCAAGGGCTACCTGGTTCTCCTCTCCCCTGGGCGGGAGTTCAGAACTTCAGCATCAGTACTCTGTCTCCTTAACCCTCGGACAAGTTCGTTACCTGATTTTGATCTTCGGTGTTTCCAACAGTTTCTTTTCTGTTTAGAGGGGTAGTGGAGCAGGTAGAGGTGGGTGAGGGCAAAAGGGCGGCTGAGACAGACTGCGGAGGATGGGTGCAAAAGAGCTGGGGAAAGGGGGCGCCCTAGGCCGAGACACTCGCCAGGTAGCCGTCGCAAGCTAGGCTGGTCAGGGCTGGGCCTGGTGAGGGCCGGCTGGTCCGGGCGGCCCGGCCGCGCCCCATTCCCAGTGCGCTGATGGATTGGCTTGTCAGGAGAGCTCTGTGCGCGGAGCCCATCAGAAAGCACTTACCTCGCTAAACTGAAATTACTGTCTTTTCAGGGGCTAATTTGTGTAACTCCCATGGAGGGGCTTGGAGGGGGTTTGATGAGGCATAAAATGATGATTAATGAATTTATTGGCCGCTGCTCATCAAACAAGGGCTGGGGAGCTCCGGTGCGCACCAGCGGCCTGTCGGAGGCGCTCAACACAGCTGGGGCGCTCCACACAGCTGGGGCTCTACCTCAGAGGATTCAGCGTCTTAAAGGATTCCCATTTGCATCCAGCCCTGGCCCTGGGCGCTTTCCTTTCCTTAGCCACCTTTTGCTGACCAGCCTTGTATTTGGGGTATGGGCTCCAGCCATTCCACCATCCCAGCAGGCTGCCGGCTCTAGTGTTGGGGGGAGGGGGCGAGGGACTCCTGTGGCAGCAGGCTCAGAGGTGGACAGAGCTGCTCCAGTGTTCTAGAAGCCAGGACTTGAGTGTGACCAGGGCATCCCAGGCAGCGTGGAGATGTAGGCTGTTGTCCAGAGGCATTATAGCTTACTGGTTGGGCCCTTTGGCCTTGGTGACTCAATTCTACATCTGCAATTTAATAAGCTGTGTGTCCCTGGGCAGATCACATAACCTCTCTGAACCTCAATGGCCCCTGCTGTACAATGGCCTGTACCACCTGTTTTGTGAGGATTCTAATGGGTTGCATGTGGTCATCCTTTGATATAGTTATTATGGTCATACTCTCTTAAGACTTCACTTCACTGAAGATGCTAGCTGAGGCTTGAGGGTGGGGGAGGAAGGGAGGAAGACCTGAGGCTTTGGGTTCTGACTTGGGGAAAATCCTGCCAGCGTGGCTGATGTCCTGGAGCACTCTTCCCTTCCCCACTTCCCTGGCATCTGAATATTACTCGCTAAAACTTGATTAAGGGGGGCAGTGGGGAGCCTGAGAAGGCAGCTCAGACCTTTTGGAGCTGACTAGACCTGGCTTGGGATTCCCTACAGGAGCAGAATTGAATTTCCGGTTAGCCCACAGGACAGTTCACAGCTGTTCTCATTCACACATAACCCACCCTTTCTCTACAGGCGCCTTCCTGTCTTTTGAGTGTGTCCTGAGGGCCTTTTGGCTACTTCCCCTAGTCTGAATCAAAACCCTGCAGCCCATAAACTTATAAACTCAGCTTGGAGTCTTTGCTTCCCCTACCTACCTGTACCCCCCACAGTGCCCCACCCACATCTCCCAACAACAGGCTCTACCTTTGTCTCCCCAGGACTTGCTGCCCTGCTGAAGCAGTGCATGGGAAGACCTTGGCATTGGTCAATCCAGTGGAAAGCTTAGGCTGGCCTCCATATTAGTGCAGCTCCACTTAAACCATTACCTTCTCTCTGTCCAACATGCATTAATTGAGCATCTGTAATGTGCCAGATACATTGTTCTAGGGGATGATGATGCAGCGAGCAACAAAGCAAAGTCCCTGCCCTCCTGGAGCTTACATTTTAGAGGGAAGGACAGAAAGTAAACAATAAGTGTGATAATGGCTAATCTCCAGGTGATGAGCATTAGGAAAAAAAAATTAAGGCCGGGCAGTCTGGGAAGCATCACCCGGGAGGGGCCATTTGAGTGGATAAGCTGGGGGAATGGGTGCCTGTGCATGCATTTTCATTCAGTGTGACTCTTTGTGATCCCATGGACTGTAGCCTGCCAGGCTCCTCTATCTATGGGATTTCCCAAGCAAGAATACTGGAATGGGTTGCCATTTCCTCCTCCAGGGGATTTTCCCGATCCAGGGATCAAATTCGAGTCTCCTAAATCTCTTGCGTTGGCGGGTGGATTCTTTACCACTGAACCACCTGAAAAGGACAGGCAGATAATCGGAGGGAGAGAGTTCCAGGCAGAAGGCATAGCTGGTGCAAAGATCCTGAGGTAGGAGCAAGTTTGAGCAACAGCAAGAAGACTTTTGAGGGAGGGAATTAGACCAAGGCAAAGCCAGGTTCGCATTATATGGGGCCTCATAGGTCCATGTGAGATTTTTGGATTTTATGATGACAGAGAGGGAGAAAGTAAGGGAGGGAAGGTTTTCAGGGGAGAGACAGGATCTAAGCTATGTTTTAAAGGCATCCCCAGGTATGAGGAGCTGAGACTCTGGAAGGGGAAGATTAGACATAGGCACCAGTTAAAAAGCTGATGGAGAATTTTGGGGGAGGTGATGGAATTCAGTCTTGTACCAGCATGGTAGCCAGGGAAATGGGGAGAAGCAGTCAGGTCTGGGTGATATTTTGAAGGTAGGGTCAAAGTTTTGCTGATGGGTTGGATCTATAAACACTCTTGGGAACAAGAGAAATGGAATTCTGGGTGCCTTCAAGAATTTGAACCTGAAAACCCAGAGGCATGGAGTTGCCATATGCTGAGATGGACAACATTAAGGGAAGAGCAGGGATTTGTATTTTTCAGAGAAGGGGGAAGTAAGATACTCCCTTGACCTGATACCCAAGTCCTTTGGCCCAAAGGAGTTGCTCTTAACATGCTGGCAGTCCAGTGGCAAAGGTGTCCGGGCCAAACCCTGAAGTGAACAGATCGTACCTCCTGAAACCAGAGATCTCAGAACTCTCTAGTTCAGTTCCCTTTTTATTCCTGTCTTTTTTTCCTTTTCCCTTTTCTTTTTTTAAAAAATCAGTGGAGAAACTGAGGTTTAGGAAGTGAAAATGACTTGCCCAAGCTCACATAGTGAGTTTATGCATGCATGTGTGCTAAGTCGCTTCAGTCGTGTCCAACTCTTTGTGATCCTATGGTGAACCCTCCAGGCCCTTCTGTCCATGGGATTCTCCAGGCAAGAATACTGGAGTGGGTTACCTTGCCCTCCTCCAGGGGATCTTCCCAACCCCAGGGATCAAACCCTTGTCTCTACATCTCTTGCATTGGCAGCAGGTTCTTTACCACTAGCGCCACCTGGGACATCCCACTGAGTCTATAGGCAGAACCAGATGGAAACCCGAGTCTCCTAACACCTAGGCTGTGTTCTCTCCCTCTGTCTCAGCCAAGCTAAGATCTCGCCGATATCTGTATTTTAACCGAGAACTCCTGGAAACAAAATGCCTTAACAGAGAGGAATGAATTTATAATGGTGGAATCTCAGACACTATGACAGGCTGTCAAGGGAGATATTTTTAGGCTGGGCTGGGAAACATCTTAGCCCTCCTCCAGTGCTGCTGGGGGATGGGCTGCCTCCTCAGGACTCTGGGTGTGAAGTACAGATGAGGGAAAAGCTAGGAGTATGTCATCTCCCCAGACACTCACCAGCAGGAAAGACTAGGACCGCTGCTCCTGCCACGGAGTGTTTACTTCCCTAAATAATTGCCATCTGAAAAGATTTGCTCATTTCTCCTGTTGGAAGTGACTGCCTGCCCACCCACCATGAGCTCACATACTGCAAGCAAAAAATGAATGTGCCTTCACCCATCATTTTACAGAGCAACTTCTAGCAAACAGATTTAAGTTGGGGACAAGGACTTCAATCATGAGTCTTTCATGCATTTATTTTGTATTTCCTCTTCTTTTTAAAAACTTAAAAAAAAAAAATTGTTCTTCTTGTCGTTTAGTTGCTAAGTCGTGTCTAACTTTTTTGCGACTCCATGGACTGTAGCCCACCAGGCTCCTCTGTCCATGGGATTTTCCAGGCAAGAATACTGGAGTGGGTTGCCATTTCCTTCTCCATCTTCTTCTTCTTCTTCTTTTTTCTGATGTCTCAGTTTGACTGTTTTTTGCTTCCTCCAACCCCTCGATCCTTTTCCTGAGTCCTTATGTTTTATATATGGTCGTCAGCTTGGGGATTTTTTTTTTCCTGTAAAAACTATCAGTGGCTTTGTCCCCAAGGGAACCCACAGGCCCTTAGAAACATCATCTCAACATCTTTCAAGCAGAATGAGACATCTGTTAGCCCTAGATTCCAAATACCCTCACAGTTCCAGAACATACCAGACACCTTCCCAGCTAACACAGTTTGACATCAGACTTACCACACAGTTGTCATTTCTGAGACTTTTTATTTAGATCTAAGCCACAAGTTTTTTTTTGTTGTTGGTTGGTTGATTGGTTGGTTTTGTTTGCCTTCTATTTGTATCCAGCATCTAAATCTAAACTCTGTGGTAATAGGTGGCTCTTCTTCTAAACACTCATACGTGCGAAGATCTTCATGGCTAGTTGAGGACTGACTCTCTTGGATCACATAAAAGAGTGGATGAGTGGTGACCTGGAGAAAAGGGCTCATTTGGAATAAACACCACCTCTTTACTCTCATGAAGAATGTGGTAGAAATTGTTGGCCTGGTTTATTTTGGTTGGTGGAGATTATTTTTTCTCTCCAGATTTGTTTTTTCTTTCATACCTTCTTTTAATTTTTTTCTTTGAATCTGGTGGTAAATGCCTGACAACTTCTAGAAACGTCTGAGAAGACTCCATAGAACTCAAAATTTCAAGGAAAGAACCCTTACCTTGCTCAGTGTTCCCTGAAACTTACTCATTTGAGCCCCACCCTCCCAATACTCATCACCTCTGACTCTTGAAATTACTATTTACAGAATAATTTCCTTTGAATTTTGTCACCATTTCCTTATATTGAAAGGAATGTTTATATTATCACAGTCACTGAAAAGCTAGTATCACTTGTCATCAATGGAAGACAATGATTGCAAAACTAATTAACTTAGTGAAGTTCTTGGCTGCCTGGGCTTCGAAGGCAACTTGCATCTCTCAGGGTCTCTGGTTGTTCTAGAGGTTTCCCCCGACCCCAGTCCTTCTGCTTTGCCCATGGCTGTGTGTCTCCTCCTCCCACCTCCCCCCCGCCAGAAATGTGCTTACTACACTCTGAAAAATAGTAACTGCTCGTTTTATAGAAATGGAAACTCAGGTCCTGAGAGGTAAAATCATTTGCTCAAGATCATGCAGCTGGTTGGTGACAGAGCAGTCAGAGATGCCTGCTTCCTGTCCCCACCCTATTCCCCCATGCTCTTTCCTAATAAATCCCCTGCGCTATAACCCTTATGGCTTCCCAGGTGGCTCAGGGGGTAAAGAATTCACCTGCAATGTAAGAAACTCAGGTTCCATCCCTGGGTCAGGAATATCCCTGGAGGAGGGCACAGCAACCAACTCCAGTATTCTTGCCTGGAGAATCCCATGGACAGAGGAGCCTGGAGGGCCACGGCCCATAAGAGATCACAAAGAGTCGGACACAACTGAAGTGACTGAGCATGCACTGTAACCCTTATCTCCAGGCGTGCTTCTGCAGGAGCAGGACCGAGATGGGAGGATCGTTAGAAACCGGCCAAGCTTTTGTTCCTTCCATTCCACTGGTTCTGCAGGGCCTGAGTCTCTTTTATTGTAGTTCATTTTGTGGGGGTTAAGAACTTCCCAGGTGGCAAAGTGGTAAGGAATCTGCCTGCCAATGCAGGAGACACAGGAGACAGGGTTCGAGAAGAGTTGGGAAGATTCCCTGGAGAAAGAAATGGCAACCCACTCCAGCATTCTTGCCTGGAAAATTCCATGGACAGGGGAGCCCAGAGAGCTGCAGTCCTTGGGGTCGCAAAGTGTCGGGCAACTTAGTGACTGAGCATGCACACTTTAGGGATAAGAGGCTAAGATCTACAAACCAATATGTTCTTTGACACCGTGAAAGACTCTAGTCCTTCTCTGTTCCTTCTGCAGGGCAAGAAGAGAGGGTTAGAGCCTCCAGCTCTGAGCAAAGTTTGGGGAAGGGGTGGGTGAGCTTGAGGACATGAATACATTGCCCTTTGAGAGGTCCCTGCCTCTTCAGTGCCCTCTTTGCCAGATGCTTACAAATGGAAGGTCCCCATCTCTCTCCCCTTCTTCCTAAAGACGGCCAAAGAGACACATGGGAACTCTGTTTAGTGCTATCAAGTAGAGGGCTGTTGGGTTTGCAGCTGTAATGTCACTCGAAGTTAGGCCCCCACCCCAAACATAGACCTTGTCCCTTTCCCCTCTCTTTCCTTTTCTCTCTGGGTGAGGACCTTCAGCCTAGCCTGTTTATTGGGTAGGCCCTCCGCAGCCTGCCCAGAAGCTCTGCCACACCTCTCAATGGTGCTGCAGCGCCCCTGGCCTACCTCCAGTGCCACCCCCTGCCCCTGCTCCAGGGCACTCATCTCACTACCTGAATTATATCTCCAGCCAGAAGGACTTCAAATAACTCAAAGTCAAAACATCCCGAACTAGGTTATTTTATTCTTTTCAAAGCAATGGTAAATGGGATTATTTCCTCAATGTTTATGTTTCCTTAATTTCTATATATACGGTAGAGTGCTATTCAGCCATTAAAAAGAAGAATGAAAATTTGCCATGTGCAACAACATGGATGGGCTTTGAGGGTATTATGCCAGAAAGTGAAATCAGTGACACAGAAAAAGACAAATACTGTCTGATATTACTTATGTGTGTGTGTGTGTGTGTGTGTGTGTGAGTTGTTTAGTCATGTCTGACTCTTTGCCACCCTGTGGACTGTAGCCCACCAGGATCCTTTGTCCATGGGACTCTCCAGGCTAGAATACCAGAGTGGGTTGCCTTCCTTTCTCCAGGGATCTTCCTGACCCAGAGATTGAACCCTGGTCTCCGGCATGTGAAATCTAAAAAATGCAACAAACTAGTGAATATAACAAAAAAGAAGCAGACTCATAGACACAGAGAACAAGCTGGTGGTTACCAGTCGGGAGAGAGAAGAGGAGGAGTAGGGGAGTAGCAGATACAAGCTAGTAGGTATAAAATAAGCTACATGGATATATTGTACAACACAAGGAATATACCCTATATTTTTATAGTAACTGTAAATGGAGAATAAACTTTAAAATTTGTGAATATGATATTGTATACCTATAATATATAATATTGTACATCAACTATACTTTACTAAAAATAATTATATATATATATTTTTATATAAGAATAAAGCCATATAAAATGACAGATGAAAAATAGTGTCCCCAACTAAAGTCAGCTCCTTCCCATTCCTAGCCTCACTCCAGATCTTGGTTTCTCTTGCCTGCCTTCATCCAGTGAGCCAGTGGAAAGACTTCAGAAATGTGCCAGCAGTTTGCATTCCCCCATGCTTCACATGCACGCACTCCTCAAGTCCTATAGATCCTTCTGAAAGTCTTATTCAACTGTCTCTCCCACCCACAGCACTAGTCTGAGCCTCATCATCTATCACATTGACCATCACATACCCTCCTGAAGGTCTTCCTGCCCCCAACCATCTTTGTAGAACCAACATAGAGACTAAAGCCTGGAGCATCCTGGGTATTCAATACATGTCAATGGAAGTGAAAATGAAGAAATGCACCCCAAGCCAGGGTACTTGGATTTTCCTATAGAAATATGAATTTTGAAACTGCTATAGGATCAGACAGATGGAAATTCAAATCCTGACTGTACTGTATTATCTGGGGTGTACTGAAGAACCAGATTAGACAATCAGGAAATCTAAACAGAGAGGCCTGGGATCTGTGGTGATTGAGAAGGTAGACTCTGGTGGGTGCCAGACTTCTTGGATTCCATTCCCATCTGTGCCCTCTGTCAGCTGTGCAACCCGGGGAAAGTTCCTTAGCCTTTCTGAAATTCAGCATCTGCATCTATACAATAAGAATAATACAGTACCTACCTCATTGCTTGTTTAAATGTTAGAGTGAAAGTGAAAGTCACTCAGTTGTGTTCAACTCTGCGACCCCATGGATCCCATACACAGTCCATGGAATTCTCCAGGCCAGAATACTGGAGTGGGTAGCTGTTCCCTTCTCCAGGGGATCTTCCCAATCCAGGGGTCAAACCCAGGTCTCCCACATTGCAGGTGCATTCTTTACCAGCTGAGCCACCGGGGAAGCCCAAGAATACTAGAATGGGTAGCCTATCCCTTCTCCAGGGGATCTTCACGACCCAGGAATTGAACTGGGGTCTCCTGCATTGCAGGCGGATTCTTTACCAGCTGAGCTACCAGGGAAGCCCAAATGTTCAAGAATGAGGATTAAATGAGATAATGGATGCAAAGCCCACTGAAGCCCATGGTGACCTCTCAAGAAATGTGAGCACTTACCATAATTGCTCACTACATATGGTTTCCTATGATTGCAAATGATTTCATTTGAGAACATCTAAAATTGTGTAGCATGTTTTCTCCAGTTCTTAACTACTTCACATCTTTTTGCTGACCAGCAATGGTTAAAATGGCTAGAGTTAAAAAAAAAAAAAAGCTTATTTTAAGAATCACTCCTCGGAACATTATTTCATTACTTAAACTTTCTACTGACTCATCTGTTCCATGGTAACTGAGTCTCTCTTTACCAATAACTTTAATTACATCAATCACTCATTTCCAAAATTGCTGAATAATGAAAACTCCTAGAGGTGACACCATGGACTTCTGTCACAAAACCATGGACTTTTGGAAGGAGTAGAATAGGCTTTTCTTTATTTTAAAAAATAGCAGTCAGTACCTCAAATAAGGACCACAACTCACTACTGAAGTAGTCAGTACTTCAAATGTTTAGCTTTTATGATTTACTATCTGTCCATCTACCTCTCTATTACTTTATAATTAGGAATGACAACTCACAACTTCCCGAATTGAATGGAATGGAATTTGTTTCCTCTTCTGACATTTCTTAATCATGTCTCCACCTTGATGATAAGATAAATGATGTTTGAGAATTCCAACACCTATTCCTTTGCTAAAATCTGCTAATCAATTGCATAGAACAGTGGTTAACATAATACCTAAACAATTATTTTGCTATTGATAATAATAGCTACCTCATTAAGCTCTTAGTGTATACTAGCTATTCTACTGAAGGTTTTACATACATGAGCTCAGTAAAGCCTCATCAAACCTAGGGAGTATGTATTATTATTAGGCCCATTTTATAGGTGAAGAAACTGGGACACTGAGGTTTACTTGCCTGAGTCAGTGTCAAAGTGAGATACGAACCTAGGAATATCTGACTCTTGTTTTTGGTGCCTAGATGGATCCAGGAGGGAGTTGCTGTGTGTTCTTTATGGGTTTAGGCAGTAGTTTCTTTTTCTGGCTACTTTGTGGCTCAATTCTACTGTGAGTAGAATAAGTTACCTGCTATCTGCTGAGCTTGAAATGCTACCTGATGCTGCACAGAAGCAGTGATCCTCAGTGTGATGAGGGCCAGGGTGATGGTGGGGAGGGGGTTGGCGTGCATCTCACAAAACCCCTCCCTGAAGAGTATACTCTTCCTCCCTCCTGTCGCCTTCAGGCCCTTGTCCTCTCCCTCTGGGACTGTGACATCAGCCTCCTAATAGGTCTCTCTGTCTCCAGGCACTCTCCCATCTTTCCATCCACATGCTCTTGCCTTATTAGCCAGGAGGCAGTAGCCAGGGGAGCTACAGAAGGTTGTAGAGTGGGAGAGTGACAAAATCTAAGCTACATTTCAGCTGATAAAAGTCACAATTCCTCTCTCTGTCTTTGAAGCTCTTCATCCGTCTGACCCCATGTGCCCATGTGACCAGACCCTTTCCTGGGTGTCTTGTGCTCTGGTCACACTGGCTACACAGTCACTTTCCAAGCCACTTGTCCCCAGCCCAGTTCCTTGGCATCAGAGTAACCACCCAGTTACCTGTCCGAATGCACTCGCCCTTCAGAGACTGTGTTCAGTTCTTCTAGAGGCTTCCAGGACTTTCTCAGTGGCTCCAGCCCCACACTGCTCCCTCTCCAGGGGAGGTGCTGCTGGGGAAGAGGCATCAGGGAAGTCCTTCCTTCTTGCTTTTCTTGTTCAAAACTATTCGACTTGGCTATTTGGGAGTATTTATGCCTCCATGCAAGTTTTAGGAGAAATTTATCATGTTGAAACCATTGATTTTTGTTTTTTTTCCCTCAGTACTGTGTCAGGTATAGCGTCTGAGCTTCAGGGTAGTAAGGATAAGAGCATCCAGGTAATTCTCTGAGGATACAGATGGAGAAAGGAACCAGATGCATGCCAGATTCAACCAGGAAATCTGAGGGCCCAGGTGTCTTACCTTGGGTGCAGGGGAGAGGCAAAGGTGGGGGCTCCAGGCAGGATGAGGAAGGGGCTCACGACCTGCTCCTGGTGAGTGGCCCTCACCTATGCCTGGTGTTCTTTGCAGGGTGATGAACTGGTTGGGTGAGGACTTGTACCCACACTCAGTGAAAGAGGTTTCCTCACTTCGATCAGGGTTCCCTTAATACCCGTGGCCCAGTCTTGAGCCCTACAGGGGGACAAGCACAGGGCCTCCAGAGTACATCATGATGAGCAGTGCAGCCTCGGGAGCCAGGACGCCTGGGTTCCTGCCCTCCACCCTCAGCTCGCACCTGCCCCACCTTAGCCAATGGCACCACCATCTAGAAACCTGAGACCCAGTCTCAGCTTTTCCTGTCTTCTCCAGATTGGCATCTCCAGTTACCAAATCTGGATTCAGATTTGGTTGATTCAACGTCCTTAATTTTTTTCTTGAGTCTCCACTTCCTTCCTGTCGCCAACACTGGAATCCAGGCCACTGTCATCTCTCATCTCCTTAGTAGCCTCCCAGATCTAGTCCTATTCCCTGAAATTGATTTTGCTCATGAAGATAGATTGGATATGTGATGATATCATTCTTCTGCCTAAAATATCTATCAGTTCTCTACTGCCCTCATAAAGGCTTAAACTCCTAAGTATGATATTCCTTTAATTATTAGGCTCTAAACCTACAAAACCATTTGTCATTTCTATGTACTATTTTGCCTCTGGGATTTTGCACATGCTGTTCCCTCTGTCATGCCCCAGTTCTCACTGTCTGCCCCCGACCTTTCTACAGTCAACCCCTAGATGGTGAAAGATTTGTGCTTAAAGTTCCCTCCTCCGTCAGTGATAAAGGAGCAAAGCAAGGGGCAAGCAAAACTACCTACTTGTGTGAACTTGGGTACTTAATTCATCTCTGAAGTTCGGTTTCTCTTTCTATAAAATGGGGCACAATCATAGTTATAAGGATCCATTCTAGATAGATAGTTTAAAAGTCATAGGATTGTTTTGAGGATTAAAAGAGATCACTGCAGGCAAATTTCACAAACTAGTGGGGAATAAACAGAGACACAAGACCCAGTCCTAACCTTAAGGAACTTTCCATGAAATCAGATTCACACCAACATGGCTGACAGCTGCTGGAGAACCATTTCCTTCCTTCTCTTTTCCTAAAGGAACCCCACCTCTGTGTGGAGTGGCAATGTGCCTAGCCCTAAGGGATGGACCATTTATACCTGGGCCAGTTGTCATCATTCTATTTCCCTTGCCAGATGCTCACTTTCCCAAGCTCCCTTGCAATGAGAAAGTCAGGTGACCCATTCTGGCCAATGAGACATGAAGAGAAATCTACTAATCTTTCCGAATCTCAATCTCAACTTTTTTTTAAATGAGGAGGTGGAATCAAAGACCAGTGTTGTTTAGTTCCCTTTCTTTTTTTTTTAAGCAGAGAATCCCACTTTTTTAGTTCCAAAGAAATCTTACATGGAATACTAATATTTAACAGAGCACAATTACTCCAATTGAATGGGAGCTTGGAGAGCGCGGGAACTCCAGTGTAGGCTTAACAACCATGAAACAACTCTTGGAAAGCCACTGGGTCAGAGCATCGCTACATCCTGTAGTGGATATGCATAATTTTATTTGTATATATTTTTGGATACTTATTCTAGTCCAGCATTCTGAATTTCCCTTGGGAACCATCTGTCTTCACCTCTGGGTCTAAATGCTTTTGATGAACTTAATTCAATTTTGATTCTAGGGCTAGGCATATGATTTAAGGCCGCCCAACATTCCATCCCCCTGGGTTCAGTGACTGGTTTAGGAATGTACACATGACCCAAAATGGTCCAGATTGAGATTGAAGCCTCAGATTTTTACTAAATTTGAAGAGAGGTACAGGCTCTTTTTTCTCATGGAACTTTAACTTGGGTCTGTAAAGAGCTGAAAACAAAGTCTACAAGGACAGGAACAGAGCTAAGAGATGATAAAAGACCAGATGTTAGAGACTTTGAGCCCTTGGATTAAATTTTGCCTGAAGACAGACAGACCTGCCACTGAATTTTAGTTTTGTGAGTCAATAGATTTCCTTTCATTTAAGTAGTCTGAGTTTCACCTTCTATATTTGCAACCCAAATTGTCCCAATAAGTACAGATCCTTTCCATATCTAGAATCTTGGATCCTCTGAGAGGTATATATGAAAGCTGTTTCACAAACTTTTCAGTTTTTCTCCTCCTGGGCATGTGGGAGAATTGTCCTTCTCCACTGGTTCTGAGAAAGGCAGGGCATATGCTTTCCTTTGCCAAGGAAATACATGTTATTTCCGGGTGGGTCTTTAAACATCGTGCACAATTCACCACGTTCTCTTTTTCCTTCCCATAATGATGTTCCAGATGGTGGAGCCTCTATCATCCTGGGTCCCAGGCTGAGGACAACATGGAGCGGAGACCCCTGCTGACCCTCGATGGATACGCACCGTGAGCAAGAAATAAACCTTTGTTGTTTTAAGCCACTGAGATTTGGGGTCATTTGTTATAACAGCATAACTTAGCCTATCCTGAATAATATATTCAGAAACATTCTCCTCCTCCTCTTTCTCCTTCTTCCCCTCCTTGTCCCTTCCTTTCCCACAGCTGCCCTGCTCTGCCCAGCAGTCTTATATAACTCTATTTCTTAACTTATCTTCTGTCAACAGACTATTAAAAGGCATCCGTGATTGGTCATCTCCTGCCTTCCCAGTGATATTCAAGTGGACCTTGGCAGGAGATCACCAGCCTGGCCCACAAGGCCATGTCCCTGGCATCATCAGCAGTGCTCATCAATTACAGCTGTCAGTCAGTAGGCCTCCCTAGCACTGGCCTCAGCAGAAGGTAACTTCCTAAGCAAATTATTGGATTCACAGGGCTCTGCATTCTGAAACAAAACCTTCTCCAGGAATGCCCATTCATTATCTTAGGAAGATGAACAAGATCCTGAAGTTTGTGCTATGGTAGTCATAACAATACTCTGCCAACATTAAAAAAATTGACAAAAGAATTATATACATTGACCTTCATTGTTAATATGCAATTTCTAGAGCTTATCAGTCAATGAAGATGATGTACGAGATTCTGCAGCTGTGGTGAAGGTTTGGCGATGACTAAGTTCTTTGGAAAGCAGAAAAGAAGTAAAACATTACTGAAGCTTGAGTGTGATCGTCTTTATGAATAGGTATGATACTTGCACAGCTCAAGAGTCTCAAACTTCCCTGCTGACATGGCCAGAAAGGCTACACAGATGGGCAAGCAAGCCAAATGAGAGTGGTGGCAACTAAGCATCATTCTAATGCTGCCTTTTCTACATTCAGTACTGGCTGGTTGTTACCATCCAGGAATGCAAACCCCATATTGCTAGTTCTTTCCTTTTCTTTTTTCAGTGAAATTTGAAATCGATATAAATCATCAACTGCGTCACATTTTCCCTAAAATACTCCAATATCCAAGCTTAGTGGGTGGGCACAGGTAGACTGTTCCATAGAATATAACTTGGTCACCCTTATCATCTCTTCCCATTTTACACCATCTCCATTTTCCAGATTAGGAAACCGAGGTTCAGAAAAGGAACGTGACCTACTCAAAAGGACACAGCCAGACTTTGAAACTCAAACCATACCTTCTAACTGCTTTTCTTCCTCTTGTGTCCCAGCCGTCTTCTCATGGCTCAAGTATGTAGCAGAGGACTAAATGTCCACCGAAGAGTCATACTCTCACTTCTGTAGTATACGCTGTTAGTGGGAAGCAGCCACCAGCCAGAACTACATTTCCCAGCCTTCCTTCTAGGTGAGGTCATGTGACTCATTCTTACCAATGACAGGAAGTGATGTGACTCATTTTCAGGCACCAGCAGTTAAGAAACGGATGTGCATTCCCCACCTCTTCCTCCTTCCACAGCTCACAGCAGATGAACACAGCAAACTTGGAAACCATTGTTGAAGATGAAAGGACCACAAGGCATTGAATCTGGGTTCCTGAATCACAATTTGGAGGAAAGACCCCTCCAGTTAGGAGTATCCATTTTGGACTTGACATTAGGGATAAATAAACTTCCATTGTATTTGAGCCATCATATAATTTTGGTCTTTAAAAGTTATAGCAATCAGCATTACCTTAACTATACACATAGATTCTTAAAAATATTTCTTTTATTCCCCTTTCTATAGTGAACTCTGGGAGTTGGTGAGGGACACGGAGGCCTGGCGTGCTGCGATTCACATGGTCGCAAAGAGTTGGACACGACTGAGCGACTGATCTGATCTGATAGTGTTGGAGGGATTTGTAACAGGGTCATCCACATGAATTCAATCCGCTTGAATTCAATGGGCCTTGAGTAAGAAAATGGTGCCCATTAAGTTTGGTTTCTGGGTATAGAGGTAGAGGGCTCTGAGTGTCACTGCATCCTGCCTGCCCCCCTGCCCCCAATACCACATTGGCTTTGAAGAGGGGCTGTTCATATTTCAGCTGAAGGTGAGCATATATCAATTGAGCCCTCCTGGAGGAAGACGAAAGACAAAACAAGCATTTGGCTTGTCTGGGCCACACACCCTCAACCAAGATAGGAGTGAACATGTTTAGGAACATCAAAGGCAGTATGATATCTTAAGCATAAGGAGATTAACATTTACAAAGGTTTGCCCCTCGGCCGGTTCCCAAGAATCCAGCAGACAGAGCCAGAAGGGACAATTAACATCACCCATCTGCACTGGGCTCTTCTGACGTCTCATATTAATTTCTTTTGAGCTTTCTGCTAGATTTAGGATGGAGGAGACAAAGTCTGGTCTCCTATTTCAACAAGAATCCTCCACACACTAGGGAGATGTTAAAAAGCACTGTGAAATGACAGCCTAGGAACCAAGTCTTGGGGAAGTATTTTGCCCTCACAGGTACCAGGCCACTTGCACTCAGACTGACAAACAGTCTTTACAGACCTTCTCATAGAGAAAGAGTCAGCACTCTCCTAGGCCAGCCAGGCAGTAAAAAGCAGGGCTGAGACTGCATGAATGGAGGCGGGGTGAGGCACTGGCTTTGTCCCTTTGAAGCAAGAGGCCAAGAATATCTCAACACACTCCAAGTACCAGCAACAGTAGGCAATGGATGGAGATCAAAATCCCTTACAGCTGTTGGAAACCATACCCTATTCAGAGATAATTGGCAATTAGTTAAACAACTCCTGTTTAAAATACTCCTCCTCCCCACCCTCAAAGACAGCTGTGTTTAAAAAGGGGCGGGGAGAGACTTCTCAAGAAATGTGGAAACCTAATCTTCAAGTCAATAAAACAAAACAGGGCTCTGGGAGTAAAGGAGTTAGAGAATTAAAAAATATGTCTAGGTAATGGAACATCTTTGTGAAAAAAATCCATTGCTCCATTTTTCTCTAGTAGTAGGACTTGGTGGTCAAGAACACAAATTTTGGGATCTGAAAGGCCTAGGTCTGAGGACCTGTGCTACCATTTACCAGCTATGTGAACTTGGCAAGTTTCTTAAACTAACAAGTCTCAGTGTTCTCATCTGTAAAACGGGAATGATAGTAATTGTACTGTGAAGGCTAAATGAGATAGGGTATGGGGCCTGGCACATAGTAAGTGTTCAGAAGTGTTAGCCCTTAGGCATACATGCTTATACAAACCCAAATTCCCCATCTGGACATTCAATTTTGCAAAGCTGGGCTTTGCAATTTGTCTCCAACCTAGTCTTCCAAACTCTTCCCCATTGCCCCATCTCCTTTCAACTGGCAACTAAAAGGAGCCAGTCTCCCAGGCCTTAATTTCCTAATCTATGAAGTGAGATAGAGAAACTAGATTCTAAGGATCCTGTCAATCTTTTCTTCCCATCTTGCAAGTCAGTTTTACAAGGACAGGGTCAAATGCCACCATGAAGCCTTCCCTGGGAAAGAATTGATTCCTTCTTGCAATGTGCAAACCTGGAGTTGAAAACTAGTGGCCCTTTTGTTTGACCTGCACTATGTTTTTAAAAATCAGAAAATGGTACCCCAAATGGTGGTTTTCCACCTTCTTTAAAAAGAGTCTAAAGACCTGCCAATCCTGGTCCCACATTCCTGGACAAAAACAAATGTTTGTAGATGGGTCACTGCTGCCCCCTGCAGGTGGGGCAGGCATTTCAAGATTTCTCCATTTCTGTGGATTCCTAGCTAAACTTGTCTGACTGCGCCCTGAAGGCAACTAAGATCCTCCCTCATCCCCTCTCCTTCTACTCCCCCTTCTCTTCCACTCTCTGTTTTTCTTGTAAGTGCTATTTCTTGCTTTCTATCTTCTGTAAGAATTACTAATGTTTATAGGCATCTTCTGGGCTTCCCCATGGCTCAGCTGGTAAAGAATCTGCCTGCAATGCAGGAGACCTAGGTTCGATCCCTGGGTTAGGAAGGTCCCCTGGAGGAAGTCGTGGCAACCCACTCCAGTATTCTTGCCTGGAGAATCCCCATGGACAGAGGAGCCTGGTGGGCTACAGTCCAAAGTGTTGCAGAGTTGGACATGATTGAGAGACTAAGCATGCATGCGTACATAGGCATCTTCATCTCCTCTGCTACAGACTGTGTGATCCTTGGGCTGGTGGTGGGAGGGACTCTCTTTTATTAGCCTGTGAAGCCCAAAGTACCTGTCCCAGTGTCTGGTTTCAGAGAGAAAATGAGCAAGATGCCTACGTATGTAACGTCACCCCCTGGGGTTGTGCAAAGTGATTGACTGAGTGACCTAGTGAGTGAGGGAAAGGATGAATAAATGATGAAGGCATGCACTTATAAAGCACCTACTATGTGCCAGGCACTGGACTAAGTACTTTACAGATAGATGAATACCACATGAATGGGTCTCTCTGTTTGGTTCCCAGCTCACAGTTGGAGACCACTGCTCTGTGAAAGTTACAAACAGATATTCCAACTCTGGGACTGGGAAGTTTGGGGGCTCAGTCCAAGTGCCAGGTCTAGGTCTTAAAAAGATCCACCCTCATCAGTGGGATGAGGACACAGATATTGTGACTGTTTTCAACCAGAAAACATTGTTTGTTGTCCAAAGAGGGAGCCTCAGTGAGACCCCAAAACCAGTAGACAGAGGTCACAAGAGCTGCAGAGCTAGACTACCTTCTTAGTTTCTCTTCCAGTGTCACCCAGAGCATCTGTTAGGGTTTTACTCCCTGGAGACAGAACAAAACACTCTTTGGACCAAATCTGTTTCATGCGTATGATGTTTCAGAGCTTCAAAATATGTCCCCATTCATGATCTACTTGGATCTTGAAAAACTACATTTCTCTCCCTCCTTCCCACCTCCTTTAGGAAGCACATAAAACATGTGTTACCTTGTACCCATTTTATCAATGAGGAAACTGAGGTAAAAATGGAGGGAAGGATTTGTTCTAGGTCACACTGGAAGGCAGAGGTTATTACTTGGTCTTCTGACTCAAATCTTTTTCTAGGTTTCATTGCAAACCTCTACAAAGGTGGAGAAAACCTATCAATCCACTCGCCACTGATGCCATATCAGAAGAGAGGAAGACATGGTGGCTGTGTGGACTGAGCGGGGAAGAAAGAGGTTCAGGGAGGAGTGTGTGTGTTAGTTGCTCAGTCGTGTCCAACTCTTTGTGACCCCATGGACTGTAACCTGCCAGGCTCCTCTGTCCATGAGATTCTCCAGGCAAGAATACTAGAGTGGGTAGCCATTTCCTTCTCCGGAGGATCTTCCTGACCCAGGGATCAAACCCAGGTCTCCTGTGTTGCAGACAGATTCTTTACCCTCTGAGCCACAAGGAGAACCCTCAGGGAGGAGAGACCTGGAGAGAACGTGGCTAGGCTACAGGCTCAACTCCTTCTCCCTACCCCCTTTCCCATGCCTGTCCTAACCCAAGGCAGGGGAGCAAAGACCATGGGCACAGGTTCTAAGAGAACCAAAGCAGAGGAAAGCAGGAAGGGACCTCAGGAGCCACAAGAGGAGCAGGGCGGAGTGAGTTGGAGTATAGCCTCTGATATGGCGATGCCTGGGTTTAAACCTCCCTTCCTTCTAGTTGTGTAGTCTTGAGTAACTAACTGACGTAAGCTCTGCGGCCTCAGTTCAGTTCGGTTCAGTTCGGTTGCTCAGTCTTGCTCAGTCTTTGTGACCCCATGGACTGCAGCACGCCAGGCCTCCCTGTCCATCACCAGCTCTCTGAGTTTACTCAAACTCATGTCCATCGAGTCGGTGATGCCATCCAGCCATCTCATCCTCTGTCGCCCCCTTCTCCTCCCACCTTCAATACTTCCCAGCATCAAGGTCTTTTCAAGAGTCAGTTCTTCGCATCAGGTGGCCAAAGTTAGCTCATCTGTAAATGAGGACTGTGATTGTGCCAAGGCTGTTGGGAAGAAGAGCTGAGACTGTACGTAGTAAATACTCAATAACTGGTAGCTGTTGCACGTATTAACTCCTTTGATCTCCTGGCTATACCTCCAGGAGAAAGGAACAGGCTCATCTCTAGTCACAAGGTAAGTGAGGGACCTTCCAGCCAGCAGCTCTTCCAACACATCGCTCAGCATTCTAGGTGGGTGGCCTGGAGGCTTCTGGGGGAGGCAAGCCCACACTCTCCGGTTAACAGATGCTGTACCCTATCTTCACTGTCCTGGGCTTGTCCCACTCTTAGCAAAATTTCCTGTTGGTCTAAAAGTCAGGTGATGAGACCCAGCAGGAGGTGACATTTTATGCCACCTGCAATCTCTCCATTCTCCTCCAGAAAGACGTCCCTTCTTCCTAGGCTGGGAGGCTGGTTCTGATCCATTGCCACCCCACTGAGAAGGTCGCAGGACCCCCGGACGTAGCTCCGCCCTCCCTCTCCCCAGCCCCAGCATCCACACCCCGACACTCCACCCACTGCCAGCAGCTGCCGCCTCCCTCTCCCCCCATTCCAGACCCTCTTCCTAAACCTGTCGCTCTGACCCGCGTCCCCACTAAAGTTTAACTGCACCTCTGCCTCAAAGGGCTGAAAAGAGTCAACCATCGTGGAGCCATCGAAGACTGAAAGAGAAATGAGAGCCAGAGAGCGAGCGAGGCAGATACATAATTTATGGTATGGCGGAGGGTGAGTGACAGGCAGCAGCAGGAGGCCTCAGCACCTTATCGATCCTTTCAAAAAACCTGAGAAAGGGCCCCGTGCTGAGGGCCAGGGGAGGCATGGAAGGTGCAGGCGGGGGCAAGGCCATTAAGGACGCACCGCGACCAGGCCGGCCGCCAGGGGGTGGGCGGGGGGCTCCGGCAGGTGGGGCACACACACGCGTGCCTCCGATCGATGACACCATGTCAAAACATAAAATGCATGCTTTGGCTCTTAAGCCAAATGTGCGTGAGATTTTTTAAAAGCATTGATTCAGGATGGATCAATGGAAATTGAGGCGTATCTTTTTTTTTTTCCTCCCCTGTGCAAAAAGGGGGTAATAACACTTTGCAGAGAGGGCCCCGGCAGGGGTGGCAAGAGTAAATGTTCTACCAGAAGTGCCTTCTATTCCTCTGCTGGCCACCAGAGAGCTTGGGAGGAAGGTCACGGTGTTTGTTTGTCTCAGCTTGCCCTCCTGGCGTGGAGGCACCCACCGCAGCCAGGGGCTGAAGGCTTCCTTGGCTGCCCGCCGGGTAGGGAGCTGCATCTTGTTCACTCGGTGCTCCCCCTGTCGTCATCCCAGGGTGATCCCACTCTTTCTCCATTGCTTAAGCAACCCAGCGAGCTCTGTCTCCAGGATCCTCACCTCTATTGCTTCTACCTGCCCGGGCTACTGTCTCTATGTCCATTTCCCACACAGCAGCCAGACAACTCCTAACTGGCCCAGAGTAACATCAGTTTTCGCAAGATCTGACCACACATCTCCTCCGACCTCCCCTCTACTCCAGACCCCACTCAGAGATGCCTTTCCAACTGTCCAAACACACTGTGTTCCCTGCCCATTCCATCCCACCCTGCCCCACCCCAGGACCCTTGTCCATTTTTTTTTCCTCTGAGTGCTTAACATGACTTATAGTATTATTGTTTGTATTCTTGTTCAGTCGCTAAGTTGTGTCTGACTCTCTGCGACCCCATGGACTGCAGCACGCCAGGTCTCCCTGTCCCTTCACCTTCTCTCAGAGTTTGTTCAAACTCATGTCCATTGATTTCAGTGATGCCATCCAACCATCTCATCCTCTGTCGTCCCCTTCTCCTTCTGCCTTTAAACTTTCCCAGCATCAGGGTCTTTTCCAGTGAGTTGGCTCTGTGCATCAGGTGACCAAAGTATTGGAGCTTCAGCTTCAGCGTCAGTCCTTCCAATGAATATTCAGGGTTGATTTCCTTTAGGATTGACTAGTTTGATCTCTGCAGTCCAAGGGACTCTCAAGAGTCTTCTGCAGCATTGTTTGTGGGTTTGTTTCTTTTTCTGTTTATTGTCTATCATTTCTTTATAGAATGTGAGTTATGAGAACAGGAATCTTGTCTTGTTCACTGCTGGGTTCTCAGAGCTTAGAACAGGGTTTGGCACAGAGTAGGTGCTCAGTAGATGTTTATTGAAATAAAGGGGAGAGGAAATGAGAGAGGAGGGAAGGACGGGAAGGAGGAGAGGGGGATGGAGTAAAGATGAAGAAGGAAGAGGAGAGGGAAGGAGGAAAGGAAGGAAGAAGCTACACTCAAGGAAGAGACAGCAAAGCATTATGAGGCCACAGTCAGCGCTGTTGCTATAAAACATGAAAACAAAAAGAAATCCCATCACCAGTTGTGAACCGCATAGACTTTCACAGGGGCTGGTCCTCCATAGTTAGGAGTGCTAACTAGAAGCTCTGAATTGAGGAGTTAGTATCATTGAGAAAAGCGTATTATCAAAAACTGCTCTTTTGGAGGGTCAAACTCACTGTTCTCTCTGATTCAAATGAAACTCAGGCAGTGTCATAAATAAGCCTTGGTCCCCCTACCCAGCTCCTTTGGGGCGGGACATCCCTAGGGCTCGACCTCTTTTTCTCTGGGGTCCAGTAGGGGAGAAGAGGCTCATGCCATAAAACCGTGGAGCCGAGGGCTGTGGGCTTTCCTGATGTCCCAGGGGAGACCCAGGCTTCCTGTCATCCCGGGCACCAGCATCTGGGCTCCCACTTGCAGATGGAGGCTGGAGACCTGCCTTTTATTTCTCTGGTATCCTTCCTGGAGCCACATGCCATTTTTCACTGTCGTGAGTACTTCCTCGGCCAGGACCGTCAGACATGAAGATGAAATGAATCTTTACCACCCGTCAGAGAAAGAGAGAGAAAGACTGAGGAGTTAATTCCATCAGCAGGCTGGTAACCTGGCCCCCCAACCCTTCCTCCACTGCTCCAGCCCCACCTTGGAATGAAAAGGGGGCAGAATCATTTTATTTGACCAGTGTTCATGAAGAAAATAATTCAATTATTTCCCTAAATAATTTTCCAAGAGGTCAGTCTCACTCTATTTGTTATGTATAGGATAACTTAATCACAACTTTGACCAGGCAGGGAAATAGGGATGGGAATGAGGGATGTGGGGGAAGGGGAGATTAAAAAGAGCTTGTTCAAAATTATTCTCTCTCCTTTTATTTTTTTTCCAATTGCTTCAATATGTCTCTCTTCCCCTTCTCTCTCCATCTCATTCCCTCCCCATTCCCTCTGCTGGCCTAAGTCTGCTTCTCTTTCTGGTTTAATAGCGCCCCTCCCTCATTCTCATCTTCCCACTGGGCCCCATCCCTGCCTTGGCCCCCAGGCTGGCTCGAAGACAAACTTGACCCCTAATCATTTCTGGCAGTAAGATCACCCCCGTGCAGAGCAGAGCAAGGTGCCCACCTTCCCCATCCCATCTCTTATTGGCACATCTTGTGGGTTTCCATTAGTGAACCCAGCCCCTGGGAAAGCTTCAATCATGAACATCTCATTCCTGGGGCTCGGTTTTGTCCCACTCGAGGGTGTCTCCCGACCCCTGATCCGGGCTACGTCATCTGCTGCTGTTCAGAATTAAGGAGGCCCATGTTTCTCCAGGTACCTTCCCCCGTACCTAGATGCGAATTTCATATACAGGTTAGTAGCCCTCAAGCCTGAAGAGGGCCTTTGTCTAGGAGATAAGGCAGAAAAGCTGGACGACTCTGGAGCCAGATTGCAGTATTTACTAGCTGTGTGATCCTGGACCAACTACCTAAACTCTCTGGGCCTCAGTTTCCTGATCTGTACAATGGGGATAAGTTATACTTCCTTCATAGGGTTTATATAAGGATTACCTGTGTTAATACTTATAAAGCACTTAGAACAGTGGCTGACACGTAAGTACACATTCAGTGTTTGTTATCATCAGCATCTATCATCCCAGGTCTCCATCCTGGGAGGTGCTGTCTGGCCTGGACCCAAAGAGAACAAACCAGTCATCGTTTCTACAATTTTATTTATTCATTTGTTTTGGGCTGTGCTGGGTCTTCCTTGCTACACACAGGCTTTCTCTAGCTGTGGTGAGTGGGGGCTACTCTTTGTTGCCATCCGTGGGCTTCTCATTGCAGTGGCTTCTCTTGTTGCAGAGCACAGGTTCTAGGTCACGTGGGCTCAGTAGCTATAGCACACAGGCTTGGTTGCCCTGAGGGACATGGGATCTTGGTTCCTGGACCAGGGATCAAACCTGTGTCCCCTGTGTCAGCAGTCAGATTCTTAACCACTGAGCCACCAGGGAAGTCCCTAAGCCAGTCACCTCGCTGTTCATGAAGCTTAAACCTTGAGCAAATCACATTTCTTCCCCGAATCTCAGTTTTACTATTCCCACAATGCAAGTGCTGCTAATACCCCTTTATAGGAGTGTTTGGAAGCAGAAATGAGTTAGTGCATATTAAGAGCAAAGATGCTAACGCCAGCCAGACCTTGTGAGTACAAATCCCATCTCTACTGCTTACTAGCTGTATGACCTTGGACAAGTTACTTAACCTCTCTGTGCCCCAGATTCTTCATCTATCAGTAATACTCCCCCACCCCCAATCTCCTAGAGTTTTGGGGAGAATGAAATGAATTAATTCATGTAAAGAACTTAGCACATGGTCTGGCACAGAGTATCACCTAGGCAAGTATTAGTTTTTACCGATGACTCCCAGAAAAACATTGCTAGCCTCCCTTCTGTCTCTGAAGGATTTTTTTCTCTTCTCGTCACTCTCTTCCCATTAGGTGGCTCGGGGCAGAAGTTCCTAGTTTTTCATCTAAATCCAAATTGTTCTGACAGACTTGGCCTAGCAAGTCTTACCTCTGGAGGCAGAGGGAGGAGTTGAGATGTCACAGGGGGACCCATGTCAGTGACAAACTGGAGAAGGTGATGAGGAGCTGAAACTCCTAGACCCGGGCCTTGGGAGCTGGTTCTGGAAAAGCCAGCACCTCCCAGTGTGTCCTTGACGAGCCCCTTAATTCTTTTTGTGGCCTCCGTTTTCTCATCTGTCCATTGGAGCTGATTGCCTACTTCCCACGTTATCATGACACTTCAATAAGATAACCAAGAAGAAGATAACGTCAGATTGGAAAAAATGCCACAGAGTCCAGGGTCATCTGCTCTATTTGGGTTTTCTGGGTGGCAAGAAACAGACCCCCACTCGAGGGGCATTGTGTCATGGAGGGCACATGGGCAGGAACCAGAGAAATAAGGCCTGCCAACCTCTGGAAAGGCAGGGATTGAAGGGCAGCTCCAGTCCTAAGTCAAAAATGCATGGATTACCTATCTCTATGAGCTTTACCATCCTCAAAGACTTGTTGGGTCTGCTTTTTCAGCCTCCAGGAAGTACTTTGTTGCTTTATTCTCATACCTGATTTTTGGTTTTGCTGCCTTAAAACATCAACTTGCATGTGGTCTTGTTTGACTTGAGGGCCTTCCCCATCCACCCATGCATCTACCTATCCATCCCTCTATCCATCCATGCATGCATCCGTCCACATATCCAGCTATCCATCCATGTATGCATGCGTGTGTCTACCTGTCTATCCATCCATGCATTCATCCATACATCCATCCAAAAATATTTATCAATCTTCTGCTGTGCACCAGACACCATAGTAGGTGAAAGTGAAAGTCACTCAGTCATGTCTGACTCTTTGCAATCCCATGCACTATACAGTCCATGGAATTTTCTAGGCCAGAATACTGAAGTGAGTAGCTTTTCCCCTTTCCCTTCTCCAGAGGATCTTGACAACCCAGGGATCAAGCCCAGGTCTCCTGCATTGCAGGCAGATTCTTTACCAGCTGAGCCATCAGGGAAGCAACCATGACCACTGCTAGGGTGTTATTTCCCCTCAGAGTCCAACAAAACCTGACGTAGCCAGGCCTGGTCCTAGAAGTGACAGTGTCCGGAGTGAGGCAGACCCTGGGCGTCCTGCCATTGAATCCTGGCTGGAGGTGGACTGGCTTAGGCCAGTCAAGAGCTGAGGGAGGAGGGGCTATGTGGGATCCACAGGGCTCTGGACACTCAGCGTGGCCTGAAGGAGGCTCTGGTACCTGCAGTTCTAGCAGGCTGTGCACTCAGGACTGGGAAAGAGGAGAGGCTTAGGAAAACAAGCAGTTCACTCCGGTGCTTACGGATCAGTGGGGCAAGGTTTAACTGCTGCCCTGTTCCTCACTAGCTGATGACCTTGCACAGGCACCTGCCTCTCTGAGGCCCAGTTTCGCACCTGTAGAAAGGACATAATCACAGTGCCCTCCCACAGCCACTGAAAACAGCCAGCGATAATGGCTGAGCACACAGAGCTTAATACAGTTTAGCTATTTTTCTTATAGTCTTTTGTTTTTTTAGCTCCATGCATCAGCAATTCTGGGGCCTCCCTGGTGGCTCAGCAGTAAAGAATCTACTTACAATGCAGGAGATGTGGGTTTGATCCCTGGGTTGGGAAGACCCTGCTGGAAAAGGAAATGGCAACCCACTCTAGTATTCTTGCCTGGGAAATCCCATGGACAGAGGAGCCTGGTGGGCTGCAGTTCATGGATTCACAAAAGAGTCGGACATGGCTTAGTGGCTAAATGACAAACAACAACAAATCAGCAATTCTAGATGATGTTAGCAGTAAAACACCCCTCTCCATTTTGACTTGTAAGTGGTGGCCTTATAATTTATTGCTCACATTGAGGCATCGGGACAATAGATGTCAACTGAGACCCGTTAAGATCCTACAGGATCTGGCCCCCAGCTACTGCTCTAAACTAATTCCTTGACACTTTCTAACTCATTTAAACTGAATAGCCAACTCTTTGCTTCACAAATGTTCCAAGCTTCTTCCTACTATGAGGCTCTGCCCAAGACCTGAAGGCTGGGACTTGCGTGGGGCCGGGGGGAGGGCCCTTGCAGCCTGAGGGAGTGTCCTTCATGAGGGCTTCAAGGCACTTCTTTTGGAGGTTCTCCCTACACTAAGCCTTCAGTGGGACGAGGTCTCTTTCTTACATGGCTCCTTCCCTCCACATCTTATTTTCTAGTGGTGGTTGTTTTGATATTCATGTGATTACTATTTGTGACCCCCTCCCCAGCAGGCTGTAAGTTCCATGATGTCAGAGGCCATGCCTGATTTGCTCCCGTTTGTACCCTCGGCCCATGATGCGGTATCCGGCACATAGCAGGCACCCACCCGAGTATTGATCAAGTGCATTTATGCGTGTGTCATAGAGCTGAGATCCAAAACGAGCCCACATTCTTTCTACCACCCTCATACTAAGACCGTCAGCCTGGTAGGAAACGCTGTTCATATCCAGCTTGGAGACACTCTTTATCAAAGTCAAGGCCAAGATCAGTGGGAAAGGGTCAGATAAAAACAAAGGATCCAGATGTGCAAATTCTCTTCAATGAGGCAGATGTGACCGAGTGATTCCACGCCAGGCGTAACGGTTGCCTCTGATTCCTCATCTCCATGAAAGAAATTGTAGCAGGTGCAAAACCCAGAGATTATCCCAAGAATTAAGATATGAAAAGCATGTTAGATCACTAAACTCCAATTAGGGAAATTAAATTGTGCACACTCCCCTCCTGATGCAATATCGGGCGTTTGCATTAGCTCTGGGCTCCGGTTCTAATAAAATTAAAGAATAACACTTTAATTGAATTGTGCTTAAAAGGATCATGCTGACAAATGTGATTGTATCTGGCTGGGATACACACCTTCTCCAGCAATCATTAAATCCAATGAAATGCCAGTCTCAGGATCTTGACAGTTTTCTGAAACAATCTGTGAACCGTGCTGTATCTTGGAGTATCTAATCAATTTAGAGCCGCCTCATTAGGACTTGGCTGCTAACGGATACTTAAAAATCAAAGCAAATTACTGCACTCCATGGATAACTAGCTAATCATATCGATACAACATGGCTGGATTGTGTTGCAACAATTCATTTCCTCTTTAAGAAGCCACTGTCACCCATAATTTAGGGATTGAGATTCATAAGCCTGACACAGACAGCTCCAATGTCAAGGATTTTCCTGAGCTCAGCACCAACGGGTACATGCCACCCCAGCCGGTGAGGGTGAGCTAAAGCCAGCCCCAGTCTCCTTTGATTTATACCCTACCTGCCCCCCAAGTTCATCCCTGAATAATGATTCCAAGACTGGTATTGTACAAAAAGGAACTGGAAACTTAGAGACGAACAGCATATTTCCTAGGATCACAGAGCAAATTAGTAGCACAGCCAAGATTCGGCTCTTCTTGACATGACATCAAATTTTCCAATATCACTTTAATAGGCATTTAGAATTGTGATTTTCCCTTCATTGACAGTTTACTTGGGTACTTCTTTAATATCCTGACTATTAATAAACAGTACCACCACCATTATTATTGTAATGTGAACAGCTTATATTTATATGGAACTTATAAATTGAGTTCCTTTCATTCTCTCAACAATTCTAAAAATACATTATATGACTATTCATCATCATTAATCACTCAGTCCTGTCTGACTCTTTCCAACTCCCTGGACTGTAGCCCACCCGGCTCCTCTGTCCATGGGATTACCCAGGCAAGAATACTGGAGTGGGTCGTCATTTCCTTCTCCAGGGGATCTCCCCAATTCAGGGATTGAACCTGTGTTTCCTGCGTGGCAGGTGGATTCTTTAACCACCGAGCTACCTGGGAAGCCCTCTGTGATTATTGACTTGGCATTAATGCTATTCACCAAGTATTTCTGGCTTTCTCTCTCCAGAACACATTGACTGCTCTTCGTTTAATTGGAAGGATCAGGAGACTATATCTGGCCATTGAGTATGAACAGGGGAGACGTGTGTTATTTACAGGCCAGAGCACAATTGCTGGTTCAAGATCTTTATCGTTCTTTCTCCCTCCCATTATCACCCAGCAACATTTGGGTTGGTAGCTGCTCTGAACAAAATGAGCAAAAACTCCTCGATGATGCACAGCGGACTTGTAGTATAAGTGAGAAACACACCTGTGTTGTTGACAGCTTTGGGGTTGCTTGTTACTGCAAGACAACCAAACTTGTCCTGCTTCATGGAGTTATCATCACCATATTACAGATGAGAAAGCTAAGGCACAAAAAGATTTGATGGCTAATACTAGGTCCAGTTCAGGCACTAGCAATACATCTCTAAAGCCCAGAAATCTCTTTGGTTCCTTCTCTATTTCCTAGTTTCTCTCCTTGTCCTGTGGCAAGTCCTTGATAATTATTTCTAGGCCTGCAGGGCTGACACTAAGCAGTGGGTGCCAAATCTCAGTTTAGAGACTCAGGTCTGACTTATCCAGAACACTGAACACTGTCACTCAGATCAGGGCTGGGCAGATCTATTTTTTTTTCAATTGAATTGTAGTTGATTTACCATGTTGTGTTAGGTTTAGGTTTATATGTACAGCCAAGTGATTTAGTTATAAACAGACACACATATATATTAGTATATTCTTTTTTCAGATTATTTTCCATTATAGGTTATAACAAGATATTGAATATAGTTCCTTCTGCTATATAGTAGGTCTTTGTTGGTTAAATATTTTATATATAGTAGTGGGTATATGTTAATCCCAAACTCCTCATTTTTACCCTCCCCCCATCCCTCTTGGTGGACTTTCCTGGTGGCTCACATGGTAAAGCATCTGCCTACAATGTGGGAGACCTGGGTTCAATCCCTGGGTTGGGAAGACCCCTGGAGAAGGAAATAGCAACCCACTCCAGTATTCTTGCCTGGAGAATCCCATGGATGGAGGAACTTGGTAGGCTACAGTCCATGGGGTCGCAGAGTCGGACATGACTGAGCGACTTCACTCATTCACTCACTCATCCCTCTTGGTAACCATAAGTTTTCTATGCCTCTGAGTTTATTTCTGTTCTGTAAATAAGTTCATGTGTTTAACTTTTTTAGTTTCCACATGTAAGTGGTATATGACATTTGTCTTTTGACTTACTTCACTTAGTATGATGATTTCTAGGTCTGTCCATGGTGCTGCAAAATGGCAGTATTTCTTTCTTCTTTATGGCTGAGAGATATTCCATTGTATATGTGTACCACCTCTTCTTTATCCATTCCTCTTCGATGGACATTTAGGTTGCTTCCATGTTTTGACTATTGTGAATAGTGATACTAAGAGCTTTGGCATGCATGTGTCTTTTAAATTATTACAGTTGCCTCCAGATACTTGCCCAGGAGTGGGGTTGCTGGATCATATCATATTTTTAGTCTTTTAAGGAACCTCCATACTGTTTTCCATGGTAGTTGCACCAACTTACATTCCCACCAATCATGTAGGAGGGTTTCCTTTTCTCCACACCCTTGCCAGCATTTATCTACTTTTGAATATGTTCTGTTTTAGGCATCTGAACCATTGACTTTCTCTGAAGTCCCTTTGGTATCCTCTAGAGATAAACATAGTCTAGCAGGTATTTTATGAGAGCCATGTTTTACCAAAGGACTGAGTCTCTGATGGAGATATTCCAGGCACAGTGAAGGTCCAGGTAGAGATCATTAAACAGGGACTTTTCTGCACTGTCCCTCCCCAACCCCTACCCCCAGCCTCAGCCGCAGCCATGGATATGAGTTGTGGGCAAAGAAGGCCCTGCTGTTCTGTTCCCTGGATCATGCCTCGCCATTGCCCTTGCAAGATAAGTTTAAGGGATGGGACTGGAGGGAGGGAGCTTGAACCCCCAGCTCTAGAAGAGGGAAATGAGGGAAGTTTGCAAAAATTGTATACAGCTTCAGGAAATGTCTGCCCTCCACCAGCCATATCTGCGTCGGTTAAGACAGTAATTGCAGACCTTCCCCGACACAGAGAGAGGGCAGGATGGCAGGGGCTGCTATTATCATGTTCTCTCAGGCACAACAGCTTGTTTACGGGAGGGCTGTGGACTGCGGAGCGATTGTCTGGTGGCTCCGGGGGCAAGGGCTGCTGCCCCAACCCCTGCTTGTTCTTGGGCCCATGCCAGGAATCCTGGTGACCAGTCCTGGGAGTGTCCCTTGCAAGGATGCTTGGTGGGGGGAGAGGGGTTACTGGGGTGCAGAGTTTTCATGCATGCATGTGTGCTCAGTCGCTCAGTTATGTTCAACTCTTTGTGACCCCATGGACTATAGCCTGAGGCTCCTCTGTTCATGGGATTTTCCAGACAAGAATACTGGAGAGGGTTGCCATTTCCCCCTCCATTTCCCCAACACAGGGATTGAACCCACCTCTCCTGTGCTTCCTGAATTGCAGGCAGATTTTTTTTTTTTTACCACTGAGCCATTGGAGAAGCCCTTCAGACTTTTCACTCAGTTCTATTATTAGCTCCCATTCAAGCCTGATCGCCTCCCTACCTGCCACACACAGGCCCAGAGAAGGCCAGCCCAGCTCCAGGGGGGCTACTTCACTGGAAGGCCCTGGGGGCCTAAAGGTGCAGAATCTGCCTCCCTCCCTGGACTCCGTTACTCTCCCACTGTGGGACCCTGGAGGTTCCATCTCCTGTCACACCCTCCATCTTTCATTTCTAAATGAGTCCCACTGGGTTAGTGCTTGTATATGTTATGTACCTAATCCTTTCAAAGAGGGGGATTGCTTCTTGTGGATGCTGAGGTTCAACACAGATTATTTTTATTTCAATATCCCTCTGATATTTATAGGTATGTTGCAAACAACAGAAAACTATGATGATAATACAAACAAAAACATATTAATGAAAGACTGAAGAGTGGCTAATAGACTTCTTGAAGACCAGTGTACAAGGATGGAAACCCCATAACATCAAATCAAATGGCAGAACTGGTCCTACAGAGCTTGGGGTGGGACCCCTGCTGGCATAGATGCCAGAGTTGTCTCTGCATCTTTCCATGTTAAGTTTCTCTCTGTTCCTTTTCTCCTAAGCCCTCAGTGATTATAGTTGTTGATACCAGTGTGAATGTAACCACAAAAGCAGACATGGCGTTGGAAAGTATGTCACTTGTCAGTTAGAAGGTGGTCGGATATTCTGAGAATAGTAATCAATGTAAAAACTTTACATTCCCAAGTCCTCTACAATCTAAAGGCTTCTCTCACATATTCCCCCTCCAACTCTGTATGGTATATATCAGTCCTGCTGAACAAAATTTCCAGTTTCTCTCCCCTTCCAGGCATAGAGGGATTATATTTTCTTCTCCTTAAAGTTGAGTGTGGCTCTATGACTTTCCAAGATCAATAGATGTGGACTTCTGAGTAGAAGCAGTTCAGATTAATTCACAATTCTCCACTTTCACTTCACCCTGTTATAATGAGCAGGGATATTCCAGATAGTGGTACCACTACCAGCCTAGCTGAATGAAGATGACATGGACTAAGCTCTGTGCCAATGGGATAAACATGAGTATGTGTGAGCAAATGCATCTTTCTTGTCTCAAAGCACTGAAAATTTGAAGTTGTTTGTTACACAGCATGACCAGCCTGTCCTGACTGATACACTTAGTAAGGTAGGGGTTACAATTTTTATGATCTCCTTTTTATACAACAAATAACTCTGGCACAGAAAGTTAGAGAACCTTGCTCAAAGTCAGACAGGTAAAAAAATTTTAGGTGTAGAATGCAAATCCCAGTCTAAGTCACTCGAAATCCCAGGCCTCTCTCAGCAACTCACACAGGGAAGATGGCAGAGTCTCTACAGAGACTGATTACAGCCAGCAAGGAAGGCTAATAGAACACATGGATGTCTCAGTGGCTGGAGTACAAGTTTTCAGAGTCACCTATGTGAAAGACCATGCTGAGTGCCAAGTACGTTTACACTTCAAAGTTTTCCAAGCTTAATAGTGAAGCATTCTGAAGGTTTAAATTAAAAAAAAAAATCATAGTTCTCAAGTTCTTTCCAACAGCCAGGGAGGTTGAGAAGATGACAGATGTGTTTGGAGCCGTTGAGCTTCCATTCTAAGAAGCAGTCTCTGGCTGTAAAACCTGCTCGCAGCAGTGATGTGCGTCCCAGTGCCTGTGGGTGGGCATGCAGTTTGCAGAAGAGAGACTCTACTTTCTGCCTAGAGAGCTCCACCCCACCTTCACGTGAGAAGCAAGCATCCCAAGTGGAGGCCTGTGAGACAGGTGACTCAGGAAAATGCCAGGGGGTATTGGAAGTTCACTGTTACTTTCACAGGATGATATTAGGGGGCTGCACCTAGAAGTAGGTGGGCTTCCAGGTGGTGCTAGTGGTAAAGAAATGCCTGCCGATGCAGGAGACATAAGAGATGCAGACTCAATCCCTGGGTCAGGAAGATCCTGGAGGAGAGCATGGCAACCCACATTAGAATGCTTGCCTGGAGAATCCCATGGACAGAGGAGCCTGGTGGGACAGTCCATGGGGTCACAGAGTCAGACCCGACTGCAGTGACAGCATGCACGCAAGCACTGGGGTAAAAAGAGAGAGATGCACTTGAGGGATGGGTCAGAACCATAACTCTCATGCTCATTCCCTTGTGCTGTGAAGGTCCTTGCAAACCCAGACTTCACTGAAATGACTCCTTGATTCTTTTTCCATCCCACACCACCATGGGTGACCTTTCTCCTCCTGATTATTTTCTTTCTTTTAAAAACACTTTTTATACATCCCACATCTCTCCATTGGCAGGTATTTTCAAGTTCTGAAGAATGGTAACCATTATCAGTCCTCAAGATACTCTGCTTCCTACAGGACAAAGGGAAAGAGGTTCCATGCTTTCTGTGTCCTTAATAGACCCCTGTGAGAACCCTCTCAGCTCAGCCATTGCAAACCTCAAAAGGAAGCTAGGGATGAGGTTAAGTTCATGACTGAGTGTGGATTCCACTTCAGCCTCCGCATCCAAGAGACGTGTACCAGTGATCTTCCTAGATTACCTGCAAGGCTGGCACACCCTATCACAATAGGTATTCATCTTCTTTAGAGTCGGTTCTGTTGGCTCCCGTGTGGAGGAGGGGCCATTTTTCCCATTCACTTGGCTTTGCTGCTGCCCACTGGGAACTACTACCATCCTTCCCCCTCCACTGTCATTATTGTGCTAGCATTTCATTTCTCTCTCTCTGCTCCCACTTGACCCTAGCTTCTTTCATAGAGACTATCACATCAACTGTAAAAAGATCTGTCTGTGTGCAACCCAGGAGAAAAGATGCTTTTGATCTTAACTGTCCCCCTGAAAGGGGGCATGGACTCCTGCCATATACACTCTCTTATTCGATCTTCTACCTAATTTGTGATGGTTATATCATAATCCTCATTTTGTGCATTTGCAGAATCCAAGATTCAGAGACATGAAGTCACTTTTTCAAGATCACATAGCAAGTTAGCAAAATTTCAAATCCAGATAGGCGAAGTCTATATAATGTAAGGTAATGCCAGCTGTAAAACAGATAAACGTCAAAATCTCGGCAGTTTAACAAAGAAAAATATCTGTTTCTCACTTGTGTCTAGTATCCTGACAGGGAATTTCTCTTGCACTCCGGGACTCAGGCACCTTCCTTTCTGTGGTTCTGCCCTTTGCAGTACTTGACTCTCCATGTTACCCCAGGGACCTTTTTAGTCCAGCCAGGTGGAAAGGGAAAGAGCAGAGAAGATACACAGAGGGCAGTTTATGGGAGAGTTCTGAGTACCACTCACCCCCAGGCCAGACTCACTCTCTCCCATGTTGAACAGGCTCTGAATCCCCTCCTAACATCTCTGTAGCCAGCTGCTACTGACGAATTGAAGTTGATACCTAAGAAGAAACTCCCCTGCCACCTTGATTCCAATGGCTCAAGCAACACACTTTCTTGTGTGTGTGCTCTCTAGTTTGGAGGTGGTGTGCAGGCTGTGCAGGAAGGGCATCAGAAAACCATGTCTGAAAATTTTGTAAAAGGTTTAGAAATGAGCAGGAAATAAATGGTTGTATGTGCTGTTTAGTTCCTCCTTGTGGATGACCTCCACATTTCTTAGTCTTTGAGCTATTTTACATCTCTGAAAGTTGTGGAAAACTAATAAGAATTCAAATGCTTCTCATTCATTGAAATGCAAATGAATTTTGTTTGGTTGCAATGCAATTGATTAATGCCAGCCGGATGGATTATTTTTGCGTCTATTTGTAAATTCATTTCCCGCTTTCTCAGTTGCCTGTATACGGGGGTGCTTTGAGTTCTCCTTTGAACAGCTGTAACGTCGTGCTTGTTGCCTCATTAATTAATGAATTAAATAAAATCTTTGACACATGTTCACTTTATATTTGTATGTGAATCATGACTTTACTATATATATATATATATATATACACACACATACACACATATGTATAGATAGAAAGATAGATAGATAGATAAATCTTTTAACAAGTAAAAATCCCCAGGGAGAGAAGGAAAATTCTTTGATACATTTCACTCCCTTGCTTCTGCTTTTCAGGTGCCTAAAACTCATTTTAGAAGAGAGTCTGGGGAAGGATTTTTAATTCCATCTTGCAGCTTAGGAAACTGAGACTCAGGGAGGGG
>NW_011495034.1:19979073-19979427 GCF_000754665.1 Bison bison bison | reverse complement strand
CTTCTCTAGTTAGGATGTTCCTTGATCATCTTTTTTTTTTTTTTTTGTCAGGGAAGATTACTAGGTGGTTTTGGTTCCTAAAATGCTCTCTGAACCTTTATTCATAGAAGCATAAGTGAGACAGGAACCTGGGCCAAAACGGGCAGCATCTGCCTCGTAGGGCTCAGGCTTGGCCCCTGGAAACGGCCAGCAGCTGCAGAGCTGGCATGGGACGCTCCTCCGGGGCCATGGGAAGGTCATGGTCAGTAGCCGTTCTTGCTCAGAGGGCTGTTCTCAGGATTTGCTAAGGCAGAGCAGAGTCAGGACTGGGAGGCTTCCCAAGTGTGGAAGGCTCACTGGCTTAGGGATGAGGCC
>NW_011495034.1:19978537-19978973 GCF_000754665.1 Bison bison bison | reverse complement strand
CCCTTGCTTCTGCTTTTCAGGTGCCTAAAACTCATTTTAGAAGAGAGTCTGGGGAAGGATTTTTAATTCCATCTTGCAGCTTAGGAAACTGAGACTCAGGGAGGGGACTCAAAGATGCCAGAGCCCACACAGATAGAAATGGTGAGGCTAAGAGTTCAGATCCACCTGTGTTTGACCCTAAAACCTGTGATCTTAACCACGCTGCCCCATTTCTCAACAACTACTCCTTGAGGTGAATTAGATATAAACAGGGATAGATATTAACACCTTCCTCATTTGGTAAATTTGAGAAGGCAATGGCACCCCACTCCAGTACTCTTGCCTGAAAAATCCCACAGACGGAGGAGCCTGCTGGGCTGCAGTCCATGGGGTCGCTAAGAGTCAGGCACGACTGAGCGACTTCACTTTCACTTTTCACTTTCATGCACTGGAGAAG
>NW_011495034.1:19975707-19978437 GCF_000754665.1 Bison bison bison | reverse complement strand
TGGGCTGCCATCTATGGGGTCGCACAGAGTCGGACACAACTGAAGCGACTTAGCAGCAGCAGCAGCATTTGGTAAATGATGAAACTCAGGCTCAGAGAAGTTAAATGCACATTCCCTGAGGTGAATGGGATATAAACAAGGGTAGATATTAATATCTTCCTCATTTGATAAACGATGAAACTCAGGCTCAGAGAAGTTAAATGACTCAGAGGTAAATCTGGATGCAGAACCCAAGGCTGAACCTCTGTTTCCTGGGTCATCTTTATATAATCCAAGTGAATATGCTTCTCTAGTTAGGATGTTCCTTGATCATCTTTTTTTTTTTTTTCAGGGAAGATTACTAGGTGGTTTTGGTTCCTAAAATGCTCTCTGAACCTTTATTCATAGAAGCATAAGTGAGACAGGAACCTGGGCCAAAACGGGCAGCATCTGCCTCGTAGGGCTCAGGCTTGGCCCCTGGAAACGGCCAGCAGCTGCAGAGCTGGCATGGGACGCTCCTCCGGGGCCATGGGAAGGTCATGGTCAGTAGCCGTTCTTGCTCAGAGGGCTGTTCTCAGGATTTGCTAAGGCAGAGCAGAGTCAGGACTGGGAGGCTTCCCAAGTGTGGAAGGCTCACTGGCTTAGGGATGAGGCCAATCAGAGTTCAAATCCTGTTTCTGCCACTTATCAGACGTGTGACTTTGAGCATGAAATGTGCGACACCCCTCTGGACTTCAGTTTCTTCCTCAGTAGAATGGAGATCACCACCCTCATGTCCCAGGGGGACCCCAGTCCAGCCTGCCTTCCACTCAACCAAGTCCCGTGCCTGGGGAGTGCTTCTTTCCAGAGTGGATGCTATTGTTCAATTCACCTACATCACATGGGCCTGCAGCCTCCTGGGTCATGAGTGGCTGCTTGGCGGGGTGGAGTGGAGAAGGGTCTTTAGAACTGTTTCACCTTGCCTCATATTTCTTTCCTCTCTCCAATCATCAACCTCCTTCCCTTCTGCAAGATGGCTGCAACTCATCACAGATGGCTAGTTAAGTTCATTGACATCTGATCACAAAGGGTAAGCAGGTCCCTGGAAATATAGCAGAGAGGCCAGGACCAGCACCTAGACCCTCCTTTGCCTGGAGTCCGAGCTGGGACCTCTCCCTAATAAAGCTGGTCAGGTTGTGACCTAACCATCTTATTTATCATGTCCCCAAGAAAATCCACCCTAGAGATGCCCGAGGTCTGCCCCTCTGTTCAAGCTGGTTGCCGGGCGATTGCGTCACCACTGGATCCTTGTTTTCGACTTCTCAGGCCCAGGTCCTGCGGGAACCCTCTGTAAACTTCACCTCTTGTCAATGGTCCCCGTTCAGGAAAATTGGCTCCTTTGACACCGTTTTAGACAAACCATAATGTGTGTGGAGCTGAAAGAGGTTCTATTTACAAGTCTGCAGGAAATAGCCCTGGGCAGAGGATGGTAATTGTAGGGTGAAGGTTCACTAGGGGCGCAGAGGGGAGCAAGGTCCGCCCTGGGGAGAGGGTGCTGTGATGGGCGAGAGAACGTAGGAGCTGCCTCTATCCCCGTGACCCACGACAGAGGGGTGGACCTAGGGCGTGGAGGACTCTCCTTCTGTATCCTCCAGGATCCCTCAGCACCTTTGTGCTTCACACTCTCTGCTGGGGTGCTCTTCCCTCAGGTGTCTGAATGGTTCATACACTCACGTCCTTCCAGTCCCGCTTCAAACATGAGCTTTCCTGATCTCCATTCCCAGCCCCCTACACAGTCTCACACACACACACATGCATATGTATACACACTGATGTACACAGAGAGAGACACACATATATGTCACACATGCACACACATGCATGCATACACACGTGCACATACATGTACACACAGAGAAACACACGTGCACATGTATATGTGCATACACACATAGAAACACTCGAATGCATACATGCATACACAGAGAGACACAAGCACACATGTGTGCATACATAAACACATATACATATACACACATTCAGTTCAGTTCAGTTCAATAGCTCAGTCGTGTCTGACTCTTTGTGACCCCATGGACTGCAGCACACCAGGCCTCCCTGTCCATCACCAACTCCCGGAGTTTACTCAAACTCATGTCCATTGAGTTGGTGATGCCATCCAACCATCTCATCCTCTCTTGTCCCCTTGTCCTACCCGCCTTCAATCTTTCCCGGTATCCGGGTCTTTTCCAATGAGTCAGTTCTTTGCATCAGGTAGCCAAAGTATAAGAGTTTCAGCTTCAGCATTAGTCTTTCCAATGAATATTCAGGACTGATTTCCTTTAGGATGGACTGGTTGGATCTTCTTGCAGTCCAAGGGACTCTCAAGAGTTTTCTCTAACACCACAGTTAAGAAGCATCAATTCTTCAGTGCTCAGCTTTCTTTATAGTCCAACTCTCACATGCATACATGACCACTGGAAAAACCATGGCCTTGACTAGACGGACCTTTGTTGGCAAAGTAATGTCTCTGCTTTTTAATACACTGTCTACGTTGGTCATAACTTTTCTTCCAAGGAATAAGCATCTTTTCATTTCATGGCTTCAGTCACCATCTGCAGTGATCTTGGAGCCCCCAAAAATAAAGTCAGCCACTGTTTCCACTGTTTCTCCATCTATTTTCCATGAAGTGACAGGACCAGATGCCATGATCTTTGTTTTCTGAATGTTGAGCTTTAAGTCAACTTTTTCACTCTCCTCTTTCACTTTCATCAA
>NW_011495034.1:19954855-19975339 GCF_000754665.1 Bison bison bison | reverse complement strand
ATCCAGTGGATGTTGGCAATTTGATCTCTCGTTCCTCTGCCTTTTCTAAAACCAGCTTGAACATCTGGAAGTTCACGATTCACGTATTGTTGAAATACGTTTCAGCACACATTACACACACATATATATATACATTCATACATATACACATTAAACATTCACACACATACATGCATATATGCTCATATACAGATGTGCACACAAACATACTTATTCATATACACACACACACACACACATATATATATATATATGGTGGCTTCCCTGGTGGCTCAGTGGTAAAGAATCCATCTGCCAATGCAGGAGATGGGGGTTCAATCCCTGGGTCGGGAGAATTTCCTGGAGAAAAACTGGCAACCCACTCCAGTGTTCTTGCGTGGGAAATCCCATAGACAGAAGAGCTCGGCAGTCTAGGGCTACAGTCCTGGGGGTCACAAAAGTCAGACAAAACTTAGCGACTAGATAATGATAACAAGACACACGCACGCATGCGTACACATACACACTACCTATTTGTTTAATCTGCTTTCTTTTCCTTCTTGGCCCCCATCACCTCTGAACACACTGCTTCATCCACGGGTGCACTGGCTGTCTATTCCTTCTGCAGAGTAAGTTCTATAAGGACTTAGGGTGTGGATTTGCTCCCCACTGAATTGCTATTGTCTAGATGAATGCCTGAAAGTAGGTGGTGCTTCCTCAAAAAATCTTGAAGGAATAACTAAAGAATGGAACAGATGCGAAAATGAATGACTGATTAGATCCTAACATCGAGGTTCCCTTAGGTTCCCTTCCCCCATGGACCATCTCTCCCCAGGTAGAGATGGCCTCACTGTGCAGTAGACCTTGACCTTCGAGCTGAAGAACGCACAGTTCCGTTGGAGTTCTCATCTGGTAGAAGCCATGGAAAGTCACCCAAACAAGCTGTTTGCAAGCTGGTCAGAGCCAAAGATTTGAGGCCTGGGAAGCTGGGCGATGTGTCCAAGGTCACCCAAGGTCAACATACAACCAAACCAGGATTCAGAAGAGTCTTCTCCCTCCTGGTGTCCTGGGCTTACTGGTTTAACAGGTGAGAAAGCAAAGAACAGAGTGAGATCTCAGCTGACTGGGTCCTCACTTTAACCCTCTTGAAGGAGGTGGTCCTGGTCTGTGGGATTAGGAGTGTGGAGAAGGGATACAGGCGGTGGGAGTGGGGGCTTGGGTCTTCCTGCAACAAGAAAAGGGCTGGTGGGGCCTGGGGAGGTGACGCCATCATGCTGACTTCTGCCCAACCACCTCCTCAGCAGGACGCCACTCTGGCCAGGCAGGCCTTTGTTCCAATTACAGCTGTTTCTCAACTATTCATACATCTGTCCTCCACCTACAGCCGTGTGACCTCCTCAGGTCACTTAACCGCCTTTCCCGCAACCTCTCTACTAATGGAAACTGTGACTAACATTATCCAAAACCAAAGGGCTCCTGGGTGGGTTTGAGCCTTCAGCAGCCCGCCCCCCAGGAAAGACCAGGCCCTTCTCACCCAGGAAGGGAGGCCAGGCCCACGAGAGGGTAGAGACCGGTCACCTCAGTCTGGCCTCGGTATTTTTAGCATCTTCCCTCCTCCCCTCCCTCCCACAAGCCACTAGCCCACTCCTTGCCCAAATAACAACCACCAAAATAGCCCTGGCAGGGAACTGAGGGGCCCTGGGAGGGTCTCCTCCCTCCTGCCGGTCAGTCAGGCTGAGCAGAGGCCCTGGGGCTGGGCGAGGCCCAAGCGGAGGCTGTTAATTGCACCTTTGGCCCGAATAAAAAAAGAGCTCTGCTCAGGGCTGGTCCTGAGGAGCCAGGTACCTGTCTCGTGCCAGCCCCTGGGCTGCCTAGGGGTGGACGCCCCGGCACCTTGTCAGCAGACAAGATGAGCAGAGCGAACATCTTGCTCAGTTCTTCCTGTCACAGTCATCCAGATGAAGAGACCGAGGGTCAGAGAGGATATGTGTGCTCGGCCATCGCCTGCTCAGAGAGAACTTCACCCTCCCTGCTGAAGCAGGCCGCAGGCAGGAGCCTCTTATCTGCTCTAGCTTCTTTTGTAGCACCCCTCATTCTCGGCAAGCTATTGTGTATCTCTCTACATCTGTCCCCACTAGAATATCAGCTCCAGAGGCAGGGTACTGGGCTGTTGGCTCCCATCTGTGTCTTCAGTACTTAGACTAATGCCTGGAGCTCAACATTAGCAAACAATTTGATGAAGAAGAAAACCCACAAGGTACTGGGTTGGCCGATAAGTTCATTTGGGTTTTTCCAGATGAGGTAATGGAAAGACCTGAAGAAACTCACTGGCCAACCCAATATACCATATCTGGTCAGTTCTGATGCCATGCTTCTTCTTCTTCTGGCTGGTCACAGGACCAGCCAGAAGAAGGAGAAGCAAGAAGCAAGGCCCCACCAGCACCGAATTCCCCCAGATAAGAGAAAGACAATCTTCCCCATGTGCTCAGCTCTCTCTTGAAGCAGAGCCCACACTGTCCTCCCAAGAGCCCTGGGCAGCAGAGGTGGTCCCAGTTAGTATTAAGGAACTAAGCTCCTTCTCATGACTATTTATGTAACTAACGCAGTTTTGGTAGTTACCCTAAGTAAAGTTAGCCCCGTTATGATCTCCAGGTTATAGATGAGGAAACTGAGATCCCAGGAAATAAAGTAACTGGATCCAAATTGCAAGACCCCTGTGTATCAGTGCTGGGATTGGAACCCAGACTGAGATTTGAACTGAGGCAGCCAGAGGACCTGTCTTAATTTCTGCACATATGGCCTGTTGTCCAATGAGATCCCTGGTGTTCCAATAGGTCATGACCTTCCCTTGGCCAGACCAGAGGCTCATTGACCTGCCACTGTTAACAGTATCATCAGTGATGCCTGCACTTCTCTTTAAGGACCTTTAAAGAGCTTTGTACACACCTTTTCTCTGACATTGCATAGCGTGCCCGAGAGGATGTATTGTTCATTTCACCCCATTTTTTCAGAATCTGCCAGCAGAGGCCCTGAGAGGGTAAGTGACTTGCAGAATGTCACCTTGGGTAGAATCTCTTGACTTCCCCTGCTTTCACAGGGCTCAGCCTTCTCGGCCCAGACTAATGGGTTGGCAGCTTCTTAGCCTGGGAGGCAGCACCTGCAGGAGCCCTTGTCATTGCTCGGTGGCCACTAAACACATTCTTGACTTTCTATGAGCTTTGTCACCTTGTCACTCACCAAATTGTCTTTATGGCAGCACCACTAACGCGAATCATCAAGAGTAACAAATCCATGGATGAAGAGCTGGACCTAGTGAGTTTTACTCAAGAGTACAGACTGCACACATGTGACATTGAGGCAGAGTGTGAACTGGAATCACTGCCTGTGACTCCCAGCAGCCCACCCTCCCTGGAAGTCGTCCCCAGGGGTTAAAGGACCTAGATTTCAGGGTATTCTCCAGTAATTTCTCTGTGCCTTGGATATCTGGTCTTGCCTTGGGGTTCTTTTGCAGGAGTCTGACTAGGATCACAAGTGATGGGGCACAGGGTTATAAGATTGTGTTTACAGGCCCCACCCCACCCCTCACCCAACACAAATCTCCAAGTTTTCAAGGTTTTCTTTCAATATCCAATCTGTCCCTCTCTGGGGATCCCTGAGGTTTCTCTCTAGTGACCTGTGTGGGCCAGCCTGCCCCCACCCTTTCCAAAGTCTGGATTTTCTCTACTCTTTCTTTCTTTCCTTCTTTCTTCCTTTCTTTTTATCATTCAGCCATTCATTCCATGCTCAAATTTACCTTCTTAGAGTCCTTCCTTCTTTCCTGTATTTTGCATTACACTTTTATCTCTCTCTAATCCCTTACTTGGTTTTTCTTCTTTATGAATAAGCTTTGTTGTTCAGTCATTCAGTCGTGTCCGACTCTTTGCGACTCCATGGACTGCAGCATGCCAGGCCTCCCTGTCCTTCACTATCTCCTGGAGATTGCTCAAACTCATGTCCATTGAGTCAGTGATGCCATCCAACCATCTCATCCTCTGCCGCCCCCTTCTCCTCCTGCCCTCAATCTTTCCCAGCATCAGGGTCTTTTCCAATGAGTCTGCTCTTCGCGTCAGGTGGCCAGAGTATTGGAGCTTCCACTTCAGCATTAGTCCTTCCAATGAATATGCAGGGTTGATTTCCATACTTGACATTAATTACCTAACATCTTCAGACTCTGTCCCTCCTATTAGAACGTCAGCCCCAGCTGGGACTCTACCTGATGTGCATCTCGAGATCTGCAAAGCTTGGAACAGCACCTAGCAGAGGAAGAGCTCAGGAAATATTTATTGAATCTTAAATTCATTTGTCCAACCCCTGCGGAGTAAGACAATTCCGACGGAAAAGTCTCCTTACGAGTTGTCTCTGAAGTGGATCTGTCCAGACTGCTGGCTTGTCCACTGATACTTGTAATGCAGGCCATGTGGACAACCCTGCCGCTCCAGGGTGGACCAGAAAGCCTCAGCAAAAGATGCTATTTTTACTTGGGGGTTCATTCTTCTACCTGCTTAGGGAGCCCACAAAGTTTCCTCAGGGTTCTTAGCCCACTCCCACCCAACTAAAAAGTACAGCTCCCCTTATGATAAGTCTTACACATCAAGGATCTGCCCAAGATTTTGTTTAAAGAAAGACTTCCAAGTAGAAAACAAACTTTTGAAAAAGGAAATTCTGTCTTTTTTTTTTTTTTTAATAGAGCCGCATGTAATGTACTAGCACAGGGACCAAGGGATCTGATAGGAAATCTTTTCAGCTTGGTGGGCCGTATAGTCTAGGCAACTCCTGACCTCATGTAGCTTGAACGTGCCCAAAGACAACCTGTAAGTGTAGGAGAGGCCATGTCCCAGTAAAACTTTTTTCATTGACACTTCACTTTCATGGAATTTTTTTTTTTCAAGAATTATTTATGTATTTATTTATGGCTGCGCTGGTCCTCATTGCTTTGCTCGGGCTTTCTCTAGTTGCGGTGATTGGGAACTGTGGTTCTCATTTCGGTGGTTTCTTTTTTTGCAGAGCAAAGGTTCTAGGCTCTCGGGCTTCAGTAGTTACAGCATGTGGGTTCGGTAATTGTGACTCTCCGACACTAGAGCACCTGGGCTCAGTTGTTGTCACTCATTGGCTTAGTTGCTCTGAGGCATGTGGGATCTTCCCAGACCAGGGGTTGAACCTGTGTCCCCTGCACTGGCAGGCAGATTCTTATCCACTGCACCACCAGGGAAGTCCCCATGGAATTTTCACATGCCTTTTCTTCTTTTGGGTTTCCCTGGTGGCTCAGATGGTAAAGAATCTGAGTGTAATGCATGAGACCGGGGTTCATTCCCTGGATCCGGAAGATCCCCTAGAGAAGGGAATGGCAACTCATTCCAGTATTCTTGACAGAGGAGCATGGTGGGTTACAGTCCGTGGAATCACAAAGAGTAGGACATAACTGAGTGATTAACACTTTCTTCGTTCAATTTTTTTTAATTATTGAAAAGTGTAAGAACTCTTACATTTTTGCTCTCAGGCTGGTAAAAAACAAGACAAAACAAGACATTGAGTAGCTTTGGCCTGTGGGCCCTAGTTTGCTGACCCCGTCATCATCAGAAAACTAGAGGTCAAGTCCTGCTGTGTCATCACCTCCCGAGTAACGGTGAGCAGCTCGTTTTCCCTATCTGGAAGAGGAGGGCTTGGTCCAGATGGTCTCCAAAGCCCTACTCCACTTTAACACCTAACAGTGGAAATTCCAGGAATTTTGCTGGCTGGGTGGAAGGAGTCACTTTTGCCAGGAGTGAGGGAAGAAATTCTTCTGGGAACCTTCAAATCCCAATGTCTGGGAGGAAGAGAGGGTGCCTTCCTGTCTGCGCCCTACTCCGCTGTCCTTCACTAGACGCGGAGTGGGTCTTAAAGCCTCGGAGGCCCAGTGACCCGTGGACAAAGGGATTTTGGCTGAAACATCAGAAACGATCATCCTTACCCCTTCCCGGCTCCCAGCTGGGGTCCCTCACCATTCATCATGCCCGCCCCCCCTCCTTACCCCAATGCCTTGCTTAACAAAGACAGAGACAGTAGTTGACACTGTAATGTTGAAAATTGCTTGTTTCAGGACATCCCAGTAAACAAGCCCGTCTTTGTTTTAATCCCAGCCTAGCTTACTGTAGTTAATTATAGGAATTTGTGGCTATTTATGTGAACCGAGGACAGGCAAAAACATTCATTTGTCGGCCGTGTAAGTGCTGGGTGGGAGTGGGCTCCAAGGACCGAGGGAGGACCCAGGTAGCATTTGTCCTGGGGGTTGTGCAAGGTGGGTATGGCCCCAGGTGTGTAATTAGCCCCTCAGCCCCAGAGACAGAGCAGGCCGCCATAGAAAGTGACACCTAATGACTGTTTTCAGCCACGCTGGTCCCGGGGAAGTTCCCCGTGTTTAAGGCAATTGCCTGAGATGTGGGTCTTGCACCTGCCAGGTGAGCTGGGTTATTTCTGGGCCTGTCCCTGGTGGCTTGGGCAAGAAGGAAGCAGGGCCAAGGTTTCCCAGGGGTTTGAGGGGCTGGGACCGGGGCCACGGAAGCCAGAGGGCCTGGGTGCCGCCTTCCTCGCTCTGCTCCAGCCCCCAAGGAGCCACAGTTAGAGAGGAATGTTAACAAAGAGGAGACAGCGCTGGCTAAACAGAGGCCCTACGACAATTCCTGGCCCAAACAAAGCCACCCTGGGCCCCCACCCAAATGAGAAAACAAGCCAGGCCTTTGTGCACACTGGATAATTATCACTCGCAATTACCCAAGTCAGGGCCACTGGGCTTGGCTGGGGCGGCGGGTATGGAGCACTTCTGAAAACTCTGGGCGTCTGGGGGTACAGGGTCTGCTGCTCAGACCAATTCTCTAGGACGCCACCTGCCAGGGGGCCACTAAGGGGTCCAGGTGCCCTGCTCCAGACTCTCCATGGACTGAGCTTCCACTCTGGGCCCAGTTATTAGAAGCCCCAAAAGGCTCAGCCTGCATATGCCAGCCAGTCTGCACTAAGTGGGTTTGGGCTCACTCTCTAAGCTGAACTCTCATCCCCCTATTCCTGCTGTCCATCTCTCATCCCTCGTGTGTTCCTCTCTATGTATGTCCTCTTTCTGGCCCCCAATCTTCCAGTCACTCCTTTCTTCTTCTCTTACCTCCTCCAGATTTGAATCCTGCCTCCTCCAGGAAGCCTCCTGGGATTGATCCACCCAAAGCTAATCTCTCCTTGCCTGGCCTTTCAGAAGTTAGTTAGTGAGAGAGTGTGTGTATGTACGTACATGTACACATGAGTGTTGCCTGGCCAACTCAGTTATGAACTTGATAACAATAATCCCAGGGATTGTAATTATATCCGGTGCTAACTGGGTGCTTCCTATGTGCTAGGCCCAGCACAGAGTGTTTTCCAGGCATTTACCATTTACGTCTTATGATCATCTTAAGAAGTAGACACTAATATGATTCCTGTTTTACTCTCTGAGGCATAGAGGGGTTAAGTAACTTGTCTGAGGTCACAGAGAGGCCAGGGGTAGAGCTGGAATCCATGGTGAGCTGGAGACAACGTGGAATGGTTTGCGAGAGATGATCACTTTGAAATAGGCATGAAGATAATATTCACACCATGTGAATGCTAAGTCACACCATGCATGCTAAGTCACTTCAGTCATGTCCAGTTCCGTGGGACCCTATGTACTGTGGCCTGCCAGGCTCCTCTGCGCATGAGATTCTCCAGGCAAGAATATATGCCTTTCTCCAGGGGATCTTCGGGACCCACCGATCGAACCCGGCACTCCTACATTGCAGGCAGATTCTTTACCATCTGAGCTACCAAGGAATCCCCATTCACACCTTGGAAGTCAGCAAATAAGGCCACAGATTTAAGTTACTCCCCTTCCTCTGATGTCAGTTGTCAAACATTTCCCTGCAAACCACGGGACTGGACTCATGTTATCCAGTGACCAAGACTGTGCTTCCCACGTCATGGGCTAGGAAGTTTCTGTAACTCCCTCACTGACTCCCACACCACAGGGCACTTTGGGGTGCGTATGGTGTCAGCTTGCTCATCGGGCCCTCAGATGAGGAGGGATTCATTTCCAGGCTATTCCATGGGGAAAGGGAACTTGGCTTTAAGTTTGGAGAAGGACATCACCTTTGGAGAAGGACATTTGGTTACAGATGCCCTTTGGTGTACACAGGCCCCCCGTTACTCCTCTGTGAGTCTGGAGCCCACCAACAGCTCCCGGAGAATCAGCAGAGCTGGGCTTGATGCTGGCGCAGGCCTCTCACCTCTGTTCAGCCGCCAGGCACGGCCAAGAACTGCAGACACCAGGTCAATTAGAGACTAGCTTCATCTTTGTTTTCCCAAAGACAAGACAAGAAAAGCTGTGGATAATGTTAGAAAGGGTCAAAGTTAGCCCTTTTCTGACAGCCCAGTGGGGCCAGGCCGGACGGCTGTCTCGTGAAGTTATTTTGGTTTCTCCAGCTGGTGTGGCTTGGAGCAATTTGCTGGGTATCCATTGGCCAGAGACACCGTGAGCCTCCTGCATTGGGAGCTGCCATTTTACACCAGGATAATGATGGTTTCTGAGCAAGAGAGATCAATAGTGGATAAAAATAGGCTTCCATCCCATCTGGATGCCTGCTCTGGGTCCCTCAATGACTCAGAGGCACCCTACAAGGAACTGGGGTGGAGACTGCTCGACCCGACAGGTCTGACTAAACACTGCAGGGACCCAGCCCTCAGGGTTCCGTTGCCCCCAGACCACTGAGGAGAAGTCGGTGTGGGAAGACCACCTTCCCACCCAGTTCCCTCAAAGAAGGGTCCTCTCAACTGTCTGTAGAACAAGAGGAGTGAGGAGCATTGAGCAGAGGGAGCCAGCCAGCACTTCCCTACTCTGGTTCTCTGACTACAAAAAGCAAGAAAATTCAGACTCATCTGCCCCTAGAGAATACATAGTCTGGGGTAAGGAGACACTCAGGGGAGCAGACAAATATCTTACAGAGAGAGAACCCTGCAGGGATCCGTGGAGGCACAGAGCAGGGCCGCTAACTCATCAAAACAAACAAATAATAAAGACATAGAGACATATCAGTTATAATAGTTATTGTTTAGCTACCAGCCTCTTTAGCTGCATCCTCTCCCTTAATTCTTTCTCATAGCAACCCATGAAATAACTATTACAACTATTCCATCTTACAGATGACAACACCAAAGCTCAGGGGTCTGCAGTAATGTGCCCAGAGACTCCAACTAGTGAGCAGTGGAGTTGGCGCCCAATCACTGGCCTCTCTGCCTTCCAGAGCCGCAATACCTACCTTTTTTGCCTTAGACCAGGATTTGGCCAACTTTTTTTAAAATAAAGGGTTAAATGGTAAATATTTCAAGCCATGCAGGCCAGATGGTCTCTGTTGCAACTCCTCAACTCTACCACTGTAGCATGAAAACAACCTTAGACAATACGTGAATGAATAATCGTGATTCCAATAAAACTTTATTTACAAAAGCCAGTGGAAGGCTGGATTTGGCCCCTTGGTTGCAGTTTGCTCACTTCTACTCTAGTGCCCTAAGATATATTTTCTTATGAAACTATTGTGAGGGAATTCAACTTCTGGAGTTTGGAAGACTCTGGTAAATTTCAGCATTTCTAGCTTGATTAGATCTAGACTTTTCACTGTGCCTTGCTCTAGAGCAGCATCATCTAACAAAAATATAAGCATAAGGTGTACATGCAACTTTACGTGTGTGTGCTAAGTTACTTCAGTTTTGTCCAATGTTTTGCAACCCTATGGACCATAGTCTGCCAGGCTCCTCTGTCCATGGGATTCTCCAGGCAAGAATACTGGAGTAGGTAGCCATTCCCTTCTCCAGGGGATCTTCCTGACCCTGGGAACCTGTATTTCTTAAGTCTGCTGCATTGGCAACCAGGTTCTTTACCTCACGCTCTTCCCAGCGCCACCTGGGAAGCCCACGTTCAACTTTATATTTTGCAGTAATTACATTAGGAAGGAGAAAAGAAGCAGGGAAAATGGATTTTAATAACATATTCTATTTAACCCAGTATATCACAATTGTTATGATTTCAACAAGCAATAGATACAATAAATTATAACAAGTTTTATTAAATTGATATTTAATAAAATAATACATTTTTAATAAATAAAATAATATTTTTTCATACTGTCTTCAAATTAGAATGTGTAATTTTACACTCACAGCCAATTTCAGTTCACACTTCCTTATTTCAAGTACTCCACAGCCACGTAGGGCTAGTGGCAAGTGGCTATCTTATCGGACAGTGCAGCTCTAAACGACCACTATTGTATTTTTACTGGTGTAGGATGAAATCTCTGGTATAAGCTGAAAGTATAAGAACAACAGAAATGAGAGATAATATCCTGGGTGGGTCATTGCATTAATCAAGTTTCTCCAGAGAAACAGAACCAGTAGAAACCAGTAGAGTTTATTATTATTATAATATGAAATTTGTTCATGTAATTACGAGGGCTAACAAGTTCCAAGATCTGCAGTCAGCAAGCTCAGAACCCAAGGGAGCTGAGGGTATAACTCCAGTCTGAAATCCAACAGGCTAAAGACCCAGGAAGAAAAACGTTTCAGTTCAAGTTCAAAGGCAGGGAGGAAAAAAGAATATTCTAGCTGGAAGGCAGTCAGGCAGGGGGAGATGTCCTTTATTTGCAGGAGTGTCAACCTTTTCGTTCTGTTCAAGCCTTCAGCAGATTGGGTGAGGCCCACCCAAATTGGGGTGGGCAATCTGCTTGTTCCTACCCATTCAAATGTTAATCTCACCTAGAAACATGTTCACAGACACACCCAGAATAAAGCTTGACCAAGTATCTGGGCACTTCCCAGTCCAGTCAAGTTGACACATAAAATTAACCACTGCAGTCAGGGAAGGCTTCCTGGAGGAAGAGTCTTCTGAACTGAAACCTGGATGCAGAGAGGTTTGCCATCCAGAGAGATGGGCATGGAGGTTCCATGTTGGGAACCTCTGCATGTCCAAAGACCCAGAAGTGCCAGAGCCTGAAGGTGTTCAGACACTGCAAACAGTTCACAAGGTTGGTTTCTCGACTGTAGGGTTGAGATGCACAAGTCATGGGCCTGGGGCCAATAATCTGCGGATGGGTCTGGGATGGATGCTGCAGGCTCTGCAAGTCTTGTGGAGAAGTTGGAACTTGATTCTGAAGGCAAAGGGAAGTTATGATGGATTAAAGCCCCTTGATAATCTCCATCAGACACTCCAAGATCTCTCTAAATACAGGTACAATCTAAGTCAAAATTGTGCAACTCCAGCTTCAAAACCAGCCTTCTAACCCTTGTCACTCAGAGTGTGGTCCTCAGTCCGACAACACCAGCAGCACCCAGGAGCTTGTTGGAGAGGCAGAGACTTGAGCCCCACGCTGACCTACTGAATCAGAGTCTGTATTTTAACAAGATGTGCAGGGCATGCACAGGAGTCTGGGCATGTGACCTCAGTGATTTTGGTTTTGGCAGGAGGAAACCTTTCTCACCTCACTGCTCTTTTGTTTTGTTGTTCAGTCACTCAGTCATGTCTGACTCTTTGCGACCCCATGGACAGCAGCACACCAGGCTCCCCTGTCTTTCACTATCTCCTGGACTTTGCTCAAATTCATGTCCATTAAGTCGGTGATGCTATCTAACCATCTCATCCTCTGCCACCCCCTTCTCCTTTTGCCTTCAGTCTTTCCCAGCATCAGGGTCTTTTCCAATGAGTCAACTCTTCAAGTGGCCAAAGAATTGGAGCTTCAGCTTTCACATCACTGCTCTTTACTGCCTTCTAAATCCTGCTTCCTGCCAGCAGCACTGTGTCTCCCTGCACCCTCGCTGCTTTCTCAGCCCTTCCGCCTGGAGCCCTCTGAAAACTCTTCCTGCTGCTGCCGCAATAGAAACAAATTAAAGAAATGCCCCCAACCCCATTTCCCATTCTTTTGGTATTTTAAATATTCCCTGTTTGGATCTCCTAGAGCTGTTTTAGATCTCTGCTTTTCTCTCCCAGGGCAAAAATGATAATGGCTCATGCCGCTAGGGCTGGCGTGGTTTGCAGTAAGCGCTAAACAAGTGGAAATGGGAGGCCACTGGCTGGACTTCAAAAGCACCCACCATGGGCACAGCCTGATGGGAACAGGGTCACGGGCGAGGGAGGGGGCATAATACATTGAGGGAATGGATTTTCATCACAGAGGGAAGCGTTTGATTGGTTTCCATCCTTGGCAAGTTGTCAGGCTGCCTGACCCGTATTTGTCATCCAGTTCATTTTATTCCTATCAGAGATGGGAATCTCCCCAGATTACTTCTGGGCAGGGGAGAAAGCCTTTGCTTTTGTTTCAAAATGCAAGGGGCATGGTCATGTTACTGTTCCAAGATGAAAGAGTGGTTCTGAGCACAGTCTAAGAAGCTTTCCATCACAGCTCTGCACCCACTAAAGATGCCCAAGGTAGATGGTTTAAGCCTTTTTATTTTGTCCCCAGCATATGGTTCTGCTGTCTGCTTACAAGAGAAGGATGTTCTAGGAAGATGCTGAAAGGATGAGCAGAGAGTGATTGTACCATTGGGTTTTCTGATTCCTGAAGCAATTCAGGAAATTGTATAAAAAGTACCCCCAAAGAGCCCCACTGAACACGTTAATTGTCATTGATTGGCTTTTATTTTACTGACATCAAAATTATCTCAAATAATTTTCCAACTTACGATTTATCCTCCCTTGGGATGATATTCTGGGTGAAAAGAGATTAATCTTGTGCTATTCTGCAGACAGATAATCTTTCTGGATCCAGCGGCATAAGTTTTCACTGCACAAAAATAGCAGGTCAAATAGTAGTAGGAGTTATTATAATAATAATGATGATGACGCACATTTATTGAGCGTATATGATGTGACAGCATATATGATGCTAATCCACAGAATCCTCACAACAGCCTGTGAGGCTGATATCTTATCACGCCCATTTCACAGATGATAAAAATGAGTCATGGGAAAGTTGTAGGATAGGTCCAGGGTGACTCAGGCTGGCAGTGACAAATCCAAGATTTAAATGCGGTCAGATTCGGATGCCTCTGTCCTTTTCCTCTATGTGGTCCTGCCTTTCAGTGATTTGTACAGTTTATTTGCTCCTCACAACCACTCTTGAAGAAGAAATTATTATGACCTGTATTTGACAGATGGCGTAAGTGAGATTCCAAGAGGTTAAATGAGCTAGAGAGGGCAGGATTGAAACATTCACCCAGGTCTTCTGGCTTCAAATCCTCTGCTTTTTCTATTTTCTCAGGGGTGACAAACTCAGGGTCCAAAAGGAAACATGAGCAAGTGAAGTGGGCTGGAGAGGGACTTGGGCGATTGGAGGGTGCACACCATCTGGGTGAGCAGCTCCACCCTGCTCCGGGCACTGTGTAAGGCTGGTGCTGGGCTGACAGTGGCTTCTTCTGATTTGCAAGAGAAACCAAAAGTTCAGATTTTTACATGGATTTTCCCCATTTGGAAATGTGGACAACTAAGGAAAACTTTTAAAGAAAATGTTCTATATTTCCAAGAAAACCATAGGATTTGTGGATTATAGGCAGCTAGCCAGGTGGCGCTAGTGGTAAAGGACCCGCCTGCCAATGCAGGAGACAGAAGAGATGTGGGTTCAATCCTTGGGTTGGGAAGATCCCCTGGAGGAGGGCACAGCCACCCACTCCAGTATCCTTGCCTGGAGAATCCCGTGGACAGAGGAGCCTGGTGGTTTACTGTCCATGGGGTGGCAAAGAGTCGAACACGACTAAAGTGACTTAGCATGTATCCACAGCTGGTATAACCCATGCCCGTTCATGCGTGCTAAGTTGCTTCAGTCGTGTCTGACTCTTTGCGACTCTATGGACCATAGCCTGCCAGGCTTCTCTGTCCATGGGATTCTCCAGGCCAAAAATACTGAAGTGGGTGGCCATGCCCTCCTCCAGGGGATCGTCCCAACTTGTGTCTCTTGCATCTTCTGCATTGGCAGGCAGATTCTTTACCACTAGCACCACCTAGGAAGCCCAACCCACGCCCTTAGGACTCCTGAAATGGCTACCAATGTCAGAAAATTGCCTATTTTCCTGTGGTCTGGATAAAGCTGGCCCCTCAAAACTCATGATGGAATAGAAGTTTCTGCACTTGAGTATGAGCCCTGCCTTAACATTCTTTCTCCAGCTCTTTACAATCAGGACCCATGTCTCTGCTGCTCTAGCCCAGGTTACTTTGATTGTAAAAATATTAAAATATATTCAACCAGTTGGCAAATAGTTGCTCTAGTAAGTCCCTGAGTGCCTTTCCTGCCTGCGGCTCCAGGCCCTACTTACCGTGACTGGACTTCCCAAAATTGAGCAGGTACAGGGAAAAACTGGACCCAGCATAGGCCACCCAGAAAGTGCTCCAGAAGGTCTGCTGAGGCCCATGCAACACACTCCAGTTAAATAATTGGAATATCACCCCTGCTCCTATTTCTCAAGAACCATTTCTCTCTGGGGGCTCCTCCCAAAGGTATTTAAAATCAGCCTTCTCCTGGTCTCCCCTCGGTCACTTCCATCACCCACCAAGCCTCTTCTACCCAGATCGAGTTCCAACAAGGGTCCCCATCTGCCCAGCTCAGCCTGTTTTCATTTCTGACCTGAGGGAGAGAGAGGCAGCGAGAGGTTCATTCTGCAGAGAGAACGTTCTCCAAGTGTGCATTTGATGAGATCTTACTCTGGGCAGAAAGCAGGGGATCCCTAAGGCAATGCACTCATTTTTTCGAAAATGGCAGGTGTGTGTGGGAACTGGTTCCTTCAAATCCACAGAGCATAGGGGGTAGGGCAGAGCTCCTTATCAGGAGAATTCACACTTCTGTGCAATCAGGGAGGGATACAAAGAGCTTCAATTCCATCTCATAAGCCGAGGGTTGTTCATTTCTATTGTGAGTCTTTTATATGTCTGAAATATTTTTTCCTCATTTGGACAAATTGGAAAAAATGATGTAGATGGGAAAAATCTCTCCCGGCCCCTTCATGCCCTTAGGGAGAGACATACTCCAGGCAACATGGTTCAGAAAAATCAGTTTTGAAGCCACATGTGACCTGCCCGTGACACAGACCCAAGGGGACTGGGGAAGCAATTGTGACAGGTGGCTGTCCTTTATCTTCTAGCTGGGGCACTCCTCTGGAATCACAGAATCACATGGAATTACTTTTGATGTCTAGTATCGATGGTCCACTTCATCCCATGAGAATGTAGAGTTCTTGAGGGCAGAGATGGATATCTATTTTGTTTACTGCTCTAGCTCCAGTGCTTAAGACAGCACCTGGCACCTAGTAGGTGCTCAGATATTTAAGCCAATGAATGACTAAATACATCCTTAGAGCTATAAGAAGTTATCTCAACCAACTGGCTCTTCATGTAGAAGGGGAAATGGAACCTTGGAGAGAGGAAGGGATTATTAGTCTCACTGACCAGCTGGAGACAGGGGTAAGGTGTATTCCAAGTAGAGTATCAGCAACAGTTTTCATCACATCTTGTCCTTGTCCATCTCTCCCATGTACTCAAGAATTTATTCTAAGATTGACCAACGTACTGGTACCTATTGGAATTCTATCTATTCCAGCCACGTCTTCCAGGAGGCTGCTACATCCCAGGAGAAGCACAAAGGACTCTTCTGAGAGCCTGGTGGTATTCTATATCTTGATCTAGAAGCTGTTACACAAATGTATTTACTTTGTAAAAATTCTTGGATTTCTGGTATGTTTGTATTTCTGTTTGTAGAGTAAACTTCAATAAAAACATCACCTAGGTAAGATTCACACATATACACACATACATACACAGAGCCACAGACACCTAAGTTTCTTTGAAAGATGACAGGAGTAATATTGATAATCTTAGTTAACTCTTATTGAAATTTGTTATGTATCAGGCATTTTTCTAAGCTCTTTAACAGAAATTAATTTATTTGATCCAAGCAAGAATTATGAAGCAGGATTCTGGGGAATATTTTTCATTTTACAGAAAAAGAAAGTGAGATACCAGAGGTTAAGTGACTTCCCCAAGGTCACAAGTGAGGACATGTAGAGTCAGTGTTTGGGCTCAGGTTGCTTTCTCTATTCATGCCACAGTGATGTATCCTATTTGCCTGAGGTCTAAAGAAAGTGATCTGTTATCAACAATCAAGGAAGGCTTCCTGGAAGAGGAGAGACTTTTTCCCAGATCCCAAGATAAGAGATGTGCTAAGAAAAGAAGGGGTCCAGCTCAGATTTGATGACAGGTATCACTTAACTTGTCTGTGGACATGAGGCTGGACACTTTCCCATAGGTTATTTTAATTTAATGTGCCAGTTCTGTGAAGTGGGGAGTGTTCATCCCCATTTCACAGATGGGAAAACTGAGGGGGAGGGCCTAGAGCACTGACATACCTTGCCCACAGTTACCAGTCAGGCAACAGAGCTGACATTCTCTTCCCTTCTTGGTGCTGGTATCCAGGCGAGCTCCTGGTCTGAACCTGTGCTTCCAGAGGCCAGGAAGAAGCTCCTTCTCCCAGAAACCCCTGCCACCTTCAGCTTCCAAGACCACCTCCACCCCTGGCCTCAACTTGCCCACCCTAGGCTTCTGGGAAATAAAAACCCTTGACTATGTTTCTTTAAACTGATCATCAATTTTCCCTTTATGAAAATTAACGCTGGATAGGAAATGCCTTGAAATATACATCAAGGTAAGGCAAATAGCTTTTTGAGATCTATCCCTGGCACACACAGGTTCGGGCAGACTTCATTTGATTTGCTCTCCAAAAACCTGTGCCGGGGAGCCGAGCATCAGGCGAGAGATGTTCTCCTGCTCTGAGTAATCACATCCCCGGCGGCTGTCTAGCAAAGCCAAGTGCAGGGGTCTTCCCCCGCCCTAATCCCCCTTCCCTTTCCACTCCTCTCCTCGAGGTATTTCGACTTAATTTTGTTTAGAAATTTGAAAAGCGAGTGAAAGTGCTGCATGGTTATAGACTTTATTTAAAGGTTTGATTTAGGTTTCTCTCTGTTCTTATATCAAAGATAAAGTGGAAGTGGTGGTATCATGTTCAGGTAATGAGATTTTATATTAAAAAGAATAAATTAAGCTCGTAAAACTAGAGGTAGAAGGTCCAGGCGGGGCTGACACAGAGAGGAAACCTATACATTCATGGAATGCCTATACGCCGCGAATAGCAGTCCAGATTTGGGTCTGGGTTTTAAGCCTAAGAACTCTTTTCCCTGTTTCTTTTTGGAAATTGCTCCCCTAAGTCCCCAGGGATGAGATTTCAGTGTCCTAGGAGCCAGAAATAACTGTGAATTTCCTGTTTGCTTCTTATTGGCTGTGTGACTATGAGCAAACGGTTTAACCTCTCTGATTCTTCCTTTTTTTATTTTTAATTTTATTTTAAAAATTTGTTTTAAATTGAAGGACAATTGCTTTACAGTATTGTGTTGGTTTCTGCCAAACATCAACATGGATCAGCCATAGGTATACATATGTCCCCTCCCTCTTGAACCTCCCTCTCACTCCCCTCCCCATCCCAACCATCTATGTTGTTACAGAGCCCTGGTTTGAGTTCCCCGAGTCACTCAGCAAATTCCCATTGGCTATCTATTTGACATATGGTAATGTGGGAATAGATGAGGAAACAGTGGAAACAATGTCAGACTTTACTTTTTTGGGCTCCAAAATTACTGCAGATGGTGATTGCAGCCATGAAATTAAAAGACACTTACTCCTTGGAAGGAAAGTTATGACCAATCTAGATAGCATATTCAAAAGCAGAAACATTACTTTGCCAACAAAGGTTTGTCTAGTCAAGGCTATGGTTTTTTCAGTGGTCATGTACGGATGTGAGAGTTGGACTGTGAAGAAGGCTGAGTGCCGAAGAATTGATGCTTTTGAACTGTGGTGTTGGAGAAGACTCTTGAGAGTCCCTTGGACTGCAAGGAGATCCAACCAGTCCATCCTAAAGGAGATCAGCCCTGGGTGTTCAGTGGAAGGATGGATGCTGAAGCTGAAACTCCAGTCCAGTACTTTGGCCACCTCATGCGAAGAGTTGACTCATTGGAAAAGACCCTGATGCTAGGAGGGATTGGAGGCAGGAGAGGAAGGGGACAACAGAGGATGAGATGGCTGGATGGCATCACCAACTCGATGGACATGAGTTTGGGTAAACTCCAGGAGTTGGTGATAGACAGGGAGGCCTGGCGTGCTGCGATTCATGGGGTCGCAAAGACTTGGACACGACTGAGTGAGCTGAACTGAACTAAATGTATGTTTCCATGTTACTCTCTTCATACATCTCATGATCCTCTCTTTCTTCCTTAAAATAGAGATCATGTTAGTATCCACCTGGGTCCATGATGGCAGTTGCATGAAATGGTACATGTACACAGTATACATGGTTAGCACTCAAAGAATGATAATCATGGTAACTTCCTGACTATCAATTTTTTTAATCTGAGAAACAGGGATTTAGTAGAGTCATCAGAATGAGTCAATGAAATAAGAAAGCAAAGATCTTACAACAAAAAAATGTGTTAACTATTATATTTGTATAGTAATTACTGCTCAGATACTCGATCCAGCCAGGCCCTGGGAAGAACCTCCCTGTGCCTGTCAAGAGGGGTTGAATTCCTGGTCAGATGCTCCACAGGGCTGATGGCTGGTGAACATTGTCAGAAATTCCAACATTCCTTCTGCCTTCTCCCCACTCCACCACCATCCCCTTCCTTGTGAGCAATAAAACAAAATACAAAGAACAGGAATCAAATAAAGACTCTGAAACTGAGCCGTCTGTGGTCATTTTAAAACAGATCCTTTTTGAAAAGCTGGGTGACATTTTCCTTTAACGCCTGATTTTTTTTTAATGCTGGCTGCATTTTTTAAGCACCCGGCCGGCTTGTAACTAGCCGAGGCAGTACAGTAGCTGCGCCGACTGTATCATTTGATCATTAATTTATCACAGTTCTAGCAGTTTGTCTGACAGGTGATAGCACTTTCATCTAATGAGCCCACAGCCGGGGTGGGGGCGCAGGAGCCCCGGCTGGCCAGCCTGCAGGGTAAGGGCCACGTATACATTCTCTACCAGCCTGTTTTTATTCCAGAGACTTCCAAAGGCCCAGAAAACGGCTGCCTAATAGGGCTAGGGTCCTGCCAAATGAATAAGCCTGGGAAGCGAACCCCTTCCCCTTCACCCCTCCACCCCAGTGAGCCGAGGACAAGAGGAATCTCTGGGTGAAGCTCAGCCTTGGCCAGTCGAGAACCACTGCATCCGTCAGGACAAGCTTGGCGACGCTCCCGTAACAAACACCTCCTCGGCCCTTCATCTCAGAGGCTGCCAACAACCAGGCTGCGCGTTCACTCATGGAGCATGTCCACTGTGGAGTGGAGATGGCTGTCCAACACAGCTGCTCTGGGGACCTGGTCATGAAGGCTCCCTCTCTCAGAGGCAGAGGGGAAAGCATGGCGGGCTGTGAGCTATCTCAGAACTTCTGTTCAAAGAGATACATCACTTCCTCTCACTTGGAAGTTTCATTGGCCAAAGCAACTCACATGACCACACACAAGTTCAGATGGGCAAAAAAGTGTGATTCGACTATGTGCCCTCAAACAGGAAGACCCAATATTTGTCAACAGCTCTGAAACTGTCATTGCCATAAATTCTGCTCATAAGGCGGGTTCTGCCTCCCAGGGGATACAGGATTCCTGGCTCAACCCCCTTTCTCCATGCTCTGCTACTGCCTTCACCTGGGCTGCCATCACCTGCCACCTCCTCTACCTGTGCTCTCTCCCAATGCCATCCTTACATTTGATCTGGCTGCTGGGCTTCGGTGAGTCCTGGACTTTGGAGTCATTTTCTTGAAAATCTGTAAGTCTTAGTCCCTTTTTAATGCCTGGGAACCGTTTGGGGCCAGCAGTGCCACTGGGCATCCTTAGCCCAGTCAGGGACTTGTTTATGTTAAGGTCCCCACCTCTCTAACTCCTCATCCCAACCCAGTACACACATTCAGTAGACCAGATGTCCCAGATGACACACACCTGGGAGGTCATCCCAGGGCCTCTGGCCTTGTCAGGAGGCCAGTTGGCAAGCAGATCCCTCACACCAGCCAATGGACTATTTCTTTCATAGGATCCTATGATTTCTGGTCATCTAAATGGTGCTGACTCACTGATTTGGGGTGACTCAAATTATTTATGTAGACAGAGGCCCTGAATAAATATCTGCCCAGGGCTCTGCATACCCTAAGCTCCCTCCTTCCACTCTTACCTTATTTAGATTTACACTCCACCTAGCAGCAGAGAAGACTTTTAAATCCTCCTGTGGATTCCTATCACAGCGAGTACTTCTTAAGATAGTCCATAAGGCCCTATACCACTGGTTCTCACCTTGGTGTTCTATAGAATCACTTGGGGAGATTGAAACAAATTATGGCCCCCCTCCCCCTGCCCAGACCAATTATATTAGAATC
>NW_011495034.1:19940533-19954755 GCF_000754665.1 Bison bison bison | reverse complement strand
ATTAGAATCCTTAGGGATGGGACCAGTGTGGTGTGTTTTGAAGAGCTCCCCGGGGTGATTCTAACGCATAGCTCTGTATGAGAACTTCCAGCTTCCATCATCTAACTCCTTGTCTCTCATCTCTTTTCTTTCTCTTCCTCATCTTGTTCTGCCCCTCTTCTTTCATTTCCTCCAAGTGCTGAGTTCTTACACTTGCCCCCAGGACACTTGCACATGCTGTTGCTGCTGCCTGGACAATTGTCTGTCCTCAAACATTTTCAAGACTTCTGTTTTCTCGCCATTCAGCTCTCAGCTCAAATGCTACTTTCACAAGGACGCTTTCTTGACCTTCCAAGGTCACCACCCCCACCCTATCATTTTTGGAGTTGTGTTTATTGTCTCCTCTTTTCTTATTTATTCACTTGGTGGTGTTTATTATATGCTGTGTGCTTTTCTTCACTAAAACATACTTGACGAGGGCAGCGACTTTGTTAGCTTTGTTCATCCCATATCCCAGTGTTCTCCATGCCTGGCATCTTGCTCAATAAAGAGTTCTAGTGAATCAATGTAAAGACTAAAATTTACAGAGAGTGTTCTGAGGTTTGGTCTCGTTGTTGATCATTTTCAGAATTAACTTCTGGAAAAAGGTTGTCTCTCCTCAACAACTGGTAACCGTGGGTTTTCTTTGAACAGGTAATTGTCTGGATTGTGTAACTCCAGAATAGCAAATTTAGTCCTGAGCTTCCTGGGATCCAAAGCAAAAAGGGTCAGATTAACCACAGAGACTATGTCGGTCTATGTGGCTGGTCTATTTGCCTCTTCCTCCTCCTCCCTCCAGGTCTTTGATTTTCCATGTCTATTTTCACAGCATCTGATTACAAGCTGTCTCAAATCCTTTTTGGAAGCAGGCAGAGTATAAATAGCTAGGAACACAAACAACTGATTCATGTGTAATGCCTATTTTACAGATGTGCAATACAAGCGCTGGGCAGGTGGGGCGGCTTGTCTGAGGTCACCCAGCCTGGAGGAGAACCCACATCCCTTGAACTGCAGGCCAGTTCACCCACTTTGGTATGACACCAGAGGGGCCATGCCCTGTGCTTTGTTTTGGCTTCTGAAAGTCCTAACATGGTGTTAGGGATCGCATGGTACTTGTCCTTCTCTAAGGAAGCTGACAGAGAAGGCAATGGCAACCCACTCCAGTACTCTTGCCTGGAAAATCCCATGGACAGAGGAACCTGGTTAGGCTGCAATTCATGGGGTCGCTAGGAGTCGGACACGACTGAGCAACTTCACTTTCACTTTTCACTTTCATGCATTGGAGGAGGAAATGGCAACCCACTCCAGTGTTCTTGCCTGGAGAATCCCAGGGATGGGGGAGCCTGGTGGGCTGCCGTCTATGAGGTCGCACAGAGTCGGACACGACTGAAGCGACTTAGCAGCAGCAAGGAAGCTGAATCCTAGAAAAATTATCAGCTAAAATACTGGCTAAGGGTCACCTGGGCTTCCCCAGTGGCTCAGACACTAAAGAATCTGCCTGCAATGTGGGAGACCTGGGTTCAACTCCTGGGTTGGGAAAATCCCCTGGAGAAGGGAATGGTTACCCACTCTAGTATTCTTGCCTGGAAAATCCTGTGGACAGAGGAGCCTGGTGGGCTACAGTACATAGGGTCTTGAAAAGAGTCGGACACGACTGAAGCGACTAACACTTTCAGGGTCACCCAGCATATTAGGGGCAGAGGCATGCTTCCAGGGGGAGTAACTGGTGATAAGAAGGCATTATCTCTATCCCAGCAGTGGGCTTGACTGCACTCAGGGGCGAGGAACCAGCTGTGACATTTGCATAGCTGGAAGAGGAAAATACAGCCCTTCTCTAATTATCTGCTCAGTGGCCATAATTACTTTCCATGGAGATCATCACTGGATAGGTAGACACCAAGGAGAAGGTGGGACGGCGATCATCTCTGAGCTCACTGAACAGACTGATCTGACAAATAGCCATTCTAGAAACAGACCCTTTTATTGAAAAGAGTAATTATGAGCTGAAAACATCCCTCAGCTCCTCCAACACAGAAGAGAGAGAGAAAACAATACAATAAAAAGGTAGAGGAATTAGAGGCTGGGGACATGGTTTTGTCCATCATGTAAAAATACCCCCTGCCAATTATGGAGCACCTGCTGTGTGCCCGGCACGTCAGATGTGTTTTCTTACTTGATTTTCCCTCTTTAGAAGGCATTACTGTTTCTGTCCTACATGTTGGGAAACTGAGGCTCAGAGGGACTTCAAGTGACTTGCTGAAGCCCACACTGCAATGGCTGAATGGCATCACCCACCAATTCAATGGACATGAGCTTGAGCAAACTATAGGAGATGGTGAAGGACAGGGAAGCCTGGTGTGTTGCAGTCCATGGGGTCACAAAGAGTCGGACAAGACTGAGTGACTGAACTACAGCAGACTGCAATGAGAAAAGCTCGAGCTGGGTTTCTTGAATGCCAGGGAGTTTTCTAGTGCTTTCCATATGCAAACTCACTTACTTAACCAAGGATGCTCTGGAGTAGGGTCTATCATCAGCCCCCTCATAGGTGAAGAATCTGACGTGTGGAGGATGAAGTGACCTGCCCAACATCACACAGTGTCTGGGCTGGGTTTTGAACCCATGCCCTTAACAGGCCAGAGTCTCTGTTCTTCAGCTGTGTGCTATGCAGAACTTTAACAAACAGCCCCTGGGGGTTCAACTCGGGCATTCCCAGCTTCAGTGCCTCTTCCTCTCTGTATCCAGGGAGAGAGTATCCGTGCCTGGCCTCTTCTGAAACATCATAAACAGCGGCTTCATTTAACTGGAGACCCATTTCCTGCTGGTTGCTGAAGTGAATGTGAAAAGGGAGTTTGCACACTGTCCTCCAGCTGGGAATGTGCTATTGTGTAACAAACACCTGAGGTAGTATTCTCCTCAGAGAGTGGTGGCCCAGCTTGGAGGATCCAGCTGTGGCTATCTTGTAGCACTGGGCTCGGGGGAAAAAGTGGATGCCCTCGTGGTCTGCACAGCGCAAGCGGTCTGGACCTAATGGCAAGTCTGGAACCTGATGAAGGGAAACCTCTGAGAATTCGTTTCAACAGCTGTATAGATTTTTCAATGCTGAAAAACAGAGGCTGGCAATGGGAATACCCCGGATCCCCCAAAAGCTCTGCTCCTTCCCATTGAGCACAATTGCTGAAGGCTGGCTTGGCACATGGAGGATGGATTGGAGGGAGGGAGAGACAGAGGGTTTCCTTGCCCATCTCACCTTAAGCTTGATGCCCCGATCGGCAGTCTAGCATGGAGGGAGCATTTCCACACCTCTCTACATCCCTCCTCCGAAACACCCCCCTGCCCCCCTCCTTCTTTAAAATGCCCCTCAAATCCAGGCTCACTCCTATCCAATCCCACGGGGAATAGCAGAGGCTGTGCCTAAGACCCACTTTCAGGAGCAATGAGGAATAATTCATAATCGTTTATAATTAGCCCACGGCAGCGGCAATTTGCATGCATGCAGGGCCCCTGGAAAGCTGGTTTTGTTCAGAAGACCAAATCCGCCCCCTGCAGTCTTGTATGCAGGCTCCGATTTACAAGTTCATTTCCAAATGCAGCCCAAGGGGAAAGTACAGCAGAGGATGCCACGGACCCAGCCATCCGTCCTCTCTCAATCCTTCTTTCTATAAACATTCTTGACCCTGGGAGCCCAAGCTGGCTTTAGTTCAAATGTATACGGTTTTATGGTCACCCGACCATCTCGGTCTAAATAACAGCAGTGGCCACTGCGACACACGACAAATGGCGCTCCAGCTTCAGCAGTGGTTCTCAACTAGTGGCAATTCTGCACCACCACCCCCAGGGGACATTTGAGATGACTAGAGACGTTTTTGCTTGTCACTTTGAGAAGAAGATGCTGCAGGAATCTAGTGGGCAGAGGCTAGGGATGCTCTTAGCTATCCTACAGTGCAGAGGGCAGCCCCCACCACAGAATTATCTGGCCCCAAAGGTCAGCAGTGCTGAGGTGGAGAAACACTGGCTACCATGATCTTGACAAGGTGAATCATGTGTTATTTGTTTGCTCATTATTAAAGCCATTTTTTCTTTTAATAGATTCTTTTAAAAATATATATATTATTTATTTATTTTAGGCTGTGCTGGGCAGGTTTTTCTCTAGTTGTAGCCAGTGGGGTCGCGGGGGAGGGTGACTTTCTTGTTGCAGAGCACGGAGGGCTGTTGGGCTTCACTAGTTGTGATACATGGGCTCTGTAGTTGCAGCTCCTGGGCTCTAGAGCACAGGCTCAACAGTTGTGGAGTATGGGCTTAGTAGTTTACGGCACATGGGATCTTCCTGGATCAGGGATCAAACCTGTGTCTTCTGCATTGGCAGGCAGATTCTTTTATCACTGAGCCACCAGGGAAGCCCTCTTTTAGTAGATTCTTAAGGCCACTGGGCTTCCCTGGTAACTCAGCTGGTAAAGAATTTGCCTACAATGCGGGAAACCTGGGTTCAATCCCTGGGTTTGGAAGATCCCCTGGAGGAGGTTATGGCATCCCACTCCAGTATTCTTGCCTGGAGAATCCCCAAGGACAGAAGAGCCTGGTGGGCTACAGTCCATGCGGTCACAAAGAGACAGACACAACTGAGGGACTAAGCACAGCACACACCATGCCACTGAAGAGGTGTGTAGATTCATCCTCTCGTGTTTGAATTCATGTGAAACTTCCCCACAGTCCTCAGATACTGACATCACCAATCAATGCTGCCTAAAGCAACAAATGATGACTTTGTCACTGGTCAGTGAGCCTAGATCTTAACCATTTGTATACCAGCTATTCCTGGGGTTTTAGCCTAAAAAGTTGTCTCCTGATGTGTCTGACCTGCCTGAACAGTCTCTGGGAAAGGCAGATTTTTAACCTGCTACATGTGCTTAAATATCGTAAAGCTCCTGTGTTTTCATACTGATCGACAACTTAGGATGCTGGCACGAGTGGTAAAGAACTCGCCTGCCAATGCAGGAGACATAAGAGACGTGAGTTTGATCCCTGGGTGGGGAAGATCCCCTGGAGGAGGGCATGGCAACCCACTCCAGTATTCTTGCCTGGAGAATCCCATGGACAGTCAGAGGAGCCTGGTGGGCTACAGTCCATAGGGTTGCAAAAAGTTGGACATGACTGAAGTGACTTAGCACAAAGATTCTTTAAAAAATTAAAAACGGCATTACTGTATGATCCAGTAATGATCTAGTAATTCCAATATGAATTGATCCAGTAACTCCACTTCTGGCTATCTACTGAAAATAATCACAGGAACCTAACAGAAAGGAAATCAGTTGCTGTGTATTATTTGACTGCGGTCTCCTTGGTGCAAAAACAAAATGGAAAAAACAAGTAAGAGTCACTCAGAAGTTCAAAAGGAAATTGTGAATTCAGCTAACAACATTTTGAGCACATTTAGCAAACTAAGTAAATGCATAAAAGTCTATTTTTTTGTGTGTATGTCCAAATCTGAGAGATATTTTGTGTCCTTTTGCTAAGGTGGATGTCTTGGATCTCAGTCACTCTGGGGCATGTCACATGAATCATACAGCCTTCTGTATTCTGTTTGAATAAAAGAAGTTCATAAAAAAAGAGGACTTCCCTGGTCCAGTGGTTAGGAATTGCCTGCCAAAGCAGGGGGCATATGGGTTTGGTTCCTGGTGCAGGAAGATCCCACATACTGCAGAGCAACTAAGCCCGTGCATCATGACGACTGCAGACTGCATGCCCTAGAACCCGAGCTCCACAATGAGAAGCCGGGGCACCACAACTAGAGAGTGGCTCCCACTCCCCGCAACTGCGGAAAGACCACGGGCAAAAATGCAGACCCAGTACAGCCAAAAAGTAAAAGAATCACTAGGACTCAAAGACATATATGTCCACCCACGTTCACAGCAGCATCATTCACAATAGCCAAAGCGCGGACACAACCCAACAGTTGATGAATGGATTAAACGAGCTGTGATCTACACATACGTGGAATGTTATTCATCTATAAACAGAAAGGCAGTTTTGACACACAGTACAACAAGGATGAACCTTGAGGATATTATGTTAAGTGAAATAAGCCAGTCACAAAAAGAAAAACACTGTATGGTTTTACTTATATGGGATACCAAGAGTAGTCAAATTCATAGAGACAGCAGGATAGAGATTTCCAAGGGCTGGGGGTAGAGGGAAATGGAGAGTTGTTGCTTAAATGAAAATGTTCTGGAGATGGGGTGCACAGTGATGTGCATAGACTTAACGCTACTGAATTGTGCACTTAAAAATGGTTAAAATGGTAAAGTTCATGTTCTGCGTGTTTTACCACAATTGCAATAAAACATGCTGGCAAGTAGGAGCCAGGCACAGACAAGCAAAGGCTGAGCAGATTAGCAGAGGCGCCTCGGGGCTCAGGAAAGGGATCAGAGTTCCCACCAAGGAGCTGGGGGTTGACCATGGCTCAGATTATCTGGGAGGTGCTTAGGCAGAAGAACTTCCTTCAGGGTCTGTGTCTTGGATCCGCAGAGCCTGATGGAGGGTGGTTTTGCTTGATTTAAGGAGGAGGAACTGGGAATTTTGAAAAACTGAACTCCCCTGAGAGCCCCCTCCCCGCCTACTCCTAGGTACCTCAATGCAGGGTGTGCTAGAATGTAAGCCCACTAGGGCAAGGACATTGTCAGCCTTGTTCACCAGTCAGTCCCCAGAGCCTGAAACAGTGTCTGGAATATAGCAGGTGCTCAATAAACACTTGTGCAACGAAAGAGTGAATTCTCATTCCCCCAGCCCAAGTTGTTTCCCTAAAAGTTACCTCTGAATGTCTCAATCTCCTGGTCCCCAACTTTCCGTGGCTCCTGTACAGAATGAGGTCTAGATGGCTTCGTGCAGCATGCGAGGCTCTTCGCATTCTGAGCAGTTAGATGCCAGCCTCAGCTCATCTCATATCCCCCTCCGGTCTTCACCAGTTTCCAAAAATGCCCTGGGCTCGCTCACCCACATCACTTCTGTGTTTTTCACAAAGTTTTCAGCTTCTGTAAAATGCTAAAAGTCTCTGCATACTTCCAGGCACAGCAGATGCTAGGCAGAGGTGGAGTGATACTCAAGGGAAAAAGACAGGTTCCCCCAAACCTCACTTTGCACCATTTGACTCAACACCAATAATGCGATGGTGGGAGGGTGGGAGGCAGGGGCCACAACTGGCTTCTCAACCTAAGGACAGGCTGCCAGAGTTCAACCCTTGTTGAGATCAATGGATGGGGTAGGAGAAAGGAGGGAGCCAGGATCACAGTGGCCCTCCCAGGACCGGCCCTCTTGCCCTCTACCAGTACCTTCGGGCACAGCCTCTGAGATGGGCATCATGGGACAGACAGGGGATGGCACCTGGGCTGAACCAGGGCTTTAGGGACAGGGCCTGTCTTTGTCCAGGTAGGAGCCCCTAGCATGAGGCTGGGTTCTGTGGTGGGGCGGTGGGGACATCTGTAAAAGATATTGCACAGCTAATGAGGGCAGCGGGCTCAGTTGTCAAGAATGCAGGCTCTGGAGTAAGTCAGCCTTGACTTCAAGTCTGGGCCACTCCATCCTCTGTGATCTTGGACAGATTCCTCAACTTGTCTATGCCTCAGTTTCCCCATCTGTAAAATGGGAATGACCGTTGTACACACTGGTTTGAATTGATGTGAGGATTCAAATGAACAATGCAAAGAAAGGAATCTGTTTAGCACAGATACCTATTTAGCTGGACACATACAGTTAACCTCTCACAAGGTGTTGGCTATTATTGTTGTTCAGTCACTGAGTTGTGTTCGATTCTTTGCAACCCCATGAACTCAGCACGCCAGGCTTCCCTCCTTCACTGTCTCCCAGAGTTCGCTCAAACTCATGTCCATCGAGTCGATGATGCCATCCAACCATCTCATCCTCTGTCATCCCCTTCTCCTCCTATTCTCAATGTTAATTTTTATTATTGATGTAATAACAAGAAATATTTGTATAGCATTTTAGAGCTAAATTAGAATGTGAACACCCGTTGCTAAATTAGGAAGTTGGGCAGGCGGGCATTATTCCCCCCATTTTATGCAGAGAGGGTATGTGGGATGGGGTTAATCTTATTGAAGCATCAATGCCAGACATCATTCACCACACTGGCTGGGTGATAGAAGATGCCCATTTTGTAGATATGAAACTGAGGCTCAGGAAGCCTTGGCACCTGCTTCCAGATGGTAAGTGGCAGAGCTGGATAGAACCCCAGATCTGTCTGACTCAAGCTGGTATCTGTGCCAAGAAAGTCAGAGGCAGAAGGGGAGTCCCGAGGAAAGAAGTCCTGCCTTGTGCTGTGCCCGGGAGAAGCAGGCTCCTAGCTTCTTGTCCTCACTCTCCTTCAGCCTCCAGGGCCGGCAGCCAAGATGGGGAGACCATAGTGGGCTGCAGTGGGGGATGGGACTGGTAAATGGGGGTAGCCAAGACCCCCTATCCTCCTGGGGAGTCGAGAGGCCAGACCTTGGCGAGTCTTTTATGCCCCAGAGCCTCCTCCCCAGATACCAAGAGGGCACTTGATCCCAATTACAGAAAGTGGCTGGGTCAGCCGTCACCTTGAATGATCTGCACGCCTCAGATGGCAGCTGATTAACACCCAGACAGTACTTGCCTGGTCTTGGCCTTGATTTTGGGAGCCAAGGCCCTTCTGAGCCTCAGAGTGTGGCTGGATAGGTATGTCACCTCTCGTCAGCCCCTACATTGCAGACTGAGGGATCCCTGGAGTGGACCAAGAGCTCGGCACCCGTGAAGGTCACGCCCAGCTCTGCGGGTGTATCCATGACCTTGCATCAGCTTTCAGGGGCCCATTCTCTGTCCCCTAAGTTGAGCCATGTCCCAAAAAAGAAAGAAAAACACCAAGCCTCAGCCATCTCAAAGTCCCCCCCTGCAGCTGGGCCACAGTGGGTAGAGGAGGCTGGCCCTCAAGTTCTCTGAAGATGGGGCTGACAATTTCTATTACTATTTGAGGAGTGTGTTTAATGTTACCCCATCCCTGTATCTCATCATCCATCATCCTCGAGGAGAGCAGGGGTGCAGCTCTGCAGGGCTTACATGCGCCAGGAAGGTCGTGAGGATGAAAAGCAGGCAGTCTGTGTGTTCAGGGCCAGGGATAGGATGGGCAGAGTCATCCAGGGAGGCCCCAGGGACAACAGAACTTCTGCACACCCTGAACTGCGCATGTCAGTTGCCCATGGCTGGGCTCTATGGCCTGTCAAGTGCTTTCCACATCCACCTTTCCACGGACCTTCAGCGGAGCCCTGGGAGAAACACCCCCATTTGACCGAAGAGAACACTGAGGCTCAGGAAAAGAAAGTGACTTGTCCAGAGCTACATGAGGAGCTAGTGGTGGAGTGGCTCCTGGACTGTGAGGCTGTTCAAGCCCAGGTCCAGAGATGGTCCCTGGGTCGTTGGGCTGGTCTCCTGGCTTCTGCACACACCTGAATGCCCCTGGGCATCCAGCCCCTGTACCTTTGGCTATCTTTGGCTACCTTTGGCTCCGAGATCACTATTGATGCACATGCCTCTCAAGCCTCTGACCACAAGATACACCAAATTCTGGAATGGACACTACCTCAGGGTTGATTTCGTTAGGGGAGAAGAAAAAAGGGTGGGTGGTATCATTTTGGGAGTGAGTACTCAGTGGGAGGACAGTGCCAGGAGCCCCCACTTCCCCACGAGGTGCCTTTGTGCTCATAAAGACAGATGCACCTTCCTCAGGCCAGATGAGGCTCCCGCACCAGGAACTTGGCTGGGAGGATGGAGTGGAGTTCTTCTCCTACTAGCTTTGTTTAGGGATGCTCTGGTGCAGTGAACATCCTGCCCAATGGTGCCTCAGGGTTTTTGAGGACCCTGGTGCCCCAGAGCTGGGAAAGCTAAGCCTTGTCACCAACCTTGTCCTTAAATCTCTGATATCTCACTCAGCTATTCTTAGATCTAAGCCCATCAAGCATCCCCAAGTCACCAGCCTGGAAGCAGAGCAGATTTTCTGGAATTGAGGAGGTTGGAAGGGTCGAATGAAATCACCACAACTTTCCTAATGCAGAGACAGGGACACTGAGTTCTAGAGAAAGTCACATTGATCTGCACACGGCCACCCAAGGCTTATACTCACCAAATGCGTGTGTAGCCATGCCCCATCTTCTTCTTGAGGGAAATTTGAATAAAGGACTAATGGGGGCGGGGTGGGGGAGGTCTTTCCCTCCCTGCTTTGAAAAGTCAGGTTTTGATTATGGTTTATTGCAAGGCTAAATTCCATTCAGAGCTTTTCAGGATGAATACAGTTCTTTGGCTTAGCCTGGCCCTAAAAAAAGGCACCAGCTGAAGAGTTGTTTCTCCTTCATGGAGAAAGGACATGGAGGAAGGAGCACTGTCTTCTCTGTCACTGCCTGGGTTTTGTAAACTTGGGCAAGTTACCTGGAATCTGGAAGCCCCACTTGGTGCAGCTGAAGGATCTATCAAGTGGGATGGCATCCTTCTTTGAGTGAGATGAGATGTGGAGGCAGGCAAGCACAGATGCCTGGGGCACAGAATGTACCGTAGACGGTGGGAGGACGCAGGGGAGGGATGCAGGAGTGACTTTAACTTCTGAGGTGGTCTAGCCATTTGGCCCCATATTTTAATCACCTTAAGACAATAAAGTTGGACCGAGTTCCTTGGACTAACCGAAATGTTTTTGGATCTTGCCCTCTCCCAGGACGACCTCCTAGATTAGGATAATTAGTCCTAGTTGGCTCCCCTCTGCCTGGCAGAGAGCCTCTGCTTTGTTCTAACACAGTGCTGTTTCACAGAAATGTAATGTGAGCCACAAATGTCATTTAAAATTCTCTAGTAGCCACATTTTAAGAAAGTAAAATGAAACAGGTGACATTAATTTATTAATACAGTTTATTCAGCTCAGTATGTCCAAAATATTATCATTTCAGCATGGAATCAATATAAAAATGTTAATGAGGTATTTCCTATTAAGTCTTCAAAATCCAATGAGTGTTTTATATTTATACATCTTAATTCAGACCAATTGCATTTCAAGTGATAAGTAGCCACATGTGGCTAGTGGCCACCGTATTGGACAGCACAGTTCTAAACTGTCTCCTTCCTTCTGGCTGGATGACTTAGGCAAATCCCTCTTTTCTCCGGACCACCCACCACCCCAATTGTTTAATAATGGCATTAGACTAGAGCAGGGATAGCAAATCTTAGCAGGCTCTCTGCCCCCTCTCACTGCACTTGTGGCAGACATCAATAATGGATAGCCTATCACTTACAGTCTTTCTCATTGAGTCTGGACCTGGCCTCTGAATCTCTTTACCCCAACAGACATTAGCAGGTGATCACCGTCCAAATGAACTATCTTTGGCATGTTGATCCTTGACATTCTCAATGGGCTTGTGGCTTTCTGACACACAAAGACCTAGAGTCTGGGTTTCTGCCATTCTGTCTCTTTCATGTCTATAAATCCGCCTCCCACCTCCTCTCAGGCATTGTTTAATTTAGACTAGAGACGCCCATCACTCGGGTTTTTTGTTATATATTTCAGATACTTTTTTCTAGCTCACTCTGATCCCACTGGAGTCTCAGAGATAGAGCTGCGTGCCAGGCAGAGGCCTGGGTGAAGGTCAGTTCTGAGTTGTTAGCCTGTGATCTGATGGGAATCTTCATCTGCTGAGCCATGAGTTATGGGTGCAGTCACTGAACATGAGTCTTCCATGGAATGGAAACTGAGACTTCATGGAACCATCAGCTGTAATCTGTTCCACCTTAGTTACCCAGAATCATGGAGCAATAAAGCTTCTTCACATATTTGAAGTTTTAGACAATTAAAGATAATCGAAGGCTGTGCTTTCTAGATACAACTTTTTCTTAATTTTTTTCCAGGAAAAATTTTCTCAAATTGGTCATATATAAGCCTATCTGTTAGAGAACTCTGAATAACATTTAATCTTTTTTAAGGATGAATTAAACTATGTCATTGTTCTGTGCTTCAATACCTTGAGAGTGTGCTCAAGACACCCAGGTGTGGAGGTACTGTGGGTCTTTGCCCTTAATGTCCCACAGGGCTCTGTTATTTCAAGTCTCTCTCATTTTCCTGTCAGGATGTGGGCTGTCATTTCCTGATGTACCACTGCTGAAACACCATGTCTCTCCCCACTCTAATCTGTGTTTCTTCTTTAGATTTGAAAAACCACATCACTGTGATTGTTAGAATAATTTGTCAAGTAAGAGGAATTAAGCCCTAAGTAGGACTTCATGGAAATCTTCTGTGAGTAAACACGTATGGCTAAAGCAACAACATCCTAGGGTTCTATTTTGGACTAGCGAGGTTTCCAAATAATTAAGCTTTGAATAATTTACTGTCAATACTGTATGACTTAGCATTTAGTTATTTCCTAAATATTTCATGTGCATTTAAAAAATGCTTAATGCCACTAGTATATAGAGGATGCACACTAAATACTCCTGTGGATACACAGAGCTGGTTCTCATAGACACAGAGGCAGAGGAAGGAGAAGTGATTGAGACTGGGGCAGTCAGGATGGCTTCCTAAGAGTGAGGCAGGGCTTCCAGGCAGAAGCAGGACACTCAGATGAGCACATTTCATCAGCTAAAGAATACTGATAAGGAGAATAAGGGTTTCTTTTTTTTTTTCTATCTCTTTAAAGAAATTAGATGTTTTTCATACATGCCACCTTCTTAATGTTCCTAGGTAGAGTTCTCACTAGGAGAGAATTTGAAGGTTTTTGATTAGTCCCTATAAGGAAACTTCTTTTTCCCTTCTGTGAAATGGGGGTTCTCTTGGCTCTGCCGATTTAAAAACTCTGAGTGAGAAACACTTTGGAGACTGTCACATGCTCTAAAGATTAAAGGAAAGGAAACATAGACGTATTTCAAAAAGTGTCCACTCAGCAAAAATGTAGATTAAATGTTAGTGACGTAAGGAACACAGGACCACGTGCAGACCTTCACACGTCACAGATTCAAGTTCCTTTGACCCCTGTCTCCTAGTCCTGGCCCCCTAATCCACTCCACAGAGATAATCTCTGGTATCATACTGTGAATTTTTCCAGACATGTTTCTGTGTGTTTACAGACATGTGCCTATTCTTGTGGAAATATATGATGACGTTTTTTGTTTGCTTGTTTGTTTTTATTGGAGAATAATTGCTTTACAATGCTGTTTTGTTTCTGCTATACAACAGTGAATCAGCCATATGTATATGTATGTCCCTTCACTTTTGAGGGGGTTCTCTCGGCTCCCCTTGTGACTCAGATGGTAAAGAATCTGCCTGCAATGCAGGGGACCTGGGTTCAATCCTGGGTTGGGAAGATCCCATGGAGAAAAGAATGGTTACCCACTCCAGTATTCTTGCCTGGAGAATTCCATGGACAGAGGAGTCTGTTGCACAATCACCCATGGGGCTGCAAAGAGTCAGACACGACTGAGTGACTAACACTCCGTCTTAAACCTTTCCCCTACCCACCATCCCACCCTCTAGGTCATCACTAGGGCGCCGAGTTGAGCCCCATGTGCTAGACAGCAGCTTTCCACTAGCTCTCTATTTGACATATACACGTTTTGCTTTGATTTGCTATAAATTGGCTCAAACTACTATGCTTCTTTCTGCCCCAAAACACGCCTTCACAATTGCCCCTTGTGAGAACGTATAGACTTACATTATTCTTTAATGACTGCACAGTGTTTCACAGCGTGGCCACACTGGTTTAATCAGACATTCCCCGCCTGATGGACATTAAGTTTGCTTCTAGTTTTTCAACTTTTATAAGTCATGTTGTGACCTCTGCACCCACCTCTTTGGACACAGTGGTATGTTTCTTTGTGGCGTCACCATGTGCATGGAGGCTAAGTCGTCTCAGTCGTGTCTGACTCTTTGCAACCCCATGGACTGTAGCCTGCCAGGCTCCTCTGTCTATGGGGATTCTCCAGGCAAGAATACTGGAGTGGGTTGCCATGGCTTCCTCCAGGGGATCATCCTGACCTAGGGATCAAAATTGTGTCTCTTCTGTCTCCTGCATTGGCAGGCAGATTCTTTACCACTAGTGCCATCTGGAAGGCCAATTGGAATTTTAGTAACCACGGCCAAACTGCCTTCTAAAATAGCTGTGCCCCCTTCTGCTCCCACTGAGAGTAGCTAATGGCAGCCATTTATCCCCATACTCCCC
>NW_011495034.1:19939952-19940433 GCF_000754665.1 Bison bison bison | reverse complement strand
ACTCCCCAGATCCTGACCTCAGCACTCCATGGAGACCCAGCAGGAGGAGTCCAGCTTTGTCCATCCGGCAGCCATGCCCCCGCCCCCACAAGGTGATGCTTCTTCGGAGGTGAGGGTCAAGAGTCAAAGAGAGAGTGCACTCCCATTTCTGGTTGATGCTCTGGGTGCCTAGGACCTATGATTTCTTGCCTAAATGGTCCTTCAGGACCCCTGTGGTTCTCTTCTCTGAGTCTACCCCCCCTCAAAGGTGGGATACAATCTTGGTATGTGTGCCCCTGGCCCTGAGGAGTGGCGGTGTGCAGACAGGGCTAGATGACTGGACTGGAGAATCCACACAACTCTGGGAGGGGCCCCCACAATGGGCCATACAGCTGGGGGAGGAACATTAAGAAGTGGGGCTTCTTGAACTTGGCTCCACATATGTTCTGGGTGGTTGTGAGACTGTCAACCTTTGTGATTTGGATCCAACATTCTCTAGCAT
>NW_011495034.1:19936376-19939809 GCF_000754665.1 Bison bison bison | reverse complement strand
CTTGCAAATTCTGGAAAATTCCTTGGACAGAGGAGCCTGGCGGGCTACAGTCCATGGGTCACAGAGTTCGTTGCAGCTGAGTGTACACACACACATGCACTTAGGAAATGTACCCCAAGACTCAACCAGAATGTGACCAGCAGGTGACCGAAGCCCAGGCTGGCTGGACCCCAAAGCCCACTCTGTCTTCACCCCCAAGTCAGATTCATCATCATTTTTCTCTTCCATCCTAATTTCCAACCAATTTGATTCTCCCTTTAGAAAGGGTCCCTCTTCCTCCCCATCTCCAGAAAGGGGGAGCCCCGTGTCTGGGGTGGGGGCTGCCTCCTGGGACTCATTTCCAGCCAACCCAGAGCACTTCAAAGGGCCTCCTTCTCAGGAAGCACGCTCTTCATGGAAATTAAACACACTGAGCAGGTGTCTCTCCTCCCCTGCCCCTCTCCGGAGAGATGGGCAGGGGCTGCAAGGGAGCTGAAATAAACGGTGCAGATAAACCTCAGCACCCGTTAGCGACAGCTCCCAGAATTTAAAGGGACACGTAATCACTCCTAATACACATCCAGGGCAGAGAGCCAGATGTCGCTGATGGCAAAGAGCATTGTTGGCAGGGAGAGGAGCTGCCAGCCTGCCCTGCCCCCCGACCTGGGCTCAGGCTGACAGGGCTAAGGCCAGCTTTCTGAACCATCACCACCTCTAATGTGGTCCTCTTCCTCTTCTTCCTTTTCCCCGCTGTCACCATTACCGTGGATGCCTCCATTTGTAGAGAGCTGGATCTGGCTCTGTGGCTCAGCTCATGAAAGCCTTCACACAAGCCCATGAGGAAGGAAATAGTATTCCTATTTTGCAGATGAGGAAACTGAGGCTCAGAAAGGGGAATGCTTGCCCAAAGTTGTACTCTCCAAATGAGGGCATAGACAATATGCAAATGTGGGCTCTGTGACTCCAAAACTGGGGAAGGCCACTTCCTGGAGTGCCCATTGCCCCAGGGCACAATGTCTTGGGAGGCTGAGCCCAGGGTCAGAGGGGCCATTAAGAACCAAAAGGTCCCATGCATGTCCCATACTCCCCCAGAACAGCCCCTTTGCCCCCGCAGGACTTGCCTGAGGATGGAGGTCCACCTGCATCTGATGCCCTGGATCCCATCTCTCCTGCCACCCAGTGGTACTGGGACAACCAAAACAGAAAGCCCTGAGGAATCCTAACCACCTGGGCCCAGTGGGGGACATAGCTGTTAGCTCTGACCTATGACTTTAGGAGGGGCTTCCCCGATGACTCAGTGGTAAAGAATCCGTCTGCAATGCAGGAGACACAGGATATGTGGGTTCGATCCCTGGGTCGGGAAGATCCCCTGGAGGAGGAAATGGCAACCCGTTCCAGTATCCTTGCCTGAAAAATTCCACGGGCTACAGTCCAAGAGATCGCAAAGAGTCGGACATGACTGAGTACTCACACAGCATGATTTAGGAGCTTCTGCTTCTAGACACCTTCCCTGTGGGCCTCTGAGGTGCCACCCCTGCCCAGTCATGCTGCCAGGTTAAGCATTGCCCCTTTCAGCTCCTCTTTGAAAAAGCAATGAGTCTGGAGACACATTTAGTCTCTACCACCTTGGAGTGAATTAATTTGCATTGACAGAAGCCTGAGGGCAGCATGGAAGCAACTGGGCCCCTGGTAAAAATGAGAATGTGTGCCAAGAGCAAGGGAGCCGGGCCTTGTCTGCATTACTGGAGGCTCCCAAGCCCTCCTGGGGACCCAGGGCTGGGCCGGCTCTGGGGCAATTAGACCACAAGGAAGACCAGCCCGACTTGGGACGTAGCCTCTTTTATGCAGGCATTAGTGACCAGTGGCTGAAGCAGGGCTCAAAATAGGTCTGGAAGGATAGGGGCAGCCCAGAGAGGGAAAGCAGTTCACCCAAAGACAAACAGCACATGTGGTGTTGAGTCAGAACATTTATGCACACCCGTGATTCTGAGAATGCCCATAGCTACCCCTGCCCCAGACAAAACACTCTCACCAGTTTCTGAGCCGGAGAGGTCAAGGGTGGGGTGGGGTGTCAATTCCAGGCCTTAGCCCTGGCAGCAAGGTCTGCTTCCTAGGAACGGTCAGGGCAACGATATCCCCGTTTTGCCAATGGGACAAAGGAGGCTCAGAGCAGTGATTAGATGTCACACTGAAGGGGCAGAGTTAGAATTTGAAGGCAGGCCCCCTGGCCTCTTTAAGTGTCAGGCTCCAGAGATTCCTCTCTGGCCAAGAGACCTCAGGCCACAGCGTCACACCCTCTCTCCCCCTGGGCGCTGCACCCACTCTGGGCCCCTTTGAAGGTGGCTATAAGTGGCTCCTGTTGGCATGTGGGTCTGTCTGGGGCGGGTAAGTAAGTGGCTTTGGTGACGAACGGGATGTCGGCCCTTCTCCCGTGCTATGTTTAGAAAGGTGTCAGTCCCCAAACAGCCTGTCTCCGAGGTCATCCAGGAGGTAATCATGAGTGTCTCTAAAACCCTGTCTCTGACCTTTCTGCACTCAGACACGGGGCCACCAGAGTCACCAGGTGGGATGTGATTTGAACGTGGCTGGTGGGTATGGCGGGGACATGCCACCCTCCTGGCCCCACGGAAAGAGTAGAGGCTGGGAAACGGGGCTGTCCTCTCCCCTTGCTCCATCAGATACTAGTGAACATGCAGGGGATAATGCTTGTGAAAGAGTGCTGATTCACACATGCCAGACACACATGCGCCCACATACAACACACTCATATGTGTACCCTCATATGTGCACACAGACGTACCCACACACAGAGTGGGGAGAGGAGGAGTTTTAAGTATATTCTACACAATCCTTAACATTTCAAATGTTTCTCTATATCTGTGATTCTGTTTCTTTTTTGTTTTATTCACTAGTTTGCTTTCAGTTGGGCTTCCCTGGTGGCTCAGAGGTTAAAGCATCTGCCTGCAATGCAGGAGACCTAGGTTCCATCCCTGGGTCGGGAAGATCCCCTGGAGAAGGAAATGGCAACCCACTCCAGTATTCTTGCCTGGAGAATCCCATGGACGGAGGAGCCTGGTGGGCTACAGTCCACGGGGTCGCAAAGAGTCGGACACGACTGAGCGACTTCACTTCACTTTGCTTTCAGTTCAATTCAGTTGCACAGTCGTGTCCGACTCTTTGTGACCCCATGAATCCCAGCCATCAGGCCTCCCTGTCCATCACCAACTCCCGGAGTTCACTGAGACTCACGTCCATCGAGTCAGTGATGCCATCCAGCCATCTCATCCTCTGTCGTCCCCTTCTCCTCCTGCCCTCAATCCCTTCCAGCATCAGAGTCTTTTCCAATGAGTCAACTCTTCGCATGAGGTGGCCAAAGTACTGGAGTTTCAGTCTTTAGCATCATTCCTACCAAAGAACTCCCAGGGCTGATCTCCTTCAGAATGGACTGGTTGGA
>NW_011495034.1:19915103-19935641 GCF_000754665.1 Bison bison bison | reverse complement strand
AGCCTGTTGTTCCATGTCCAGTTCTAACTGTTGCTTCCTGAGCTGCATACAGGTTTCTCAAGAGGCAGGTCAGGTGGTCTGGTATTGCCAACTCTTTCAGAATTTTCCACAGTTTATTGTGAGGCTTTGGCATAGTCAATAAAGCAGAAAGAGATGTTTTTCTGGAACTCTCTTGCTTTTTCCATGATCCAGCGGATGTTGGCAATTTGATCTCTGGTTCCTCTGCCTTTTCTAAAACCAGCTTGAACATCAGGAAGTTCACAGTTCATGTATTGCTGAAGCCTGGCTTGGAGAACTTTGAGCATTACTTTACTAGCATGTGAGATGAGTGCAATAGTTTGCTTTAAGATTCCACACATAAGTAACATCATACAGTATTTGTCTTTCTCTGTCTGACTTACTTCACTTAGCATACTACCCTTCAAGTCCATCTTGTTGCAAATTTCATTCTTTTTATGGCTGACTAGTATTTCATTGTGTATGCACACCATATCTTCTTTATCCATTCATCTATTGATAAACACATAGGTGCTTCCATATCTTGGCTATTATATATAATACTGCTAAGAATATTGAGATGCGTGCATCTTTTCTAATTAGTGTTTTCATTTTTTTTTCTGATATCTACCCAGGAGTGGAACTACTGAGTCATATGGTATTTCTAGTCTTAGTTTTCTGAGAAAACTCCATGCTATTTTGCACCGTGGCTGCACCAATTTACCTTCCCACCAAGGGTGTGTGAGGGTTCCCTTTTCCTCACCAACATTTTTTTTTTTTTTAGTGCTAGCGATTCTGACAAGTGTGAGGTGGTATTTCATTGTGGTTTTAATTTGCATTTCTCTAATGATTAGCAATGTTGAACATCTTTTAATGTGCCTGTTGGCCATCTGCATTTCCTTTTTGGAAAAATATTTCTTCCAGTCTTCTGCCCATTTTAAAATTGAATTGTTTGCTTTTTTGACATTGAGTTGTATGAGCTGTTTATATATTTCAGATATTAACCCTTTATGGTGATTTACTCATTAAGTCGTGTCCGACTCTTTGCAACCCTGTGGACTATACCCTGCCATGCTCCTCTGTCCATGGGATTCTCCAGGCAAGAATACTGGGGTGGGTTGCCATTTCCTCCTCCAGAGGATCTTCCCGAACCAGGAATCGAACCTGGGTCTCCTGCATTGCAGGCAGATTCTTTACCAACTGAGCTACAAGGGAATCCCCATGTATATACACAGGTATCCTATAAACATTTAATGAGAGCTGGTTATGGTTGGATTTATATCCACCACTTTACTGTATTTTTGTTGTCATTTTTCTTTTATTCTGTTATTATGTATTTGTCCCCTCAAGTTTTATCCCCTTGTCCTTCTTTCTGCCTTCCTTTGGATTAGTTAAATATATTTTAAAAATTCAGTTCTAATTTATGTATTACCTTTTTAGCCATGTACTTTTTTAGTTATATTTTTCAGTGGTTGCTCTAAGGATTTCAGCTTATATCCTTCCATTTCCACAGTACGCCGAGAGTAATATTGCACTACTTGATGTGAAATGGAAAAAACCTGCAACTTATAAGTCCATTTGCTGCCCCTGCTACCTCTGTATCCACCCATCCCTTATGCTATTATTGTTATATGAAACACATCTACATGTATTATAGCCCCCACCCTGCCATGCCATAGTATTTTGCTTTAAGCAATTCTATATATGCTAAAGAAATGCAGAGAAAAAATACTTTTATATTTATTCACATATTTCCCATTTCTATGCTTATTATTCTTTGTGAATATTCAAGTTTATATCTGGTACCATTTCCCTTTAATCTGAAGAGTGGTCTTCAGCATTCTTTGTAGTACAGACCTGAAGGGGACATACTTTATTAGCTTTTTAAATCTAAAAATGTCTCATTTCATCTTTGATTGAACATCCCCAGTTAGAGTGACCAGCCATCCTGGTTTGCTAGGGACTGAGACATTTCCTGGAATGTGGGACTCTAGATGCCAAAACCTGGGAAGTCTGAGTGTCAAATACGACATACTTTCCATGGTTTAACCTATTCTGTCCTCACAATAACTCCATCAATGTGTGTTATTAATTTCCATTTTATATCTGAGGAATCCAAGGCCCGAAAAGGTTTACTAACTTGACTAGGACATGTAGTCAGAGACAGCCAGAGCTACAATCTGAACCCAGAGCCCACGCGTTGAACATGACAGCAGACATATGTTACATGTTTAGCTCAAGGACTGACTCGCTGGACATGACTATGAATGTCTGCTTTTGTCACTGTTACAGGGAAGGGAACAGGAGAGTTTCATTGACTTAAAAAAAAAAACAAAACTGTTGTACACCCACTAATTGGAGCCCATAATCTTTTCTTAGGAAGAAAATCTTTGCTCCATTTTACCTGTCTATTTCTTAGCAAGTACCTTTCCATCTGAGAAGTCCTCTTACTTGATATTATTATTTGTTAGAATGATGATAATTACAATAGCACGCCTGCTCAGTCATACCTGACTCTTTTGCAAGCCCATGAACTGTAGCCCGTCAGAATTCTCTGTCCGTGGAATTTTGCAGGCAAGAATGCTGGAGTGGGTTACCATTTCCTCCTCCAGGAGGTCTTGCCAACCCAGGGACTGAACCTACATCTCCCGCATTGCAGCAGATTCTATACGACTGAGCCACTGGGGAAGCCCTGGGAATGGGAGAGTTGGAAGAAGAGGGAACAGCCTGGACGGATGCTCAGAAGTAAGAGAGATCAGGAACCAGGGAGTTCATTGGCCAGAGACCAGATGACGGGAAAAAGGAGGCAAGAGCTGGGATCAGATACGGCTTTCATTTTCCAAACCAGCTTTGGCAAAGCCTAGGTTGCAAGATTAAAGAAGATTCAGTCATTAAGAGAAATATTTTCATATAATATTTTTAAAAGTCCAAAATATCCACAATGAACATATTAACATTTTAAAGACAAGATCTGACCCTCCACTTGCACAATTTGACCTCATTTTCCTCACCCTAATCCCAGCCCTGTCAGACCTGCTTTCATTTAACTTTTTTCTCTAAAGATTTTTTTGATGTGGACCATTTTTTAAGTCTTTACTGAATTTGTTACAATATTGCTTCCATTTTTATTTTTTGTTTTTTTTTTTGGCCTCAAGGCATGTAGCATCTTATTTCCCTGACCAGGGATAGAACCTGCACGCTCTGCATTTGAAGGTGAAGTCCCAACCACTGGACCACCAGGGAAATCTTTATGCAACACTTTGATATTTTGTTCATTGTGGAATTTTGGGAGACTTAATTTTGATTTTTTAAGAAAATAGCACATTAAAATATTTATCTTGAGGACTAAGTATGTTGTTGTCACTGTTTAATTGCTAAGTCAGACTCTTTTGCTACCCCACGGACTGTAGCCCACCAGGCTCCTCTGTCCATGGGATTTCCCAGGCAAGAATACAGGAGTAGGTTGCCATTTTCTACTCCAGGGGATCTTCCTGACCCAGGGATTGAACCTGCATCTCCTGCATTGACAGGTGGATTCTTTACGACTGAGCCACCAAGGAAGCACCCCTTAAATTTTGCCACCCAGGTGAGTGCCTGGCCTTTCATTCTTGTCCTGGCCCACGACATTCCTGGTGGTTGTCCTGGAGAAATTGTTATAGCATCTCCCTTTCACTCTCAGAAGTGTCTTGGTTTGTGTGACAAATTAGACAGTACCGCTCCCCCGCCCCAGCACTAACACAGACTTGGACACTCGGCCATGCGCAGTAAGTATTGCCAAGTCCATGGGTGAGAGGTGGACATCCCTTTTCAGGTCTCAGAACCACAGCTCAAAGGTCTCTTTCCTGCCCCCTTCTGCCCATGGTTCCATGGCTTACGCCCTGGGTTGGGGGGTATTCGGGGGAGAGAGCGCTCTCAGACATGGCATTGCTATTTCAGGGCAGACGATGGCTTCCTTCTCTAGCCCAAATGAAACCTTTCCTCTCCCAAATTCCTCAGCCCTCTCATTAGCGGTTGTGTTTGTGGATAATAGCTATAATGAGGAGGCAATAAAAAAAATCCAGAATGTGCTGCCCGGCCTCTCTTTACCCCTTCCAGAGGGAGCGCCTGCCAGCTCTGGCTGAGGTCTTAATGACTCTGAGGTGGACTCAGGGGCCAGTAGTGGGCATTTGTATTACAGCTGGATTATTTAATCCCCATTAGTTTAAAATGTCGGGCCACAGGCCAGGAGCCCAGGAAAATAAGTGGTGACAGGTGAGAGAAAAATAGCCTCCCGGCGGCCTCTGCAGCCACTTCAAAGGCCACGGCCCTGCCAGGTAATTGAGCCGTAATGGACACCATGTCCGGGAAACGGGTTGGCCAGAGACGCCCCAGCACACGGGAAAGTAGATGGCAGGGAAGCAGGGAAGGGTTGGACTGGCCGGGCCAGACCCAGGATGGCCCCTGTAATTAGGCCAGGACGGAGCAAATACCTTTTCTGTCAGCCGCTGTGTGGAGTTACTCACGACTTCCATTTTGGGAGGAGGGAAGAGCGCCTTGGGCTGGACAGAAGTCAACCTCTGGAGGAGCCCATCTCTTCACTGCCCTGGCCTCCCCCAGGATCTGGTCCTTAGAGGGAGGAAGCAGTCGTGTGTTTGCGTGTGTTTGCATGTGCATGTTCATGTGTGTATTTGTGCCTGCATGCATGTTTGCATACATGTGTGCTTACATGAATGTGTGTCTTGTGCATGTGTTTGCATGTGTCTTGTGTGAATGTGTATTTGCATGTATATGTCTTATATGTGTGTTTGCATGTGTGTTTGTATGTATGTGCCTTATATGTGTCTTGTATGTGTGTGTTTGCATGTGTGTGTTGTGCATGTTTCATGCATGTGTCTTGTGTGCATGTGCTTGCATGTGTGTATCTTGTGTGTATGTGTTTGCATGTATGTGTGTTTGTGTGTGTGTCTTATATGCATGTGCTTGCATGCATGTGTGTATTTGAATGTATGCGTCTTGTGTGTATGTGTTTGCATGCATGTGCGTGTTAGCATGTATGTCTTGTATGTATGTTTGCGTGTGTGTATGTTTGCACGTGTGTGTTTCATGTGTTTGCATGTGTGTGTCATGTTTATGCGTTTGCATGCATGTGTCTTCTGTGTTTGCATGCATGAGTATGCGTTTTCACATATGTGTTGTGTTTGCACATGCGTGTCGTGTGTGTGTGTGTTTGTGTGTGTGTGTGTGTGTATGTGTCTTCCGGGTGTGTGTGTGGTCCCTCTGTGTTTCCTTTTCTCTCTCATCCTTATTTGGAAACTCACTTGAGGAAGGTACTACAGCACCCTGCATCCATCCATTAGGACCCTTGAAGCAGTCCTCCCCTCCAGCCAGATGTCTTATTGAATTTCTAGAACTCCAGCTGAGGGTTGGAGGCTGGATTAGCTGTTTAGAGAGTGGCTCCAATCAGCAGGGTGCAGAAAAGGGGCTCTCCACCCTGCAAAGGCCAGGGCAGGTCCCAGGCTCGCTGACTCTCCTGGCAGAATCTGTTTAAGACTGTCCCAGCACTCTGACTCCCACAGAGAGGTGTAGGGGGTCAGGTAGCCCATGTCTGGAGAAGCACTGAAGCAAAGTACAGCCTTTTCCACACTGCAGTCATTAGAAGACCTCCTTCACCCATGTTCCCGCAGTCCACAGTCTACTTTGACCATTCCTGGTTATAAAATTTTTCATTAAATCGACTCACTTGTGAGCTTAAATTTACTTTTAAAAGAAACCTGTGATTGCTAACAGAAATGGAAAAATCAAGGTCATTTGGTGTAAAAAAAAAGCATATCATGATAAAAATGAGTACAGTGAACAGAGAAGGCAGTTTTCCCTTCTAGTTCGCTACCATGGCTGCTCAAAGTTCAAGTTCAAGGTGGATTCTCTCTTTGTAAGCAAGTGTAAGCGAAGTGTCAAGACATTCTAGTGCCAAAGACTTGGTCAAGGTTACTCAGCTCATTCATGAAGTGGTGGAGCTGGGCTTTGAACCCAGGCCGGCTCTGAGCTCTGAACCACTGGGACAGAGCTGTCTCTCTCCCTGTGCATGCACGTGTAGCCATGTGTGCGTGGCCTGGCTGTGAGAGCGTGTGCGTGGGTGTCAGGGCCCGCGTGAGTCAGATGGCATGTCTGCAGCCTGGACCACCATCAGGCAGCTCAGACTGAGAAGAGTTTACTTTGCAAAACCAAACCCTGCTCATTTCAGTTTGTTAACATGAAAGCTGCCTCTAATTCCATCTACAAATACCACATTCTCCGAACTACAATTGGCAGGAGTGGCCAGCATCGCCCCATTTTGCATTCCTTCGAGTCACCAAGTGGAGCGTGGCTATAATTCAGGATTCAGCACTCAGGTTTCATGAGACAACATCAAAAATGCCTGTGTAACCACCCGACTCCTCCGAGGCCCCGGGAGGGGGCAAGGATGCAACCCAAGCCTGCAGACTGCTGCCCAGTCCCTGCCCAAGACGGGGGCCAGGCTGGCGGCCCTCTGCCGCCCAGACAAGCGTGGGCTCTGTCGGAGCTCAGGCTCAGGGCCGGCTGCCCACACGGGCACTGCCTCACTGCCCGCCACAAGGACAGGGAGCTTGGTTTATAAATAAGCACCTAGCGGCCTCTCACCTTCCCACTGGGATCAGGCATTTCTCTGGCCAAGGGACAGGAACCCATCTGGCTGAATGCTGCCATTGACAGTGGCCAGAAGTGGAGGGGATGGCAGAGCGGCTGTGGGCTCTATGCCCACAGGCTTGGGGCCCCACTGTAGGGCTCCTGAAGGACCAGGGAGGAGGCAGCAGGGCCTGGGAGTTCAGTGCCTCCATGAACACCCCAGGTCTCTCCTGGACCATCACAGTCCTGCCTCTGAGGGTCCCCAGGGCTGTTGTCCTAAAGCCCAGCTCTGATCTCAGAACTTCTGAAGCCCATCAGTGTCCCCCTCCCCACAAAATCGAGTCTAAGAAATTCCAGAGCCTGGTTGTCAAGAACTCTTCCAGTCCAGCTCCAATATAGACCAGGTAGGAACCTTAGATGGAGAAGGCAATGGCACCCCACTCCAGTACTCTTTCCTGGAAAATCCCATGGATGGAGGAGCCTGCTAGGCTGCAGTCCATGGGGTCGCTAAGAGTCAGACAGGACTGAGCAACTTCACTTTCACTTTTCACTTTTATGCATTGGAGAAGGAAATGGCAACACACTCCAGTATTCTTGCCTAGAAAATCCCAGGGACAGGGGAGCCTGGTGGGCTGCCGTCTATGGGGTCGCACAGAGTCAGACACGACTGAAACGACTTAACAGCAGCAGCAGCAGGAACCTTAGATGGTAAGGTGTCACTCCGAGTATTCTTGCCTGGAGGATCCCATGGACAGGGTGGCAGCCATAAGGTGGATTGAACCTTCATCTCCTGCATTGCAGGCAAATTCTTCACTGCCGAGCCACCAGGGAAGCCCCTCGATTTAGTATAGGAAACACTTTAAGCATACATTCATTAGCTGGGATATACATGCTAAAGATTATCTATCATAGAGTTACATACATAACATCATATACAGGCACATGCATTTAAACACACAGTCATATGTTACGCATACTTGCACATACATAGGTTCATGTCCCCTACCCGTTTACGTATAAAGCTGAGCACACAACGCTGTGCCAGATATTCACAAATTCTGAGACTGTGTATTTATTTGTGCCCTATATACATTCACACACAAATGTAGCTCATATAATTTTAGGCACATGCAGAATCACGTGGTGTGCATGCATACACGTGGCCATGCTCCACATTTATCTATTCAGTCATACTCCATATGTATATCTTCATCTGAAGTCATATGGCATATTCATTTATATGGAATATAAATATTCAGGTGTGTATATGATCGGAATCCTGGATAAAGTGATAGCTTATTTCCTTAAAAAGAAACACACAGTTGATTAATTTTCCCCCTGAATTTCTCTCTTGTCAAATGGGAGGAAAAAGTTGTTGTGTTTGTGTATCAGGCCCATTAGCCTAGATAAACTGTTGGCCTTCTCTAATGATTAATGACAGAATAGTGCAGTTGTTGCAAAAATAAGTCATGTGGTGAGGAAAGAACTGAAGATTATATTCTAACACCAGGGGATGGCTTATTAATCTCACTTCTGGAGGAATTCCTGAGTAAATCAGTCTCCTTTATTAATGATATTTCACTCTGCTCCGCGAGACATCTTTTATCCAGCCAGAAGGGCAATTATCTATTTAGGCCAGGAAACAATATTAGTTACTGCCTCAGCTCCAGGGCAAGGAGAGAAGCCAAGTCAAGAAGGAGAAAAAAACAGAGCCGAGGGCTCCTGTTCCCAGACTGACGGATGCGGGGGTCCCTTACACCTCTGAGCAGGTTCCTTGTCCTGCGCCAAAATGGCTTGTGTATGTGAGTGTGTGCATTTAAGGGTATGTATGAGTGTGTGTGTGTGTGAGACTGGGGTGAAGGGACCTGGGGAGATATTCTCCCTCCCCTGCCTGAAATACCCAACACTGACTCATTCATTCTATGAGCATCTAAGCACCTGCTATGTGCAAGGCCTTAGCCAGGGCACTGAGGGGCCCCTGGAATGAAGAAGGACACCCTCCCCTCTGGGCCTCCACCCTGGAGTCCACTCTGCTTTGAAACTTTGTTTTCATCTGATGCTTCTTCGATTGCAGTATGGGAGAACGGGATTAGCTAGTAAGCCATAATAGCAAAAGGGAGGGGTATGTTCTAGATTTAAATGACCATTTTTCTCGGATGTTTTCATTGCCACATGGCAGTGACTCTACAGACATGACAAGAAAAATGGGGGAGCTTATGTAGCTGGTTACTAGGAAAAACAACCAACTTACTGACCCTCTCAAAGAAGGTTTAGTGAATTTGCCCGTTTGTTGTCTTAGGCATTCTTTCATTGAGCGGGCATGTATGGAGCACCCACTGTATACCAGCATCTGTGGTAAACTGTGGAGAGTCAACCATGAGGAAGACATGACTCTTGCCTGTCAAGAGTGTTTAATGGGACATGGGGCGTGAAAACAAAATAACAGCGTTGCAAGATAATGAAGGACACGTGAGTTCTATGCACCTAGTGCAGTGGCAGGCCCAAAGTGTGTGTGTGTGTGTGTGTAGCAGATGGGGGAAATCACTGAGGTTGGGCTGAAGCAGAAAAACACTTGAGTTTGACATTCTTAACTGATTCCCAATCCCGGCTTAGTCGCTGATCAGCTCTGGGACTTTGCATGTATCCCCTCGTCTCTCTGAGCTTCAGTTTTTCCATCCATAAAATGTGAGATTTTGTGGATGTCATATTATCCTCATGATTTTTTTCTAGAGGATCAAATATGCAGAAATAGTTGGTATAGGGAAGATGTAATTGCTGCGTGCTCAGTTGCTCAGTCGTGTTCAACTCTGTGAGACCATGTGGACAGTACCCGCCAGGCTCCTCTGTCCATGGAATTCTCCAGGCAAGAATACTGGAGTGGGTTGCCATGCCCTCCTCCAGGGGATCTTCCTGACCCAGGGATCAATTCGAGTCTCTCAAGCCTCCTGCATTGGCAGGCGGGTTCTTTACCACTAGCACCGCGTGGGAAGTCATACAGAAGATACACAGGTACAAAAGATGCTCTCTCTGTCCTCAGAGGTGATCCAATAGAATCACAATATCAGTCGTCCCTTTTGAACACTTACCAAAATTTCAGCACTATTTTAAGGGCTTTATGTATGTCATCTCTCAGGATGACTCAAACCCTGGAAAACATGACAGATTGGAAATTGTTCTGGATTGAGCACCCCAGGAGTGACCCAGACAGGAAAGCACTGTGGAGCAAAGGCTTGGTGGGAGAGCCTCAGGGATCACCCAGGCCTTCAGTTCTCAGAATAGACGGCCAAGCAGCCACCATCTTGCTGCCTTACAGCCGAGGAATCAGAATCTGCAATTTGATGAATTAGGTGTAAGAAGCACTCTTCTAGTCTACTCTCCTTTGCAGCCCAGGACTCCCTCCCCAGCCTCTCTCTACTCCACCCCAGGTCCTGCTTGTTCTGCAGTCCTGTGTTGCACAACCAGCATAGGTGGGGAAGCCTCCCAGACAGGGGAGGGGTCTGAGCTGGGAACAAGTGGAAGCCCTCAGGATAGGGTCCCAAGCTTCTCCTTCTAGGGCCTGGAAGGAATGACATGGGGTCTGGGGTTCATCTAAGGGTGTGGTCTGGGTCCCAGGGAAGCTGGGTTTTCTCCTTACTACTCCCTTGCAATGATCCCTGTAACTTCCTCATTTCACCCTAGGAAGTGGGCACTGCTTTTGTTCCCATTGTGCAAATGAGAGAACTGAGGCCCTGAGAGAGTCCCTTCTGCACGTGACTTGGTGGCAGAGCCTGCCCTTGAAGCCAGGTCTGACTGTGACAAGCACTGACCACCAGGCTGCACGGCCCCACACCTGCCATCCCCCTCCCTGCTCCTCTTCCAACGCCCAGGATTAAACTGCAGGACAGCAGGGTCGGGGGAGCCCTCCCTCCTTTCCCAGTCTTGGCCTTGCCCGGGCACCCCTAGTTGTGAGCTCCACACAGCATGTCTCCCCAGGGGCAGGGGCTGCGGGGGTGGGGGGCAGGCAGAGGGGAGCCGGGCAGCGGTGCTGGTGGGCAGTAGCCGACACTGAGGCACGACCCCTCACTGTCAGCATTTTTGCTGCCCCCAGCCCTCCCCACCGCAGTAATTAAATAAGTCTCTGGAAGAGGAGCCTGTACAGTATGTCATAAAATCTCTCTGAACTACCTATATTTACCCCTGAAAGTGAATTCTTTATAAGACCCGGGATATCAAAGCGACTGGGGATCAAAGTCGTTTTAATAAGCCAGCCGAGTGCGCCTGCCCGGCCTGGTCTCCTCTCGCCGCCCTCCTCGGAAGGCACTTAGATGCCCCTTGGGCCGCATTGTCACCCTGATTGCTCACTGCACACGCCTTCGGGGGAACAAAAACGCTGGCCACTCGCTCCCTGGGTGCTGCCCACCTGCTGTCTGCATTGCCTGGCCGGTGCTGGGCAGCAGTCTGTGATTTTGCGTGTCTGGAAGCGTCATCACTAACAAGTCACTGGCTGCTAGGAGGGTCTGAGCCGGGTGTTGAGAAGTGGCCTGCCGATGCACTTCAAGAGAAAAAGATAACTAGGTGGCACGTTGAGAACTGGAACAAAGTCAGGAACCGGCTCTCTCGGGGTTGGTACAAGGAAGGCTTTTGCTGTGCTGATTACCTTCTGTTCATGATTTGGGTGTTAGTTAGATGGGTGTGTTCCGTTTAAGAAAATTCATCAAGCTGGAGAATTAAGCTGCGTGCACTTTCCTGTAGGTGTGTAGGAAAAGAAAAAAATTTTTCCTGTAGGTCAGGGGAAAAGTTTTTACAAATATCGGCAGTTCGAGTACAATTCTGCCTGTTCAGATTCTCAGGAGACCTGACCACCGTCAATGGATGCTGAGGTATAGCTGCCCAAGATGAGAGAGGTGCCCTCCAGTGGGCCCCCTTCAACCCCAGACCATGTCATACTTCTGTCCCATTTGCCTGTCCTTGTAGTTCAGTGTGAGATTCCTAGGCTAGTTCAACCCTCTTATTGTACTAATGGGGAAACTGAGGCCCAAAAGTAGGGAGCCAGTAGGTTGAAACCAGACCAAATTTTTCACTGTTGCTTTCGACTTGTCCTCCTAAAGCAAGAATTGGCAAGCTGTGACTTGGGCCAAATCCAGCCGGTTGCTTGTCTTCCTGGAAACAGCCAATACACATTTATTTATGTATTGTCTAAGGCTGCTTTTTTGCTACCTGTTATTTTATTTTGCTTTTATTTATTTATTTTTGGCTGTGCTGGGTCTCCGTTGCTATGCAGCCTTTGCTCTCATTGCAGTGAGCAGGGACTACTCATTGTGGTGTCTGGGCTTCTCATCACGCTGGCTTCTCTAATTGTGGAGCACAGACTCTAGAGACCTCGGGCTTCAGTAGTTGTGGCTCCCGGGCTTTTGAGCACAGGTTCAATAGTTGTGGCACATGAGCTTAGCTGCTCCACGACATGTGGGATCTTCCTGGTTCAGGGATTGAACCCCTGTCTCCTGCATTGGCAGGAGGATGCTTCACCACCGAGTCACCTGGGAAACCCATGTGCTACCTGGTTTCACAATTCGTGTTTGAGGCAGAGACTCTCTGGGGCTCACGAAGCCCCAAATATTTGTGATTTGGACCTTTAGAGAGAAAGTTTGCTAACCTCTGCATTATACCATGAAGTTTCCTAAGTCATGTCCCAGACACAAACAAAATGTGAGTGAAACCAAGCAATAGTCACCTAGTTCCTCATTCAGTCGGGAATTCTACCGGATGACTCCTCTGCCCGACACTGCGCTGGGCTCGGGATGGGTGCATGAAAGGACAAGTCAAGGTTGGTCTCTCCAGACAGGAGCCAGGACACACTGGGGTGTTTAGGGAACTAGGCTGCCCTGCTTCTATGGAGCTGTGCGGCCTTGGAGAAGAGTCTTGACCTCTCTGAACCTCAGTTCAGCACACCTGCCATCCCCTAGTGTTATTGAGAAACTCCTGAGAGGTCACGTGACTGAAAGGGCTTTGGGAGGTTCTAAACGGTGAAGGTGGTGGTGATGATGACTACAATAGTAATAATGCTATGATCTCAAAGCTACTGAGTACCTACCGGCCTCCATGAACCTGGTTCAGCATTATTTTTAAGATTTTTTTTGATGTGGATTATTTTTAAAGTCTTTATTGAGTTTGTTACAATATTGCTTCTGCTGTTTTGGGTTCCGGGTTTTGGAATCTTAGCTCCCTGACCAGGGATCGAATCCATACCCCCTCTGCATTGGAAGGTGAAGTCTCAACCACTGGACCACCAGGAAGTCCCCAGACTTAGCTTTTTTTGATGGATATTCTATTTGATACTGACAACTAACATTCGAGATAGGTGCTATTATTTTCCTCAATTTACATACAGGAGAAAACAAAGGCATTTAAAACTTTAAGAGATTTGGACATTCCACAGATATTTACTGAGCACCACACTCTATTTTCAGCTCTGGGGGTGGAGGAGGGAAAAAAGTAAAGATGTGTGAAGCATCTCTTCTAATTAATTAATTTGCTTGTCCAAGGTCACACAGCTGGATAGTGAGGAGCTGGGATTGGAACTTCACTTTGTATATATTGGCCAGGAGTTTTCTTACTGAAGATGACAGAGAAGGAGCAGGGCTGGAGCCAGCCAGAGCCCCAGGACCTTGGCCTAGGCCACCTCTCCAGGCATCTCCCAGTTCAAACACAGTAACTCATATGTATCTAGAGCCTGGCAACTGGGCGCCACCCTCTGAAGGCTCTGGAGAGCTCCCAGGGGCTAAGCATCTGTTAGGCCAGCTGGTTGCTGGGGGACCCGGCAATACATCCAGTGGACTGTTCCTGTGACTCAGTCCAGCCCTGAGTCACAGCCCAGAGCTCATCTGAGGCTTCTCCAGCAGGGCCATATCAAAGAACCACCCCCACTTGCTTCCTGGCTATCCAAAAGACTCCGCAGGGACAACAGACTTTGGTTTCTTTGGAACTTGAGCTGTCTGGGGCATTCACAAATGCTGATGAGATGATGGCAGACCCTGCCCTAGGACCCTGAAAATGACTTCTCCATTGTGAAGGGTAGGAGAGACAGAAGTGGACCCAGCCAGGCTTTGGCCCCGGGGCAGGGCATGAGCAGACCCATACCTCAAAGGCCATGCCCCCAACCCTGCCCATTCACCCCGTGACCCTGGCCAGCTGGGTCTGGCCTCTGCTGGGTCTCTTTGGGTTGTTCCCCAGGTCTTCCCACCCACCATTTCTCTCCTGCCTCCAAACCTTTGTGTAGGTGACTCTGTCCACCGAGAACACCCACCCCTTTGCCTGGTGAAGTTCTCTCCAGCCAAGGTCCCCTCCCTTTCCAGGTCTTGCTCAAAGGTCACCACTTCTGGGAACTGTCCCCGGTGCTGCTACTTTTGTACTCACCCCTGCACCCACCCCTAGGCTCATGACCCCCCGCAAAGCAAGTTACCAAGAGACATTCTGGCCTGGACTGGGCCAGGGTCATCTCGGAGTCCCCAGTGCCAGACAGAGCCTGGCCTGGATGAGGACAAATATGTGAATAAATGATGCTTGGGCTTGGTTTTCTTCTCCAGGCCTCCAGATAGGCTCTTGGCTTTGGAGACAGGCCAAGGGAGGCTGTGTGAGTAGGGGGTGAGCTGTATTCAGACTGGGGAGTCTGCCTCATGGGCTCCTCTGCTGGCCCTGAGGTTTGGGAGGGAGCCCCAGAAACCTCCCCAAAAGTTGTCCTCACCCCATTTCCTGGGCTGGGAGGAGAGGGGGTTGGCACAGTACCATTCATAACACCCAGAGGGGGTGGACAGATGGTCTTGAGGAAGCCCAGAGGGTAGGGGTAGAAGTTCCTTCTTGCAGAAAGACAGAGGAGAAGGGAGAAGGAAGAACCCTAGCCCCCCAACAGCCTTCACCAAGAGACAGCACATGTTCATGACAGCTGGCACTGACTTAATACGACCTTGCAGTGCAGCATGCACTGTCTTGGCTACCTCATTAGCTTGTTTAAACCTCACCATACATGCACACTCAGTCGAGCCTGGCTCTTGGCAACCCTAGGATGGCAGCCCACCAGGCTCCTCTGTCCATGGGATTCTCCAGGCAAGAATACTGGAGTGGGTTGTCATTTCCTCCTCCAAGAGATCTTCCTGACCAGGGATTAAACCTGCCTCTCCTGCATTGCAGGTGGATTCTTTACTGCTGAGCCATTGGGGAAGCCCCTTAAACTTCATGTCAAATGTACAAAGAAGAAACTAATAATACCTCTCATTCAGGTACAAAGAAACTGAGGATCAGAAAGATTAAGTAACTTGTCCAAGTCACACACCTAGAAAGTAGTAGGACCAGAAGCTGGCTCTATAGTCTGGATGCAAACCTCCCCAAACACACACTCATACACACACACACAAACACACACAGGCACACAAACACACACACACAATTGCAGCCAGTAACTGGCCCATCAGACCTTCACAAAACTCATGGGCATAGCCAAGTTTCCAGTCAGGGCCAAGACCAGGGGGAGGCCAATTTTAAGAAGGTACTCACTCTCAGGTGCTGACCTGGCACTTGCTTGAGCCTGTGAGTTTTTGCCTCCTTAGCATAAAGCATGATACTGGCAGAACTGGGAATCATATCCACGGTTGCTGGGAAGCAGGTCGTGCTCAGAGCCCCACTAGGTTGCTTGAGATGGGCTTTGTGACAGTGGCCAAGGGCGCTTCAACAGGCCTCTCTCAAAGCACTTCTCCCCTTGGAGAAAGCCTCTGGCCTTGTCCTCCCCAAACCTCTCCATCTCCCCATTTGGGGAGTCTCTCCTTTTCCCTCTTCTGCAGAAGCAGCTCAGAGCCCCAGACATGATCCTCTTCTAGCCATTTTCACCAGATTCCAGCCACAGACCCTTTGCCCAGGCTCCACAACTGGCGACAGAGAGTCCTCAACCTGAATCCTACCACACCCCACCCCCGCCTCCAGGCCCAATTCCCAGCCAAGCAGTGAGGACAGGAAGCCAAGTGGGCACTGACAATTAGCAGAGGAGACTGAGGAGACAGGAACTCTGGACAACATGTTCTTTTCCTAGGTCACAATGGACCCTCCCGAATTCTGAGACCAGGGTCAGCTAGGGATCATTCTACTAAATTGGAGCTTCCTTGGTGTTTCAGATGGTAAAGAATCTGCCTGCAATGTACTCCTGGGTTCCATCCCTCGGTCAGGAAGACCTCCTGAAAAGGGAATGGCAACACACTTCAGCATTCTTGCCTGGAGAACGCTATAGACAGAGGAGCCTGGCGGGCTACAGTCCATGGATCGCCAAGAGTCAGACACGACTGAGCAACTAACACTTACAACAGATGAGGAAATGGAGGCTCCTGAGAGTTGGTGAGCCACCCAAGGGTACGAGCATGATGGAGCCCACGCCAGGGCTGGATTCCAGCCTGCTGGAGCCATCTTTCCTTTGGGAAGGGGGGAAGCATGGAAAATAGTTCCTCATGCCTGCACGATAAGTGTGTGGATCTCATTTGAATCCCATCTAGATCAAAGTGAGAGTTTTTCCTAGTTAGGCTTTTTTAAAAAATTACTTTTGGGTTTTCAAAAGATAATGCTCTGCTGACTTAGACATCAATAGCTCACTTAAAATTTGGGGAATTGCACTATTAACTTTTTTTTCTTTTTACTGTCCCTCCCCTATCCATTCCTCACCCTGGATCCTGGAGGCAGAGCCCAGATATCCCTAGGACCTCTGCTCTGTGGGGCAGATTCCTCTTCCCAGGGGTCCCCCCCTGAGCACCTCACCAGGAACAGGATTTGTTGAACCAGGGAAGCAGAAGCTGGCCTGCGCAGAAAAGTAGCGGGATATCCCTCTTTCTCAGGGTAGCTGGGGGGACCTCCAACTGAAGGTTTGCTAGATTGCAGGTTGAAGGCTGGGGAGCCATTCCATAACCTGTACCATAATAAGACTGCGAGACAGGGAGGGAGACCCATGCTATAAATAGATCAGCACATTGGTTCATTTCTCTTGGTTGAAATGTCTGCCTACCCACCCCAGCCCCCTCAAAATGGGAAAATTGTAAAAAATGATAAATTGAGGTTTTGTGTGTGTGTCTTGTTTGAAACCAATATGATCTCAATTCTTTTGTGAGCTTTGAAAGTCCGTGCAGGAATTCCCCCCTCACTGTAAATACCCAGCGTCCGGGCCTTATGGCATGTGATCTGTAATAAACTTCAAAAGAACACCTTTGACATTTTAGATAACTTGCAAATGATGATGCAGAGAGATCTTTTGCCACTACAAAGAAAGAACAAAAGAACCGACATGAAAGAGAAATCAATAAACATATGGCAATTAATAAAACATTTTCTATGAATACCCTACAAAGAGTTTTACAACGGTATAAAAACCCAACAGTTGTTTCAATGTGGATTTAAGAAGTCTCAGCTGGCGTATTAAGACATCCGTGCGGAGCAGCACACGGGAAGGCACAGGAAAATCGGGGCCAAGCCTGGACTTGTAAATCCATCAGAGGCCAAGGTACAGATCAGATGGGGGGATCGCTTGGAAAGTGGCCCAAGGAGCCAAGCACTGCATTTAATTTTCAGGAACAGAAAATTCAAGTTGAGGGGAACATGCCTTTTCCACTGGTGGGAGCTACTGGCAAAGAAACCCATGTAGAAGTTGGGCTGAGGTCCCCCAACCTCATCAGCTAAGCCAAGCCCTGGGAGTATTCTCAGAGATGGTTTCTGTGGCCGACCCTAGAGACCTCTATTTTCCCCCTCTCTAATCTCTGCCATCCACCGATTGTTTCCAGCCTAGGGCCAGAGTGGGATTCAATAAGTGAAGGAACTGGATAATCAGTAAGGCATGGGCACAGGCCAATCAGAATGGATGCAGCTAGACAGACCCCAGATTGTGAGCCTGGCTGAGTTCTGCACTGAATTCCTAGCTGCAGGTTCTAGGACCTCAGTTTCATGTTTGATTCCTGCCTCTGATGCTTCCAGCTCACTAAATGGCCATCACTGAATCTCTCTGGCCTCAGTCTCCCCTTCTGTGTAATGGGAACAATGTTATCTGGCCATGCCCCCTCCCAGGCTTGTTGGATGCTAGTAAATGTTGGTGACCCCTGCCTGAACAGGCTGAAGCCTTGCAATTGATCTCTGCACGGCTTCCCACATGAGATGGTAAGATTGCATCACTGACTCCAATGGACATGAATCTGAGCAAACTTTGGGAGATAATGAAGAACAGGGAAGCCTAGTGTGCTGTGGTCCATGGGATCACGAAGAGTTGGATACAACTTAGCTACTGAACAACAACAACTGCTTCCCAACCTCATCCTCTGCCCTGGGGTTTTTCCCGGCTTCATCAACAATTTGTATTAAATAAATACCAGGGTCTTCTCTGGCCCTTCACGCATGTAGAAGTTTCTGCTTGACCTCCCCTGCAAGCCAAACTGGGTGAACAATCCCTTCAAGGCTGCAGCTGGTGTCCCCTCCAGCACGTCTCACAGGAAACTCTAAAACTTGGGCAGGTGGATGGGGCTTCTTTGGACATCTCAACATGGAGTTCAAACTGGACAGTCTATGCGACACAGAAAGCAAGATGGACCGAGCAGAGGACAAGAAGGGGCAGGAGGAGAACAAGACAGAGACACAGAGATGTGGGGGCTGAGCTATTCTCTGTGCCCATTTTTCTGGCCCGTGTGTTTTCACGCAAGGAATTGTGTATGGGAAAGTGTGTGTGTGTGGCCTCAGAGAAGGCTGCTTGAAGAGAAAGGCAGAAAATATCTTCCCAGCTGGGCCTCAAATCTTCTGCAATTGAGTTGAGGTTTTTGTCTTTAGTTTTTTCACATCATTGGGACTTAAACTCCTCATTTGTAAAACAGAGGCCGTACAACATCAGAGGCTGTTCATAACAACTGAGTCACATGATTCCGATCTAAAGGGCCCAGGACAGGCCTGAACACACTGTGCCTGTGAGTGACATGATTATAATGATTACAGGACTGATGGGGAAGGTGGTCTGGCCTGGATCTGGCCCTCGTGTTCCTTTGACGTCCTGTCCCCAGTCCACTATGTTTTGCTCACTGACCGGACCAAGTTGGAGGTGGTAGCACCCACTCCATCTGCTCCCCAAAGGCAGCCTCCACCCCCTGCCAGTGCCCCTTAACCCTCCATCACAAGTGGGAGTCATTGAGTTCTGTCTTTCATGCTTTTAAGTCAGAGAGCTTGCTATTTCTCCAGGCAGACTTCTCTGTCCCAGACAGCTTTCAATGGTAGAAAGGTCTGAAATCTTTCTCTTTTGGCTCAGTGATTCTCAATCCTGGTTTCCCCTTATAAGAATCAGCTAAGGTGAGTCAGAAATTCTGAATCAGAACCTCTTGACAGGGGAGGCGGGCGAGTCTGGGCTTCAGTACAGTAAATCCCCTACATACAAATGAGTGCAGTTCTGAGAGCACGTTCATAAGTCCAATTCTTTCATGATTCCAACAAAATTAGCCTAGATGCCCAACTAACACAATTAGCTATACAATATTGTACTATAATAGGTGTATAATACTTTTCATGCAAATAATACCCAGGTGGCGCTAGTGGTAAAGAACCTGCCTGCCAATGCAGGAGACATAAGAGACACGGGTTCAATCCCTGGGTTGGGAATATCCCCTGGAAAAGGACATGGCAACCCACTTTATTACTGATGCCTGGAGAATCCCATGGACAGAGGAGCCTGGCGGGCTACAGTCCATAGGGTTGCAAAGACTTGGACACAACTGAAGCAAATTAGCACACATGTACGCATGACATAAACCGATGAAATGAGAGTGGAGTGCAAAACCAAGGAGGTGAATGCTTTGGAAGTTCTCAGCAATGACAGTTTTCTAAGAAAACGTGCTGTCAAGCAGACTAGGAAGGACATAACTAGAAAAGGCTACAGAAGTAGTAAATGTCTAGATGGATTCTGCATTCACATTGCTTTGCATGTAAAGACCTCTAATTCTGTAGAGGTCTCACTCCTCATCTAAGAATGTTAGAAATTATCAGTGGAATGTTATGGGTTTCACTCAAGTAAGAACGATTCCTAGAAATCAAAGAGGAGGGGTCATGCTCAAAAAAAATTTCTTTGGCCTTGTATGAAATAAAATCAATGACTGTACATTCATTTATCATATTTATGATGAAATGCTTGCAACAGCTAAATATATACCATTTCTAGGAATTCTCCACTGTCATTTTTGATTACTGAATGACTACCCAGCTGATTGCTTAAGACACTTCTGCTATTCCTCTTCAGGTCAGCAGTGCTAGGACTGATAACCTGCTATACAGGTGAGAACACAGAGGCCAAGCAGTGTGGGATGGTTTGTCCACAGCCTCAGAGCTGGTGAAGGTTCAGCTGGATCCAGCTCTTCCGCCCGGATGGGGGACAGAATCCTAAAAGGGACCACAAGATTCCCACCTTCTGGTATACAGTCTGTCCAGTCCGCTCCCCTGAGGGTTCAGTCCTGTGATGAAGTTTCTAATCGATGTACTTTGAGTTAACCAAAGTGAGATGATCCTGGGTGGGCCTGACCGAATCAGGTGAAGATAAAGGTCCAAAAGACCTTTCCCCAGCCAGCCTTGAAGATGAAAGTCACGTTGAATTCTCCAGCTCTGGGGCACTGAATTCCAGCAACAACCTACATGAGCTTGGAAGGGGAACCCAAGACTCAAATAAGCCTCGACTCCAGCCAACAACTTGATGGCTGCTGCTGCTGCTAAGTCGCTTCAGTCGTGTCTGATTCTGTGCGACCACGTAGATGGCAGCCCACCAGGCTCCCCCGTCCCTGGGATTCTCCAGGCAAGAACACTGGAGTGGATTGCCATTTCCTTCTCCAATGCATGAAAGTGAAAAGTGAAAGTGAAGTCACTCAGTCGTGTCCGACTCTTTGCGACCCCATGAACTGCAGCCTA
>NW_011495034.1:19906617-19915003 GCF_000754665.1 Bison bison bison | reverse complement strand
GCCTACCAGGCTCCTCTGCCCATGGGATTTTCCAGGCAAGAATACTGGAGTGGGGTGCCATTGCCTTCTCCGATACAGCCCCCTAAGACCCCAAAATACAATCACGCTAACTCCAGGTCTTCCTACCAGATGGAACTTTCTGTCCTTGGAAGACTGTGAGCTGTTGTGGTGAAGACAGACTCATTCAAGTTGACTTCTTACTTCTGGTGTGGTGTCTTGCTTTTATTCCAGGCAAATTAATTTCCCATATGAAATTCAGTTTAAGTAAATTATTAGGAAGAAAGTCTCCCGCCTCCTTCCAACTCCAAGGGAAGGGCACTTGCATTAGCTTCTGTTTTTGAATTAAACATCAATAAAGTGGCCTGTCATTAGTGTTACTTCGGATGAAGCTTTTGTAAATTTCATACTCTGTAAGATCCTCCTCCACCTAATAAGTTTACTTTTTCCAAGTGTCCAGATTCCTCGCACCGCCACCCTCTTCTCAAACACAGAGACGCAACCTCTAATTGCCAGTCCCAGAAGCCCTTGGGCCCTGCTTTTAAAAATGAAAGTGCCTGAAAAGGAACCACTTGAAACCATTTATTAGCCGCTCTGGGTGTCTTCTTCCCCCTCCAGGGAGACTGGAAGTCTCTTCTGTTTTCACCAGATTGAACAGCTAAAGGGCAAAGGCGAGGTTTTCTTTTATTTTGTTATTCTTGGTTCCTAGCATCAGACACGGCAAGACCGACACACACAGGAGATACTTGCAGAAGGGAGCAGGAAAGGAGAGGAAGAAGAAAAAAAAGCAAAAGAATGGAGGGAGAGTAGAGGAAAGGAAATACCAGGGGGATTGTGGCAGGGAGAAGGGGGCAGGGAGGAGGGAGGGCAGGTGACAAGTGACAGCTGCTCTGGTCTTACAGTGTGTAATGACACAAGCAGAACATCCCTGACCTGTTCACCCGGGGCCCTGGCCACACCCTTAATGCACCCAGAGGTGGCTGCAGCCCTTTCTGGCCTCTCTTCCAGCTCGCTGAATCTTTCTACTCAAGGGCAATTTCCTGGCTGTGGACACATGCTCAGACCACATTCAAGACTGGCAGTAAGTGCCAAAGGGCTACAGCCAGAAGAGCGATTCTCCAGGAGCCAGCCAAAAGAACTGGAGGCTAATCCCACCAGATGCCCCTGTCCCAGAACAGGGAGATGCTGAGGTGTGTGCTACAGGCTTCAGAAAAAATTAGCCTGAAAAAATTAGCCCCTGTTGCCCCAGCAGTAGCCCTCCCCATGCTACCCCTTTGCTGGGTTTCTGCCTTCCTTGTCTCACTGCCTCACTTACAGGGCTTCCTGGAATCACCTTCCAAATATCCTTCTTGCACTCATCTTGTCTTGCCCCACTTTGAGGGGAAGCCGACTCAAAGCCCCTTCTTGCCCAGCTCACACCTGAGGCAGACATTACTAATCAATCCCATCGCTTGCTCCTTTGGGGCTCAGGATCCTTCCATGCACAAAGCTCTGGGCAGCCATGATTCATCATCCCATGGAAGAGGGAGCCCTCACTCCAAAAATTCTGTCCCTCTTGCCTTCTCTCCTGGGGTCACTGGAAACACCTGTCCAGATGCAGTGAGAGGGGCAGAGCCCCTCAACAGCTGAGGGAAATACATTTCCACACTTTATGGTAAATGGTGTATAGTGTGGAAAAACCACGAAGTAACGATGACAACTCATCGATATTGAGTATTCACTCTGCATCAGACATGGTAACAGTTACTCCACACAGAATGAGATCTTTTGTCCGGACGATAACCTTATGAGACAGATATTTTCGTCATTATTTTATAAATTGGAAAACTGAGGGACAGAGAGGGCAAGTCACTTGTTGAAGGTCACACAGCTTGTTGGCGGTGGAACCCCGATTCAAAGCCAGCTTGTCACAAACCAATACTGCCTCTCGCAGTTAACGCACAAAACATCAGGCATCCAAGTGATGGAGCTTTTCAGCACATCCTAAGCTAGGAGAAGACATGTCTGCCTAAAGCAGAGTGCAGCCTGGGAGGGCCCAGATTAGGGAACACACATGCCCCCCTGAATGAGTTGGGACCAGCTCACAGGATCAGGAACCAGCCAGGGCCACGTGTATAACTCCCCTCCCAGGCCTTTCCCCCAGCCAGGGCTCCCTGCTTCCAGGGTGGCACTCAAAGCCCATAGGCCCAGAGACTGGGAACTTTCCCTGGCAGGTCCACATGCCCGGCTGGAAATAAATCGTTACTATGCACCCCTGCGCAACCTGGAGACTTTCTTCCAAAAGAAGCCTGCTTGGTGACTTGCCACTTTATCTGCAAGCAGGAAAAGAGAAAATGCACTTTTGCACCTCAGATTTCTCCACCATCTCCTTCCATGGCTGCTTATGGGGAGCCCATCAGTGCCTGAGATACACAGAGACTGATAATGCCGTTGCCAGGCCTCAGCAAGCGGGGGAACTCATTAAGTACATGTCAACCGCACACCTACAGCTGCTGCCTAGGAGGGAGGGCCAGACCCGGGCTCCAGGGTCTGAGAGCTGGGGACACCAGGGCCTGGAGTTTCTGCAGACGCAGGTGCTGGCATTGGGAAGGATGGGAGGCTGGGCCCTGGCTGTGGGCTCATAGTCACAGCTGATATTGTGGCTTTTAGAGATTACCCGCATCAGGCAGGACCTATTGCAATCCAAGAAATAGAATAGGTATGGTTATTGAAGAGTTACGTGTGCCAGGCATTGTACTGAGAGGTTTCCACATACGATCTTACACATGGGAGGTGGTATTATCTCGCAGTCAGAGGCTACCTGAGTGCAGATTCCAGGCCTGTAGAAGCTGTGACCTTGAGTGAGTTTAACATCCCTAAGCTTCAGATTTCTCATCTGTAAAACGGGACTACTAATAGTTCCTACGCTTGGAATAGTTCACATAGAGTGGTAGCTGTTTTTTTTTTTTTAATCATTTTATTTAATGATTAAATAATCATTTATTTAATGATTCTGGGAGGAGCTATTATTATCCCCCCTTTGCAGAGGTGGAACCTGAGGCTCTGAGAAGTTAAAGCCATTTTCTGGAAGTTGCACAGAGGTGGCTGGGCTTGATGGCTTGGCCTGCCTACATTCTGAGAAGATCAGAAAGCATTTCTTCTTTGTGTGCTCATGGTTTCCTGGGAGCTAAGGAAACGGGCAGAGCTTCCCATTGGGGTCTGGTCGCAGCTCTTCCTCCAGGGACCTGAGATTCTTATTTTCTGAGTTTCTGAGGCCTCACTGGTGCTATGAGCAGGTAGATGGATGTAGGATATAGGCCGTGGTAACAGCTGTGAATTGTTCCTGCCAAGAGATCTTCTAGTGGGTGAGGGCTCTTCAGTGCCTGGGAGCCCAGGTACATGCAGAATCACTCTGGCCATTTCCTTTGCCCCTGGTACCTCAATACCCAGCTCTAGCACTAGTCCAGATAGTGCTTAGCACCCCTACCTTCAGAAAGGGTTTCAGAATGGATTTCAGCCCCGACTTGCCTCCTTGACCGGGAGCTTTTTGGCAGTGTGCAGCCTGCACAACCACACACGGCCGCCCTGCAGATGCCTGACAGTCTCCCTCAGCCCCATCTTCCTTGGGATAAGCATGGCAGCCCTCCAGTGTAGCTATAAGAAAGTAGTCGTTCTGGGAATGCGGAGGGTGCAACAGATCTGACCGTGGATTATAGGGGCCTTATTAGAATGAAGTTGGGCTCAGGAAGAGGCTGATGGAGGGGGTGACAAGGGGAGACCACTTCTATTCCCTATGGCCCTGTTCTTCTGAGTAGATCTGAGGACACATTCAGAAGTCACTCTTCAGCCAGGAGGAGATCAGTGTCTCTGCCTCTCTCCTGCAAGGCCTGCCTGTGTGTCTGGGCTGGCTAAGGTGGTACCCTACTCTGGGCTCAGGGTCCCAGCTCCTCAGGGCTGGTCTACAGCCCAGAGTGGGACCCATGGACACATTTACTAAGCCCATTTTAAATTGGAGCCATTGGGGTTAGAGTACAAGTCATCAAAAGGGGAAGAGTGAACAGGAAGTGTAGCCTTGGAATTCACCATCCTGTCTCCCACAGGCTGCTCTTAATAGCTGACAGCCTCCTCTACTCTCACCGCAGGCAGACAGTCCCTTTAGCAGAAGACAAAGCCCAGGGTGAGAGTGGGGAAATGGCTTGACAAAACGTACAGGACCCAGAACACTACGAACTCTAAGGTCCACGCAGTTGGCTTCAGCTTTCTGTCCCACTGGGTGGACAGACCCCTCTCTGAACCATTTGCTGATCCCTCCCCAAGGCCTTTGTGTGGGACTCAAGTCAGGAAGTTCAGTGTGGATTTCTCAGTGTTCCCACGATGACTCCTCTTTCCCTACCTTGTCACCATCTTGCAGAGATGTATACAATGCCCATTGTCTCCTCATTTTGGGGAGAAGCTGAACGTGGGTTCACACAAATAGAACCCAGAGTTAGGCAGAAACACCAAGTTGTTTTGTTATTGTGTGGAATTTAAAATTGGTATCAGTTCAGTTCAGTTCAGTCGCTCAGTCATGTCCAACTCTTTGCGACCCCATGAACCGCAGCACACCAGGCCTCCCTGTCCATCACCAACTCCTGGAGTTTACCCAAACCCATGTCCATTGAGTCAGTGATGCCATCCAACCATCTCATCCTGTGTTGTCCCCTTGTCCTCTTGCCCTCAATCTTTCCCAGCATCAGGGTCTTTTCTAAAGAGTCAGCTCTTTGCATCAGGTGGCCAAAGTATTGGAGTTTCAGCTTCAACATCAGTCCTTCCAATGAACACTCAGGACTGATTTCCTTTAGGATGGACTGGTTGAATCTTCTTGCAGTCCAAGGGACTCGCAAGTCTTCTCCAACACCACAGTTCAAAAGCATCAATTCTTTGGCACTCAGCTTTCTTTATAGTCCAACTCTCACATCCATACATGACCACTGGAAAAACCATAGCCTTGATTAGACAGACCTTTGTTGGCAAAGTAATGTCTCTGCTTTTTAATATGCTGTCTAGGTTGGTCATAACTTTCCTTCCAAGGAGTAAGCGTCTTTTAATTTCATGGCTGCAAACACCTTCTGCAGTGATTTTGGAGCCCAGAAAAATAAAGTCAGCCACTGTATCCACTGTTTCCCCAAAACTGGTATATAGTGTACCTATCCATGCCAGGTAAACAAAGAAGGCAGACCACGACCGTTCATGTAGTGACTGTCTCTCAGTTCCAAAAGGCCCTTCCATCCTCAGCTTTGTGATGTAGGGGCTGGGGTTTTCCAAGCCACACTTCTGGCGCCATATTAGTTCTGCTGATAGGATCGCTGGAGGGAGACTGCAAGGCTGGAGGAGGAGGAAGGGGCTGGCTCCCTCTGGATGACCTCCTGTCCGCTTGTGGTCAAGGCTGGAGGAGGAAGAAGGGGCTGGCTCCCTCTGGATGACCTCCTGTCCGCTTGTGGTCCATGCAAACATCAACCAGTGATGCTTCATCCTGGCGGTAACACTTCCCTCTCCAGCCCAATTTGGACTTTTCTAATTATTGTAGGACCAGCCGCATTATGCCCCTCAGAGATACCAGCTCTGGCTGCAAGTGCCCCATTTCCAGCAGGCTGGACCTCTGACGTCTGGTTCCCCTACCACAAGCCCAGAGACATTAACTCCAGCCAACGGGAGCTCTCTCCTTCAGCGATCTGGACCCCAGGCCCAAAGGGTTCCCCTTCCAAGCTTCTAAATGTTAATAATCCCAATCTCCTTCCTTTGTTTTCCTGGCTCTAGGCCAGGCAGTCACAAACTTCATGAAAACTTCTTTTTACCTTTTTGGTTCTCTGTGCCTGCCTGCTCAGTCGCTTCAGTTGTGTCCAACTCTTTGCAACCCCATGGACCATAGACCACCAAGCTCCTCTGTCCGTGGGATTTCCCAGGCAAGAATACTGGAGTGGGTTGCCATGCTCTCCTCCAGGGGATCTTTCCAATCCAGGAATCGATTGAACCTGCAGGTCCTGCACTGCAGGTGGATTCTTTACCGCTGACCTTTTGGTTCTCTAATACTTAGTTAACAGTTTTAATACTTCTTTATATTAAATTCTCTGTTTACAAATACTTGGGGTGGTTTCTGTTTCCTAAACTGGATCCTGACTAAGACGTAGCCCCGAAGACTTTGTTTTCCCTTCTTCTCCACCAGGAGTTCAATCTCCACTCCCACCTATGTCTCTTTTGGTACAACCAAATCCTCCGCAGGCTTCTGTGCCTCCGTTCCACTTCCTCCAGGAAGACCTCTGGGCTTTCCAGTGGTGAGGCATCTCTCCCTGCTCTGAGCTTTCTGACACGTTCTTTGTCTTAAGGTACCAACTAATTCCTACTGTGTCCTTGTGGCTAGTGTACAGGTCTCACTACACTATTTTCCCAGGCTCCTCAAGTCTGAGATTCTGTGTCTTACTGTTTTTTGCATCTTCCAGGGTCTAACACAGTGCTGGGCTCAGAGTGAGTACTCAGTAAATTTTTGCTGCATAAAGGAAGAATAACTTCTCACTCTGCCAAATGTAGTCCCCAAATAACAGGGTTTGAGGAAATGAAAACAATCCTCAAAACTTGACTCCCCAAACCAGGCAACAAGATGCTCTGTTCTCTGCTTCCTCCTTTTCTCCATCACCTGCTAGGTGGAGCCTGAAGATGACTCTGCACCCATACCTGTATGCATCTACAACATATGTGGACACACAACTGAAATAAACTAACTTCTAATTTATTTACATTTTCTGATCTCCCTTCCCTCACTTTTCTTATATATTTATTATTAGCTATGATGTATCTTCGTTGAGGCACGCAGGCTTCTCTCTAGTTGTGGTGCATGGGCTCCAGAGTGTGTGGGCTCAGTAGTTGCCCCACAGCATGTGAGGTCTCAGACCTTCTCCTCTGTGTTGGAAGGCGGATTCTTAACCTCTGGATTACCAGCAAAGAGTCTCCTCTCGCTTTTTAAAGACAGAAGGTCTTGGGGAATAGTTTTGCTGATAAAATGGGTGGAACCACAGTTTGAGGAAACCCAGAGAGAAAAGTTAACTCAGTTTCAAAAGGAGATGAGCTTTGGTGAGGGTCTCTAGGTGACGGTGGAAGGGAGCTGATAGGAGAAGGGATCTGGGGAAGAGAAAAGATGAGAAAGCTCCATGGTGCACTTTGGAAAAAGACAAAGGTGTTTAAAATAGCTTTCAAAGAATTTCTGAAGTGCAATGCAAGGTATAAAGCCTCTGTCAATCTCCCCAGGAAACCTCGAGTAGAATGCACATCATTCATCAGTGCTTTGCACATGTGTTTGTGCTGGGCTTTGCTCTAGGGATGCAATGACATTTAGGATTTCCTTGTAGGGGAGCATTGGGGAGAGAATATGGCTGCTCCACATGTGGAGCTGCTCCAGCTTCAGTGAGATGTACACGTGCATGAACTTACACCTTGAGGTCCATGTGCCCATCTGCACATGTAGACATGGCCACCATATCCTGTAAGTACTCAGACTACACGTGAGCTTCTCTGCACACACGCTGCCACCCACCTACACGTGTATGCATAACTATCCACAAGCATACACACATACAGCGTACACACACCACAAACCTTTTAAACTTCACAAAGCGTGGCTGAATACACACATGCACCATGCACACACACAGGTGTCCTGTGCATGCCCTCATGAGTGAATAACCACACATTCACAGATGCACACGTGCACTACATTTGTACAATCAGATGCCTGCCACACACACTGCGTAGGCACACACAGACACCGTGTATGCACACCCCAACACCTCACGTGCAGGAATGAGCTGATAAAAAGGCATACCCTGCATATGCTCATATGCGTGCCTGAATATGCTGTATAGGTAGGGATAATTTGCTTCTGCACACCCATACTGCACGTGAAGCACACATGCACTGTGTATGCACACCCACAAGAATGCACACCCTCACACAAACCCACACTCACCACGTCTGCACGGACAAATGCACCACATTTGCACACACGTGCATGATGTCTGCATAGTCATACGTTGCAGATACACATAATCGAACATTCACGTATGTGCACACTTGCACATAGATCACAGCACCTATGCACACAATGCACAAACGGAACATACACGCAGGCTTAGCCACATACATCCAGCACATGCACACCCACATACATGATGCATAGTGTACTTACGCTTATGAATACCTGCACACCCAAGCACCCTGAGCATGCGTGCACTCAGGCAAGCACACGAGTGCACACACACACAAACACGCACGCACGCACGCACGCACACACACACAGGCCAGCCCTCGCAGGCTCTCGCCGCCAGCCCTGCCGGCCCGCCTGTAATTGCTCCCAGCCCCGGAGGCTGGCAAATCGCTCTTG
>NW_011495034.1:19893197-19906517 GCF_000754665.1 Bison bison bison | reverse complement strand
CCTGATTAATCCCAGCTTTTCCCGCGCCCGGAGCGCCGAAGCCCCCCGAACGGCGGCCCGGCAGGCCCAGCCCCAGCCCAGGCTCGTCATCAAAAGGCAGATTTCCGCGCCGGGCACCTGTTTGCAGGGCTGCGCCTCCTCCCGCGGCCGTGTTTTATCTCCGCGCGGCGGTGAATAATTCATGGCCCCGGGTCTGCTTTGCAGTCAAACGCGCTGCGTTCTGTCCGGCGCCGCCGCCGCCGCCCGCCGGCCGCTGTGATTTATTATTTACTAACGCGCGGCCGCGCCGTGTAAGGTGAGCATTGTGGCTGCTCGCAGAACTGTTACAATCTGGCCTCGTTAGTGGCCTTTCTTGCTGCCTCTCCAAACAGCGGCCCCGCTTATTGATTTTCCCGCGGAACCTCTGCCGTGAAATCCCACCGCTGCTGCTCTCAAAGCTGTTGCTATAAAGTCAGGCTTGGCCCTTCTTCTCGAGAACAAGAACTCGTGTTTGGATGCGCTTTCTTCTTTTATCCATTGTGTCTTCTCCTGTGTCGAGGCGTTCCCCATTAGTGCGTCTCCCTCGGCTCCCTCCCTTCCTGGCGACGATGCGCGCCAGGCAAAGGAGATGAGGGTTTCTCTTAAGACAGCGCGACAGGCCCGTCGGGGGAAGGCGGAGGGGCTTTCATGGTGGCAGCGGTAGATGGAGCCGGCCTGGGGGAAAAAAAAAAAGTTTTCCTGCCTTGGAAGTTTTCAAACGCAGAGAGGCTGATCGGGGTAGAAGGATGGGCTGGCTTGTCTGGCTACTATCACTGCGACAGTGAAGACAGGGTCTCGGGAGGACTCGTAAGCAGAAAAAGCCAGAGAGGCAGGGGCTTGAGGGTGCCTAGACTCTGTGCCAGGCACTTGGTGGGACTTTTCTGATTTATTGAATCTTCAAAACAATCGCATAAAGAAAGTGTGAGATCTGATTTATCACCAAGAAGTCTCAGAGCAAGAAGGCCCTGGGATTTGAATCCCAGGCCCACAGAGGCCACAACCTGCTTGCCTTGTTTCTCCTAAGTCACTCTGCTCCAGAGCTAGGTCATTTCAGGGTCAAACTTTGGTGTGGCCTGGGAATGACCTCAGTATCTACTTCCATGGCCCACAGAAGCCCCTCTGTCCTGGCAGAACCACCCCAGACATAATCCCTTCCCTTGGTCTGCCCCTTGGCCTGAAATTCTACTGTGATAGCCATCCTTCTGAATTAAGGGACCGTGGACCTAAAAATGCTTATGGTTCTATAGGGAGGAGATGCTGGGATGACCCACATGGATGTATCTGACCAGAGCACGTCTAAAGTTCCCTTAAATAAGCATTTCACATCTTGCAGCTTAGCAATGTGGTACCCTGGAGACAGCATCCAGAGTTGGCAGGGGATCCTGGATATTTGACCCACTGGGGGTCCTAGGTCAACCACATTCACTCTAGCTCTCCATGGCTCCTTTAACGTGACGAGGAAAAGGTGCCTGAAAATTCCCTTCCTTCCCCCCAATCTGTTCTCTGCCACATGAAGCAAAGATGGGTCTCCAGAATTCTCTCTTGAACTGGGGAATGAGTAGTGGCAGTAATGGCCAAGGGCAGGCTGAATTTCCACGTTCATTTGTGTTGTTCTAAAACCACTTGCAAAAAGTCAATCAAACACCAATATGACATTCCTCCACATACATGTTGCTTTCCTGGCCACAAAGCAGTCCACCGTTAGAGCCTTTGTTTTGCTTTGTTTCATCTATTCATTAACAATCATATGTGGGGCACCTACTAGTGCCCAGGCAAAGTTCTGAGTATGTGGGAAAATGGTAACAACCAAAACAGACAAAATCTTTGGTCTTCTGGATCTTATATGTTGAATAGAAAAAATTTAACTTTTAAAATAGAATTTTTCAAAACAAACAAATGTGTTAGTTACTAGCCACTGTCTAAGTCCATTCAGGCTGTTACAATAAAATAATATACCACAGATTGGGTGACTTATCAACAGCTGCGATTTATTTCTCATAGCTCTGCAGGCTGGAAGTTCATGATCAAGGTGCCAGCATGGTCAGGTTCTGGTGAGGCTCTTTTTCCAGGTTTGCTGACTTCTCACTCTGTCCTCTCACAGTGAAAGGGTAAGCTAGCTGTCTGGGATCTCTTTTATAAGGGCGCTAATCCCACTTCTAAGGGCTCCGTCACCATGACCTAATGACCTCCCAAAGGCCCCACCTGCTAGCAGCTTAAACCTTAGGTTTCCAATATATGAATTTAAAGAAGACACAAACACAGAGACCACAGCAGCCGCCACCTGCTCCCACCACTTGATCGACCATCTACCCTTCTCTGCTTTGCTCTCTTGACCAAGGAGGCTGCATCCCATGGACTGCATCTCTCAGGCTCACCTTTCCTCTGACTTCTGGTGGGTTTGGCCAGTGGGAGGTGCTAGCTAGAGATTGGAGGGCAAAAGGAGAGAGAAAAATTGGAGTATTTCTTCCCACTCCCTCCTGCCCTTGGCACTATGCTTCTCGCTCCCTCCAGAAAGGCCTCTGCCAGGATGCCAGCCAGGCTCTGACACCAGCCTCCCGTTCCCTGCTGTCTTCAGGCCTAGGAATACTGACCGTTTCCCTCCGCTGCTAGTCCTGGATGTCTCAGCATCCCCACCCCACCCACACCAGTATAAATGGTCCCTTCTTTCAATTCTTTGTAAAAGCCCAGTCAAATGTCCTTGTTTCTCCCCTAGACCTTGTCTGTTAACAAACAAATATGTAATATGAATCTGATTATCAGAAAAATAAAGCCAGGGAAGCATGGAGTGATGGGGGATGGTTTTGGTGAGAAGATGCCATTTGTGCAAAGAAATGCGTCTAGGAAAGAGCAACCACAGCAGGGGAACAGCCAGTGCAAAGGCCCTGGGGCAGGTCATGTGGTCCAGGCACATGTTGGTGACCCCAAACAAACATGTCTGCTCGATTACATGCAAAGAATCGCCCAAGTCTTGGCTGAATGGATGCGGGTGCCTGGAGAACTTCTTGGACCCCCAGTGTCTTCATGGCCAAGGAAATCTTGGAAATCTAAAAGAGACTTTTGCAATCATCTAGAGTCTGAAATTAACTGAACTGAACTGAACCCCATGCTCATGTCACAGGTAAGTAGCTGGCCTCTCAATAGAGAAGAGGCTTGCTTGAGGTCACACAGAACACTTGCAGCACAGATAAGACCGGAATCCTGTGTTCAGTTCTGTGTCCATGCTTCTTAACCTCTCTATTCATTCTAATTCCTGTGTTTCCTTCCTTCCCAGAATATACCAGGGACATTTAGGGTGGGTGCAGAGCTGTGTGTCCAAGCCAAAGTCCCTGCCCTACCCTCCCTGTCATGCTAGAAACACAAGAACGACCTCAGTCCGTGTAGCCCAGGTCCTTCAGTAATCTCCCTCCTCCAGACACTGTTGGCTTTCATGTTATTTGAGTATGAAACTCTTAAATTAAAAGCATAAGCCATTAGATAGGAAAGGAAGCCTTTTAAAAAGACAAATATTAACTCTACTGACAACTAAAAAAAAAAAGACCTTGGTCCCAGCATACCAGATGACTCAGATGTGAGTAATATTTTCAAAGTTATTATAATGTAAATATTTAATGCTATTTTAACCAAATTTATATTGGGAGGCTAGGGTAAGGAAAAAGGGGATGGAAAGGCGGAGAATATTCAGTAAGAAATCTAGGCTTTTACTTTCATAGTCACAGGTCAACACAGACACCTAAAAATGAAGAGATTAAAAAGTAGCTAGGGCTTCCCTGGTGGATCAGTGGTAAAGAGTCCATCTACCAATGCAGGAGATATGAGTTCGATCCCTGATCCAGGAAGAGCCTACATGCCACGGAGCAACTAAGCCCATGCATCACAGCCACTGAACCTGTGCTCTAGAGCCTGGGAGATGCAACTACCGAAGCCCGCACACCCTAGAGCCTGTGCTCAGCAACAAGAGAAGCCACCACAGTGAGGAGCCTGCACACCGCAGCTAGAGAGTAACCCCCGCTCTCCACAGCTAGAGAAAGCCCACCAGCAACAAAGATCCAGCACAGCCCAAAATAAATACATAAATACAAATTATTTTTAGAAGATAGCTGAAAACTTCCACTTTCAGCCAAAATGGCTGAACTAGATGCTTTACTTCAATGATAAAACTGGATAAATTATGTGAACTAATGGTTTTTAAGACATTGCTCATGAGATAAAGAAGGACACGGATCCCTAGGAGATGGACAACAAATGAGGTAAGCTATAGCCCAGCTTACTGCCTGGGGAGAGTTTCTAGGCCATGGCATAGGGAAGGGAAACCCAGTGGGTTCCCTGGCTGAGGAGGTGTGGTGAAGAATACATGGAGACCAGGCAGCAGAAACGTGCAGGGAAGAGTACAAGAAAGGAGGCCGCTGCACAGATATCTGCAGACAGTCCTCAAAAGTATTCACAGGGTGATGATCAGCACATGCATGTGAGGAAGCTTCCCAAGGTGGGAAAAAACCACCCAGAAGGATGAAAAAGAATAGTATTTGGCGTTCCACAGAGGACCTATTCCCATTAGCCAGAGTAGAAACCCCTCATAACTCATGGAACATGGAGTGAAGTACTCAGAAGGGTCCTGCCTTAATAACAGGGGACAATTACCCCTAGACTAAACACTGCTCTGGGGCTTCTCTGGGTGTCTAGTGGTTAAGAATCCATCTTGCAAATTCAAGGGACACTGGTTCGATCCCTCATCAGGGAAGATCCCTCACATGGTGGAGCCACGAAGCCCATGTGTCACAGCTACTGAGTCTGCACTCTAGAGCCTACATGCCCCAACTGCTGAGCTCTCGTGCCACAATAATGAAGCCTCTACAGCGAGAGAAGACCCTGCAATGAGAAGCCCATACCCCGCGACTAAAGGAGCCTCCCCTCGCTGCAACTAGAGAAAGCCCACGTGCAGCAACAGCACAACCAAAGGATATAAAATAAATATGATTTCAAAAAACACTGCTCTGATCCTGCCAGAGACAAAGAAGTTCATTTCATAATGATAATGGGGTCCATTCATCAAAAGGATGTAGTAATCCTAAACATTTATGCACTTAATAACAGAGCTTCCAAATGTGTGAAGCCAAATCTGATAGAACTGCAAGGAGACATAGATAAATCCACAATAACAGTTGGATGTCCTTCTTTCAGTAATTGATAGAAGAAGTAGACAGAAAATCAGTAAGACCGTAGAAGATTTGGAGAGCAGTATCAATCAACTTGACATGGTTGGCATTTGCAGAACCCTTTATCCAACAATAGCAGAATACACATTCTCCACAAGAACATTTACCAAGATAGACCATATTCTGGGCCATAAAACAAATCTCAATAAGTTTAGAAAGATTCAAAATATATTCTCTGACCATATGGAATTACGTTTGAACTCTATTACAGAAAAATATCTGGAAAACCTCCAAATGTTTGGAAACTAAATGACACACTTCTAAATAAATCATGGGTCAAAGAAGAAATCAAAGGAAAATTAGATTTTTTGAAATAAATATAAATAAAAAGACAAAATATGAAAGTGCATGAGATACATCCAGAAAGTATGAAGGGAAATTTTTAGCACTAAACACGCTAACTACAAAAGAATAAGGGTCTATATCAATGACATTCACTTGCATCTTAAGAAACAAGAAAAAACAAACAAAAAATGAAAGGAACAAATTAAACCTAAAGTAAACAGGAAAAAAGAACAATAAAGATTAAAGTGGAAATCAATGAAATGGAAAACATTGAAGTAAATTGTTGACACTAAAAGCTGGTATTTTGAGATCAATAAAATTAATAAATCATTATCCAGCTTGGTCTGCATAAAGAGAAGACACTGGTTATCAGGACTAGCACTGAGAGAGGTGAAATCGTTGGATGCTCTTGTTGTTCATGTCCGACTCTTTGCGACCCCATGGACCGCAGCACGCCTGTCCTTTACTACCTCCTGGAGTTTGCTCAAATTCATGTCCTTTGAGTTGGTGATGCTATTTAACTGATCTTGGAAGGAGAGCAGTGAGTGATCCTGAAGAGACATCTTAGTTCCTTGCCCAGGAGTTAAACCTGGGTAACCTGGATAAAAACTAGGGGTCCTAGCCACCAGATCACCAGGGGCTAGAGGCTAGAAGCAAAGGGACCCTGGCTCTGGCCCCTGTTTGAAACCAAGAATGTTTCAAGATGGCAAAAACTGTGAAAAGGGGTACAAAGTTTATTATTAGAGACACAGCACAATATATGGGAGAGCACAGAGGAAAACAATTTATCTAAATCAGAAGCAAGGCAGAAACACACACCTGGAGAGAAAGAGTGTGGGCGTCCTCACTAATGAGGAGGAGAACAGTACATCAGAGACTAGGCAGAGATACACACCTGGCAAGGAGTGCAGGCACTCTGAGTCAGGAGGAGCACCATAAGGAGCTGATGTAAGTCACTTACGTAGGGCTTTCCTTCTGGGTCTTTGTTTACCTTGGCCAATTATCTTGTTTCACCTTTGGCCAATTATCTTGTTTCTTTCTTCACGCTGGACTGGTCCATGGACCCTCCCCAAGATGCATGTGCAACTAAATGAATCCCACCTCAGAGGCCTATGGGTGTGTATCCACACTTATTATGGGCTGGGGTCCCCTCCGTTTTTGACTCTCAAGAAGCCTTCCTGCACATGTGCAGACAGGGAAGTCTTTGACTTCAGGAGAGGCCACTTTGTCTCTTTGCTTTAGCACAGCTCAGCTTTTGCCACTAGCTTTGTCCTTGGAGTGTCTGGCTGAAAACAAAGGCTCAGTTTTACTTCTCTTGACAAACACCAGGTGTTCAGCCCAGAGGCCCCATTGTCTCCTATGTCATAACCATCTCATCCTCTGCCATCCCCTTCTCCTCCTGCCTTCAATCTTTCCCAGCATCAGGGTCTTTTCCAATGAGTCAGCTCTTCACATCAGGTGGCCAAAGTATTGGAGGTTCAGCTTTAGCTTAGTCCTTCCAATGAATATTCAGGGTTGATTTCCTTTCAGACTGACTGGTTCGATCTCCAAAGTCCAAGGGGCTCTCAAGAGTCTTCTCCAGCACTGCAATTCAAAAACATCATTTTTTCGGCACTTAACCTACTTTAGGGTCCAACTCTCACATCCGTACATGACTACTGGAAAAACCATAGCTTTGACTATACAGACCTTTGTAGGCAAAGTGATGTCTCTGGTTTTTAATATGCTATCTAGGTATGGCATAGCTTTCCTTCTAAGAAACAAGTGTCTTTTAATTTCATGGCCGAAGTCATTATCTGCAGTGATTCTGGAGCCCAGGAAAATAAAATCTGTCACTGTTTCCACTTTCTTCCCTTCTATTTACCATGAAGTGATGGGAATGAATGCCATGATCTTCCTGGTTTGAATGTCGAGTTTTAAGCCAGCTTTTTCATTCTCCTCTTTCACCTTCATCAAGAGGCTCTTCAGTTCCTCTTCATTTCTGCTGTTAAAGTGGTATCATTTTCATATCTGAGGTTGTTGATAACTTCTCCCAGCAGTCTTGATTCCAGCTTGTAATTCATCCGGCCAAGGATTTTGCAAGATTTACTCGGCATATAAGTTAAATAAGCAAGGTGATGATATACAGCATGGTCGTACTCCTTTCCCAATTTTGAACCAGTCCATTCATTATGAAGGACAGGGAAGCCTGGTGTGCTGCAGTCCATGGGGTTGCAAAGAGTCGGACAAGACTGAGTGACTGAACAACAGCATTGTCTCAGGTCCGGTTCTAACTGTTGCTTCTTGATCTACATACAGATTTCTCAGGAAGCAGGTAAGCTGGTCCGGTATTCCCATCTCTTTAAGAATTTTCCACAGTTTGTTGTGATCCACACAGTCAAAGGCTTTAGCATAGTCAATGAAGCAGAAGTAGATGTTTTTCTGGAATTCCCTTGCTTTCTCTGTGATCCAAAGAATGTTGGCAATTTGATCTCTGGTTCCCCTGCCTTTTCTAAACCCAGCTTATACATCTGGAAGTTCTCAGTTCATGTACTGCTAAAGTTTAGCTTGAAGGATTTTGAGCATAACCTTACTAGCATGTGAAATAAGCACAATTGTATGGTGATTTGAAAATTCTCTGGCATTTCCCTTCTTTGAATTGGAATGAAAACTGACCTTTTCCAGTCCTGTGGCTTCTGCTGAGTTTTCCAAATTTGCTGACATATTGAATGCTGCACTTTAGCAGCAGCATCTTTTAGGATTTGAAATCGCTCAGCTGGAATACCATCACACCCACTAGCTTTGTTTGTTGTAATACTTCCTAAGATGAACTTGACTTTTCCTAAGACACCACTTGAGGATGTCTGGCTCTGGGTAAGTGAGCACACCATCATGATTATCTGGGTCCTTAAGACCTTTTTTAAATAGCTCTTCTGTGTATCCTTGCCTCTTAAATATCTGTAGAGCTATAAACTCTACAGATATTTTAAAGATACTAAGGGGCTATTATGACAAGTTTATGCCAATAAATTGAATAGCTTTATAAAATAGACAAATTCTTTGGAAAAAAACTACAAAGTTCATTCAAAAACAAATGGATATTCTGAATAGCCAAATGCATTGAGGAAATTAAATTTTAGTAAAAATAAAATCCTCCTCACAGAGAAAAACTCTAAACCAAAAAGGCTTCAGTGATGAATTTCACTAAATACTTAATAAAGAAATGATACTAATTCTATAAACACTGTTCCAGAAAATTGAAGAGGATGAACCATTTCCCAACTCTCACACCAAAACCTTACCCTTACACCAAAACCAGATAGGGATATTACTTGAAAACTACAAACCAATATCTCTCTTGAATGTAGAGGCAAAACTTCTAAACAACATTTTAGCAATTTATAAAAGATATTACATTATGACCAAGTAGAGTTTATCCCAGGAGTGCAAGTTTGGTTTAACATTTGAGAATCACTCTGTGCAATCCACTATATTAACAAACATATATATATATATATATATATTTCAATGGATACATTTAAAGCATTCAAGAAACTCCAATATTGATTCTTGATTTTTTTTTTAATTGCAGCAAACTATGAATAGAAGGAAACTACCTTTACTTGACAAGGAAATGTACAACAACCCACAGCTAACATTGAACTTGATGGTGAAACATTGATTGCCTCTAAGATCAAGAATAAGACAAGCATGTCTACTCTGCCCATTTCTATTTAATGCTGTTCTAGAATGTCTAGCCAGTGTGATAAGGCAAGAAAAGTGACTTAAAAACACCCGTATCAGAAAGGAAAAAATAAAACTGTCTTTGTTTATGGATGACATGATTTCTATGTAGAAAATCCGATAGCATCTACAAAAGCACTTCCAGAATTAACAAACAAAGGGAATAAGGTTGCAACTTTCAAAACCACTATACCAACAGGAGTTGTATTTCTATATTCTATCATTGAATAATTGAAAATTTGAATAAAACATACCATGTACTAGAAAATATGAAATTCTTAAGAATAAATCTGACAAATATATGTAAGATCTGTGCCCCCAAAACTACAAAATGGTAATGAAAGGCATTAAAAGATCCAATTAAATAGAGAGATGTATCATGTTCATGCATTGGACAAGCCAATATTGTTAAGATAAGAATTCTTCCCAAATTGATCTGATGATTTCATGAAATTTCAATCAGAAGGAAAGTTTCATTGTGGAAATGGACAAGCTGATTTTGAAATTCATATAGAAATACAAAGGACCTGGAATAGCCAGAATACTTTTGAAAATGAAGATCAAAGTTGGAAGACTAACACTCTCTGACATCAAGTAATCAATATAGTAATCAATACAGTGTGGTATTGATGTTAAGATAGACAAAAAGATCAATGGAACAGAGCAGAGAGTGTACAAATAGACCCACACATATGTGGACAACCAATTTTCAACAAAGATGCAAAGAGAAATCAATGAGACAAGGGAAGGTTTTTAATAAATGATGGATAATTGGATATTCATAGGCAAACAAGTGAGTTTCAATCCACACTTCTCCCTAGATACAAAAATTAGTCACAGACCTCAAAATGGATCATAGACCTAAAATGTAAAACTTAAAATTATAGAAGAAAAGGAAAAAAAACATTGTGACCTTTGCTGAGGTCATAGATTTCTTAGAAAAGGTGTCAAAAACATGTTCCATACAAGATCAAAATTGATCAATTGAGCATCATCAAAATTAAGGACTTCTGGGAACTTCACTGGCAGTCCAGTGGTTAAGACTTTGATTTCTAATGCAAGGGGCATGAGTTCAATCCCTAGTCAGAGAGCTAAAACCCCACATGCTTCATGGCCAAGAAAACAAAAGATAAAACAACAAAAAAATATTTTACAAATACTAACAAATATACAATAAAAACAAATTCAATAAAGACCTCAAAAACGATCCATCATCAAAAAAACTTTTAGAAAATTAAGGACTTCTGCTTTTTGAAAGGTTCTGTTTAGAGAATGAAAAGGCAAGCCACAGACTGTGAGAAAGTATTTGCAAATCATAACTCTGATAAAGGAGTTGCATTCAGAATATGTAGAGAACTCTCAAAACTTAATAATAAAAACATGGGAAACCCAATTTTAAAAGGAGCCACTTAACCACTGGACCACCAGGGAAGTCCCTAAGCCTGTGTTATTTCTCCTCTCAGCCTTTTGTGGCTGTGTCTGTGCTTACCTGCCCCTGAGTGACATATTTATCCAGACCACTGTCCACCAGACTCTGTCTAGGGAAGCAGCACTAAAGGATAGAGATTTGGTATTGGTTGAGGAGGAGGCTGGAAGGACCAGAAAAGATCTTTCTGGGGCCCTGCTGAGTCCCACACTAGAGGTCTACAAAGGAAAGTCAAAGGCAAGGCAGAAATGATGGGATACCAGGGAATAGGCAGGGCAAAAACAGCAGAATCCCAGGAAGCCAGTAGATCAGAGGTGCAGGGACCCCAGGAAGCACAGGAGCTGGGCCTGTGTATCCTGGTCCCAGCCTATAGGGAAGTTCTCTCCCCTCCCTAGGGGTGCTCACCCTGGTCTACAGGCCACTGCCAAGCCCCTGGTACTTTGCAGTAAGGCAATAAGTTAGAAGGATGAAACAGATGGGCTCTGCACTCCAATCTGCCTGGACTCTACTCTCAGCTCTGTCCCTCCCTGGCCGTGTGATGGACCTACCCAGCCATGGTTTAATTGCCCCTCTATAAATTGAGGCTATTGACAATGCAAGGCTGGCAGGATGAGCCAATGCACATAACAGCCTCTGAGCAGCAGCCTGGTCCCAGTCAGGACCCAAGATGCCTTGTTGTTGCTGTGAACAATTTCCCAGATGCTCCCGGAAACAGAACCCTGGATTCAAATCCCATCTCAGCCACATGGTACCTGGTGAGTTGGGGCAAGCTGCTTCTTCAACTTGAGCCTCACATTCTCATCCATAAAATGAAGGCTATACTATCTACCCTAAAGTATTGTTGGGACTTCCCTTGTGGCTCAGCTGGTAAAGAATCCGCCTGCATGGGTTGGGAAGATCCCCTGGAGAAAGGAAAGGCTACCCACTCCAGAGTTCTGGCTTGGAGAATTCCATGGCCTGTATAGTCCATGGGGTCGCAAAGAGTCGGACACCACTGAGCGACTTTCACTCACTCAAAGGGTTGTTGGGAGGGCAGAATGAACTAAACTGCTTTGAATAGGGGCTGGCAAAAGAGTGAGGGCTCAGCCAATGAGGAGCATAATGATTTTCTAATCATTAGCTTCTCAGCTGGGGTTTGGTCCCCACATCCCCTGCAACCCATGCTCCACCCCACGTCTGGTATCCTTACACCCCACCCTCAGCTTCCTTCAGTCATTGAAATTTATAAAGAGCTTTCAGTTCAGGTCTCAGGATACATGACATGGTGGAAAGACCTTGAACTTAGATTAAGCAAGACTGTGTGACCTTCAGCAAGTTATTTAACCTCTCTGAACCTCACTTTCTTCATCTCTACAGGAGACGTAATTATGCAGCTATATCAAGGGGCCGCTGTAAAAATCAAGTGAGATGATATATACAAAACGCCTGGCACACAGCAGGCACTCAGTAGACATGAGTTTCTCCCCGACCCCATCTTCATCTCCCAGGCCTCCACAAGGGCAGTGACTAAATCTGATTCCATCACACAAGTGCCCGATCTGCAGTGGGTCCCCAGGAAATATTTTCCAGGTGAGTTATTCACTGAATGAATATAGTGAGGCCTAAGAGAGAGGCCACCCAGATTTCTCCCCCAGCAGGCCTGCCCGAGTGGCTGACAAATCTATTATAGATGCCTCACATCTCGATAAATATTTCAATGCAAATAAATAAAGGATGTCACGGGCCTCTCAGCGAGCGACTCTTTGCAGCTCACTGCACACAATGTCTATCCCTGATTCCTGCCCAAAGTCAAGGTGTCCCCTGGGATCCTTCACTGACTCTAGCCGGACGCCATGTGTGCCAGCGTGGGGGCACAAAGAAACAAGGAAGCCGGTTCTTGAGGAAACGGAGGTCTCTTCTCACTCTGGGGTGGCCTGGGGTCACAGGGGAAGCCAAGTTTCTGTTCCATGGGAGCCTACACTCAAGTAACCTCCACCAGCCCATCACTGAGGGATGCCCGGGATTATGTTCATGTGTCCAGCCTGGTCTGTGCCAGGACAAGGGGCAACTGAAGGTCTCTTCAAAGGAGCTGGTTAGGTGGTGAGTCGGGGTCATCTTCCAGGCTCATCTGTACTCCAACCCCTTTTCCTTCCCAAAAAGGAAGGTCTGAGCCTCACAGCCATTTGATTCATTCATTCATTCACTCGTTCATATGTTCAAAGAAGGTTATGGGCCCCTGCCACATGCAAGGGCCTAAACACATGGTGTTGGTAAGGCAGCCAAGTTCCCCCACGTGGGGGACAGAATTCTAAGACGGCGGCCCGGATTCCTGCCCCTGCGTACGTGGTCTGCGTAATGACCGCCCCGGAGTATGTACAGCCTTGAGAACAGAACGGGATTTCACTCTGTGACCGCGTTATGCTCTACAGCAGAGGTGAAGGACTTTTTTTTTCAGATATAATTAAAGTCTGAAATCAGTGAATTTTAGTTGATTTTGAGTTAATCAAAAGGGAGATTATCCTGGGTGGACCTGACTGAATCAGGTGAAAAGTCTTTAAAAGAATGACTGGGCTCTTCTTTTAATTATTAGTATATATATTTTATATGGGAGAAGGCAATGGCAACCCACTCCAGTGTTCTTGCCTGGAGAATCCCAGGGACGGGGGAGCCTGGTTA
>NW_011495034.1:19851236-19893097 GCF_000754665.1 Bison bison bison | reverse complement strand
TATATATATATATATATATGAGTGTGTGTGTCTGTGTGCGCGTGTGTGCTCAGTTGCTTCAGCCATGTCCAACTGTTTGTGACCCTATGGACTGTAGCATGCCAGGCTCCTCTTGGCCATGGGATTTTTCAGGCAAGAATATTGGAGTGAGTTGCCATGCCCTCCTCCAGGGGATCTTCCTGACCCAGGGATGGAACCTGTGTCTCCTGCATTGGCAGGTGGGTTCTTGACCACCAGCGCCATCTATATGTTGGCTTGAACTGGGGATCCCTGCATTGGAACCTCAGAGGCTTAGCTGCTGGACCACCAGGTACGTCCCAGCTGGGCCCTTCTTGAGGAGGAATGATTTCTCCTCCAGCTTTGAAGAAGTAAGCGGCCAGGAGTGGGAGGGGATACAAAAAGGCCATGTGACAAGGAACTGTAGGTGACCTCTTGAAGCTGAGAGCATCTCCCGAGCACCCCCAAATCCTAGCTGACAGCCAATGAGAAAGGACTTCAGGCTCGCAGCTTCAAGCATCTGAGTCCTGCCAATAATCACAGCATCATGGAGCCTGCCTGCCATCTTGAACACAGACTTGTGAGACCCTGGGCAGAGGACCCACTAGGCTATGCCCAGTGTTCTAGTCCAGGGCAACTATGAGGGTAACAAGTGCAAGCTGCTGACTTGCACTTATGGTAACTTTTAAAGCAGTGATAGAAAATTAATACATGGTTCTTGTGGTTCTCAGAGTCTGGGGGCAGGGGGGTGACAACTCCAGCCTAGAAGGGCTGGGGCCAGCACAGGGATGAACCGGGAGGCTGGGGATATTCCAGTGGAGACCTGGCCAAGGAGTCATGGAGGAGTCAGGAAGGCTCTGGGGTGGGGGAGTGGGGGAGGGGGAGAAGGAAGGGGAGGATGAAGAGGAGGAGGAGATGGGAAGAAAGAAGGGAAGGGGAGGAGAAAGTGGGTTTCAGATGCACGGAGCAGTAGGTCCAAAGGCCGGAGTTCAGCATTTCAGCTGGTGGCCAGTAGAATAAGAGCAGGTAATATTCCATTGTATAGATGTTCCACATAATCTTTATCCATTCCATAAAGAGGAATGAAATTGAGTCTTCTGTAGAGACATGGATGGACCTAGAGACTGTCATACCAAGTGAAGAAAGTCAGAAAGAGAAAAATAAATATTATATATTAATGCATAGATGTGGAATCGGGAAGAAGAAAAAAGGTATAGCTGATCTTATTTACAAAGCAAAAGTAGAGACACAGATGTAGAGAACAAAGGTATGGATACCAAGGGGGAAAAGGAGGTGGGATGAATTGGAGTTGACACATACACACTGCTGATATTATGCATAAAATAGAGAACTAATGAGAACCTACTGTATAACACAGGGAACTCTATTCAGCACTCCCTGTGACCTTAATGGGAAGGAAATTCAAAAATAGGGAATATATGTACATGCATAGTGGATTCACTTAGCTCTACTGTAGACACAACATTGTAAAGCAACTATACTCCAATAGAAATTAAGAAAAGAAGAATAGAAGGAGGTGAAAAGAGGGCATAGCAGAGCCTAATGGGAGGGGTTTCAGAGATCATACCCAGACATTGGGACTTCATCCTGGAGGAAATTACATGCTCAGACTGAACCTTTAGCAGACCCCTCTGGCCCCTGGGTAGGGGGGAGGTTGAAGGGGGCAACACTGAGGCCATGAGACCAGTTAGGAGACTGCTGCCAGTTCAGGAGAGAGAAGAGTGGCTATTGCATATCTCAGACCCAGGCACCGTGTTTCCTTACCCTCTGTCTGCTGCTCTGGGCCCAAAGATGAATGTTTAATGGACATTTCAAGGGGCCAAGAAAGGCCACATTCCTGGAGGATTCCTGGTCCCAGCAGATGTGTGAGATGGACGAGGGGAGGCTTGGCCAGAGCCAGGGCTGGGCAGGCAAAAGGAAGTCAAGTGGGCGTGTCTTTAGGCAGCTTCAATAGTGGGAGAAAAGTCTGAGCTTCGGGAGAGTGGAACACGATTAAGAACAGGGACTCCTTTTCTGTCTCAGCTCTGTTCTACACTGTTCCAGCCCCGCCCTCTGGCACGCTCTCTGCCCAGGGTTAACAAGGTGACAGCCAGTGGAGGTTCTGGAACCTCAGTGCACAAAAAGAAACTTTCCTCCTTTAGTTCCCATCTGAGGTCATGGGACTTGGCTTGAGATTTATGTTAACCCAACAAGGACCACATGGAAGTGGGTAGGGTTGGGGATGTCTTCAAAAGAGAACAGAGTTACTCAAAGAAGAGGGAATGGATGCTGAGCCCCACAAAGAATAGCCATCCACAAAATGGGGCATTGCCAGTCCTCCCGGGCAGTCAAAAGAGCCTTGCTAAATATCAGGTGGTTCTGAGGCAAATAATCTGCCTGCAATGAAGAAGACGCAGGTTTGATTCCTGGGTCAGGAGAATCCCCTGCTGCTGCTGCTGCTGCTGTTGCTGCTAAGTCGCTGCAGTCGTGTCCGACTCTGTGCGACCCCATAGACTGCAGCCCACCAGGCTCCCCGTCCCTGGGATTCTCCAGGCAAGAACACTGGAGTGGGTTGCCATTTCCTTCTCCAGTGCATGAAAGTGAAAAGTGAAAGTGAAGTCGGTCAGTCGTATCCGACTCTGAGCGACCCCATGGACTGCAGCCTACCAGGCCCCTCCATCCATGGGACTTTCCAGGCAAGAGTACTGGAGTGGGTTGCCATTGCCTTCTCCAGAGAATCCCCTAGAGAAGGAAATAACAACCCACTCCAGTATTCTTGTCTGGAGAATTCCATGGACAGAGGAGCCTGGTGGGCTACAGTTCATGGGGTGGCAAAGAGTCAGACATGACTGAGCAACTAAACAGCAACAACAACAGCAAAAGATATGTCTTCAGCACAGCAGCTAGCAGTCTTAGTCTTCTCTCTACCCACTGAAGCTCTATCCCTTGGTTGTCTTTATGCCTTTATGTATGGAAGCCCCGGGAAGTCCCCCTAGAAGTCTCTCCTCTATCCTGTTTGCTTTGCTGCACTGCCTAGAATTCGACCCTTTGTAATGAATGATCTAGAATAGTGAAAGGGGTTCATGAATGCTTGACATAAACACATCTAACCCCATGAGGTATGTACTATTATTATCCCCATTTTACAGATGAGGAAACTGATACACAGAGAAGCAGGAACATTCAAACCTTGATAGTCTGGCCCAGAGTTCATGCTCTTAACCACCACACCACAGCTCCTTTCATCAAGTTTATAGAACAAGATATTAAGTTGCTGTCTGCCCATAAAGACTGACAGATAGACTGCCTACCCTGTTTTAAATTTCCCAACTAGGAGAGACAATCATTATGGGCCCACAGGAAAAGCTCATCCATCCATGCACCCACCCATCCATGCATCCTTCCACTCATCCATCCATGCACCCACCCATCCATGCATCCATCCATTCATCCATCCATGCACCCACCCATCCATGCATCCTTCCACTCATCCATCCATGCACCCACCCATCCACCTATCCTTGTGCCCATGCATCCATTTATACTTTCTTCCTCTTTCTCTTTATCCTCCCTTTCCTTTCACCCTCCCTCCCTTCCTTTTTTCCTTCTTTCCTTCCTTCATTGACAGACTATTTGCTATGGCTTTCCTGCATGTCAGGCATCCAGAGTGGGTGCCCAGAATGGGGTCAGAGGCCTGGGGAGGGTCGGGGGTGGCCTGGCTACTGGCTCAGACAAGAGAGAGTGCAGAGCTCCCCTCCTCCTCCTCCGAGACCCCAAGTCTCTTATGTACAACTCAAAGCAAAAAACCATGCAGAACTTCAGGATGGAAGCAGTTTCTCGAAACTGGGACTACTAGTCATTCCCTAAGTGTATCTGCCAAACTGGACAGACAGACAGAAAGACAGGCTGTGACTGCGAACAGATGCAATTATAAGCTAAGCCAACAACCCATCGTGCACACTTCCGGAAACACAGTGAGATCTGGGGCGTCAATTATTTAAACCCTAATTAACATAGCTCTGCATGTCTTTTTTGGGGGGCGCACTCAGAACACACAGCATTGTTATCGCGGAAGAAAAGAGAGAATGAAATATTGATGGGGGTCGGCTTTGTTCTCTGCTCAGCAAGAGCAAGCCGGTTGTAGGAAGCGGATTCCCGCCGTTGCAGCAGCTTTAATTAGGAAGGTCGGTGGCTTCTCCGGCGTCTTGGATTCCTTTAATTTCCACAGAGGGAAGCGGCTTCTGAATTTTATTGAACACAGTTGAATTTTTATTTTCAAAAATCAAAACAGCAACAGTTCTTGGCATCTGTTATGAGCGCTGGGTGTTATTTGCTCTTTAGAGATAAAGTTGTTTTTATACTGGGAGAGAGAGAGCCAGGGAAAACGGGGCCGAAGATTTGTCCTGGGAAAGATACTCGACTGGGAGAGGGTAGTCAGCAGAAAAATAAACCTCTACTCGACCCAGCTCGGCCCCGGGCTCCCCAGCACTCTGGCTGGCCTGAGAAATCCATTTGACAGTGAACAGTACGTGCCATGTTTGAGGTAGTTAACTCTTGGGGCACTGGAGTCTGATCTGGTTCCAGAAGTTTCTGACACAGGAAATCAAGTAGGGAGAGGTCACTGAGGCCCTAGGGATGGGAGGAAGGCCAGGGTAGATCCCTGGGAGGAAGGGGAAGCGGGGGCGGGGGGCGGGGGGGTGGAACTGGGGTGAGGGGAATAGAACAGAAAACGGGTGCCAGGGAGGACAGGCTCTGAAAAAAGGGTCCCCACTGGCAACCTCAAAGGCCAGAGGAGCCTCTAAATGCTTGATCCCAGGTCAAGGGGATGGGAGGTGGGAGAAGATGCCTTGGAGAAAGGCTCAGGTTTAAGTGGCATCTCTCCTTCCACTTGTCTTTTTCGGTCGTTGGATGGTGGGTTCACTCTTTAAGCATGTGCCACGCATGTCCTAGAAGCCAGGCATCTAGCAGGCAGTAGGGGTACAGAGAGACAGAGCCCCTGTTGCCACCCAAACAGGAAAACCACCAAGAGCAGTAGTCCCATGGGATGGAAGCGGGGGCAGAGTGGGCTCACTCACTTCAGAAGTGATGTGTGATAGGAAGAAACGAAAAGAAGGAAGGAAGGAGGGAAGAAAAGAAGGAAGGAAGGAAAATGTATTTCAAGGTAGAAAGTAGCAAAGAGGACATTCCAGGCATGGCCTCTGTAAAGGTGAGTGCTGGAGGTGGGGGAAGGCGGTGAGAGGGCAGAAATTTACTGGAGTTGCAGCAGAGGAAGCAGATGAAAATGAGGTCTGTTCCGGTAACAGGGTCTCTGCGGACTCAACCTCAGGATGCAAAGCAGACAAACCAGCCCGAGAGCTGGAGCAATTCTGCCTGAACCTCAGGGAGCAGGGTTCATGGTACATGACCACTCACTGAACCCCGGTCACACTCTGCAGGCAGGTCTAAGTCCCCTATAAAATGATTATGGGCTGCAAGGAACAAAGGTGTGGTGGCATGAAATGAGGTCTTTTTTTTTTTTTATACGTTTTTCAATGTTTCTTTTTTTTAAGTTTTAAAATATTTCTTTATTCATTTGGCTGCATGAGGATCTTCTTGGCATCATGTGGGATCTACTGTTGTGACATGCAGTTTCAGTAGTTGCAACACACAGGCTCTCTAGTTGTGGCACACAGGCTTATTTGCATGTGGAATCTTAGTTCCTGGACTAGGGATTGAACCCGTGTCCAGTGCATTGGGATGAAAATTCTTAGCCAGATCACCAGGGAAGTCCCAGGGTCATTTCTTTAGATACAGGAGTGTTCCAGTTGCAATTAAGCTAGGCTGGAGCATTTACTCAACAAATATGGGGCAGGCTAGTGTAGCAGAGGCTGCAAGAGTTTCACCCACAATCCCTGGGATCCTTCTCCCTCCTTGCTGCACACTGGAGTCCAGCTCTGGGCATGCTAAAGAGTCAGCACCTGACTCTTTCTGTTAGATAAAGAGTCAGCACCTGACTCTTTCTGTTGGATAGCCCTCAAGTTGCTGAAACACACTTTACCTGCATGTACAGAAAGCCAGAAGTGCCTGGACATTGACATCCTTCTAGAGCACCTTGGTGGATGTGGGTTGTAAAGGCTTTGCTCTCCTCCACCCTTAAGCAGGACAACTCAAATGAATGACACGCTATCTCCAGCTCCAGGTCCCCTCTCTATGACTTTGTTGACACACACCTTCTCTCGGCTTCCTTCCTTTTCCTGTCCTACTTCTCTACTCCCTATGGATTGTTTCCAGAAATGCTTCCTGAGGCATCACTTTCACCTGACTCCAGCTCAGGGTCTGACTTGTGGAACCCAGTCTTAACAGCCACCTGTGTGCCAGCCATTTTTTTTCCGCCCTGATGTCACAGTGTTAAATAAGTCACACCTGTGCATGTGCACGTGTGACTAAGAACATACCAAGGAATAATATAAGCGCTGGAGATGCAACAGAGAATGAAACCATCAAGTGCACCTGCCTGGAGGAGCTGACACTCTCTTGGGGAAGACAGTGAACACAGCATTCAATAAATGAGGCAATCAGGAAAGGCCTCCTGGAAGAGGCAACTTTGGAGTAGACACTTCAAGGAGTTGGGAAGGATGCAAGCCACTAAAATAATCCACATAAGAAGTTTAAGTGTGGTTCCAGGGAGAGGCAGTGGCAAGTGCAAAGGCCCTGAGGCAGCATATGATTGCTGTGTTCCAGGAATACCAAGGTAGCCAGTGTGGCAGGGGCAGAGTTCACAAAGGGAAGAATAAAGGAGAGGGACAGAGAGGTATGGGATGGAGGTCCTGCAGGATCTCTGCATTTCAGTCCACACACAGTCGTTTTTGTTCTGAATGTGGTCAGAACCAGCAGAGGGTCCTGTGTCAGTCTCCTGCAGAGCGATTTCAAGCCCAGCTGAGAACTGACCTTGAGAAGTCACAGGGACGTTTTGCTCAAAGCGGATTTGCAAAGAACGATGTCATTCAGGTAGAAACTGGCCTCTCCCTGGAAGGCTTTCTGCAGCAGCTGCCATGAGAACACAGCTCTCTGCATCTTGTTACACGCATGCACATAGACATTAAAGGCATCCTACCACACCCTCTCGCTGAAGCTGCTTTTTTTTTGTTCCCCTCACTCACTTGTTTATTCAGCAAGCACTCACTAGGCTCCTTGACACGTGAGGTGCTACTCTGAGATCAAGGCCACCCTGGTGAACAAGGCAAGACCGGGTCCTTGCCCAAGGAGACCTCACATTCTAGCAGCAGAAATGGATGATAAACAGATATAAAATATACTTCAGATAGTGCCAAGTCCTACAAAGAAAAATAAAACAGGTTAGACTAAGAGTTCTCAACTGGGAAGACTTTGCCCCCAGAACACATTTGATGATGTTTGGAGGCATGTTTGGAGTCATAACCTTTGGAGGGTAGATGCTCCTGGGTCTAATGGGTAGACCCAAGAAATGCTGCTAAACGTTCTAAAATGCAAAAGACAGCCTCCCCCAGTGAAGAATTCTCCAGTGCAAAGTATCAACAGTTCGGAGACTGAGGAACCCTGGGATAGGGGGCGGAGTCACAGAGAAGTATTGAAACCAGGATGGTGTGGTAAGCCAGGATGGTCAGGTTTCCTCCCCAGATGTTACCTCCACACAAAAAGGTAACATTTCTGCAGAAATGTGAATGGAATTGAGGAGTAAATGACAAGGCACTAGCATTTCAGGCAGAGGGAACTAGCCAATGCAAAGGTTCTAGACAATGCAAAGGGTGCAAAATACTTGAAGTGTTCAAAGAATACATGTAGATGTAGTCCATCCTTTTTAAAGACTTCAGGGTATTCCACTTTCGGAATTAGACACCTCAAGGAGCACAGATTTCAATCTAGGATCATTTCTGAACCTCCTCCTCCAAAACAAGCAAGGCATCCCTGTTTACCAGAAGGGCCGTGGCAACCCCAAACGGGCTCTAGCTAAGCTGGACATCCTGGTGGGAAAAGGGCATTTCCCCCTAAGATAAAACCCTTGACCCCTTGGACTTGGATCTGCAGCCCCTTGGTTAGTGGGTCCAGTAGCATCACCCCAACTCTCCATTTTATAGGGTCAACAGAGCCTCAAAGGTTTACAGGCAGTTTGGAGAGGGGCTGGCGCACCTGACCTCAGTTCCAAGACTGCCTCCATCACTCTTTTGCCAGCCAAAGAGTCCCTCCAGCCCCTCTCCGATTTCATAAACAAGGCTCAGCTCTGAGAATCTCTTTCTCCCAGGCCCACACCCTCTTTGCTGTGACATTTCCTCTCCCGCCTTGAGTCTGCCTCCCAGGGCCCAGCCTCGCTGGAGGCTTTGATTAAATATGCACCTCCTAATCTCATCAGAGGCCAGAAACATGCATATATGCAAATCAACATCTGCTCCTCTACTCGGGGAAGGATCTTCCCAGAGTGCTCTGGGAAAAGAAGCCCAACCCAGTGAACTCAGAGGGGAAGGCTCCAGATCATCCGAAAGTCACTTCGAAATCCCTAGGTCCCTGGATGGAAATTCACTCTCCATGTAACTGGAGGTTATACTTGACGGAGCCATAAAGAAGCAGCCCCATGTTCCACCTCACGCTGCCTCTCCCGAATCAAGCCTTTGCTGTGTCACAGGAGATGTGGCCTGGCCCCTGATCCAGGGGAGCTTGCCCCTCTGGCCGACAAGGGACACGGCAGCTAGTGGTCACTTCTTGCCTTTGCCGGGTGTCTCCATTGCTAACCTGAAGGCATCGTTTACCTGGAACATTACTGTATGTATGCTTAGGGCTCACACCACCACCTCAAAGTCTCTATGGCTTGAGACCATAACACTCCATTTGTCACCCGTGTGAAGCCAAAACAGTGACATGGAGTGAGGATGAGGTTCTTCCATCTTGTGGCCCTACCAGTCTCCAAGACCCGTGAGTCCTCCGGGTGGAGAATTGCACTGAGGCTTTGCGGGCGTGGCCAGGAAGTGACGCACATCACAAGATGATCACATCCCACTGGCCAGAACTTAAGTCACGTGATCCCTCCTAACTGCAAGGGAGGCTGGGAAATCAACCTGGTGGTGCTGCCTGGAAGAACAGGAGAAAGTGGGTTTTCAGTGTTCCGGAGCGGCCTCTGTCAGGGTCATTCTGTCACACAACTTCAGAACTGAAAGGGTCTTAGAGCACTGATTGGTTTAGGTCTCTGGTTTGTAAGCAACAGAAAGCAGTTAGCATTAGGAAATTCATGGGCAGAACAATCACCAGCTTGAGATATAGTAGGGGAGCCTGGGAAAGGCCAGCACAACTATGGGGTCACAGTAGGAATGACCTGGTGCGATGTGAGCCGTGCATGTCTTCAGCCTTGTGTCACTGTTTCCATAAAGTCCCCGTGAGACCACCTGGCTGGTCACACCTAGATCCTACACCTAGATCCTACTCTGACCACCAGGAGCAAAAGGGAGAGGAGAGGACTGAACTTGGCCTGTGGCTTCCACACAGCATAGTATCGCTCAGGAGTTTGTCATCCCACCCAAACGATGCCTCTGAGGGAGACGGGTGACTCTCTAGCAGGAAATCAGGGTGCTGACTTCAGGAGATGCGGCATTGGGACAAAGAAAGGTCTGTTACTGAGATCAGAGCTCTTCCTTGCAGGTGGGCCCACTGGAGATCAGAGAGAGGAAGTAAGAAAAGAGGCAGAACTAGATCCTGAGCCACCCATGGTTGCACTGATCACCTGTTTGGTGACAGATGGGATTTGACGCCATTTTCCTTTTCAAAACCTTTGAGCCCCAGGGTCTCTTTCCTGAGCCTTCTTCCTTGTCAGGGTCTGAAGTCACCTTGATTCTTCCTAGAGGAAACATGTCTGTTGGGAAATTAGCTATTTGGGGGTGGCCCATGTGGTGGGGCTTGGGAGGAGTAGTTGAGTAAGGACATAAGAGGTAAAACCACCTGTGGGAGAAATCACCAGATATAGCTTGTAAAACTGTTAAACTATAAAATCGCTATAAAGCTGACATTTGGGTTGGTGGTTAGTACCTGGGCCTCTCCAAGCTCCCTGACTCTTTGACCATATTATTTCAAAGAAAATGTATTTGTATGATTATATTCCAAGTGTGTGGTAGACATGACTTTTTTTTTTTTACTACCCAGCATCCTTATACCCTGGTACTGAAAAGAGCACCCCAATTTCCTTTAGGGAATTGCCCCTCTCCTGCAAAAGAGTCAGACATAACTCAGCAACATATTTATATATCTGTGTATGTGTGTACATCTGTATGTCTGCGTTACATATGCTATCACTACAACTGTTAAGTTGAACCACATGAAATTGATGGTACTGGACCATATTTGAGCTATAAAAATGGCACCTTCAAAAGTCCTATGTGTGCATGCATGCATGCTCAGTCACTTCAGTCATGTCTGACTCTTTGCAACCCTATGGACTGTAGCCTGCCAGCTCCTGACCATGGGATTCTCCAGGCAAGAATACTGGAGTGGGTTGTCATGCCCTCCTCCAGGGGATCTTCCTGACCCAGGGATTGAACCTGTGTCTCCTGCATGGCAGGTGGATTCTTTACTGCTGAGTCACTGGGTAAGCCCGTTTAGCTCTGTACCTATACCAAATCTGTATAATCTAGATCAATATTTCCTTCTCTTTCACACACACAAAAACACAAACATTCCCCTAATTCTGGATCTGGGACTATCGCTCATTCCCACCACCACCATCCAGAACCTGGCCACCCTGAGATAGAGAGGAAGCAAGGCCTTGGGGACCCGTGGGTCAAGGAGGCCCATGGATAGCTGCCCAGCTCTCCTGGCCTCAGAGTGAGCTGGTCCCCTCCACTCCGTCTGCTGACTAGGGGAGGCCCTAATTAACCAGCCACCACTCCCTCCGCAATAGAAGAGAGGGATCAATGGACCATTTGACACTGACTTGGGTTTGATGGGCAGGGAGGAGGCAGCCCACAGACGTTGGGCCCCAAGTCTGCATCCCCTGGGATGAACAGAGCCAGGGTGGTGGGAGGGCAGCCTAACCTCGCTCTGGGCTAGTCCAGAGTCTCCTGTCCCTCTTCTCCAAGGGGAGTGCAGCGTGACCACCCTGCTTCTCCAGGTCCTGTCTGCCTGTCACACTCTCCCCTCGTGGGCTTGGTTGGCCTGGCCTCCAGGCACCCTCCCCACTTCAGTCCCAGAGGCCTCTGGCTGCCCAGCTCAGCCCCCGGCCGCCCACTCTGGCCGCGGGGCTGTTTGTGGAGCCATCCCAGGCAGCCCCAAGCCTCTGTCTTCCTATTTAGACAAACAAACAAAAGCCGGTTCGGTTACCACGGGCGGGCTGTGAGGCATCCAACACAAACCGAAGCCGCCCGCCTGGCGTCTCCGGATGCCCTGGGTTCGGTTCAGGCGGTCCCAGGACATTTGCCTTCTTCCCGCTCTGGCCTCATTACCCGGCTCTCCTCGCCTCAGTGACACACGTCCCCAGCCCCTTCACAGAGTCTGTGTGAAACGGGGCCAGGCAACTCTTTGGCTGCAGAAGAAGGCTGACGTCCTAAATTCCCTGGGTCCTGGCTACAGCAGAGACTTCTTGTACCCTTAAAGCCCTGGAATGTCCTGCTCCCAAGGGGTTTGGAGCTAACCTGTCCAGCACCCATTTAACAGATGGGAAAACTGAGGCCAGAGAGAAGGGACTTTCCAAGGTTACACAGTAAATTTGAGACAAAACTTTTAAAAACCATAAGCAGGGTCAGAAACTACCTACCTGGTACAATTTGGGAGTACCTCCTGAAGGATGTTTTCCTCCATGGATTTCTTACCCTTCTTAGGGTAAAGAAGTTTGTGTATGTGCATGTGTGGGGGGGTGTATATGCATATATATATATATATGATTTTTAGAATATCATACACACACACACACACTGAATGAACATTTCTAGCAGTGTATCAGAGAAACTACTAGTAGAGGTTGGCTCTGGGGAGAACTGCAGAAAATACACAATTGTGGGCAGACTGACTTTTCACCATATGCTCTTCTAGATGATTCTTACTAGGTACATTTTCACTTTGCAATAATAAAAATAAGGGCAAACATTTACCTAGTCCTTACTATGAGCAGGTACTGTTCTTGGTGCTTTTTTGTGATAGCTCACTTCATCCTCATTTGCCCCACACCAGGGATATATAATCATCAGTATCCCCATTGGACAGATAAGCAGACTGAGGCATTGAGATGTTAAATAACCTACTCAATGCCACAGTCAGTAAATGGCAGAACTACAATTTGAACCCTGATAGCTCAGCTCCAAAAGGCAGGCCTGTCACCTCTGTATTAATCTACCACTCTATTAAAAGCTTTTGACAAATAAAATAGGAAGTGGAAAGGCAATTCCTGGGGTGGACAGGGAATGGATGTGATGTCAAGTCACACACAGCCTCCTCTGGGCAGACTCATCAAGAGACTCAGGCTCTGTTTCCCTGGAGATGGGGAGTGGGGACAGGGCAGGGCCCCCACCTGGGGTGGACAGGGAATGGATGTGATGTCGAGTCACACACAGCCTCCTCTGAGCAGACTCATCAAGGGACTCAGGCTCTGTTTCCCTGGAGTCGGGGAGTGGGGACAGGGCAGGGCCCCCAGCTCTGGGGTGCAGGGATGGAGGAGGGGAAGGGAGCTCTGGAAGCGTGGGAACAGAGAAGGGGGAAGAGAAAAGGGCTACATCCTCTGGGGCACAAGTCTGCCCAAAACCTGCTCATCTCCCTCCGTCTGATAGTCACAAGATAGGAATCAGGACTCCTACCGCAGATGAAGAAGGAATCCAGTTTTCAAGGCTGCTTCTTCAACAAGAGCAATAGGAAAACCTTGGTTCTGGTGCTGCTTCCTCAAACTTCTAACACTGGGATAATCATAATAATTCAGTCTGTTCAGTCACTCAGTCGTGTCTGATTCTTTGCGACCCCATGGATAGCAGCATGCCAGGCTTTCCTGTCCATCACCAACTTGCGGAGCTTGCTCAAACTCATGTCCATCAAATCGGTGATCCCATCCAACCATCTCATCCTCTGTCGTCCCCTTCTCCTCCTGCCTTCAATCTTGCCTAGCATCAGGGTCTTTTCCAAAGAGTCAGTTCTTCACATCAGGTGGCCAAAGTATTGGACTTTCAGCTTCAACATCAGTCCTTCCAATGAATATTCAGGACTGATTTCCTTTAGGATTAACTGGTTTGATCTCCTTGCAATACAAGGGACTCTCAAGAGTCTGCTCCAACACCACAATAATTAATACACAATAATGATAGCAATAATAATAATGTAGCTGTATTATGGCAGATTAAAAGTGGCCAAAGATTCTCTGACATCCTCCATGGAGAGGTGGGGTCATGTTCCCTCTCCCTGGACCTGGGTGCACCATGACTGCTGTAATGAAGACAGCATCGAAGAAATACTAGTTTCCAGCCCTTGTCTTGCCAAGACCAGCAGCTCCCACCTCCTGTCTTTGGGTATGATCACTCTTGGAGCCCCAAGCAGCCATGCGAGAATGCCAGCTACTTTTCTGGAGAGACCGCAGGGGTAGGGACAGGAGCCCAGAATGAGCCCAGTCTTTCCAAAAAATATGTGACTTAAGACATCTTAGATCCTCCAAACTAGCCCAGCCTCCCACTGAATAACACCAAGTGACCCCACTCAAGACCACTTGGAGCAGAAAAATTGTTCTGCTCCAAAAATGGGTTTTCCAGCTTGTGAAACCACCACCCGGGTCAGGAAAGAGAATACTGAAGCCCCTGAGATGCCTCCAGCCAATCACCACCCTTCCTTTGTCACCAGAGATAACCACTGTCTAGGCTTTTTCATGATGTTTTATCTTTCTTAAAAATTATTTTATCTTATATAAATACAGTATTTAATTTTACTCTTTTTTGAGCTTTCTAGGAAGAGAATCTACAGTATGCATTCTTTTGTGTCTTGTTTCTTTTGCTCAGCATCACATGCGTGAGATTCAACCATGTCGTTTCATATCCTGGTATCTTGGTTGTGTTCATTGCTGTATAGTACTCCATTGTATTGTTACACAACAATATATTGATCAGTTCTATTATTGTTGGACATTTGGGTTGTTTCCAGCGTTGCTCTCTTTGGTACAATGCTGCCATGCCCATTCTTGACCGTATCACCTGGTGAATAGGGGCTCACACTTCTGAATATGTGCCAGGGAGTGGAATTTCTGCATACAGTCTTTGCATATCTTTAACTCTTCTCAATAATTTTTTGTCCCAGCTTTCCCTCTAACTAGCAGCATCTGAGATTATGCTGTGAACTATACCTCATCCTGGGTTTAACTTGTATTTCTTTGATGGTTGATGAGGCCAACCACCACTTCATCTATTTATTGCCCATTTGGATTTCCTCCTTTGTAGAGTTCCTGTTTAAATTTTCTTCCCATTTCTCTAATAGCTGTATAGCATTAAAAATTTTTTCCAACGTTCAAAAATTGAGGGACTGTCTACAAAAATACAGACATCTGGTGACAGTAGAGAACAGAGACTCTCTGGCCACCGGGGGCTTGTGTCCCTGCTTGGTGATGATCCACTGGGGCTGAGCAGGGAGAGCCCCTTTAGTCAGTGTGGTCACCAGGGTCTCTCTGTGCCTCCTACTTCACCCATTCGTGTGCCATGCTCGGCTGGCACTTGTATTTGGGACTTCTGATTTAGTGTCTCAGCTGCTTTTCACCTAACCTGCTGTGGTGAGTTAACTGCAGGATTGTCCCAATTTAATTATGCTTCTTATAAAGTCTTCATCCTTGGATTGTCCTCTCTGCATGACTTGCTTTGGCCAAATGAGACAGTGGCACATGAGAGTCAAGCAAAGACTGGGAAAGCGTTTGAGCATGGGAGCTTATGCTCTGGCAGCTCTTGAAACCCTGCCATGCGGGCTAGCCTGTTGGGCAATGAGCACCTACTAGCAGAGAGGCCCCCATTATCCCAACCAAGACCATCATCATCCAGCCAGCCCCAGCTGATCCACTAGTTGACCACAGAGACATGAACAAGTCTGGTCAGGATGAGCCAAATCCAGCCTAGACCAGAAGAAATCCCCAGTGAAGCTCAGTCCAAATTGCTGTTATGCAGAATTGTGAGATAATAAAAGGTTGCTTTTAAAGCCATGACATTTGGGGGTGTTTTGTTACACAGCAAAAGCAAGTCGATACACTTGCCAATTGAGTATTCCACAAACCTCAGAAAAATCAGAGAGAAATGCAGGGAAGTACTTGGAGCCAGATTCCACATCTGCGTCTTCACATGGGGAAATAGCTGACACAGGATCCCCTTCTCCGAAGGTACTGGCTTGCCCTTCTCTGATGTCCCAACCCTACTCTCATCCTCCTTTACCCTCAGGTCCTTGAGGACCTGCTCTGTTGTGACCTCACCATCCTACAAAGAGCCCCGGCAATAACCCGGTATAATTGGTTAATATTTTCTCACCTTAATTAAAAGTCCAAATGGAAATATTGGCAGCTTAGGCCCTCATTTGAAAATTGAGCCCTATTCCCATTACTAGGAATGTCTAATTAAAACATCCGTTAAAAGTCCATAACGTTAAGTTAATGGGGAAAGCCAGGAGGAATTCAATCAGATTTTATTTCTGTAAAATTAATATTAGCAACTTAAAAAAAATGTCCCCAATGCTGATCGTTATTCATAAAAGCCTCTCTGAGCATTAGAATGGAAGTCTCATTTAGACAGTCTTAGATCTGGCTGGACTCAAATGGGATTTCAGCAGAAGACAAAGAGCCGATGTGCCAAATCCTGAACTGTGAAGATGGACCTTTCGGCTCGAATCAAAAACTTCCTAATAGTCCTAACTTGGGAGGCTCCGGGCTGGAAATCTGGACACGGGGATTCTAGCTAGGGGCTTTAGCCGAGCCGTTTAACCTCTTTGGATACAGTTTACCCTTCTGTCAGATAGGGTTAGCAATTACACTTCAGACCTGCTATTTCACAGGTGTGTCTTGAGGCCGTAAGATAATAGTGATGAAAGACCTTTGAGGAAATAAACTTGGCCTGAAGGGAGGGAAGAGGAAGAAGGCTGGATTGGAGCTACGCAACCTCTAGTCTACTTTGAGAGAGACTCATCTAGATCACACTGGGTATTCAGTTAATGGTTGTTAGGGCTTCCCTTATGGCTCAGCTGGTAAAGAATCCACCTGCAATGCAAGAGACCTGGGTTTGATCCCTGGGTTGGGAAGATCCCCTGGAGAAGGGAAAGGCAACCCACTCCAGTATTCTGTCTTGGAGAACTCCATGGACTGTATAGTCCATGGGATCGCAGAGTCAGAGACGACTGAGCAATTTTCACTTTTACTGTCTTTGGCAGCAGCTTAGGTATTACAAAGAAAATATATAATAACTTCTAGTTTCAGTTAAAATAAAAAGTTTCCTTCCCATTTAGAACAAACAAGAAATTTTAAAAGGTAAACAATGAAAAGAAAAAGGAAAGTCATTCTAAATTTTACTACTAAGAAATCACCATTTTTACATTAATGCATATTACTCCTGTTGTTTCACTCCCATATATGATGATGAACAATAGGTAGGTTGATAAAAAGATGGGTAGATGGATAAAAACAAATTATACAAATGGGCTCCTACCATACAGGCTACTTTAAAAAAAGCTATTGAATATATCAAGGCTATGGTTTTTCCAGTGGTCATGTATGGATGTGAGAGTTGGACTGTGAAGAAAGCTGAGTGCCAAAGAATTGATGCTTTTGAACTGTGGTGTTGGAGAAGACTCTTGAGAGTCCCTTGGGCTGCAAGGAGATCCAACCAGTCCATTCTGAAGGAGATCAGCCCTGGGATTTCTTTGGAAGGAATGATGCTAAAGCTGAACCTCCAGTACTTTGGCCACCTCATGTGAAGAGTTGACTCATTGGAAAAGACTCTGATGCTGGGAGGGATTGGGGGCAGGAGAGGAAGGGGGACGCTAGAGGATGAGATGGCTGGATGGCATCACCGACTTGATGGACGTGAGTCTGAGTGAACTCTGGGAGTTGGTGATGGACAGGGAGGCCTGGCGTGCTGCGATTCATGGGGTCGCAAAGAGTCAGACACAACTGAGCAACTGAACTGAACTGAACTTGAGTTTAATGGAAGAAAAATAAACTTGTGAAACTAAAAATATTGCTGAATATTTCATTTCAAGAGCTATTCATTCCTAAAAGAATAAAGGGTTAAGAAAAAAGATTGTGAAACAGTAAAGGTCTGGTCTAGTGCTATGGTCAGAATTTATCCTTCCCACCCACTTGAAGCATCTACTGAAACCTAACTCCCAAGCTATTAGGAGGCAGAGCTTTAAGGAGGTGATTAGTCATGATGGTGGAGCTCTCATGAATGGTATTAGCGTCCTTGTAAAAGAGACCTGTAAGAGCTCCCTCCCCACATCCACTGCATGAGGACATGATGAGAAGCCAGCAGTCTGTAACCAGGAAGAGGGTCTTCACCAGATCTTGATCCTACTAGCACCTTATCTTAGACTCCTTGGGCTCCAGAACTGTCAGAAATAAATTTCTGTTGCTCCTGCATTGCAGGCAGATTCTTTACTGTCTGAGCCACCAGAAAAGCCTAAGAATATTGGAATGGGTAGCCATTCCCTTCTCCAAGGCATCTTCCCAATCCAGGGGTTGAACCCAGGTCTCCTGCACTGCAGGTGGATTCTTCATCATTTGAACCACCAGGAGAGCCCACAAGCCTCCCATTCTATGGTATCCTGTTGTAGCAATCCATATGTACTAAGACATCTACATCGTAAGGGAAGCTTTTGGCTGCAAGTAATGGAAAAGTGACCTACTCTGGCTTAAGCAGTAAAAGAATGTATACATTTACAGAAACCTACTGTTAGGGAGCTTCTGGTCACTCAGTAAAGCAGTTCAGTGATTTCAAGGATTAGATTCCCTCTCATCTCCTCTCTGCTACCCCAGAACTGGCTCTACCCCAAAGATGGTTTCCTCCTGGCTACAGAACTTTATGGTGCTAAGAACAATTATTTACCAACCACCCCAAAGGAAGCTACCGTTAGTATTTTTACTTTATAGATGAAAAAACTGAGGCTCAGAGAAGTTAAGTGACTTGCTCAATCTCACACAGCTAGCAATGTGGCAGAGCTAGAATTTCAAAGAAGCAGTCTGGGATAGATTGCATTATTGGTGCTTATTTTTTTTGTCCTTGGTCATATGACTTTACAGTACTTCTCAGTAAAAAGGTGGAGTGTATTTCCCCATCCTTGCCTTTGGGTTGAATCATGTGACTCTCTTAGGCCAAGATCATGAGACAGAAGTAACAGTGTGCCAGTTTAAGTCTAGGCCATAAGAGGTTTCGTGTTTCCATTTTCTTCCCTTGTGAGAACATTCTCTGGCTAGCTCACTGGACCAAGAAAGAAAACAGACAAGTGGAACGAATTTCACAGATCTTTAGGTAAAGTACAGCTACTCCAGTTCCACAGCCTAGATCAGCTAATTCCTGAATGAACCACAAATACATAAGCAAACCCAGCTAAAAGTGATGCTATTTCAGCTTACCCAGAGAGGTATCAGCTAAATTAACTGCTATTTTTATAAGCCATGAGGTTTTATCAAAAACATTTTGTTGTTGTTGTTGTTACACAGCATGATTGTGGCAATGGCTAGCTGATACAGTCTGACTCCAGAGCCTGCACTCTTAACCACCATCCCACACTACCCGTATCTGGCATGAGCTTCACTTCCACTAAATGGAGGCTGTTCTACCTGAGTATGGAGAGGGTAGGGATTGAGGGAGATGCCTTGAAACCAGGCAGCAAGCCTCAGAAGGACTCTGGGGCTGGCTAGGGCCCACCGCATCTCTCAGTCTCACGGCTGTGTAACCAGGCAGTGTTTCATCTCTCAATTATGCATTGCTATTGATCCACAGGGCCTGCAAAATACTCAGTGCATTACAGTCCAGCAAGGCATAGCTCTGGCTTTATCTGGATATCGGTTTCTTGCTCTCCATCTCTCAAAGCTGGGCTGGCTTGTACTCCTGGAAAAAAAGGATAACACAGAGGGAGCAGACTGGTTACAACTGGTACCTCACCAGACCCAGGCCCAGAAAACAGCTGGGATAGAAACTCTGTGCCTTGCAGCAGGGATTGGCAGCATTAGGGCATCACCCTGTGCCCTGATGCCATGGCTCAGCCACTCACCCTGAATGGAGGTTTACAGCTCTCCTGACCTCCCCCTATTTTCTCTTGTCACTGAAAAAAATTCTGTAAGCTGTTCCTTGCGCTGGAGCTGTTGGCCACCTGATGTCTCAGGATAAGCTCCCTAGGAACAGACTGATGTGGGGATACTTATACAAGTGATTTTTGAGGACTCATTCCCAAGAGAACCTTAAAAGAGAGTGATGAAAGAAGAGGCAGGGGAAAAAAGTGAGCAAAGCTGTGGATTCTGCAAAAGTCAGTCCTCCGCCTGATCCACAGGGAGCTCTAGAGAGTGATGACATGAACTGTTCTTTCTTAAAGCAAGGAGTCTGGATTTTTGTGCCTGCACAGCAGTCATTGACTGGTGTCTTCCCCAACACAGAGGCAGGGGAACAAGGAATCTCTTATGCATTTCTGAGTGAAGTGGCTCCTCCAGCTGATGAGTCTCTGGAGAAAGGGCAGTTGTGGGCCATCAGAGTCCTGCTTACAGTGTCCAGAGTGGGTGCACCAATGATTACCACCCCCGCTCACTCCTCCTTGTCCTTCAGGATTCCACCTGAATGCAACTGAGACCCCAGGCAGCCAGATAAATAAACAAATACATATTTTAAATAAGAAAGCCTTGGCCTTGACTCCGTTCTGCCTTGGATGCAGACGTGAGTTCTAGAGAGTCAGCAGCCATTGGGAGCCTACGAAGCAATTGCACAAGATCCAAAGTCAACATGGGAATGAAGAGGAAACTGAAAGATGAGATGGACCTTAGGCCCTGATGACATCATGGAGCCAATCAATGCCTCAAACTGACACCTCCAGAGAGCTGGTAATGGGAGAAAAAGAAACCCCTATTCATTCAGATCACAATTGTAGGCTTTTCTCTTCCTTGAAGCTGGCATTCCTGACAAGGAGATTTTCCCAGACAATCTCTTAACTACCCTGTGGGGTGGCAGGGCCACGTAGCCGCGTGCCCATCTCATGGATACAGAAACTAGCATGGCTACATGGTTTCAAGCTGTCTTCCCTCCAGCTTGCTCGCAAACCCTAGATTTGCAGAAAAGACATGCATGTCATTTGGTCCCAGGCGTGCAGTACAAAGGGGCGGAAATATATTCTCCAAACAAACTGTCTCACTGCATCGTGTGGGTCCTGAGTTTGCAGGAATATCAAATAGCACTGAATTAGGCCATGGTTTGGGAAGCCCTGGCTGCCGCCCCACTGGTTCTTCTGGGGCTCCCGGGAGAGTGGCGGTGGGGCCAGCATTGGAGGGGGAACAGCAAGATGGGTCTCGATTACTCAATGGAAAGTGGCTTCATTCTGGGGAAAAAATACACCCCCCCAAAAAAAACCAAGATTATTAAAAAAAAAATGCTCTGTATTGCAGACTTTGAGCTAAATAAGAACCGCTTAAATCAATGTACAATAAGAAAGTGAGGGGATTGGATATAAATTCCCTGCCACAGAGTTCTGCCGACCCTCATGCGTGCATGTGTGCTAAGTTGCTTCAGTTCCGATTCTTTGTGACCCTATGGACCGTAGCCCACCAGGCCCCTCTGTCCATGGGATTCTCCTGGCAAGAATGCTGGGGTGGGGGACATATGTATCCCTGTGGCCAATTCATGTTATGTATGGCAAAACCCATCACAGTATTGTAAATTAATTATCCTCCAATTAAAATAAATTAATTAATTAGGAAAAAAAAAAGAATATTGGGCTGGATTGCCATGCCCTCCTCCAGGGGATCTTCCCACCCAGGGATTGAACCCTCTTATGTCTCCTGCATTGGCAGGTGGGTTCTTTACCACTAGTGCCATCTGGGAAGCCCTCTGCAGACATTCACTGTATCCCAAAGCCTGTTGTTAAAGTTGGAACAATTATCCGTGGAGCCCCAGGGCCCGAGCCACTTCCGGGTCTCCGCAGAACAAAGCTGCAAAGCCAGCTCCACGGATCCCCAAAGAGAAGCCCCTCGCTCAGAGGCCCCCAGCTCTGGGGGATAAATTCCTTCTCAGCCTGGGCTCTCCTCACCCTGGCTGAAGCCAGCTCCTTGGAGGAAGATGTGCTTCTGTCTTGCCTGAAGAAGCCACTCTTAGAAGCCAGGGGTCCCTCTGGAGGCAGTTCTGAGCTTCCTAGCCTGCTGAGTCTTTCTAGAGAGGATGTGATCCACAGAGGAGCTCCACACATTGGTGAGTTAATTGTATCTGCTGTTAAGCAATAAACCCTAAAACGTGAGTGGCTCCACACAATAGACGTTTTCTTGCTCACTCACACAGTAGTCTCAGAAAGGAGTGCCTGGGACCTAGATGGCTTCTCCTGAGTGACTGGAGACCAGAGCTCTTTCTTTATTTTGGCTTCAGCTTCCCTAGGGCCTTGCTGACCTCTCTGTGAATTCATGGATGACTGAAAAAAGGGAAAGCAACCCTTTTTTGGTTTCTTAGGAAATAGGAGCTAAATAACCTGTTTGAAGCCCCGCACTGTCCAACAGCTGGCTGGACGTGTCTGGATGTTCTGCAGGCAACCAAAAATGAACTCCTTCCTTGTCTCCACCACCTTCCCACTTACTTCCCCATCTATTGACAAGAGGCTCCACCCTGCGGAAGCCCTGGGGTCATCAAGAGGAATGACTGTCTCCTCGCTCCCCTGATCTCATTATCCTCTGAGCCTTACGTTCTTCTCCATCTGGATAGACCATCCCATCCACCACACACACCTGCATTGGTGGCTCTGCTTCCTGCCTTCAGCAGGCTCCTGGTTACGTTATATGCCCTTGAGGCCAGGACAGCATATCTCCATGGTGCTGAGTACAGGGTCTGGAAATGGAAGTGTTAGTTGTTCAGTCAGGTCTAACTCTTTGCGACTCCACAGACTGTCGCCCACCAGGCTCCTGTGTCCATGGAGTTTTCTAAGCAAGAATACTGGAGTGGGTTGCCATTCCCTTCTCCAGTGTTTCTTCCTGACCCAGGGATCAAACCCGGGTCTCCTGCATTGCAGGCAGATTCTTTGCCATCTGAGCCACCAGGGAAGCCTGAAGACAGGAAGTGATCCCTGAATACTGAACAAGGCAGAAAGCTTCAATATGTGCTGTGATCTAGGATGATGATACAATGAGTGTCTCTCTCACTCTCTATCCAAGAGATGACACAGCAACATTCTCAAGGAATCCAGCCTCTTAGGTTCGATTCCTGCCTCTACCACTTAGTAACTGAGGGTGTCACTTTGCCTGTCTAAGCCTCAGTCCGCTCATATGTAAAATGGGGATAAATGAGTCCCCACCTCCCTGGGCTGGTGAGAAGAGTGAGATGGTGATACAAAGCATTGACATGATGTCTGCAGCACTTTAAAAACACAGCGACTATTTACTCCCAGGTGGTCCCAGACATCTTCTGTTTGCCCCTCCAGATCCAATCTCCACTCTTCTCCACCCTGCTCTGGGATTTGAGAAACTGATGTCTAAGACAGGACCAAGGAGCTCCCTCACTCTCTTGCTTCTAGGTGGGTTTAGCCATTGGAAGTCCCAACACACACCAGAGGGGAAGGGGTGAAGCACACTGGGATATTTACTCCTCCAGCTTCCCCACCCTCGTCAGGTCACCGTGGGTTGTCTGCATGCCATGCTGAAGGCCACTGCTCCTCCCAGACAGCCCTCTTAATTCAGCCCACTCCTGGGTTCTGTGAGAGTTGCTTCTTTGCTTAGACCTTCACAGATACATCCCCAGGGGGCTGCCCTGTCCCTTGTCAGTGTCCTCAAACCATCCCACTCCTTTGTCCTTTCATTAACCTTGTCTTTTGTTACCTGTTTGGAATCATTGTCTGTTTCCTTTTAGGAGACACGCAGTCATCCTCAGTCATGTCTGATTCTTTGTGATCCCATGGACTGTAGCCCACCAGGCTTCTCTGTCCATGGAATTTTTCAAGCAAGAATATTGAAGCGGGTTGCCTTTTCTTTCTCCGGGGGATCTTCCTGACACAGGGATCAAATCCATGTCTCTTGGGTCTTCTGCATTGGCAGAAGTGTTCTTTACCAGCTGAGACACCAGGGAAGTGTCTCCTTTTAGGGCTCCTGACAAAGTCACTGTGGTTAAGCTTTATTTATTGTTTTCTGTCTTTCAAAATTTTTTCCTCATCCGTGATCGCAGTAGATTTTCCCTGAGGTGTGGCAAAACACACTTAACAGATGAGCGATCAGAAGCACAGAGAGGTAAACTGCTTTGCCCAAGGTCACGCAGCTAAGGAGCAGGGAGCCACGTGGGAGGACAGGGAACCATTACCATTTTCTCAGCCTACTTTCTTCAGGGCTAAACAGCACAGTGGATAACAGGCCTGCTTCCTCTTGGGTCAGGAAAGGAAACTTTTCAACACAGATAATCACAGGAACTGGGTGGTGGGAGAGGCTTCAGGCAAGAGCCAAAAAACAGTAAAGGATTCAGAGCTAGAGACTGAGTTTTTAATAATAAATAAACGTGAAGATCGGACTCTTTACATGGAAGGCTTGGGTTGCTGGCAGCCAGCGTGGGGTGCCCAGGAAGCCACCCACCCTCAGCCCTCAGGATTCTCTGGTTAGCATCCAAGTGGTCGGGGGGACAAGGTCTTGAAGGATGATCTTCAAATCCCAGTGGGGAGGAGCAGTGAATATTTTGGGATGCTCCTTTTTCCCATACAAATAAAAAGGCCCTTAGAAGTCATATCGTGTGTCTGAATTTCCTGACTGTATATTAACCCGCTTTCATGTGAATTATGTGATATTGTCGTGGGGGAAAGGAGCAGCTGGACATTGAATGAGCAGCCCTGGAATCAAAGAGGACCCACGCTGCGCTGTCACCTCTGCAGAGAAGCTCAGGGAGGGCAAGTTGCTCCATGGCACCCCACCTTCCCCAGGCCCACAGGGCCAGTGTGTTCCCAGAAGGGCCGGGGTGGGGGCCTGGCCCAGACCAGTGGTGGGGACTGGGGGGCGAGAGAGGGAATAGGTCAGATGCTCCATCAGAAGAGGTCACTCTGGAACTCAGGCTGATGGTTGCTAGGTTGACACGCAGTCCCAGTGAGAAATAATCTGATTTTTCAAGAGCAGCCAGAAACCCAGGTTTTTATAGGAAGCCTTCCAAGCTTTAAATATGAGGGACAAATTCAGATTTCTAAAAGATATTAAGCAGGCCAAGCAAAAGCCTCTGCAGTTTGCCTGTAGACAGACTTTCCAGATTCAATACATTGGTTGAGGGTGGGAGGGGGGGGAGTGTCTGCTTCAAGGCTGGGAAAGTAGTGTGACACTTTGATTTAGGCTGAAATTAGGCAAAGACCTTCACCCCCATCCTTTCTTTCCTTCTTTTTCACCCTCCTCAAACACCTCTCCCTAATGCATTCAGTTTCCTCGTGTGATGTGATGAACAGCAAGCTAGAGGTGTGTTATGAACTGAAAGTTTATGTCCCACAAAATCCTATACTGAAGCCTTCTCCCCCACAATATGGTTGTCTTTGGAAGTAGAGCCTCTCAGGAAGTAATTAAGGTTAAAGACAATCCTAAAGATGAGGCCTGATCATCCTATATAGGATCAGACCTTATAAGAAGAGACATCAGAATAGAACTACTATATTACCCAGTAATCCCACTACTGGGCATACACTCAGAGAAAACCATAATTCAAAATGACACAAACACCCCAGTGCTCACTGAAGCACTATTTACAATAGACAGGACATGGAAGCAACCTAAATGTCCATCAGTAGAGGAATGGATACAGAAGATGTGGTACATGTATACAATGGAATATTACTCAGCCATAAAAAGGAATGAAACTGGGTCATTTGTAGAGATGTGGCTGGACCTCGAGTCTGTCATATAGAGTGAAGTCAGAAAGAGATAACCAGACATCATATATTAATGCATATGTGTGGAATCTAGGAATACGGTACAGGTGATATTTACAAAACAGAAATAGAGACACAGACGTGGAGAACAAATGCATGGACATCAATGGGGTGCCTATGGATACTATGTATAAAATAGATAGCTAATGAGAACCTACTGTGTAGCTCAGGGAACCCTACTCCGCACCCTGTAGTGATCTAAATGGGAAGGAAATCGAAAAAAGAGGGTATATACGTACACGTGTAGCAGATTCGCTTTGCTGTACAGAAGAAACTAAAAGAACGTTGTAAAACAACTATACCCCAATAAATTTTTAAAAAAAATAAGAGACATCAGAGAGCTCACTTCCTCTCCCTGTGCACACACAGAGGCAGGGCCACGTGAAGACAAGGAGAGAAGATGCCATCTGTACACCAGGAAGAGAAAGTGGAAGTGTGAGTCACTCAGTCACGTCCAGCTCTTTGTGACCCCATGGACAGTAGCCCGCCAGGCTCCTCTGTCCATGGAGTTCTCCAGGCAAGAATACTGGAGTGGGTAGCCATTCCCTTCTCCAGGGGATCTTCCCGACCTGGATCGAACCCACGTTTGCTACACTGCAGGCAGATTCTTTACTGTCTGAGCCACCAGGGAAGCCCACACCACAAAGAGAACTCTCACCAGAAACCAACCAGGCTGACTCCTGACCTGGGACTTTCAGCCTCCAGAGCCAGGAGAAAATAAATCTCTGTTGTTTAAGGTACCCAGTCTGTGGTATTTGTTTGCAGCCCGATCAGACTAATGGAGGGTCCAAACCTTGGTTCCATTTGCTCCTATCCCAGAGATCCATGTTTCTAATTCAGGAATAGGCTTCCCTGGTGGCTCGGGGGTAAAGAATTCGCCTGCCAAGTAGGAAGCATGGGTTCAATTCCTGGGTCAGGAAGATCCCCTGGAAGAGGAAATGGCAACCCACCCCAGTATTCTTGCCTGGAAAATCCCATGGACAGAGCTGGTGGGCTACTGACCATGGGGTCGCAAAAGTGTCAGACACAACTTAGCAAATAAACAACAACAATCCACTGACGGGGATCGTGGCCACCTTGTAGGCTTGCTGATGGGGTCAGTGGTGGCCGTGAAAGGCCCTTTCGAGATCTGCAATGGGGTAGGAGCACTGCTCACCCCTGAGGGCCCCAACTATCTCAAAAGCATGTAGTGACTATGACTATCAGTCTGTATACTCAGATGTCCCTTAGTTTTGCAAAACTGGATTAGGTGTCTGTTCCTCTGGGTGGCAGGCCGTTCCAGTTTGGTCTCCTGTCTCACTCAGGGTTCAGCCAGGGCATCACCCTGGGTATTACCCGGAGGGAGGATTTTAATTCAAGACATTGAGAAATGGTGCAGTTCTTGAAAGGTGCTAGGGGGTGGGGAGAAAGCAAGAGTTGGGAAGGCTGCTGCTGACTTCTAGGAAATCTGGGCTTTCACAGATTGGGAGAAGCTGCTGCCTGTGACCTCAGCCACACATGGCCCCAGTGTGTGAGCTTTGCAGTAGGAGGTCTGGACATCCCAGGAAGTCAGTTGCTGCTGGTTTCACGATGGGAAAACCCTTGCTTCACCTCTCTCATCTTACTCAGGGGATCATAATGCCCATAATGCCAAGGTCTTGCTACCCAAGCCTTGAAGCTATACCATGGCTCCCAGAGCAGGGGCTGAAGATAAAGTGACAAGCCCTGCAACTTGGTCCAGGCTCCTGGTACAGCCAGAGAGCAACTATTTCTTGGTCCAGCCTCGGCTGGGAGGAGGCCAACAGGCATCCCTGGAGGGTACTTCTCTGCCATAGAGCTGAGGAGACCTCTTGCTTTGGAAATGATGGCCAGACCTTGTCTCTATTGTCATCTTCCTGGCTTCAGCCCTGGGCTCTCCAGCAAGCTGTCATTCAGGGTCTCTTGCAGAGTTTTTGCAGGCTTCAGAGGGTTTTCTATGCCTGCCCTTCACGTGTGTGGGCCATTTCCCCCAAATAGACGCGCTCCTCCTTTTTAGTACAGCAATCGGCAACTAATCCAGGTGGCTAGTTCAAATTTGCTGAGCCCTTCCTCCTTCCTCCTCTCTCTCTCCTTCCCTCCTTTAAAAAAAAAAAAACAAACCAACTTTTAGTCACCCCTTTCAGAGGCATGTGGGAACTTAGTTCCCCAATCAGGGATCGAACCCATGCCCCCTGCATTGGCAGAGCAGAGTCTTAACCACGGGACCACCAGGGAAGTCCTCTCTCTTTTCTTTTTAAAAATTTATTCTCCTTATCTATATGTCAATGTTTGTATTGAAATACAAATACCACATAACCTCTGGGGTCAGTGAGGCCTGGATTTGAATCTTGCTTCTGCCCCTGGATCTCACTAGTCTGCACTTGTTTCCTTACCCATCACACTGAGGGGTCATAGACCATGAGGTTGAAGGGAGAAGAGGTTGAGGGTGAAATACCACCACTTTCACTGGCATCTTCCTGGTGTTGGGTCCCCTGTGCTCTCAGAGCATAAGAGGACACGGGGGAAACAGCAGATACAGAATAACTTCTGTCCCTTTAAGGAACATCTTCACTCAGCTCTTTGTCACCATCCCAAGGCGTCTTGGCTTGACTGAGTCAGAGAGGCTAATGGGCAGGGACTTGGACCATATATTGATTGACCCTGCAGCATCTCAAGCCCTTTACAGGGGCATGGAGGGTTCTCACAGAATAAGCCACACAAATCCCACAGCCTTGAAATTCTGCTTTGCCTCACCCAGTAGGGGTCCTGGTCCCCTGGAGTCGGATGCAAGGACTGCATTCCCTGGCTCTGAGCTTAAGCTGGTTGTTATTGGATGCTCAGGCTGGTGTCTGCATGATAACCCCGGAGCTAGCATACTCGGGCAAGGGGCAGATGGGAAGGTCCCCAACATGAGTCTGTTGTCAGATGATGACTAAGCTGCCCTCATCGCCACCGGGCCTTGTCACAGTGGAATCATGTTTGTCAGACATGAATTGTAACCTTGAGGTTATCACATGGGTCCAGGGAAGGGATGCAGACAGTTTGCACCACCACCTTTGATCACTTCTTCTGGAGGCGTGGAGATAGGCAGGGCTAGGTGTCAGAGACAGATCTTTCCAGCTCCAGCTGAGGCAAGAGGCCAGACCCGGCAAAACCAAAGCTCACTGCCACAGTTCCTTTACAGAGAGGGTGATGGATTGAGACATATAATTAATATATGTCTATATATTTATATATAAAAACCCTTACAAATCACATCCCTCAAGCCAGGTCTTTAAATAATGGAAGACGGTAGATTACTGCTTTATTAGTCCCCTTCCAAAAGCTTATAAAAATTATCTTTTGCCGCTGGGAAGACATTTTTATCAGAATTTATGGCAACTCAGAGAGTCTCGAGATATCAGATTCAGAAACTAAGAAGCTTTCTGCGGCTCTTTCTGCAGCAGACAGACCCCGGTCTCTGCTCTCCTTGTAAATTAAAATCTCTAACATTATCTACGTTATGAAATAAGACACTTGGCTCTCCTATCTTGAGTCTGCTCTTTAATTAATATAGACTTGAGTAGTCGAAAGCTATAAATGCTTGTGACTCAGAAGAGTCGGTATGGGGTGACAGAGGGGGACACATGGAATCTGACGAGAGGAAAATTTAAAACACGCCCCTCCAGGGGCAAGGCTCTGACTTGGGGGTAAGCATTCCATTAACGGTGTGGGGAGATTTTCCTTGGCACGTTCCTGGCCACAGCTGGGGGTCTCTATGACTCATCAGCCAGGATCTTATATCTCCCACATTTAGGGCTGCTGAGCTGGGTGTTCCTTGTTAGGGAAATACAGGCTTTGCCCGCCAAGAGCTGGCATGCAGCAGAGCCTCTGAAGTGTGTTCAAGGATCAGTGATGAATCACACACCTTCATAACTGATCCACCATGAGATAAGTATGGAAATCCAGGGGAACCCTTTACTTCCATGGGTTTCCCTGGTGGTTCATCTGGTAAAGATTCCGCCTGCAATGCGGGAGACCTGGGTTCGATCCCTGGGTTGGGAAGATCCCCTGGAGAAGGGAATGGCTACCCACACCAGTATTCTGACCTGGAGAATTCCATGGACTGTATAGTCCATGGGGTCGCAAAGAGTTGGACATGACTGATTGACTTTCACTTTACTTCCAAGCAACATGATATTAACACAGCATCTGAGGGCTTGATCAATGGATTCAACTCATCAAACAAGATTCAGACAAGTCTAGATGCCCTCCTTTTCATTTTCCTAGTAACACTTTTTAAATTATCTTTTGCAGACATTCACAACAAATTATCTCATTTCTTTAGTTTCTAGATGATTTTCTAGATTGCTTTATTTAGATTTTATTATTTTTGAGAAATCTTTCAAAATTATTTTTGTGTTAACCAGGTTATTTTCTAGAGTATTTCATCTTAGGATCTCATTGTTATTTTCTAGATTAATTTAAAGTCTTAAAGTGGTTAAGACTTTGCCTTCCAACGCAGGGGGTTCAGGTTTGATCCCTGGTCGGGGAGCTAAGATTCCACATGCCGTGTGATACAGTCAAAATTTATTTTTTGTAAGTTAAAATTATTATTCAATTTCATCTTCACAAGATCCCCAGGAGAGGGCCTATGAAGATAAGTATTCGGATAGATATGTGAGGGAACTTAGACTCATAGAGGAGAAACAATTTGTTCAAGATTGCTCACCTCTTAAATGGCAGAAGCAGGTTTCAAGTGCAAGCCTCCAAGCCCAGGTCCAACACTCTTTCCCAACGAAGTCACACTGACATTAGATCTTCTTTCTAAGGAGTACTTCTCTTTTAAAGTAGGTGGCTTGCAGAGCAACAACCCCCAAGAGCAAATGTCTAAGGATGGCTTTAACCCTCTGCTTATCCAACAAGAGAAAATGTCAAAATACAGACTTTCTGACAGGCTGCAGAAAAGCAAAGATGATGTGTATGTGTGCACACTCAGCTGTATCCACCTCTCTGCAACCCCATAGACTGTAACCCACCAGATTTCCCTGACAATGGGATTTTCCAGGCAAGAATACTAGAGTGGGTTGCCAGTTCCTACTCCAGGGGATCTTCCTGACCCAGGGATCAAATCTGCATCTCTTGTGTCTCCTGCGTTGACAGGTACATTCTTTACCACTGTACCACCTGGGAAGCCTGAGGATAATTTAGGTGGTACATTTAAGATGGAGCTAACACAGCCCCCTGAGCCACACCAGGAAGGCTGGTCCCCATTGTTGAACCATCCTGGTGCCCAGGTCCTAGTGGAAGAAACTCGGACATCACTTCAGAAGAGCCTGCTGAGATGGAGGTGGCTACTCATCAAACAAGCCTCCTGGGGGATTCACAGGCAAACTCCATCTGACCTTGACCAGCACTGCCTGGCATCCGGTCCCACATCCTTCCCCAAAGAGGGTGTCGGGCATCCTTCCAGGATGGGCTTTTATTCCCTTTAATAGAGAAATAGGAAATGAGCCTTAAGAGAAAGTGAGGAGTTATTGCTGCATTTAATTGCTCTAAAAATATCTCAGAAGAGCTGGCTGTGAGTACCCGCCTCCCACCCCCAGAGCTGATCCAGTGTTCCAGGGAGAAGTGGCCAGACCCCAGATGATGCTCAAGAATCCCAAACAGCTGAGAATCCTGAGAAGGGCGGGTTTGTACCCGGCCAGCTCAGTAAGAAGCAAGGTCCAGATCTCTTGACCTGATGCAGCTTGGGCACTGCGAAGCTGCCAGGAAGAGGTGGTGTGAAACCTGGTGGGAGGGACCCGAAACAGCTCCCAGTCCTGTCTAGGCCCAGTTCACAGTGAGAGCCTGGGAGCACCTCTCTCACCTCCACTCTAGACCCCTGCCTCCTTCATCTGCAAGAAGATGGGGTCTTGTTCTTTCTACGGTGGCTTCTGTACTGGACATGGTTGGTGGCCTTCCCAGCACTCCTGCCTTTTCCTTCCTCCTGACAGCATGGGTCTTATTCAGGATCCCTCCATCCCATTTCTGGCTCCAGGAGGAAACTCTGGCTGATTTGAGCCATTCAACACATGGCATTCCATGGAATTCTTGTTGCTTTAGAGGTGGGCATATGTCCTGTCTGCTCGGAAATCCATCACCACCTTTGTGCCAATGTCCTGCTTCCCACCGGCTGCTCTCAGCCCCTGACAAACCACACTGAGACTGCATTGCTATCTATGACTTTTCTCCAACTTTCCTCTCCTCTCTCTTCCTTTGGCATCTTCTTTTCAGACTCTAACTCCTGGGGTACCAGGAGTGGCCTGAGACAACAGGTGGTAAGATGAGGATGCAGGACTGACTCTCCCAGCACCTGGTGGGAGAAGAGGATGCCCTTCTGGTCGGTGGTAGAGCAGGATAACCCCTGCACAAAGTGGCAGCTCAATTGTCAAAGATATTACTGGGACGACCTGGGAAAGCATACTAGTGGAGGTAGATGCTGAGGCCCGTGCGATGGTGCAGGCATTTGAAATATATGAGCTGAGCAATACCCACAAAGACAGCGGAGCTGGCTGGCTGATGCTAAGTTGTGCTGATCCCTGCAGCTTATGGGTGGATAATGCAAGACTGACAGTAATTCCCAGGCAGTTAATAGCAAGTGTGAGGACCAGAGGGCTTTGGTGGTAGCTCAGAAAGAGTCCTTTATCACCTGCCCGGGAAGGGTGGACACAGCTGAGCAGAGGTAGAGGGCTCAGTTTTAAGAACTGCATGACTCCACGGATGTCCAATGCAGCATCAAAGCAGTTCAGTGACGCAAAGGTCAGCACCCTGGTTGGGACAACCTGGGACCCTGAAGTATGGAACAGGGGCTCCCGGGTGGATGTCCTGGAGAAAGTGGATTCTACAACTCCCTTGGGCCCTCAAGGTTTGCAGAGGTGACCTGCACTTCCCTAAAAAGAGCTGGCACCTCTTCTGTGCTAGGAGATGCCACAAAGCATCTCCCCACCCAGGCAACAAATGCTTCCCCTGGGAAGCTGATCACTAAGGTGAAAGCCCACGTTAGTGCCAAGCCTGAGATGACAGGAAGAGGCTATATGGTTAAAGAATGTGAGAATTAGCACTGTGTCATGGCACAGGCAGCACCATGGGGCTCCTAGGCTTGGGCTTAAGTCATCTTGTTCAACATGGCTGGAATATAAAACTAGATAAACAAGAATTCACTGATCGAGGGCACTTTCTCGGGGCCTGAAGGTTTCACACCCCAGCAAGGACCCCAATGTGCAGGCTGAGTCGCTCAGTTGTGTCCGACTCTTCATGACCCCATGGACTCTAGACCACCAGGCTCCTCTGTCCATGGGATTTTTCAGGCAAGAATACTAGAGTGTGTTGCCATTTCCTTCTCCAGGAGATCTTCCCGACTCAGGGATCAAACCTGCATCTCCCGCATTGGCAGGTGGATTCTTTACCACTGTGCCACCAAGGACCCCAGAAAATGGGCCAAACTCACTACCAGGGTGGTTACTAGAAGCCTAGAGGAAACAGCGTCTCAGTAGAGAAATCTCTCAAAATTATTTTTGTGTTAACTGGGTTATTTTCTAGAGTATTTCATCTTAGGATCTATTGTTATTTTCTAGATTAATTTAAAGTCTTAAAGTGGTTAAGACTTCGCCTTCCAATGCAAGGGGTTCAGGTTCGATCCCTGGTCAGGGAGCTAAGATTCCACATGCCATGTGACACAGCCAAAATTAATTTTTAAAAATTAAAATTATTATTCAATTCGATCTTCACAAGAGTCCCAGTGGAAATGTCTGAGTTGCCCCAGGCAGGAGGTGGAGGGAGAGACGCAAGCTGAAGGAGGTGCGTGTGCTGAAGTGGATCTCATGAGAGGTGGGAAGAGCCATTAGAGGACTCACTTCCACAAAAGGTCCCAGCAGGCACGGCATCCACCAAGGCCATTAAGAAGACACTGGATTTGGGGGGAAGCAGCATCACTACAAAGCTCAGTGGAGGCTTTCCCTAGCCGACCTCTAACCACAGGGACCATAATGGTCCAAGGGCAGCAACTGCTGAGCTCCAAGATCCATCTCCATCTGTATACCCAGGCCACTCCCCCCACGGGCTGCTCCCAGCCAATGAAAGAATGTGGCAGGGCTACTAAGCCAAGCTGGATCCACGGAGACTCCTCCAATGGTGACCTGGGGACTGTGGCTCTTAAACTCCCCAACAGCTTTACTGACCCTTCTGCAGGCCTGCCTGGAGGTCCAGGACACTCCCACCCAACCTCACTGCCCTCTCTCCTCGCTCAGGGTCAGCTGGTGGTTCCCTAATCACATCCTTGTACATTTGCTTCTCAGAATAACTCACGGAGAAGCGGAGCCATGCCAAGGAAGACAGAGTGGAGAGACAAAGGAACCAGGTTCTTCACAATTTCCTCCAAGCTATTGGATCTCCCAGCCCTGCTGCCTGTCTGATGAAATCCCCACTCCAGTGCGGTGCAAAGTTCCTTATACGCCAGCTCTGAGGTCTTTGCCCAGGGCAGCCAGAGCAGCAGTTGATATGACTTCCTGTAGTGATTTCTCATGAGACTTGGAGGCTCAGATGGTATATGACCAGGTCTTGAACCCAGGTCTTTCAACTTTTATGTGACTATTTCAGGCTATTTTCCGTACAACTTAAGGATCTAGAGTGAATGACTTTCCAAGGGAAGAGCCTTCCTCCAGCAAAGGATACACAATCTGAACAAATAGCCACTCACTAACAGATCCAGTGAGTCAACAAGGGTTACCAAAACTTGATATTTATAACCGAAAATTAGCAGGTTAGGAGAGCTTCCTGAAGACTTGATTCAGCATTTGGCAAAGAAGATGGGCTGCCGTGCAAGGCTTGGCAGCATCACAAAATGCTACCACATGTTCCCACAGGCCGGGATCTCACACTCGAGATGCTCGGGCCCTGTCAGGGCTGCCTTGGGCTGGTCCTGGTTTTCAGTGGCTGCTATTCTTACATTTAATTATGAATCACTGTTGGTTTGGTTCCCTCGTCATCACTGCAGCTTGTGGCGGGTGGTTGGTTAACCCCACAGCATGCAGGGAGGCATATTTGCACCAGTGGAGTGTGGGGCCCATGATTTTCCAATAACTACCAGACTCTGAAACATGTAGGTGTTGCTGTTTGGCTCTGAATCACCCCTGTGCCCTTATTTCTCTCGCAGAACATATCCATAAGCTTCTGCAGTGCTCCCACGGGGGCCCTTTCATGTCATCACTGCCTCCTTTTTCCTTCTGGCTGTCAGATAGGATAAGACAGAGGGTCTGCAGGCTTCAGCTTGGCCAAAATGGGCTGTGGACACAATTGTTGGGGAGCCAGTGTTCTAGAAGATTCTAGGACTGAGGTGTTGGGGATTGAAGAAGGGAAAAGGAAGGAGGGACAAGTGAAAGGAGCAAGGCTCTTGACCCTCTACTCCCATGTCAATCAGAGCGTCTCCATGGAAGCTTGTCTTCTGCGCTCTAGTCCTGTAGGGGCTGGGGAGGGGTGGGCAGGGGTAGGGTGGGGGCTGGCACTCAGCAGTAAGCAGAGACTATGCATCACTAGTGTCTGCTGGGGAGGACCCTGACTCAATCCTACATCACTGCTGTGTCCCTGTAGCGTTAAGGTTTTCTGGTGGCAAGCAACAGAAATCAACTTGAGCGAACTTAAGCAGAAAAACAAAACAAAACAAAAAAACCCAATGAACAAATATACATATATACACGACCATGTGTAAAATAGCTAATGGGCAGCTACTGTATAGCACAGGGCACTCACCTCGGTGCTCTGTGGTGATCTAGAGGGGTGGGATGTGGGGGTGAGAGGGAGATTCAAGAGGGAGAAGATATATGTGTACATATAGCTGATTTGGGCTCTCCTGATAGTTCAGCTGGTAAAGAATCCACCTGCAATGCAGAAGACCCCGGTCTAATTCCTGGGTTGGGAAGTTCCCCTGGAGAAGTGACAGGCTACTCACTCCAGTATTCTTGGGCTAACCTGGTGGCTCAGATGGTAAAGAATCCGCTGGCAATGCAGGAAACCTGGGTTCAATCCCTGGGTCTGGAAGATCCCCTGGAGGAAGGCATGGCAACCCACGCCAGTATTCTTGCCTGGAGAATCCCATGGACAGAGAGGCCTGGCAGGCTATAGTTCATAGGGTTGCAAACAGCTGGACATGACTGAGCAACTAAGCACAGCACACTGCAGAACATAGCTTATTCACCTTGTCGTACAGCAGAAACTAACAACGCTGGGAAGCAACTATCCCCCAATTAAAAAAAAACACCTCATTGCAGGGATACCAAGTAGTTCACAAAACAGACAGGGAGGTGAAGAGCCAGTTAGTTAGGGAGTTAGGATGGGAACCAGGACAGCTTGGAACACCAAGACAGAAAGAAATATTAAATATTAGAGGCACCATTATCAGAATGATGAAGACAATGCTAGGCACTCTTTACTGATAACTTCCCTGGTGTCTCAGATGGTAAAGCATCTGCCTACAATGCAGGAGACCCGGGTTCAATCCCTGGGCTGGGAGAATCTCCTGGAGAAGGAAATAGCAACCCACTCCAGTATTCTTGCCTGGAAAACCCCATGGACGGAGGAGCCTGGTAGGCTACAGTCCATGGGGTCACAAAGAGTCAGACGCAGCTGAGCAACTTCACTTTACTGAGAAGTTCTAAACACTCAGTTTGTCTTTTCCTGTTTAAGCCTGGGCAACAATCCTGGTAGCTCAATGCAGGAGACCCGGGTTCAGTCTCTGGGCTGGGAAGATCCCCTGGAGAAGGGAATGGCAACCTACTCCAGTATTCTTGCCTGGAAAATCCCATGGACAGAGGAGCCTAGTGGGCTACAGTCCACAGGGTCGTAAAGAGTTGGACACAACTGAGTGACTGAGCACATAAACTAAAACATGAATAAATAAGTTACCCTAAATCACACAGACAGTAGCCTGCCAGTAGCCAGTAGCCTGCCTCTACCTGGCTGTGCGCCACCCAACCCCCACCACCCACCCCACACGAAGGTAACTGCTCTCAATGGTTATCTGTACCAATTGTCTCCTTCATAGCTCTAAGATGCACTTCCCCAACATCTGTCTTGAAGTCTGAGATCATAACAACCCTTCTCTTGCTAGCCCCAGGTATCTCACTATGGCCTGTGGTTGCCCTATATCCTGTCCACGTGTTGTACTCCTTTATTAAAACCTCCTTATGTTATCTTAATTTAAATGTGCCATCTGTAATAGCACTAGTATTCATACTAGCATATTTCATAGCACGCTGAATGCCTTTGATTATAAACCACGTCATTATTCTATGTATTTATCATGAAAATATAGGAAAAAATGTGGCCAGTTAAACGACGCCATGCTTCATTGATTGTGTGGCCATCATCAGAGTGTGAAAATGTGTGTCTTAAACCAGCGAAATAGAGGATTCCTCCTGCTTCAGGGATGAAGGGATAACAACAGGAAGAAGATAAGTAACTCATTGAGCCACCCAGCCAGGAGATGGCTGAGCCAAGGTTTATATCAGACAGTTTCATTCTAGATTCCATACCTTACCCACCCGCAGGCCTGGGGGAAATGCTGTGGGGGTCAAGTGGGGTGGGCTTGGGATGGGGGGCAGTCTTGCAGCTGAGGCCAGCAGGGAGAACAGAGGGCTGGCCTGGACCACATGCTGAATCCAAAGGTCTTGAGGGCCCACGCACAGGGGCCGCTGGGCGACTCAGGGTGGAGAGGAGAGCAAAAAGGCCATCGCCCCCTAGCGGAGAAGTCAAACACTGCCCCGCACCCTGGGGAGGGCCGAGAGGATAACCCCGCCTCCCTCCCTAAAGAGGCCCTGGTCCCCCACCCCCACGCCATGCCTTCCAAGTTCAACATGTCATCCGTCGACAAATATAGACCAGGAGAAACCTAAATAAGTGAGTGGCTGCTCGGAGCCGCAGGACAGCTAACCATAATGGGGGTTTTTGGTTTTCTGCTTGAGACACAAACAGCACATTCCTCGGCCGAAATAGCCGGGTGGAGAAACGGGGCATTATTGGGCGGGAACACCCGGCCAGGATGAGCCAAACAAGACAGAAATAGGCCCAAGCCACCACATGAAGGGAGCTTGTCGGTGTTTGGCCGACCATGCCCCGCCTGGCCCTGCCCCGCGGGGGTGCTGCTCTTACCTGGGGAGGCTCCGGTGTCACCCTCCCCCCACCTCCAGTCCCTGGAAGAAGGCTGGGATGTGCTTCCCTGGGCTCTCAGCCTTTGGCAGCTCCGGTAGCAGCCCCCTCCTCAGACAGGGTCCTGGGGAAGGGAGAGGAGGTCTGGATCCTGGCAGCCCTGTCCCCACCATGCACACACAAACACACACTTGGAGGCTCCCCCAACACACAGCACAAACGCCCTCACAGACCCACACAGACACATGCCATCTCCCCGCAGGTCCAGGAATACAAACATGAACTTATGCAGCCATGCACGCAAGATTGAGACTGCGCGTGCACACAGGAACACAAAGGCAAGCGCAGGCCACAGTGCTATGCATACACCCACGTGCACACAGATACACACATGCACTTACACCCACTCATGCCTGAGAGATCCACACAACGGTGCCCACTTATCCTTACACACACATATACACACTCTCATACGTACATGTAGTTCACTTATCCTTACACACATACACACACTCACATGCACATTAGCTACACACAAACATCCAGGTAGGCAAGTGTACACTCATGATCATATAATCTTAGTCCCCTTGTCACTGGCCCCATGAGCCTCCTCTTTCTCTGGACGTCATCACCCCAGAAGTAACTGGGCTGTCTTCGCCCCAGAGGGCTGGGGTCATCTCATCAGAAGAAGCATCCGAGGACATCTTTGGGGGCTCTGAAACAGGGGGGTTAGGGAGAAGTTGCCGAGAAAGTGCAGAATCTGCCTGGTCCTGCAGCCCACTCCCCGGCTCCCAGCCGGCCTTGCTTCACCTTGTTCTCCAAGTTGTCCCCAGAAGAGAAGGAGTAACCAGTAACCCAGCCGCAGGTCCTTCTCATAGCCTGGCCTGGCCATGTCCACAGCTTGTCAGCACCACATTTACGTGGACTTCCCAGTCCCTGTGGGTCCATGAGCTCTGTGCAGCCAGGGTCCTGCACTGATGCTCATCCCAGGATGCACTGCTGTGCTTGTACTCAATATCCATATCAATAAATGAATAAATGGGTGAAGTCAGAGAGCAGGGATTGATAGTCCCACCTAACAGCTGGAGAGACTGAGGCCCAGAGAGGTGCGGTCTGCCCCCAGGGGTGCCCCCATCTACAGAATCCCTTGATTCCTCCTTCCTCCCGACGCCTGGGCCTGGGCTGGGAAGCTTGGGCAAGCTGGCAGCAAGGTGGGCCTGAGAGCTCCAGGCTTCCTGCCCTGGCTCTGCCCTGTGCCAGCACCAGGCATGGAAGTGACTTTCTAGCACCTCCTCCACCCGCTGGAAACGCTGGCTGCCTACTCTTGCCCCAGCCTCTGCACCCAAGTTCCCCTCGGACCCGGGAATGGACCACAATTTTCTGGCCCCAAGACCAGGCTGGAAGGAAGGAGGAACTGATGGAGACAGCAGGGGTCAGTGTTTGTTCAGCAGAGGCCACACAGGGAGGGGCGGGGAGGGCCAGTGTCTCTCAGGCGGGGCACCCAGCAGATGGTCAGACACAGGATGACAGACCCACAGACCAAGCCCCTGGCCTGAGCTCAGAGCAGGGGAGGGCGCCATCTGAGTCTCCCCAGGAACCCACACCGGCGCGCTAGGAAAGACCTTTACATTGCGGCCATTGGGGGATTTTCCAGCTTTTGTTCTGCAGCGATAGAAACTTTTCTTCAGATAATTTTTGTTTTCAGTTTTAAATGAAGGTATAATTTACATTCAGTAAAAACGCACCCTTAGAGTACACAACTCTGCTGGTTTAATAAACACGGTTGTGTCACTATGACCACAAAGAACAGAAAAGAGTCAGCCTCTGCCAGAGTCAGCCCTCTTCCCGCCTCCAGCCCCCAACTTTGTAGACTTCTCCCCACCCTGAGAAATCAGTGATCTGTTCTCTTTCCGTGGACTTTAGCTATTTTCACAGTGCTGTGGAAATGAGAGCCTACATATCGCAAGCCATTTCGTTTGCTCCATCTGGGACTGGCCGTGTTGCTGCCTCAGCAGTTCTTTCCTTTTGATTGCTGGGTGGTATTTCAACACCTGGATAACGCACAGTGTATCTGTGTCCCACCTGTGTGGCACTTAGGTTGTGTCCACTTTGGGGCCATTCTGACTGCAGCTTCTATGAACATTTGCACACCTGTTTTTATGTAAGCATATGTATTTTTTTTGTTGTTTGGTAAATAACTCAGGATGCAATAAAGGAGCAAAATAAGTGAGATGGAGAAAGGAGAAAAGGAAAAAAAAGGGGGGAGGGTGTTTCAGTGACAGCTACTCTATGCTCATCATTAGCTCTAATCCTTCCAATAGCCTGACTTGCATAAAATGTGTACCATTATTTTCTGTACATATACATGTAGACTGATTATATTAATATGTGCTAGTGTACATATATTAATATATGCATTAATATTAATGTATATAGTGTGTATATTAAATGTTAATATATTATATATTTAAATATATAGCATATATTTTGTTGTTGTTCAGTTGCTATGTCCGACTCTTTGTGACTGCATGAACTGCAGCATGCCATGTTACATATACAATTTTATATATATGCACATTCATGCATCAGATACTTGTATAGTTCTGACTGTGTGCCAGGTCCTCTTCTTAGAACTTTACAAATATTTTTAAATTTTTTTATTGTAAAAATCACATAATATAAAACATGCTATTGTAACCATATTTAACTGGACAAGTCAGTGGCATTAAGTACGTTCACATTGCTGTGTGACTCTCCCCATCACCCCTCTCCTGAATTTTTCACCTTCCTAAACTGAAACTCTGCCGCCAGTGTTTACACTGACTCCCCCACTCACCCCCACACCCTCTGGCCCCGGCACACACCAGTGTGCTTTGTGACTCTATGACTGTGGCTATTCTAGGTGCCCTATCTAAGGGCAATCAAACGGTGTTTGTCTGCACCTACTGTATTGCAGCCATGAAATTAGAAGACGCTTACCCTTGGAAGGAAAGTTATGACCAACCTAGATAGCATATTCAAAAGCAGAGACATTACTTTGCCAACAAAGGTCCGTCTAGTCAAGGCTATGGTTTTTCCAGTGGTCATGTATGGATGTGAAAGTTGGACTGTGAAGAAGGCTGTGCGCCAAAGAATTGATGCTTTTGAACTGTGGTGTTGGAGAAGACTCTTGAGAGTCCCTTGGACTGCAAGGAGATCCAACCAGTCCATTCTGAAGGAGATCAGCCCTGGGTGTTCTTTGGAAGGAATGATGCTAAAGCTGAACCTCCAGTACTTTGGCCACCTCATGTGAAGAGCTGACTCATTGGAAAACACTCTGATGCTGGAAGGGATTGGGGGCAGGAGGAGAAGGGGACGACAGAGGATGAGATGGCTGGATGACATCATCGACTTGATGGACATGAGTTTGGGTAAACTCTGGGAGTTGGTGATGGACAGGGAGGCCTGGTGTGCTGCGATTCATGGGGTTGCAAAGAGTTGGACATGACTGAGCGACTGACTGACTGACTATGTATTGGGAGAGTTTCCCAGGTGGCACAGTGGTAAAGAATCTGCCTGCCAATGCAGGAGACACATGAGATGCAGATTCAATCCCTGGGTCAGGAAGATCCTCTGAAGAAGAAAATGTCAACGCATTCCAGTATTCTTGCCTGGAGAATCCCATGGACAGAGGAGTCTGGTGGGCTACAGTCCATGCAATCTCAAAGAGTCACACAACTGAGCAACTGAGCATATACACAGCACTGTAGACTGGAATGCATTTTTAAGGTTAACTTAAAATATGTCCTACACACTAATAGATGGAGAAATATACCATGTTCATGGATTGGAAGAATCAATATAGTGAAAATGAGTATACTACCCAAAGCAATTTATAGATTCAACGCAATCCCTATCAAGCTACCAACGGTATTCTTCACAGAGCTAGAACAAATAATTTCACAATTTGTATGGAAATACAAAAAACCTCGAATAGCCAAAGTGATCCTGAGAAAGAAGAATGGAACTGGAGGAATCAACCTACCTGACTTCAGGCTCTACTACAAAGCCACAGTTATCAAGACAGTATGGTACTGGCACAAAGACAGAAATATAGATCAATGGAATAAAATAGAAAGCCCAGAGATAAATCCACGTACATATGGACACCTTATCTTTGACAAAGGAGGCAAGAATATACAATGGAGTAAAGACAATCTCTTTAACAAGTGGTGCTGGGAAATCTGGTCAACCACTTGTAAAAGAATGAAACTAGAACACTTTCTAACACCATACACAAAAATAAACTCAAAATGGATTAAAGATCTAAACGTAAGACCAGAAACTATAAAACTCCTAGAGGAGAACATAGGCAAAACACTCTCTGACATACATCACAGCAGGATCCTCTATGACCCACCTCCCAGAATATTGGAAATAAAAGCAAAAATAAACAAATGGGACCTAATTAACCTTAAAAGCTTCTGCACAACAAAGGAAACTATTAGCAAGGTGAAAAGGCAGCCTTCAGAATGGGAGAAAACAATAGCAAATGAAGCAACTGACAAACAACTAATCTCAAAAATATACAAGCAACTCCTACAGCTCAACTCCAGAAAAATAAATGACCCAATCAAAAAATGGGCCAAAGAACTAAATAGACATTTCTCCAAAGAAGACATACAGATGGC
>NW_011495034.1:19836376-19851136 GCF_000754665.1 Bison bison bison | reverse complement strand
CTCCAAAGAAGACATACAGATGGCTAACAAACACATGAAAAGATGCTCAACATCACTCATTATCAGAGAAATGCAAATCAAAACCACTATGAGGTACCATTTCACACCAGTCAGAATGGCTGCGATCCAAAAGTCTACAAATAATAAATGCTGGAGAGGGTGTGGAGAAAAGGGTACCCTCCTACACTGTTGGTGGGAATGCAAACTAGTACAGCCACTATGGAGAACAGTGTGGAGATTCCTTAAAAAACTGGAAATAGAACTGCCTTATGATCCAGCAATCCCACTGCTGGGCATACACACTGAGGAAACCAGAAGGGAAAGAGACACATGTACCCCAATGTTCATCGCAGCACTGTTTATAATAGCCAGGACATGGAAGCAACCTAGATGTCCATCAGCAGATGAATGGATAAGAAAGCAGTGGTACATATACACAATGGAGTATTACTCAGCCATTAAAAAGAATACATTTGAATCAGTTCTAATGAGGTGGATGAAACTGGAGCCTATTATACAGAGTGAAGTAAGCCAGAAGGAAAAACACCAATACAGTATACTAACGCATATATATGGAATTTAGAAAGATGGTAACAATAACCCTGTGTACGAGACAGCAAAAGGGACATTGATGTATAGAACAGTCTTATGGACTCTGTGGGAGAGGGAGAGGGTGGGAAGATTTGGGAGAATGGCATTGAAACATGTAAAATATCATGTATGAAACGAGATGCCAGTCCAGATTCGATGCACGATACTGGATGCTTGGGGCTAGTGCACCGGGACGACCCAGAGGATGGTATGGGGAGGGAGGAGGGAGGAGGGTTCAGGATGGGGAACACATGTATACCTGTGGTGGATTCATTTTGATATTTGGCAAAACTAATACAATTATGTAAAGTTTAAAAATTAAATAAAATTTAAAAAAAAATGTCCTACAAGCAGACTGTACCTTCCATTCCCCCCCACTCCCGTGCTATACTGTAGGCTCTCATTAGTTATCTTTTTATATACAGTAGTGTATATATGTCAACTCCAATCTCCCAGTTTGGTGTCCATATGTTTGTTCTCTACGTCTGTGTCTCTACTTCTGCTTTGCAAATAGGTCTGTCTGTACCATTTTTCTAAATTCCACATATGTGGGTTAATATATTTGTTTTTCTCTTTCTGACTTACTTCACCCTGTATGACAGTTTCTTGGTCCATCCATGTCTCTGAAAATGGCAGAATTTCATTCTTTTTTATGGCTGAGTATATTCCTGCAAATACTTTAATTCATTAATTTTCACAATAGCCCTTGTAGTTGCTTGAATGGTGACACCCAAAAAGATATGTCTAAGTTCTGTGAACGTGACCTGTTTGAAACAAGGATCCTGGCAAATGCAATCGAGTTAAGGGTCTTGAGCGGAGATCACCCTGAATTATGTGGGTGGGTCCTAAATCCAATAACAAATGTCCTCATAAGAGACAGAAGAGGGAGACAGGGAAGGGGAGGCCACGGGAGAACAAAGGCAGAGACCAGAGTGCCACAGCCACACACCAAGGGAACTCTGGAGCCACCAGAAGGCAAGGGAGGCCAGAAAAGATTCTTCCCTAGAGCCTTTGGAGGGAGCATGCCCCTGCCAGCTCCTTGAATTTGGATTTCCAGTCCCCAAACTGTAAACCAATACATTTCCGTTGTTTTAAGCCCCCCAGTTTGTAGCAATTTGTCATGGCAGCCCTAGGAAGCTCATACAGTCCTGTAAGTTCAATAGTATTATTATCCCCATTTTTCAGATGAGGAAACTGAGGCACAGAGAGATTAAGTAACTTGCCCAAGGCTACAGAGCCAGTAAGGGGCAGAGTCCAGATTCAAATCCAGACTCAGTGCTCTTTTCTTTTTTTAACTTTATTTATTGACTTATTTAATTTTAAAAAATTTTGGCTGCTATGGGTCTTTGTTGCTGCACATGGGCTTTCTCTAGTTACGGCAAGTGGGGCCTACTCTCTAGCTATGGTGTGCGGGCTTCTTATTGTGGTAGCTTCTCTTGTAGCAGAGCACAGGCTCTAGAGTTTACGGGCTTCAGTAGCTGTGGCGCATGGGCTTAGATGTCCCACAGCATGTGGAATCTTCCTGGATCAGGGATCGAACCCTTGTTCCTTGCCTTGGCAGGTGGATTCTTAACCACTGGGCCATCAGAGAAGTCCCAGACTCAGTGCTCTTAACTATGATGTCCAACAGGGAGACGTTATGTGACTCAGCCACTGTCCCTCAGCTGGTAAGTGGCTGAATCATGATTTGAACCCAGGACACTGGCTGCAAAGTACACGGGATTCCCCTGAGGCTGTAACACCACTTAGCTCTCCAGTCCTCCCCAAAGGGCCCTCTTTGAAACCTATACCCAAGCCGCCTCTCTCGGGAAGCGGTGGTGGGCAGAGATGCAGGTCTCTGTTCCGGAACTTCCTCCAAACAGGAGTCTCCTCCCCGTGCCTGGGCCCAGGTCGAACTACAAGAGACTGTGATTTATACAGTGCAATCCAACACCTCCTCGCTTCATCTTCCCACAATTAAGCAGGGCCTGGTGGTGACAAATGGCCCCCACGCCCATGGCATCGCTGCTCCCAGGGACCCTGCTCTCCTCGGCAGCCCCCAGGAGCTAATTCATCCTTTTCTGGCTGCCCAGGTTGGAGTTGATAAATCAAGCCAGCTTGAGAGCCAATTACAAGGCCATCACTCAGTGGAGAGGGAAGATTGCCTGGAGTTTCTGAACTTCATATTTTATTGGAACAGCTGGCAGCACAGGGCCACTGACCCCCTCGCCTCGGGAGAGACATGGTTTCTAATCCATCAACACAGCCCACCTGCCCGGAAGAGAAGCTGCCTCCCCTCATCCTCTCCAGGGCTCGGTGTTCAGTCCTCAGTGAGGGTCCACAGACACAGAGGCGGGAGGGTGGCCCCTGACACTCACCCCACCCTTGGCCCAGCTGCCTCAAAGCCCTCTTGCTTTCTTATTTCTGGAAATACAGTCAAGCACAGCCCAATGCCAGGCTTCCCAGGTGATGCTAGTGGTAAAGAACCTGTCTGCCAAGCATGAGACGTAGAGACACAAGTTCGATCCCTGGGTTGGGAAGATCCCCTGGAAGAGGGCATGGCAACCCACTCCAGTATTCTTGTTTAGAGCATCCCATGGACAGAGAAGCCCTGCAGACTGCAGTCTATGGGGTCACAAAGAGTCAGACACGATTGAAGTGACTTAGCGTGCATGCAAAGCCCAATGCCAGGGCAGGGCTGACTCAGCTTTAAGTAGCTCTTTACAATGTGGTATTTCCAGTCCATCACTCAGTAGTTCTGTGACTACAGACGAGTTACTTATCCTTTGTTAGCTTCAGTTTCCTCATCCGTGAAGAGGGTTGTGAGGATTAAATGAGATAGTGCACACAGAGTGCTTGGATCTACACATGGTCCCTGCTTTGAAAAAAAAAGTCTTCTCATCATGAAGCATATTGTTAAGTTTCTGGGAACTTGGAGGAACAGGAGATGCTATGTGACAGGCCTGTGCAAGGTGGGGCTTCAACCTTACCACACATAGACTTTGTGTCTACCCCGTCTTCTTGGGGTTCTTAAGATCAAGGCTGGCCTTCAGTTGTGGCGGCGGGGGGGGGGGGTAAGGCTGGCCATCAAACTAGCTTAGCCCTCCCTTCCAGCCCACTGAGCTTCTAATTTCTTCCCACAACTAGGTCCTAGGAAGGGAACAGGTACCTTCCTCATTCTGTACAAAAATATTAATTACATTTATTTAGAGTGAAGCCCTTACCCTGCTATGTAAGTTAGGGTTGGGTTATGCTTCAGAAAATAGAAAACATTATTCATGATGATTTTTGAACCAGTGATTCTCAGAGTGTGCTACGCATACCAGCACCATCAGCATCACCTGCGAGCATGTTAGAAAAAAAATTCTGGAGGCCTCACCCCCACTGAATCAGAAACTCTTGGGGCTGGAGCCCAGGTATCTTTGTTTTAACCAGTTCTCCAAATAATTCTGATGCAGGCTAGAGCTTGAGAATCCCTGACTTAAACGAAAATAGGCTAATTCTCCATCCCCTAGAAGAAATCCAGAAACCGAGAGCCCAGGGCCAGTGTGACCTCTCCATCTCTTTATTCCACCATCTTTGGCACATGGATCTATTCTCAAGATCACTTTATACTCCAGGAAGGCTGCTGGAGCTCCAGCCATCTAGTCCACATTCAGCACAAGGAGAATGAAATGGGAAGGAAAGAGCAGTATGCTTGTCTCTCAGTTAAGGCAGACCCCTGTAATGTTCCTGGAAACTCTGCTACCACAAATAACTTCCACTCATATCGCAGAGGTCATCCCTAGCTTCAAGGGAGACCAGGAAGTTTTGTCTTTTATCTGGGCGCTTTGCTGCCCAAACAAAGACTCACAGGCCTATTGGTAATGAGAGAAGGCAAATGGACATCGAGGGGGCATCTAACAGACTCTCCCACACAAACACTCTAACCTTCCCAACAGTTCTCACAGGGAGATGCAATTGTTTCTTCCACTTTATAAATGAGGAAAGTGACCTTCAGAGAGATCAGTGTCAAGTAGCAAGAAGGAGCTAATTCGCTTTGACTGAACTACTTCATTCTCATACCCCGTACCCTCTGTTATTGCTCTTCACCTTCAGGAGAAGCCTGCGGGGAGGGGTAGGGCAGGCATGGGCATGGACTTATATAATTTTTTCCCTTTTCCAGACCCAGAAATTCACCCACCCTCTAGGAGCCAGAAGAGTTTTCAGGCCTGATTGGGGTGGAGAATTGGAAGGAGAGAAGGGAGGGGTCAGGCCCTCTCCAGAGTCCAGGAAGCCCCTTCTCTTTCCAGAGGTAAATAGTAAAACTTAATTAGTAGGTCGTGCGTGCCAGGAAAGTAATCCACAGGTTTTGGAGGCATCTGTTTCCAGATGCTCAGAGGGAATATTACTAGCTCCCTTCCACTCGAGCACTGAAGCTCACACCTGCCTGGACTGAGACAGGGCTCGCTCAGCGGTGAGGGCCAGGGGTAGGGGCTTCCTTTCCCAGGCTTTCTAGCAAACTGCTTGATGCAGGGCCTTTGGGGAGCCCATAGTGCAGCCTCAAACAGTAAGGTCATTCAGGGCAGTAGCCCCCAGAGGCTTGTCCCTCATCTCAACTGAAATATTTCAAGAAAATACTTCAGAATTGACCTTGAGTGAGAAAACAAAGTAGGTTTGAAAACAAAGAGAATATTTAGAGTTTCAGGTCAGAAGGGGGTTTTGAGGGGGCTTTCCTGGTGGCTCAGCTGGTAAAGAATCCTCCTGCAATGCGAGAGACCTGGGTTCGATCCGTGGATTGGGAAGATCCCCTGGAGAAGAGAAAGGCTACCCACTCCAGTATTCTGGCCTGGAGAATTCCATGGACTATAAAGAGTCGGACACAACTGAGCGATTTTCACTTTCACTTTTCACTTTCAAGAGAGGGATGCTGTGATTTTGAAGCAGTAGTAAGGACCCCTGCTCTCTTCCCAAAATCCCCTCCCTCTCTCTTGGCCTTCCAGCCTTCTGTGGGCTCTGCACTCCATCCCTCTGCGCTGTCTTTTGGGTTAAAAATCGCTCTGTTCCAGGTCAGGGCAGCACGTCAAGTCACCAAGTACTCACCGAGGAGTGAGTTTGGGATCTCTTTTCTGAACAAGAAGTCTTGGGGTCTTCAGAAATTCTGAAAGAAGGAAAAGGAAGAGACCCACTCCTAGTGTATCTGGACCTCAGTGTCCACCTGTGAAAAATGGGGCTGCCCCTTATCCTGGATCTTAAGTGTCTGAACTTTGACTTCCTGCTTTCACTAGGGCCGGGGTACTGGGCAGGCCCTATTAAAAAAGCCCTAGGAAAATTTGTTTTTTCATTTTCTGTATATTAAGATGTGTTTACATCTCACAAAACCTTTCCTGGTGGCTCAGTGGTGAAGAATTTGCCTGCCAATGAAGGAGACACAGGTTTGATCCCTGATCCGGGAAGATCCCACATGCCTTGGAGCAACTAAGCCCATGCACCTCAGCTAACTGAGCCTGTGCTTTAGCTCCTGGGAGCTGCAACTACTGAGCCCCTACTCCACAACTGAGCCCCTACTCCACAACTACTGAAGCCCAAGTGCCCTGGAGTCCGTGTTCCACAACCAGAGAAGCCACCTCAATGAGAAGCCCACACACAGCAGTGAAGAGCAGCCTCGCTCTCCGCAACTAGAGAAAGCCCTTGCAGCAATGAAGACCCAGCATAACCAAAAATAAATAAGCAAATAAAACAAACAAAAAAAACTTTCTGTCTAGGTTGCAACTGTTTTTCCCTGGTAGCCAATTCCTAGACAGCAAAGGCCCAGTCGGGAACGGAACTGTGATATGAAAACTAACCAGCCCGCCATCCCTTTTCTATGTGGCCCTTGCACTCCAGGAGGCAACATTCCTCTGCCTTCGTCATCCCAGGGCCAGGCGCCAGTCAGCGACAGGCCACCCTTACGGCCCACACCTGCTGAAATGATTCACCCCAGCCAATCTGAGGTGGTTCGCTGTATCCCACCTTGTCCCTGGGGAACCCCAATAAGCACGTGGCCTCAGCGCTCCCTGCCCTGTGCATTCTTCTGCCTCCTGTCACCCTGGTGTCTTTCCCAGCTGGCTCTGCATAGCATGCCGGGTCTCCTGTCTCTAGGACCCGTGAATATAAACATTAAACTTTGTTTTCCCAAGCCTCTCCTGTGTCTCCTTTTATGGTTGCCCCTGACTGACCATCTTTTAAAAACAAATACAAAGCAGCCTGCCCTGGAAAATGGGGTCCTGATAGTAGCATCTTATGGCTCTCAGTAGATTCAGAAGTAAATTCTCCCACAGCCTGGGAAGGATCCTAGCACCCTCTTAGGGATTATTATGAGGGGTCAGAGATGTGGACACAGGGCTGTATGGCAAGGGATTTCCTGCTCATCCAGTATCCATATATTGCCCCAGATCTCCTGCAGTATATGGGACCCTGTGATTATAGCTGTTCTGTGAGCAGAAGCAGCAAGTATTATTGGGTTGGCCAAGGCATTTAAAAGCTGATTGTCAACCTACCAGTTGTCTCTTCTGTGATCATGGAGGCTTTGTGTTAAGAGGGTGGAAGCTGTCTAGGTCACTTAGTCACTGCAGGGGAACCGGAAGCCCTGGAGAGCAGCTTCATTTGCATAGGAATTTTCATGGGTGATGAACTTCTGTTGTGTTTTGATGCATGGAGATATGGATGCTGTTTTGTTGCTGCAACACAGATGAACTCATCCTGATTAATACTGGATGACTGAACTTTTTAATAGTGGACTGGTGATGAGTCCATGAACTCACTGGTTGGCCAGATGAGGAAGGTGTTTCTAAGTATAATAACGCAATGGAAGAATACTTTTAACAGGCAGACTCTGTAAGATGAACAAAATTTGTCTTAGGTGACACCAGGTTCCAAGGGTGAAGAATCAAGCCACCAGGGGAGGACCAAGATCCTTCAGACGGAAGGTCAAGAAGTAGGGGAAAATCAGAGGGAGGAGAACCAGAGCAAGCAGAAGCAGTTAATGTCCATCCCAGACATTGTGTGGCATGAAAGACCCTTCTCAGGGAAGGAACAGCAGTAAGGGCTTTATATTAGCTTCAGTCTTGGGAGAGTTTGCAATTAGCTCATAGGTAATACCGTAATGTACTATTCTCACCCTCCATCCAATATTATGGGCGTAACTGAGAAATATGGGCTTAAAACTCAACATTCAGAAAATGAAGATCATGGCAGTTGGTCCCATCACTTTATGGGAAATAGATGGGGAAACAGTGGAAACACTGTCAGACTTTATTTTGGGGGGCTCCAAAATCACTGAAGATGGTGACTGCAGCTATGAAATTAAAAGATGCTTACTCCTTGGAAGAAAAGTTATGACCAACCTAGATAGCATATTCAAAAGCAGAGACATTACTTTGCCAACAAAGGTTCGTCTAGTCAAGGCTATGGTTTTTCCAGTGGTCATGTATGGATGTGAAAGTTGGACTGTGAAGAAAGCTGAGCACCAAAGAATTGATGCTTTTGAACTGTGGTGTTGGAGAATACTCTTGAGAGTCCCTTGGACTGCAAGGAGATCCAACCAGTCCATTCTGAAGGAGATCAGCCCTGGGATTTCTTTGGAAGGAATGATGCTAAAGCTGAAACTCCAGTACTTTGGCCACCTCATGTGAAGAGCTGGCTCATTGGAAAAGACTCTGATGCTGGGAGGGATTGGGGGCAGGAGGAGAAGGGGATGACAGAGGATGAGATGGCTGGATGGCATCACCGACTTGATGGACGTGAGTCTGAGTGAACTCTGGGAGTTGGTGATGGACAGGGAGGCCTGGCGTGCTGCTATACATGGGGTTGCAAAGAGTCGGACATGACTGAGTGACTGAACTGAACTGAACTGAACTGAGAAATACACCAGAGTGGCTCCATGCCCTCTTCTAAAGAGCATTAGCTATCTTTAGAGTCTGAAAAGAAGAAAAGAAAGAAATGCAACCCCAATCTCCAGCTGGCATTCTGCTACAATAAGTCTATTATTTCGTGCACTCGGGACCAGGTCCTAGCATTAGGGCCAAACCCCTCCCCGAAACAAGAAGGGCATCTCTCCGCCGTGGCCACCAGCCAAACACAGCTCATTTGCTTCAGAACCTTAACAACAAACACACAAACTCCTAAACCCGTGGGCCCCTGTCTTCCTCCTCCCATGGCTGATGGGGGAGAGCAGGAGGGGGCTGAGGTTATTGAAATGCTATTTTAAACTCCAAGTCAATGTTAAGCAAAACCTTGAGGCTGATTAAACACGACCTTCGGGCCACAGGGCACCAGCTCAAAAAGGCAAACAGCTTCCACCCTCTCAGCAGCTCCGGGCTTGTTTATTGGTTTGAAAGCCCTTAAGGGGCTTGCCAAGCAGAGGGGCGAGCAGGGGGAAACTTTAATATCTAAAGGGAGAGATCAAAAGCAGTTGACATTTCTGGCAGAGAGCAAGCGCGTATGTATCTTTATATGTATAATGTTATAGCTGAGCAGAAGGGAACAGGCATTTCTTCTCTGGGTTAAATCACATCAGGCCACATGTTCCTGATCTTGACTGTGTTGTCTTATAATCCAACCAAATTTAACTGACATTGAGCATTTCTGATCTGAACAGTTAACATGGAAATTTGGCCCAAATAACTTTATATACATTCTGAACATGAACTCGGTTCAGGCATCAGAAATGATGGGAAAGACCCCTCCCAACTACCATCCAGGGAGCCAGGCAGGGGGCCCCTGGTGGGTAGGGCTCCTGGCTCTTCATCATCCCTTTTGCTGATGTAGTTGCTAGGGAGACCACCTCCACAGGTGGGCATACTTTTTCCATGCCTAAACCTGGGGCTCTGGGATTTGTTCTTGGGAACCCCAAAGAAGAGAGGTAGCCTTGCTTTGGCAAAAGCATCTAATGGGCCATGGAGTTGATCCCTGGAGGATATTTCTCATATTTATCTACCTTGAGGTACCTGGTAACCCTGATGAGGAAAGTTTCAGTGAAGTGCTGGGTAGGAGGCAGGATGGCTTTGGACTATAAAAAATAGTGCCTGGCACAGAGTAGGTGCTTGGGGATTTGTGGAATAGATGTTGAATAAATGAATGTGTGATAGACTCAAGGAGCTGATTGCTCAAGACTCATCCTTCTTTTCTTGGGCTTCCCTGGTGTTTCAGATGGTAAAGAATCTGCCTGCAATACAGGACACCTGGGTTTAATCCCCAGGTTGGGAAGATCCCCTGGAGGAGGGCACGGCAACCCCTCCAATATTCTTGCCTGGAGAATGCTATGGACAGAGGAACCTTGTGGGCTGCAGTTCATGGGGACACAGAGTCAGCCAGGACTGAGCAACTAACAGTTTTACTTTCTTTCTTGCTAATTGAAACCCATTTTAGTTCCAGAAGGCCACGTAGCCAGTCTCAGGTGATGAAACATGACGGATGTAAACCAATTGAGACAACCTATTCTGTTTCCCTAGCATCCCGTGCATCTAGGGATGGACACGTGGCCCAGTCGTGGCCGATGAGACCTAAGTGGAAGTCTGCTGGAGAGGTTCTGGGAAAGCTTATGCAGTCTTGGTTCAAGGAAACTGATGAAGTTGCAATGTCTAATTCTTCCCTCTCCCTCTGCTTTCTACCTTCAGGGAGGATTTACTGTGACTAAATGGCTAGTGGCCATTCAATTTCATCTCTTTTAACGCACATTTCAGAGTTGCTTCTGAGAAGTATCTGCCTTCCCTTTATGCATCTAAATTTGCCTCCATCACTGACTTTCATCAGCGGTATGTGAGAGGGATGGATGCATGTCAGTTCTGAGCCAAGGTTCAAGAAGTAGCTACACCATCTCCGTTCTTTCTCTCTCCTTTCACTGGGTTGGTGGATGACCTACAAGCCTCTAGGAGACAGCAGAGCTACAAGACAGAAGGAGCCTGGGTCCACAAAAGCACCGTGTATTGTAGAAGGCCCCACCCAGTGATCAGAAACACCTGCAACGTTGCAGGGGGAGGTGGTCTGGAGGTGAATTTCTAGCATGTTGCTGCCAAGTCACTTCAGTCGTGTCTGACTCTGTGCGACCCCAGAGACGGCAGCCCACCAGGCTTATCCGTCCCTGGGATTCTCCAGGCAAGAACACTGGAGTGGGTTGCCATTTCCTTCTCCAATGCATGAAAGTGAAAAGTGAAAGTGAAGTTGCTCAGTCGTGTCCAACCCTCAGCGACCCCATGGACTTCAGCCTTCCAGGCTCCTCCATCCATGGGATTTTCCAGGCAAGAGTACTGGAGTGGGGTGCCATTGCCTTCTCCGTCTAGCATGTTAAACACTAACATTTGGGGGTTTATTTGTCACAGAGCAATCTTCTTCTTCTTCGCTCAGTCATGTCTGACTCTTTGTGACCCCATGGATAGTACCCTACCAGGCTCCACCGTCCATGGGATTTTCCAGGCAAGAATACTGGAGTGGGCTGCCATTTCCTTCTCCAGGGGATCAGAGCAAATGCAACCTTAATAAACACATTTACTTTCTATATAAATTTAAGCAAATAGCTTAAATGCTCTGTGCCTCATTTCCTTTTCCTCAAATTGGAGTTATCTGTAGTACTTAGCTCCTAGGATGGTTGAGAGAAATAAATACATAAAGCCCTTAGCAGGATGCCCATTACACAGCAAATGTTCATCATATGTTAATAAGTCTTATTACAGTAAGTCCCTTACTTACGAATGAGTTCCGTTCTGAGAGCATGTTCGTAAGTCCCATTTGTTGGTAAGTCCAACATAGTTAGCCTAGGTACTCAGCTAATACAATCAACTATATAGCTGTACTATAATAGGTTTATAATACTTTTCACACAAATAATGCACAAAAAACAAACTCAAAAAATAAAACACTTTTCATCTTACAGTACAGTACATTGAAAAGTACAGTGGTAAGTACAACCACTGGCATACAGGGGCTGCCATCAACAGCCAAGAAGAGGGAGAGGAGATGGGAGATGGGAGAGCTGAAGGATCATCAGCAATAGGAGATGGAGGGCAAGCTGCAATTTCACTCATGCATGATGTTGACGATACACTTTCTGCTCCCTTGCTGGAACCAGATGCGTGTTCACATCTTTGAAAGTTCACAATGTGAAGGCTCATATGTAGGGGCCTCCCTGTGCTGTTATTCTCATTCTGAGGAATGAGAATTCCTAATTGAGATTAGGAATGGATTCAATGACCCCTGAAGTCTCTTAGACCCTTGAGATGCCAAGATTCTCTAGGTGGCTCAGATCCTGAATGGAAAGGGAAAAGACATGTGCCCGAGGAATTGCTGTGTCTCCAGTGGGGGCAGAAATACCCACAAGGGGATGAACCACTAGACTGAACTTTCTTCCTATCGCATCCACCACCTCACATGTGGTGGTCTCCCGGAGTGCCTTCATTTCTGAAGCTGATGAAATATCGGTTGGAACTGAGATCTGGCACTCTGTAACCAATCTTTGCTTTCCAATTTTGCATGATTCATGCTGTGAAACCAAGATGTTTAGCTTTGCTGTGGCTTCCTTTTATCAAGCATTGTTACCGCCTCCTTTCACCCTGAAGGTGAGATGAGAAATACTATTTAAGAACCTTTGAACAAATTCTCACCTGACTTTGTAGTAAGGCAATACTTCCTCTCTGAGCAGAGGGACAGAGAGAGCCCCAGTTAGGAGTCAGAGGTGTAGCATTCCAGCCCCGATTCTTCCCTTGCATAGCTCTTCTCAAGCCTCATCTACAAAATGGGAATAATAGTATCTCCTACTTAAGAGGACTGCAGTGGGGTGTAAATGAAGTACTATATGTAAACACACTAGAACTGTGCCCAACAGAACAAATACTTATGTCAGCTCTAGTTAATATTATGTTGCTGTTCTTATCACTGGACGCTCATCACAGGCAAGCACTGAATAGGAAAACACAAAGCTGATCAAAACTCAGTCTTGTCCTCAAGAGTATCATTTGGTCAATCAAGAGAAACCAACGCATAAGCAGAGAGTCGATCATAAGACTGGGCAGGAAGAACTTCAGTGACCATCAGTAACCCATCCTGGCTTGAGACCAGGGGAGGGTAAAACTCACTAAAGACTCCCACTAGGTGATTTCCAAGGTTTTACCTGGATGCCTTAGGTCAGGTTCCTGTAGAGCAGAGCTCAGAACAGGGACTGAGGTAATTCATGTTTCTCAGGAGAAAGAGAATGAGGGGAGTAGGGTAGAGTGGAGGAAGGAGGAAGGTGTGTAAGAACTTGGTCTCACAGGGGAGGCCTGAAGCGGGAATTACAACTTACACGTGGTTTATCCTCAGCCAAGATGTCCAGGCTTGGTCCCCTTCTATTGGTCAGCCATTGGCTGCTGGTTGCTGTCAGCAATTAGGGTGTTTAAACTCCCTGGGAAGGGGGCTTACCACTGGTCAAAGAAAACTGTCTGGACAATCCCATGGGCACCTGTGAGCCATGGGTAGCCAGTACTCACAGTTGCTGAGTGTTGAGTGCACCAGCCTAGTAAAGAGGTGTGAGTAGGAGACCCATAGGATCCACTACACTTTAGTCAGTGATTTTATAACACATGGGCTAATACATGGATTTGCCTTAATCTTCATCAGTGAAGGACATCCCTAGTGGTCCAGTGGTTAAGACTTGGCTTTTCAATGCAGGAGATGCAGATTCGATCCCTGATCAGGGAGCTTAGATCCCACACTCCTCGCAGACAAAAAAAAAAACAAAACATAAAACAGAAGCAGTGTTGTAACAAATTCAATAAAGACTTTAAAAATGAACTTTCCCGGTGGCTCAAATAGTAAAGAGTCTTGTTTGATCTCTGAGTTGGGAAGATCCCCTGGAGAAGAGAATGGGTACCCACTCCAGTATTCTTGCCTGTAGAATCCCATGGACAGAGAAGCCTGGTGAGCTACAGTTCATGGGTTCACAAAGAACTGGACATGACTGAGTGACTAACACTTTCACTTTAAAAATGGTCCACATCAAAAAAAATTTTTAATCTTCATCAGTGAAATGGGGGGAAACAGTCCCCCCTTAGAAAGCAAATGAGAGGCTGAAACAAATCAGTGTAAGGCCACTGATGTTGCAAAGCTGAGAGCCAGGCCAGGGGGCAGGAGCCTGGGAAGGCACCTGAAGCCTTGCCCTGCTAACCCATCACTTGCAGGCCTGCAGATGGCCCAGGGAAGGTAGTCCTTCTCCCTCAGGGAAGATGAACCAAAACCCATCCCTGGGAGGAAAGGGGATGTGTGGACAACCTCCCACCAAGACAGCTGGGCCACTTCTGCTTCTTGATGTAGTGATCAGGTGGCCTATTTCAAAGTTCATTGAAAGAATGAATGAAATCAATAAGTTCTCTGAGCCTGAAAATTAAGGTTCATAGTAGCCATTTCATAATAGTGCTTCAAGTATTAAACCAGAGAAGGCTTAGCACAGTGCCTGATAGATAGGAGGCTCTCAGGAAACATTGTTGAAGGACCGAATAAATAAGGAAGATAATGGATAAACTCTATGAGCGTCTGTTTCTTCCCCTGTGAAACGGGGTTAACAACACCCACTCAGAAGAGTGATAAGAAAAGAAGTAAGATGGCAGTGTATAGTGTCTGAAGCCTGGTGGTATCTAGTAAAGATGGTGAAATGAAGATGCAGTTAGATGATAAATGCCCAGGAGGTTAATCCATTGCAGAACCCACACCCATGTACTTTCTTGGTGTGGACAGTGACTGCTACTGCTGCTGCCGCTGCTGCTAAGTCACTTCAGTCGTGTCCGACTCTGTGCGACCCCAGAGACGGCAGCCTACCCGTCCCTGGGATTCTCCAGGCAAGAACACTGGAGTGGGTTGCCATTTCCTTCTCCAATGCATGAAAGTGAAAAGTGAAAGTGAAGTCGCTCAGTCGTGCCTGACTCTTAGCGACCCCATGGACTGCAGCCCACCAGGCTCCTCCGTCTGCGGGATTTTTCAGGCAAGAGTACTGGAGTGTGGTGCCATTGACAGTGACTGCATCCATGAAATTAAAAGATTCTTGCTTCTTAGAAGAAAAACTATGACCAACCTAGATAGCATATTAAAAAGCAGAGACATTACTCTGCTGACAAAGGTCCATCAGTCAAAGCTATGGTTTTTCCAGTAGTCATGTATGGATGTGAGAGTTGGACTATAAAGAAAGCTGAGCGCCAAAGAATTGATGCT
>NW_011495034.1:19825446-19836276 GCF_000754665.1 Bison bison bison | reverse complement strand
TTGAACTGTGGTGTTGGAGAAGACTCTTGAGTCCCTTGGACTGCAAGGAGATCAAACCAGTCCATCCTAAAGGAAATCAGTCCTGAATATTTATTGGAAGGACTGATGCTGAAGCTGAAACTCCCAATACTTTTGCCACCTGATGAGAGGATTGACTCATTAGAAAAGACCCTGATGCTGGGAAAGATTGAAGGCAGGAGAAGGGGACAACAGAGGATGAGATGGTTGGATGACATCACTGACTTGATGGACATGAGTTTGAGCAAGCTCCAGGAGTTAGTGATGGACAGGGAAGCCTGGCGTGCTGCAATCCATGGGATCACAAAGAGTCGGGCATGACTGAGTGACTGAATTGACTGAGTGTTAGTTGCATCATGTGGGATCCATGGAAGGAAGAAAGAGAAAGAGGTTGTGCATGTACTGAGTTGGCAAACATTTCCCCTGAAACCCTCAGTTTGTGTTTCATGGCCAGAGCTGTGTGCACAACCCAAGCTTCAGAGAAGAATGGGAAAGCCATTTTTTTTTAGTACAGAACATAACTAACCTGGAAACAAACTGGGGTTCAGTTGGTCAAGGAAAAGGAAGACTGGATCTAGAGTGGGGAGCTAGCAATTCTGCTTCCAAAATGGGAGGATAAAAAATTATTAACCACCTCCTGACACTAGCCCCTCACTACTGACACCCCAGCTTTCAGCTGTGGCAAACAATTAACTAAATTGAACCAAGAGCCTAGTATTGAAGAGTTAGCACTCACAATCCCCCATCTGAGAAGCAGCTCACTGTTCTCCCTGCCACAAGCTATTTATAGAAACTGATTTCTAATAAACACAGATTGGCAGCTGGGGTCAGCAATGCACACATATGGCTTTATTGATGCCTTGTCAATCAGCGGCTCTTATTTTGTTGTTTAATTTTTTTTAAGTGCATGTAAGCACTTTCCCTGCTAATAGCAGATTTATTGAACAGCTCCGCATTGGAGTTCATCTCCCCCATAGACAGTGGCAGCCGATTATCAACTTTGTGGCTTTAGGTCGGAGGATAAATTGACCCCATATCCAGGGCCCCTTCCAGGGGAATTGCAGAGGTCTGAACAAATTCAATACTGTCCAATAAAATGTCCCACCCTCCCACCCTGCCACATCACACAGAGCCTCAGCTTTGCTGTCGAAGCAAGGGATGTCATTTGACAAATGAAACATCCAAGTGTGTGGTCCTGTTGGCCATTTCGTCAAGGCCAAAGGAGAAATCTCCTAATTGAGAAGTTTGGGCTCTCCTAGAAAGCAGACTTGTTCTGTCTGAGCATAGGCCCCTCTGCTCTGATGAAACTCCAGTTTAAAGCTGTCCATGGTGCCCACCACCTTTAGGCCATGCATTTGCACTGGTCCCAGCCTGCCTCTTCTGCCTCATTTCCTCCTCTTTGCATCTCTCTTATTTATTTTTTAAATTTCTTTTTGGCTGTGCTGGGTTTTTGTTCTGGTGCTTAGGCTTCTCGTTGCAGTGGCTTCTCTCGCTGTGGAGCACAGGCTCTAGGTGCGTGGGCTTCAGTAGCTGGAGGATGGGCTTAGTTGCCCCGCAGCATGTGGGATCTTCCCGGATCAGGGATTGAAACTGTGTCCGCTGCAGGTGGACTCCCAACCACTGGGCCGCCAGGGAAGTCCCCTCTTTGCATCTCTTGCACTGATTTCAGCCAGATCTGTTGCTTGCTGATCCCTAAACACATGGGGGCGACTCTCCTTTCACAGCCCACTTGGTTACCTCCACCTGGAATACCATCCTCTCGGTTCTAACTGACCATCCTCCATCCACAACACCGTGACTTAAGAGGCCAGCTCTGCTCCTTCACAGTGGATGGGGCCCAGTCCTCCTCTGAAATAGAGTGATGGTATTTCTAGAAGCCCAGATGATGAGGAAGAGGAAGAGGATGAAGGCAAAAGAGCTCTCATTATGCTGTATACCTGAAACTAACACAATATTGTAAATCAACTATACTTCAATAAAACAAAATCTTTTAGATGCCACATATATGCACTAACATATAATATTCGTTTTTCTCTTTCTGACTTACCTCACTGTATGATACATTTTAAGTCCATCCACATCTCTACAAAAACTCAATTTCATTCCTTTTCATGACTGAGTAATATTCCATTGCATATATGTACCACATCTTCTTTATCCATTCATCTGTCAATAAACATGTTCATGTCCTGGCTACTGTGGGAAGGGGGTGGGGGCAGTGGGAAGAAGGTCAAAGAGGGAGGGGATATACGTATACATATCTCACTTTGTTGTACAGCAGAAAATAACATTGTAAAGCAATTATACTCCAATAAGAAAATAAATGTTTTGATAATTAAAAAATGCTATCATTTATCAAGCTCTTATTGTGTGTCAACCAAGAAGCTTTTTGTGTATTATCTCATTTTATCTTTACAATGAAGATAAAGCTTCCTGAGGTAGGTGCTATCATTGTTTCCATTTCATAGCCCAGGAAACAGGAATAGCAGAGGTTAAGTGGCTTGTCCCAGGGCTCCCAGCTGGTAAACAGTTGAGGCGTGTGCCCTAAGCAATACATTTCAAGGCCTCACCCTTGACTCAAGGCCTTGGTCTACTTGTCTCATCACCACCCCGACTATGGCTTGGTGTAACTAAACATCCCAGACGGCAGGAACTCATGGCTGCATTTGATGGTCTGGCCTCACTCAGTCTCCAGTTTATACCACCTGAGAGACAAAAGGGCCAGAAAAAGATGAGAAGGGACCAGGAAAAGTTCACTTGCTCCAGGAGTGGCTACAGCCAGTCCTGACTCCAAGCCCTGGCGTCCAAAGACACGGAAAAAAAGAAGCCCTTGGCTGGCACCTCTGCCAAAATGAATCCAGCAGGGACTCAGTGGCATGGTTTGCAAAGTTTAAAAGCCCCAAAGCGTAGATCCTTTGAAGGAGAGACTGTCAACAGGCTTTGTAATCTGAAAACAACAGCTGTCTGCACGGGGTTTACAAGACAGCTTCTCAGAATAAAGCACGTCTATGGTGAAGATTAACGTCCCTCTGGGGAGGGCCTGGCAGAGAACGTGCCCCTCTCATTTGTACGTATTACCAGCCCTCTGGTTCCAGGAAATGTTGTGGCCACAAGGGCAGATGGAGGCCCATTGTCTGGTGTCTGCCGTTCTTCCTTTGGTCAGCAAGGGGATGCCAGCAAACATGGAAGTACTTAAAAAGGCATCATTTTTAATGACCCAGATCTGGAGATTTGACTTAGAAAAAGGAGTGTTTTAATCCCTCCCCTCCAATTAATCCCCCCACAACTGGCCATCAAAACCACTTGGCTGGTTAACTTAGAATGAACCAGAGAGCAGGCAACTTGAGGAATTTAAATCTTCAGAAGGAAAAAGCAAGACTGGCTGGATGGGGACAAGGAAAGAGAGGACCCAGGACACCCAATCAAGGTCCACCCTGCTGAGGGGTTTGAGAGGACAAGGCCATGCAAGGCAAAAGACTTTCGTCTTAGGAGACACAGCTCCTTGCCTGGGTCCACACATCTCCCCCTAAACCCACATCATACGCCATGGTCCCCTCATAGCTCAGAACAGAAACTGAGTCAGAGAAGGATGGTGAAGAGAGGTGATGTCCTTTTTCTTTTTTTTTTTTTTATTATTTTAATTGGAAGATAATTACATTACAATATTGTGATGGTTTTTGCCATACATCAGTATGGTCATAGGTATACATGTGTCCCCTCCATCCTGAACCCCCTGCCCACCTCCCTTCCCACCCCATCCCTCCAGGTTTTTTAAACAGAGCCAGACAAAATGGTTTAAAGTCAAGCTTCTTGCGGAGAAGAAGCAGAACCCCCACCAGCCACCCCTGGCCCCTGCCCACAGGCAGGCCTGACCCTTTCAGAGTACTCTGGACTCCCTGCTGCCAGGACTCTTTGGCCACTGGCTCTCTCCCTGCTTGAACAGCCTCCACTCGCGATTGGCAGGAGAGGGTGTACAAATACCCCAGCTCCTCTCCTCTCAGGAGGGACACAGAGGCATGGTCTGCACTGACTGCATTGATCTGTGACCCTGCAGGATTAAACTCTGCTGCCCAGAATAGGAACCTGATGGCCTTCTTCCCTCCCTGGCCCACCTACCCACCCTCTGCACGTGTGTTCTGGGCTCATCTTCCCAATAAATAACTTGCTCTTCAAGCCGGGTCTCGGGATCCACTCTGGGTGGAAGCTAAATGAAGACAAGGGACAGCTGGGGAAGGAGAGGGCAGCACAGGAGGTGACTTGTGCCCTGTGGGCTGCAGGTCCAGATTCCCAGATCTGAGTGTTACAGATAAACTGGAAATCTGGATTCCTAATATGAAATCCTTTCATGTTTATTTTTTGAGGGGTGGGTAGGAGAGGGATCATAAAATACACCCTCCTGGTCAAACCAGATGCATTAAGATTAGCCTGTGGTAAGGTCATCTCTGGCCTAAGATTGGAAGGAGAAGAGGGAGGGGTGAGCTGGCATTTTTCAGGATGACAACACGTACACAATGGGACAGCACAGAGTGACTCAGGGCCAGGCTGATTTTTCATGGTAGGGCGCTGAGACCTCCAGTACGAAATGAAGGAACCCTGGCTCTTTGAGCCAAGAAAGGCCGAAGTGACAGAGAGAACTCCCTTTGTCCTTTTCATATGACACCCCTGGTGCCACCTTCTTCACCTGCACCATCAGGGCCTCCACACCCCTGATGCCCTCTAGTCCTCAGACAAATTGAGTTCAACTCCCCAAATTGGATGGTAGAAAGAATTAGGGAGCTCAAGGAATTGGAGGTGAGTATCCCCTCTTTAAAAGTACAGAGAACAGTCTTGAAAACACTGAAATGTCTAACCTATGAAAATGTGGCTGTTTGTCCAGAGATCTGGATTTCCACATCATATATCTCGGTTTTTGAAACACAAAGGCAGAACTGGAAATCACAGCATCCAATTGCTGCTCTGATCAAAAGTAGTCACTTGGTCTCTTACACTCCTCCAGTCATGGGGGGCTCACTACCTGAAACATCAATCCATTCTGGACGCTTTTGGAATGCCTTCCTTTATATGCTGAAATCTACCTTTCTGGAACTCATCCCCATTGGCCAGATTCTGCTTTGTGTAACTATACACTTAAAATAGCAAAATTCAGCAGACAGGGAAGGAAACCAACCAGAAGGGTGTATCAGAATCTCCAGAGTGGAGAGGGTGTCAGCAGTGAAAATGGTTTGAAACCACACAGGTGCTTGTTATGTCAGGATGGGGAACACATGTATACCTGTGGCAGATTCATTTCGATATTTGGCAAAACCAATACAGTAGTGTGAAGTTTAAAAATAAAATAAAATAAAAATAATAAAAAAAATAAAGTCAAGAAGTGAAAAACAATATTTTCCATGATACAAATAAGAGCCTGATAGTACCCAGAATATATAAGATTTTTATATTCATCAAAAGGGAACATGGTGCTTGATAAGACTGAAGACCTTTGTTTGATTTGTTTCAGGTTCTCTTTCTGACATCTGAAGGCAGCTGTCATCCTTGACTCTCAGCCCCCTCCCCTTTGTGGCAATTACCCTCAGTTTCTGCAAACACTTCTTCTGACCCAGATCATGGCTCCCGCCCAACTTAAGCCACTTCTCAATTCAGCTCATCATGTTCTTTTCAAACCGGGCATATGCTCCTGGGAAGGTAATTTGGAGAGAAGATAGGGATTAGGTGAAACGTCAGGAAAAATGTTATTTTAAACAACTATTTTTAATGCTAAAACAAGGACTTTATTGTCAAGCAGATTACAACATCAGAATTCATCTTTTTTAGTAGTTCAAGAAACTTCAAAGATGTCCCTTGTGCCTTCTTCCTAGCTTTGTTTCTACATGGCTGTCCTTCTGAGTACTAGAGACAGTCTATGTCTCTTTTTATAAGGACACTAATCCTAAGGGATCAGAGTGCCATTCTTATTTAAAATTTTATTATTGAGGTATAGTTGCTTTACAATGTTTATTAATTTCTGCTGTGCAGCAATGTGAATCAGCCATAAGTATACATATATACACTCTTTTTTTTTAGATTTCCTTCCCATTTAAGTCACCAAAGAGCACCAAGTAGAGCTCTCTGTGCTACAGAGTAGGTTCTCTGTAGTTATCTATCTTATATATAGTAATGCGTATATGGGAAGTGGGCTTCCCTGGTAGCTCAGCTGGTAAAGAATCTGCCTACAATGCAGAAGACCCTGGTTCAATCCCTGGGTTGAGAAGATCCCCTGGAGAAAGGATAGGCTACCCACTCCAGTATTCTTGGGCTTCCCTGGTGGCTCAGACAGTAAAGAATCTGCCTGCAATGTGGGAGACCTGGGTTCAGTCCCTGGGTTGGGGAAGATCTCCTGGAGGAGTGCATGGTAACCCACTCCAGTATTCTTGCCTGGAGAATCCCATGGACAAAGGAGCGTGGTGGGCTACGCTCCAGGATCAGAAAGAGTCAGACACAACTGAGCAACTAAGCAGAGCCCAGTACTGTGTGTAAATGTCAATCCCAACCTCCCAATTCATCCCGACCCTGTTGCCCACCCCCCACCCCCAACCCGCTTGGTGACCATAAGTTTGTTCTCTGTATCTGCGATAATATTTCTGCTTTTTCCAAAATTATTTATTTATTTTTTTGACTGCATCAGGTCTTACTCGGGGCAAGCAGGATCTTCACTGCAGTACTTGGGCTTCTCTAGGCATACAAGCTTCTCTCTAGTTGTGGCACAAGGGCTCAGTTGTCCCCTGGCACATGGGATCTCAGTTCCCTGACTGAGGATCAAACACACATCCCCTGCATTGGAAGGTGGATTCTTAACCATTGGACGACTAGGAAAGTCCTTCCATTGCTGTTTTGCAAGTAAGTTCATCTGTACCATTTTTCTAAACTCCACATATAAGTGATGTTAAATGGTATTTGTTTTTCTCTTTCTGACTTTCTTCATTCTGTTTTACAACCTCTATGACCTCATTTAACCTTAATTTCTTCCCTGGTGGCTCAGAGGTTAAAGCGTCTGCCTCCAATGCAGGAGACCCGGGTTCGATCCCTGGGTCGGGAAGATCCCCTGGAGAAGGAAATGGTAATCCACTCCAGTATTCTTGCCTGGAGAATCCCATGGACGGAGAAGCCGGGTGGGCTACAGTCCATGGGGTCGCAAAGAGTCTGACACGACTGAGTAACTGCCCCACCACCACCTCCTTATAGGCAGGCTTCCCAGGTGGTGCTAGTGGTAAAGAAACCTGCCGGCCAATGCTAGAGATGCAGGTTCAATCCCTGGGTTGGGAAGATCCCCTGGAGGAGGGCATGGCAACCCACTCCACTATTCTTGCCTGGAGAATCCCATGGACAGAGGAGCCTGGTGGGCTAGTCCATGGGATTGCAAAGAGTCAGATACAACTGGCTACTTAGCACACACATACCTCCTTATAGACTATCTCCAAATACAACCACTCTGGGATTATAGATCTCACACAGGAATTGGGGTGATGGTGGTGATGGCACAATTCAGTTTCATTCATAACAGCCCTGCCAGCACTGGTTGCTTTAAGGAAATGCCCTTATATCATGGAGATTATGAATTTAAGTTCTATTGCCCTTATTGGTATTTCAGTTGGCAAGTCTGAGAGGCTCTGGGCCCTCAATGTGTCCATTGACAGGGTGATGCCCAAAGGAGGAGCCCTCTGGAGGGGGCCATTACCTCTCCCATACAGGACATATGTGGGGTGCCTCACCCAACTCCCCTTTATTACTAGCCAAAATTGAGCCAGGTTAGACCCAGCCTTGGAGTATGCAGAGGGGACAGGCTAGAGTTTGGGAATCTTGAAAGCAAAGCCAATAGAAATCACTGCCCATCCCAAATATGGAGTTTCTGACCTATGACTGCTTCCCCCTCTCCCCAGGCTACAGATGGAGGCAGATCAGCTCATTTTTGTTTGGACCTCAAAATATTACATTTTCTTTCAAAACCTTCTATAATCCAAACAGCATGTGGTGACTTCTACAGTGACAATATGTTCATTTATTCATTAATTCAACAAATATTTATTGAGTCTCTACCATATGCCAGGAACAGTGTTTGGCAAATAGTGATCCCCAAGGACCTACTTGAATGACTAACTCAAATCCAATGTATTATTAGCAAACTCACTGTTGGGGTGGGGGGGTGCATGTGTGTGCGTGTGTGTGTGTAGAGCTGATTCCCTTAAGTAGGCCAAAGGATGAGCCGTCTTATTTATATTTTTCCTCTGTTGAATAAAGCTATTTCCTAAGAGTTTGAGAATACTCATAAATTCTCACCTGAATCCAAATTAATGAAGTATAATGAGTGATGAACTTCAGACAGTTCAAACTAGTTTGACCTCCACAATAATAGGAAACCTCTGAACTCAACAGCCCAGTCTACCCTATTTTTTTTTTTTTTCCTTTCTCCCAACCATCCCAAGCAAAGTGCTCAGGGGGTTTATGTTCAGCTCTCAACAATGAAGATCCAGCACTCATCGGCTCAATTAATCATTCCTTTTTCCCAAAAGTAATTCACTCAGCTCAATAGTTCTTCCCAGGTGGTGCTGGTGGTAAAGAAACCACCTGCTAATGTAGGAGACGTGAGAGACATGGGTTCAATCCCTGGGTTGGGAAGATCCTCTGGAGGAGGGCATAGCAACCCACTCCAGCATTCTTGCCTGGAAAATCCCATGGACCAAAGAGCCTGGTGGGCTACAGTCCAAAGGGTCGCAAAGAGTTGGACATGACTGAAGTGACTTAGCACAAAGCACACACAATAGTTCTTAACCCTCAGTTCAGTCACTCAGTCGTGTCTGACTCTTTGCGATCCAATGAATTAGCACGCCAGGCTTCCCTGTCCATCACCAACTCCCAGAGCTTACTCAAACTCACGTCCATTGAGTCGGTGATGCCATCTAACCATTTCATCCTCTGTCATCCCCTTCTCCTCCCACCTTCAATCTTTCCCAACATCAGGGTATTTTCCAATGAGTCAGTTCTTCACATCAGGTGGCCAAAGTACTGGAGTTTCAGCTTCAGCATCAGTCCTTCCACTAAATCTTAAAATCATCCCAGGAATTTTTAAAAAACAATGCTAGGACTTCTCTGGTGGTCCAGTGGTTAAGAACCCACCTTGAAACATGGGTTCAATCTCTGTTCAGGGAACTAAGATCCCACATGCTGGGAACAAGTAAGCCCACATACAGCAACTAGAGAGTTTGTGCACCACAATGAAAGATCCTGCATGATACAGTGAAGATCCTGTATGCCACAACTAAGACCCAATGCAGCCAAATAAAGAAAAACTTTAAAGTATATAATGTCCAGGTGTCAAACCAAGAGACTATGTATGATTCAGTTGGTCTGGAGTGTGGCGTAGGTATTAGACTTTTTTTTTCCCCAAAAAACCTTCCCAGGTAATTCTAAAGCATAGTCAGGGTGGGGAAGCACTGATACTCGTTTCCCCAAGACAGCTGCAAGACTTATCCAAGAACCAACCTGGGTAACAGGCCTTACCTTGGTGCTGATGCCAACTTAGTGTCGTTGTTGTTGGTGGTGGTGGTCACTTGCTAAGTCATATCTGACTCTTTGTGACCTCATGGACTGCAGCACACCAGGCCCCAGAGCTTTGCTAGATACTGCAAAGAGTAGTCACTTTAGCACTGAGCTTCGTTCATACCACTTATACAATGGGCTCGCTCCCTCTCCAGGTAGCAACCTGTGTTGACCTATATAAAGTGGGATGACTCCAATGGTAGGACATAAAGCAGGAGAGCAAGGGCTGTTTTGGGTCAGGACAGTTTTCAGAGGAGCCATCCAATTGCACATCTTCACCCACTTCTTCCTTTATTGAAATTAGTGGCTCAGTCACATGGGACTCTGCCAACACGTGTCTGATCCCATGTACTATACAGTCCATGGAATTCTCCAGGGCAGAATAGTGGAGTGAGTAGCCTTTCCCTTCTCCAGGGGATCTGCCCAACCCAGGGATCGAACCCAGGTCTCCCACATTGCAGACGGATTCTTTACCAACTGAGCTATGAATGCGAGAGAGTATTAAGATGCATTGCATAGATGTCTCCTAAACTGAAGTGAGTAATAAGAAAGTACTGTCTGCCAGTCTTAACTGCAGGCACCAGGGCATCTTAGGCCAAAACATAGCAACCGCCATTTTCTCATACTGTTGGTGTCTTGGTGGCAAAGAGCAGAAACCCACATTTGCACAAGCAATAAAAAGGAGACTATTTTTGGATACACCTCTCAAAACGCAAGGAGAGACCATGAAACTGGGCCTCATAGAGGACAAGAACAAGGGCCCCATACCAGAGTCTCTCTCAGCCTCATTGCCTGGAACCGCTTTTCTCTGGATCTTCCTCATCTTTCTTTCTCTGTAAACTGGCTTCTCTATGAAACGCACATAGCCAGCACTCCTTAACATTAATGCTTTTGCAATTCAAGCAACAAGAAGAAACTCACTAGCATCTGCAAATGCTGGTTCCAAATGCTTGACAGTTGGGGGAGAATATGACTGGCTAAGCTTAGTCAAGTGACCACTCCTGGTCCATTCAGCTACATGCAGGGGTGGGATCTTGAGGTTTAAATATGGCTGTGCGGTGAAGAGACGATGGTCTCAGAGAAAGGAGAGATGAGCTGGAGGTACTCTGCAGCTGGTGTCTTTTGCAATCACAGGGTGATTTCAGTGACAGTCTTATAAACGACCAGAGCTAATCTGAGAGTATTGGTCTCACTCCTAAAACCAGAAGTCACCATCCAGCCAACTTCAGGGCTCAAAAG
>NW_011495034.1:19806297-19825346 GCF_000754665.1 Bison bison bison | reverse complement strand
GGCTCAAAAGCCAGGTGGGGGGTCTCTCCCCGGGTGCCCTGCCTTCCTGCCTCACCTTTTACGCAGCTCTAAGGAACGCTTGGCACAAACACTCTCCAACCTAATTACCAGCCGGAATTAATCAAAGGTATTCCCAACCGCATGAGTGATGCTAGCCAGGAATGTCTCCGAGTTGAAATTCTTAAAATACTTTTGTTTATGAGGAAGTTTTACATGTTAACTTTTTCCAAAAGCCAGTGAGAGGAGCAGTCCCCACAGACATCTGAGAGTACTTTGGCTGTCTTAATTCGCTCATGATGTTTCATTAATATCAATTTTCTGCCTGCATCATAGCCTGGCAGGTTTTTTCACAAGTGTTTTATTCTCCCCGTCTCTTCGTTTGTTGCAGTTGTTGCCGCTGGGTCTGTTTGTTTGCTTGCTTAACGTCTCTGGAATTCTTTCTTCATCTTCTAAGAAATCCTCTCACATCTTCTCCATAATGCACACATCTTTCGACTCTAACATCTCCGTTTCAAATATGAAAGACATCACAGACCTCACAGAATTTTTTTCCCCACTTGAAAGTGACAAGAAGGAGTGTGAAGGGAAAATAATCTAGAGAAACATTTAATCCTGTTTCTTTTTAAAACATTTAGTTTTATTTGACTGTGCTGGATCTTAGTTACAGCATGTGGGATCGTCGATCTTCATCACAGCAAGTGGGATCTTTTGTTGCAGCATGCAAACTCTTAGTTGCAGGATGTGGGATTTAGTTCCCTGACCAGGAATCAAATACAGCACCCGCCCCGCCCCGCCCCGCCCCGCCCTGCATTTGGAGCATCCAGTCTTACCCACTAGACCACCAGGGAAGTCCCTAATCCTTTTTCTTAATCCTGCTCTTGAGATTGGCAGTGGAGAAATTCCATCTTCTTCCCTGTCCTTTATCTGGAGTATCAACTGAGCACTGTCTTAATTGGTCTTCTCAACAACTGGAGACGGACAGCTAGTGAGAAAATCCTGAATCCACCACGACCAACTCTACCACTATGGTCAGAAGTTGATTGGAAATCATTTCTGTCTGGCTAGTTTCCTGCTTTCTCACCCCCCCCCCACCCCTCCCTTGACAGTCATTGGCTTATTTGCTCTTAGTTCCATTCACTGCCATTCCCTTGCTCTCTATCCCCAAGCTGCCTTGCCATCTGGCTTCTGGGTAGGTCCTAACCAATGGAAGGTCCTGACAGAATACCAGGGGATAGAAGGAGGATAAAAGTCGGGGTGTTTTTCCTTATCTGTCCTTTCTTCCAGTGGCATCTAAGACAGAACCTAAGTCTTGTCCATGGCTCCAGCTCCCACTGGGGCACCCTAACCATGGGTCTAGCTCCCTCTGGACAACCCTGAACCTTGATTTTAGTTGCACCACATCCTCCTGCTGTCCCTCCAGCCTTAGAGGTGGTCACAGATTCCTGCTGTAGCTAATTTCTGGGTTGTATCTTTGTCCCTTGTTTGGCTTCCCAGATCTTCCATGGCCTGTATAATCAATCCCCTCTATTGAATTCTCTATGTTTGAAACACCTAGAGCACATTTTATTTTCCCAGAGGACTCTAACTGATATATCTGCTCACTCAGAATTAAAGCTCTCTGCCTGCCTAGAAAACTGTTTCTCAAACTATCTTTTGCAAAGGACCATTTTTAAATATGTCCAATCTATCATGGATTAACACTTGGTCCTACTATACATAACTGGTATGCAACTCGAGCCACATGCATTGTAGGAGGCAAATTCAACAATGACTGAACTCATCTATATCCTGTTCAGTGAGACAAGTCTATCAAACATGCATCTGGATGTCACACCATAAAAGCGTCTAAGCTTTTACTCTCAACCTCTCCATTGTCTCATCATAGATCTCTTGCAAAGATATTCGGGGTTGGTATGGGAACACGGACCACGCTTTGAATACACTGCTCTGAATCATTTTTATTCATGGGTAGAACCATCACAGAGTCTGGAGAGTCTTTGCATGCAGCCTAGATCTTGTCCTTTGAGTTACGTACAATTCTCTGTCAGAGACTGTATTTCTCACACAGGTAATGCTCCCCACAATGTTCCGGTGCAAAAGACTCCCATATCAAGGGAGCAAAAATGACCATCGCTTAGCAGGGGCTTTCTTCATTTCATTTCTTTTTCAGGCATTTTTCATTTAATCCTGACAATGGCCCCCTGATGAAGTGCCATTATCATCCCCCCATTTTACAGAATGGAAAAGTAAATCTCAGAGGTTAAATCGCTTGACTAAGATCACACAGCTTGCTGGGACTCTCACCCAAGTATGTCTCACTCAGTGTCCATGGTCTGAGCTATGACATTGAAGTGCTTCATTCACCTGTGTCCTTGGCACAAAACGCTGAGCCTGACTCGAGGGCATCCTTAAAGATATAAATGACCAAGTGATGCAATGCTTGGTCCATTCTTTCTCCCACCTGGGATAGGGCTCCCCACAAAGCACCCTCCCATTGACTCCCACTGTTTCTCAGGCAAATCCTCCCATCAATGCTTTCCTTAGAGAAACCTTCCAAACTCTTTGAGGCCACCCTTCCCTGCCTCCTACAGGTCTGAAAGTCTCCACCACACTCTGAATTCCTGTTGTCCCCAGACTGTACTTTAGAGGCACTTTCTGTCTCCCCATGAATTTAGACATTCTTCAAGAACAGAGGCTTTTACAATAACAGTGGCTCCTGGCACAGAGCTAATATTTATTAAGCACTTCTTGGCGCCAAGCATTGCTTTAAGCACTTTCCCTACAATAACTTGTTTAATATTCACAGCATTGTGAGTGAATTTTATTATACCCTTTTGACATGTGAGGAAACTGAAATGGAGAGAGCTTAAGAAAGTTTCCCCAGGTTTAAAACGAGCAGGCGCTGAGCTGAGATTTTAAACCATTGAGTTGTTGGCCTCCAAAGCCCATACCCTTAGCCACTGTGCAATTCTTGGATTCACAGATTCTTCCACATCTGTGATCTGACTAGGTCCTAGGAGTGCCACAGGGAAGGAAGGACATGCAATTATGGAGAGAGCTTTAGAGCTAGGAGAACACTTGGAGGGTTTTTAACTTCCCCAATTGTGCAGGTGAGGACGCAAAGGTGTAGGTGAAGTGACCTGTTCAGGGCCACACAGCAAACCCGTATAGATACATCAGTGGGTTCTGAGCCCAGCCTGGAGCTCTCCCATCGGCACCAGGTACAAAAGCAGGTGCATGGATATTCATTTGACTACTGAGCTCATCTGACCAACATTCAGTGTTTGCTGGGACTCAGGACAGGCAAGCAATGATTCTGAAGAGACCATCAAGGCCACGTATATTGGGGACTGTCTCTGCAGGTGGAGGTTTCCAAGTAACAAACAACATACACCCATGGGGGTGGGTCCCAACACCTGTCCTCCGGTGGATGTCCCTGCCGGAGGCTGCAGGGGCAAGGAAAGGGTGATTGTTGTGAACGCAAGGGGGCAGCTTCTACTCCATGCCAACCCTAGTTGAATGGACCTGTGAGCCTGGTTTGCCAAAGCTTATAGTCTTTTGTGGGAAACTGGAAAGCTGCTTATCTATAAGAAATCTTCTGATCTGTGAAAGTGAAAGTGTTCGTTGCTCAGTCATAGCCAACTCTTTGTGCTCAATAAGTATGTGATGGATAAAGGATGAATGAATGAATGAATGGCCTTCAGTCTTGTGTGGGGTCCTCTGAAGTTGATGGTTAAGGCTTAGGGCAGGGACATTAGAAACAAACTCAGCTGGCAGCCTAGTTTGGTGGAAATAAACTTTGGATTGTGAAAGCAGAGGGATTAGGTATAAGGATTTTCTCCAGCATCTTCCCTGAGCCAGGGGAAGTTTCAGGGGGCCAGGTCCCACCAGCGATCCTGTTTTCCACAGGTCTGGTGCTCCAGGGCACAGTAGACTCAACCTGAGCTGGACTTGACCTGGGGGGAAATGTCTGCCCCAAACCACGGCGTCAGATGCCATGTAGAATACAGCAGCCTCATGTCTGCCAGTGAGACCTGGAATCCCAGCTGGGTGAGAGACCTGGCCAGCTCCTGGGTCGCTCAGCATTCCCAGGAGGGGTGTGGTCCTATCCCTTGAGTGGGGTGGGTCCTGCCTGCATGGATGGGCAATGGACTGGCATATGTTTGTCTTTCCCGTGGCTGTTTGCAGAACCCACAGCATCCAGGCACGCTCCCTGTTGGTCTCTGTGGGCCTCCTGTTGCTCCACCCGGCCCCTCATCTCTCCCACCTCTGCTGACTTGTCTGCTGCCTCTGGAACTTTGTATACTGTTTCCTCAGTCAGGATGTTCTCTCTGCTCTGCTTCCTCCTACTTTCATTTATCAAACCCTTGCCCTGACTGAGATCTACCTTAAGACTCACTCACCATACCCTCAATGCCTCCTGAATTCCTCCTGAATTTCTAAGACCCCAAATAAGTTCTCCATGGACACCTATTCTGTATACACAGATCGAAGCAGTCGGATAGCATGGTTAAAAGTTTCAGGTCTGGAGCCAGACAGCACAAGTTCATGTACTGATTCTATTCTCACTAGGAATGTCTTAGTTTCTGATTGCTGCTATGAAGTGAAAGAGTTAGATACTCAGTCATGTCTAACCCCAGGGATTGTAGCCCGGCAGGCTCCTCTGTCCATGGAATTTTCCAGGCAAGAATACTGGAGTGGGTAGTTATTCCCTTCTCCAGGAAATCTTCCCAACCCAGGGATCTAACTCAGGTCTCCTGCATTGCAGGCAGATTCTTTACCATCTGAACCACCAGGGAAGCCAGATTGCTACTGTAAGTTACAATAAACTTAGTGACTAAACGCAGAGTATTATCTTACAGAAGGTGAGTAAACAAGAAAAGCTTGAGGTGTGAGCACCTGCATTTTCCCCGGAGATCCAAGTATAGACCATCGAGGAACTCACGATGTCCTAGCAATAATCAAACCCACCAACTGCTTAGCCAACAATGAAGTCCTTAGCAGTACATGGGGGACCTAAGGTGTGGGATTTCAGAGAGGACTGAGATGAGCACAGGCTCAGAGGGGCCAAACACTGACTCTCATAGATCAAACAAGAAATGTGGATCGAATTTTTTCCATTTAATTGTTGACTTTTTCCAATTAAAAAAAAATGCGACATACCATGGAATATTCTAAAAGTTCAGCAAAAACAAATACACCCAGAAAACAAATACTGTGCCCACAATTCCAGCTTCTGAGCAAGTTGGGTAGTCTTTGAACATGGTGACTGTGGATGCAGTTTTAAGGGTTCAACTACCTACAGCCAAACCTCAGTCCTAGCATATACAGCCATGTGATTTTGGACAGAGTCACTTGACTTCTTGTGACCTGCCTCAATTCACTCAAATTTAAATGGGGATATAATAGTACCTGCCTCATAGGATAAATATGAGGAATAAGTCTACAGGACTTAGAATAGTATCTGGCACATAGTAAACACGACAAAGTGTTTTTACCTAACATTATATTTAATGTCTGTTTTGACATAAGTAAAGGTTTTTCATAAATGTTTTTTTGAGCTTCCACAAAGTTCTATAAAGGGATGGATCAGTAATCACCAGGGGCGAGTTCAGGAAACCAGGGAGGCAAAGGACAGGGCTTCTTGTTGGTGCCACAGGCTGGCAGAGGCTACTCCCCAAAACCTTTATTTCAGGATCCCTTTTTCTTTTTTTTTGGCAGCATCCTGCCACTTGCAGGATCTTGGTTCCTGGACCAGTGACTGAACTCCGGTCCCAGCAGTGGAAGCACAGAGTCCTAACCACTGGACCACCAGAGGATTCCTGGGGATCCATTTTTCTTCACCACCTCCTGCAGAACCCACCCCTCCCTCTGCTATGGATGCCATCACCTCTCTGCCCGCACCCAGGGGTCTCCCCTCCAGCTCCGGAGCGCCTTCTCCTCCCTCTGCCTGCTTTGCCGCTGACAGCTAGAAGATTCCAAGCCAACCATTTTGTAGAAGGTCCCTCGTCTGGGTTTGTTTGATGTTTCCCTTTGATTAAATTCAGGTTATACATTTTTGAGAGGAAATCACAGTTTCATTTCTTCACATGAAAATATTGAATCCATTTGGAATTAATTTGGGTATAAATGATATATTTTTCCTCACTTATATGAAACACCTCCTTTATCATATAGCAAATATTTAATTGCATATCTTTTATCTTTCTGCTCTTCAAAGCCAGTGTCACACTGTTTTAATTACCCTGGCTTCGTAATATGCACCCCCCAAACACGGTAATGAGCAGAGTCCCCCTAATCATGCTTCTTTTCTCAGAAACTTCCTGGCTCTTCTCACTCATTAAATCTTCCAGATGCACCTTAGAATCGTGTTATCAAGTTCCTTAAAAAGTACCTTTGTGATTTAGGTTGTCGAACTTTGAAATCACTGTGGGCAAAACGGGCAGCTTTAATACTAAACCTTCCATAGAGGAGCAGTGTCTGTGTATCATCCACACTTTCTGTGACTCGGTAAAGCTTTGTACTCTTTTTCATGAAGTTCCTGCCCTTTTCTCTGGGAGCTGGTGACTACTTTTGAGTCTCTTGTGAACAGACTCATATCTGTTTTTCATTGCCTTCTCTGACTGATGAGTCGCTGACAGGATAACACAGAGGCTAAGGTCAGAGTCTCTTCAGATGACTACTTGGGTTTGAATCCTGGGTCGCTCACTCATATACCTTGTTGTATGAGGCAACCCATGTGCCTCAGTTTCCACGTCTGTGAAATGGGGAAACTGATGTCATCTGCCTCCCAGGGCTGTTCTGAGAAGGGACCACAGAAGGATACCTAGCCCATGTTTAGTGATAACCACTGCAATTTCCTCACAGGCTCCTTACTGACCCCTAGGGCTTCCTAGGAGACATGGCAGTGAGTGGAAATCAGTTCTTACTTCACACCCCCTTGCAGGCAGACCCTGGGCAGAGACCTTTACTGGGGTCACTGAGAGCAGCCCAGTTGCCATGGGAACAGCTGGTGTGGTCTTCCTCTCAGGCATTTCCATGTGCTTCTGTCCCATTTTCCTCTCTCTCCCACCAGTGTCCTCCAAGTCTCAGTCTGTGCCCACCCCTGATGGTGACTCTGGCCCTTCCTTCGTTCACAGCTTCTTAACTCAGTATCCACAGGAAGTGTTCTGGCCCTCCCACCTCATGGTTATTTCAGTGTGCAGGGATGTGATTGGCTTCGTCCATTTCCCCAAGCTAGCCCCTGGCCAAGCTGTCCTCAAGACAGAGGCCAATCAACCTGGGGAGCTGGGGGGAATCTGATTTTATAAAGTTATCTGGTGGGGGTGATTCCTCAAAGAAGGGGATGTTAGCCATCAAGGGGAGTACCCCGTACCCACAGGAGTGGGCATTTCAGATGTGGTCCATGCTTGGCACAACCCAACAGTCCACAAGCAAGGATTAAATACACATCCAGGAACCACCAGCAAGGGTCCTCTGGGGTAGACCTCATTAGTCCCCTTTCATGATGGGGAAAATGTAGCTCTGAGGGTGTAAAGGTTTGCACGGGGTCACCAAGCCAGCCTTTGATGGTGGCGGTGGTGGTGGTTTAGTCCCTAAGCTATGTCTGACTCTTGTGATCCCACGGACTATAGCCTGCCAAGCTCCTCTGTCCATGGAATTTTCCAGGCAAGAATACTGGAGCAGGTTGCCATTTCCTCCTCCAAGGAGTCTTCCCAACCCACAGATTAAACTGACATCTCTTGCGTCTTCTGCGTTGACAGGCAAATTCCCTACCACTGTGCCTCCTGGGAACCTGATTACACTCTTGACGTGTGTTAGTCGCTCAGTCATGTCCGATTCTTTGTGACCCCATGGACTGTAGCCCGCCAGGCTCCTCCCTCCGTGGAATTCTCCAGGCAAGAGTACTGGAATGGGTTGCCATTTCCTTCTCCAGGGGATCTTTCCAACCCAGGGATCGAACCTGGGTCTCCCACATTGCAGGCAGATTCTGAGCCACCAGGGAAGCCCCACACACTCTTGATACTGTGTATAAAACCGATAACTAATGAGAACCTACTGTGTAGCACATGGAACTCTATTCAGTGCTCTGCAGTGACCTAAATGGGAAGGACATTCAGAAAAGAGGGGATATATGTATACATATGACTGATCTACTTTACTCAGCATTTTATTTAGCATAAAATAACACAACATTATAAAGCAACTAAGGTCACCCAAGGAGTCTCAAAAGCATTGGGCATTACTTATTATCTCCATTGTGCCTAGAGGCCTCAATCTTCAGGAAAAGTAGAAAGAGCCAATCAATTCTTAAAATCAGCAATAAAAAAGATAACCCAGGAGACCTCCCTGAGAAGGAGGCTTTACCAATAGCTCTCCTCTGCACCCGCATTGCCCCTAAGGAGCAGGTTGGTCTTAGTCCTTATGAGATGCTATATGGGAGACCATTTGTTTATGTCAATGACCTCTTCCTAGATCCAGAGGTTCAGACCCTCCAGTCTTATACCATGGCCATTGGGCAATTCCAACAGGATATACACTTGTGGGGTATGAACCAGGACCCAAAAGATTCCAAAGAGTCACCACTATATGCTCCAGGAACTCAAGTCCTAATTAAAGTCTGGAAAGATGGGTCCCCAAAGGCTCAACTCCAGCCCACATGGAAGGGCCCCTACCCTGTAATACTTTCTACCCCCACAGCAGTCAAGGTACCAGGACATGACTCCTGGATTCACTACTCACGAGTCAAGCCACGGAAGAAAATAGAAGAGGACATTCAATACACCTGTGAGCCCCTGGGAGATCTCAGATACCTATTCAGAACTACCAATGAGTGTCATTCTAATGAACACCCCCAAAATCTGGTTTCAGGGGATAAGATTTCTCAGGATAGCTCTAAGGAGCCAACACAGCTTGACAGAGACTGTACTCCAAAACAGACAGGAGATAGATCTTCTGATTCCTGAACAAAGAGGGACTTGAGCCATCCTGGCTATGTGAATTTAAAATTGACCAATGTCTCTACTAGTCTTTGTTATGCTATATTGATGATGCTTATGATTATTCCATGTACTGTCAATTGTCTAACCTGTTTTGTCTCTGCCCAGGTCAACCAGCTACAACATGCAGTGCCAGTTCAACAAAGATATAAAACTACAGCTGACCATGGAAAATATCACACACCCTTGGACACTGCTATAAGGACTCTGAGGATTGAGACTAACAAGAGGGGGAGGCCCAATACCCCTCGCCGCCCCAGTTCAGCAGGAAGTAGCCAGAAAGACCTCGACACCCCTATTCCCAAAGAATTGGGCCTCCCATCTCTTGAGGGGGGAATGTTAGGTAGGTAGAATAGGGAAAAGGAGTCCAAAATGGAGGTGGCTAAAAGACAAGGAAGGTCCGAGGACCAGAGTGAAGACTTCAGGCAGAACAAACAGAACAAACAGCATTCCTGGCTAAGCCCAATTTGCATAGGGCAGGCCCAGGTGGAGGAAAAAAACATATAAAAGGAGGAGCCAAAGCGCTTTCTCATGGACTCTCTCTCCCGCGTGCACGTGCTCTCTCTCTCTCTCTTTCTTTCTCTCTTTCTCCCTCCCCACACACTCCTCCACTCCCTTCTCTTCGAGTCTTGGATTCTCTTGCTATCTTATAAATAAAATGGAGCTGTAACACTGAAAAAAAAAAAAAAACAACAACACAAATTCCCCTCTCCCCATCCTCTTGGCTGAATTAACTCCTACTTGTGCCTAAGCGACTTCCCTGGTGGCTCAGGCGGTAAAGCATCTGCCTACAATGCAGGAGACCTGGGTTCGATCCCTGGGTCAGGAAGATCCCCTGGAGAAGGAAATGGCAACCCACTCCAGTATGCCATGGACGGAGGAGCCTGGTTGGCTACTGTCCATGGGGTCGCAAAGAGTCGGACACAACTGAGTGACTTCACTTCACTTTGCCCTTCAGGCTTTCCCTAAAGCCCCAACACAAAGAAGTCTTTCATTTTCATCCTCTAAAAATAATTGTACTTGTCTTTTGCAGACATCATCACCAGTTTATGAAGATATGTTTATTTTTAAGAGACAAGTTATTTATCATCTATCTTCTTTATCAGATCTGACTGGCTAAGTCAAATTCTATCTCCATCAGTTTCTAAATGAGTAGCCTTGGAATGTTCCCTAACATTTCTGTGCCCCAGTTTCTGTAAGAAGGGGCTAATAAAAGCCCCTGCCTCTGGGGCTTGTTGCAAAGGCACAGTGAAATAATCAATGAAGGAGCAAAGAACGGGATGGATTCTTAATAGAATTTAAATATTTTACTCATCATTATGACCTTATCACCATCTCGTTCATCATCACCACTCCCACCATCTCCATCAGCAGCAACAGCATCATCATCTTCATCTTTAGAACTGGACTGTGTCTTTCTTGTTCACCATTGTATCCTAACTGTCTTAGCATATAATAGGACTCAGAAAATGCTTAGTAAATGAACAAACGCTTCTCTGTAAATACAACTGTTCTCCTAAGGAGGCATTTCCTTTGAGCCAGTAAGTTGATCCTCCTTATTTTTCAAGTGGAAAAAACAAAACTTTTCCCCAGGTGAAAACACTTAAAGGGAGCCTGTGATGGAATCCCAACATGTCACGTGTGCCTGGAGATATTTTGCCGGTATATTTTATGGGAAACATTTCGAGGCTGTGAGGAAGTGTAATTTTCCTTGTGAAATGTCTAGGTTTCTTTTCTCGGTCATTTTTCATGTGCTTGTCACTTTCCCAGACTAATTGGTGGGCTCCTTTCCCCCAGCTGTCTATGCAGGCTCTCGCTCACCCAGCCTGTCCAGCGCTCAGTGCAGCCCACTTGGGGTGTCAGGAGAAAGCACCCAGGAAAGGAGTCAGGACATGTGAGCTCTGTGGGGCTTCAGGAAGGTCTCTGTCTTTCCCTGGGCCTCAGTTTTCGTATCCGGAATATGAAAAGTTTTGACTAGCTGTTTGCTAATAGCGTTGCAATTTCTAAAGGAAGCCAGTGTCTCAAAGTTGGGCCATTTCCAATTCTGGGAAGGCCTTTGCCTTTGTGCTGTTGAACCTTATGTACTCCCATCATCGCTGGGGCTCAGGGGCCCCCAATATTTCAAATCCTCAGAGTGCAGTAACTGGTAAGACAGCTCTGCTTTTAGAGTGAATGCAAAGCCCACGGCTATAAATCTGTACACAGACAGTTTTAATTGTGGATCTTGGTCACAGCACTGCAAGGGGGAACAGAGGCCTGTAATTCAGTTCTTCTGCACTGAAGGGTTGACAGTCAACCACTCAGCACTGGGAGGAAGGGCAGCCTTCTATAGGGGACCCAGGCTCCCACTTTTCCAGATAACCTCTGGAGGACTACCATGCAAGGGATTTGTGGGTTCCAAGGACCTCCTGGAGGAACCCAGGCTGACTGTTGGAAGGGCTGGCAGCCCACGAACGATGACCTTGAGGTCATTAGGAGAGGACAGGGAGATTTCCTAGTAGTCCAGCTCAACCTGCAAAGGTGGGCCATTTTTTCTGGCAGAGAGGGACTTTAGGTATGACATCAAGGATGCCACTCATAACAGCCTCTTACCCAGTCTTCATGGGATTTTCCTCTAAGGGAATAGAAAAATAGGTGGCCATTCTAGAAGAGTGGTTTTAAATGATCAAAATAAATCCTACATGTAAAAATACCCAGCACATAAGAGAAGCTCTGGACAGTTTAGAACTCTAACAAAACATGTCTACCCTGAATTGTTGTTATTGTAGTTTAGTCGCTAAGTCTTGCCTGGCTCTTTTGTGACCCCATGGATTGTAGCCCACCAGGTTCTTCCTTTCATGGGATTTTCCAGGCAAGATACTTGAGTGGGTTGCCATTTCCTTCTCCAGGGTAGTTTCTTGACCCAGGGATTGAACCCACATCTCTTGCATTGGTAGGTGGATTCTTTACCAATAATCCACCAGGGAAGCCCCTACCCTGAATGGAAAACTCATTTTTAAAAATTTAGAAAAAAGGAAGAGTGCCCCCTACCCTTTGGCAACATGGGAGAAGCAGACACATTACAAGGAAGAATAATGTTGGTGTAGGAACAGTGGACAAAAAGCTGATCCCCAAAAAATCAGGTCCACATCCTAATCTCCCAAACCAGTGAATGTGACTTTATTTGGAAAAAGGATCTTTGTAGGGGCAATTAAGTTAAGAATCTTGAGATGAAGACATCCTCTTGGATAATCCACATGAGCCCTAAGTCCAATGACAAGTGACTTTAGAAGAGAAAGACAGGATAAGCTTTGACACAGACAGAAGAAGAAAAGGCACTATGACCATGGGAGTGATGCAGCCATAGGCCAAGGAATGTCAACAGTCACCAGGACGTGGAGGCGGCAAAGAACGACCCTCCCACAGAGCCTTCAGAAGGAATGCTTCCCTATCAACAGCTTAATTCTAGACTTCTGGCCTCCAGAACTGCTCTGCCATCAGAAAATAGAACCAGCAGCCTAAGCTGACCCTTGATTAGGCTTAGAAGAGGCTCATGTTGGCTGCCAAGGCAGCGTCACAGAGCTATTCCTCCAGGTAAATTCTGATTCTGACCTCCCAGCATCCTTCTCCCCCTTCTCCTGTGGTTGTACCGTGTCTTCTTCGGGGTATTCTCTTTACTCCATTATATTGGCCTATAAATCAAGTCTGCTTGTAGTCCCCTACCAAGAAGAGAGCATGTTGCCCAAGGTTGGTCAACTGACCTCTCTCCCAAAACAAGAGATTTTCTTTTTTAATATGGAAGTATGTAACACATTTATGAGAGACTTGGAAAATATAGGGCAAAGTTACCAACAGTTACTCTATATATTACAACTATCTTTTTAAGTAGATAAATTAAGATTTTTAGTTGGCATTTCAGTATTAAACTCTCAAAAATTAACAGAATGAATAGACAGAAAAGTAGAAGGATCTGGTAGACCTGAAAAGCACTAGGAACCATATGCAACCATATGTGCATGCATATGGAGAAGGCAATGGCATCCCACTCCAGTACTCTTGCCTGGAAAATCCCAGGGTTGGAGAAGCCAGGTAGGCTGCAGCCCATGGGGTCGCTAAGAGTCAGGCATGACTGAGCGACTTCACTTTCACTTTTCACTTTCATGCACTGGAGAAGGAAATGGCAACCCACTCCAGTGTTCTTGCCTGGAGAATCCCAGGGACGGGGGAGCCTAGTGGGCTGCCGTCTATGGAGTCGAACAGAGTCGGACACGACTGAAGCGACTTAGCAGCAGCAGCAGCAGTGCATGCATATGTGCTAGTTTGCTTCAGTCGTGTCTGACTGTTTGCAACCCTATGGACTATAGCCTGCCAGGCTCCACAGTCCATGGAGTTTTCCAGGCAAGAATACTGAAATGGGTTGCCATTTCCTTCTCCAGGGAATCTCCCTGACCCAGGGATCAAACCCTTGTCTCTTACGTCTCCTGCCTTGGCAGGCAGGTTCTTTACCACTAGCATCACCTGGGAAGCCCAAGGTCTATACAGTTTTCACTCAACAGCAGAATACAATTCTATTCGAGCTCCCATAGACTATAAACCAGGAAACACCAGAACATATCTAGGTGCAAAACAGTGCAAAATTTTCCAAAAAGGTGCAAAAATGTCATGGTCTAAGGGTATTGAAATCATACAGAGTCTGTTCTCTTATCATTGTGGAATTATGTTAGAAATCAGTATCAAAAGATATTTGAAAATTACTCATGTTTTCAAGGTAGTGTGACATTTACCAAGAAAGATCTTTGCAGTAGCCATGGAAAGCTGCAAAAAAGTTAAAAGACTGAAAAACACAGAGGGTGATAGCAGGGAAGAAAGCATTTAAATGAGAAAACTTCATGTATTTGGAAATTGCGTCCACTTTTAAAGGATGGGTATATCTAAGAAGCCATAACAAGGAAAATTAGAAAAGATTTTCAAGACATAGCATCTTGAGTGGAAAACATTTCAAGGGCAGTGTACCATGTGCCTGTTCAGCTCCAGCACCATGAACTCCAAGTGCTGGCTTTTTTGGAGCCACTTCTCCAGGCTTCCATCGACTCGGTGAGCTCTTCCCTATAGCTTTCTAATTTCTTTGTTGCCTGAGTCAGTCACTGTTGCTTGCAACCTAACAGTGCAACTGCTAAAGGGAAGGTGACAACTCACCAAGAGAAAGAGAGACTCAGGAGTTGAGGGCGGTGACCCACGCTCTTGACTAGGTCTTCCCAAGAATGGATGGAAAATTCGGGGAAACTTGGGCCATCTTACAGCTTTATGTTACTTGTCAGTCCTTCTTTAAATTGCATGCCCTTCTCTATAGCCTCATAATAGGCTGCAGTCATGGCTTATGGACCTTTAGATCTGCAGTGCCTGGTGCATAGTAAGCATCATTGAAATGTAGCAACTGACTTACTGCACAGAGTTTAGAATCTATTATTCTTAGTGAGTTCCCAGTCTAGCCAAAGCTGGCCATAGGGCAGGGAGAGACCATCCACGGAGGGCCTGAGAAGATCCTACAAGTCATAGAGGAGATTACCTATTCAGATTAATAGACCTTTATTCAACCTGTTAGAACAGAAGGGATCTTAGAATCCATTTAGTACAAGGATCACAAACACCTGGACTGCAGGATGCCTCGCCAATGCCCATAGAAGACATGACTAATCAATTGCTGCACTCCCTCCCTCTGAACTCAGTCATAGCTTCACAATCCTTCCCCATGGAAGGCTCCATGCAGTGATGACTAATTGAGTTAAATTAGTCCAAAACCTGTTTACCTTCACTGACCTTGTCCAAACTCCTCATTTGACAAATGGAGCAACTAGGAAGAGAAAGGACATATTCTAAAGCCATTCAACACATTGTGAGTGGGAGATGCAAGACTCAAGTTCCCTGGATCCAAGTCCCATCACCCCACAAGGGCTCTGGAATGTCTGCTTCCTTGTGAATCGTTCTTTGCCCTTAGAATCCTGCCCTCTCCATCTAACCAAGTCCTAAAGATTGTAGTATTTATTTTAGCGAACACACAAATCTGGTCTCTAAAGGATGAACATTAATAAAATATGTTCTCTAACTCTACGTAACAAGGAAAATATAGAATACATTTTCTATTCCCATTGATCCTCAGGCCACTGGCAATCCACCAACAATTGATTTAGCCATTTGATTAGTTTGGGGGAGAAACATTATATTTTAATGGGGTATATATAATTCTAAGTTACTGCTTTGAAGTTGAACCAAATATTAAAATTACCTCTTTTTATGGATGCTGCACAGCTATGAAGCTTTATAATTGCAGCCTGAGCTTTTGTAAGTGATTTGAACTGAAAAGGCAGTTTCTGCAAAGCTTATTGCAAGGGCCTGGTGGTTGCCAGGCTAGCCAGCCCCACTGATGAGCAAAAAGGAGTACAGATGACAATGGTGATGATCATACCTTGTATTTCACCCACATTTCACAGTAACAGACCTCCCTTCTGGGCTGTTTCCCTTCAAAGCAGCTCCCCAGTCCATCCCATCTCTCCAGTTCGTCTGCTGTTTCCTGAGTCCATCTGCACTTACCTGGGTTTCTGGAGTAATTTTTTTTTCTTTTTTTTTTTTGCAGCTTATCTCTCTTGACCCACCGCCATCCATTATCCACATAATGTAACAATCAGAGAGGTTATTTAACAACGTAAATTTTGTGTCATACCACAGTCAAGCCATTACTTAAAATACAGCTATGAAAGGGTGTGTGAGTTGGACCTTAAAGATGGCTGAGTGCTGAAGAATGGGTGCTTTTGAACTGTGGTGTTGGAGAAGACTCTTGAGAGTCCCTTGGACTGCAAGGAGATCAAACCAGTCCATCCTAAAGGAAATCAGTCCTGAATATTCACTGGAAGGACTGATGCTGAAGCTGAAACTCCAGTACTTTGGCCACCTGATGCAAAGAACTAACACATTGGAAAAGACCCTGATGCTGGGAAAGATGGAAGGCAGGAGGAGAAGGGGATGACAGAGGATGAGATGGTTGGATGGCATCACCAACTGGATAGATGTGAGTCTGAGCAAGCTCCAGGAGTTGGTGATTTCCAGGGAAGCCTGGCGTGCTGCAGTCCATAGGTCACAAAGAGTCAGACACAACTGAGTGACTGAACCGATGATCTCCCAGGGTTGGCATATTACAGCCTAGGGTCAAATCACCTGCTCCTTGTTCTTATGAATAAAGTTTTATTGGAACACAACCCCACCCATCCGTTTGCATATTGAAGCTGGCAACTTGTATGTAACAACAGCAGAGTTGACTAGGCCAGTAGGGGAACAGAGACCTTATGGCCTTGAGGTTTAAAATCTTTATTCTATGACCTTTTACAGAAAAAACATGTGTCCGACCTAAAGAACACAATTTAACTTCCTTTCTCAAAGCCCACCAGGCCCTCTGTGGCCAGGCCCTGCCTGCTCCCCAGGCCCTCTTTCTGGCGCCACTCTCTCCTCTGCTCCATGACACTGTGGTCCTCCTGCTCTCCAAAGTTCGGCACTGCCTCAGGGCCTTTGCCCCTGATGTTTCCTCAAGGCTCATTGACCTAACTGTTACATGATTGACTCCTTCCTTTTACTCAGGTCTGATGAAAATGTCATATCCCCTGAGTGACCTTTTTTTTTTTTTTAAGATTTCTTTGAAAGTCTTTATTGAATTTGTTACAATATTCATTCTGTTTTATGTTTTGGATTTTTAGGGGCAAGGCAGGTGGGATCTCAGCTCCCAACCAGGGATCGAACCTGCAACGCTTGCCCTGGAAGGTGTAGTCTTAACCACTGGACCACCAGGGAAGTCCCTGAGTGGCCTTTCTAACTCATCTAAACATGCTCTTCTTTTTCACTGTTTCACTTATCATTCTTTTTCATTTTCTCCATAGTAATGAAGAGGATAGAATTTATCTTCCAAACTAGACTTGAATGTGAAAGAGACATGTGTGCATGCTCAGTTGCTTAGCCGTGTTCGACTCTTTGCAGCCCCATGAACTGTAGCCTGCCAGGCTCTTCTGTCCATGGAGTTTTCCAGGCAAGAATACTGGAGTGGGTTGCTATTTCCTTCTCCAGGGAATCTTCCCGATCCAGAGATCAAACCTGGGGCTCTTGCAGCTCCTGCATTAGGAGGTGGATTCTTTACCACTGAGCCACCAGGGAAGCTCGGTGAAGGGGGTGCTCTTAGTGATTGTGCAGACATTAGATGTAATCAGGAGATGTTGGGTCACTGTCTGCAGCATCCCTTAGATATTTGTTTGTTGTCTTTCTCCCCCACACAATGGGGGTTCCTGAGAACAGAGGTGGACCCTGGTGCCTGGAATGGCCCTGGGCACCTCATGCATAAGCACGCCTGAATCCTTACGGCAGCTCTGTTGGGAAGGTTCTGTTGTCATCCCACGCTACCGACCAGTAACTGAAGCCAAAGTTTTGCTAGCAGGTGGCAGCACTGCTTCTGGTCTCAGCACTCTCAGCCACTCCACTGACCTCCTACACGCACATTACCTCAACTGACCCTGGTGAATCAAGAGTAGGGGCCAGTGGGTAACTGGAGCTCCATTTCACAGATGAGACAACTGAGGCTCGGCATGGTGCAGAGGCTTCCTGAAGGGGCTTGAGTCTTCAGACACTGTCTTCTAGCTTTTATTATCTCAATGGCTTACCTCGATGAGAGAGTGGGCCATGACTGCCCATTTCTACCCAGGGATGGCTGCATGCCAGGCATCACACTCAGGATGCAAGAGCCCTATTTGAGAAGCATTATTGTTATGCCTGCTTTACAGGTGAAAGAACTGCGGTTCAGAGATGGTATATGGCTTTCCCGAGGCCACACAGCCAGTGACTAGAAAAGCTAGTACACCTTCCCATGACTTTGTTGTGAGCCATTTCATGCATGTGTGTGCTAAGTCACTACTGTTGTGTCTGACTCTCTACAACCCTATGGACTGTAGCCCTCCAGCTCTTCTGTCCATGAGATTCTCCAGGCAAGAATACTGAAGTGGGTTGCCATGCCCTCCTCCAGGGGATCTTCCTGACCCAGGGATTGACACTGCAAATCTATGTCTCCTGGGGCTTCTGCATTGCAGGCAGTTTCTGAACCACTGAGTCACCAGGGAAGCCCTGCAGGCACTTCGTGGAATTATCCAAAATGAGAAAGAGAACTGGCTGGGGAAGGGGAGAGACAGGCTGATGGGACAGAAAATCGGTGGCTTTCCTTCTCATGTCATCCTTGAGAGATCTTTGAAGATGTGGGGGCGGGTGTAGTTTACCTTGGGGGCTGATTTTTTTAAAGGTTCTGAGGTCAGAGTGTTCCCTAAAGATGAGGTATGGCAAACACAGAGTCATAAGGCAGAGGAGAGCTCGCCACTTGCCTTCCTGCCTGGGTCACTTATTCCAGGGCCCCATCAATGGTCTGCAGTTGTCTCACTGCTGAGGGTGAGGGCCTGCTGCTGCCTCCTCTGAGGCTCTGTCCACCCTGCCCTGTGGCCCAGCTCCAGGGACCTTCCAGATTTTGAATGGAGCCTTGGATACTCACGTCTCATCACGGGGGCCTTGCCCCAACTAGACTGTCACCTCCGTATGGACAAAGACGGGGAGCGGTCCATCAGTTCATCACTCCAAGTGCCTCCCACAGCACTGGCACATCTGTGTTCAGGACCAACTGTAGCTTTTGAGGACAAAAACCACTCCATCCCACCAGATCCACATTCAAATCACAAGCACATGCCCACACATGGTCCCTTGTGATGAACACAAACAGCCTGGACAGAAAGTGTTTCTTGGCCTACCCCTGACCACCCTGCATCCAAGACACCAGGAGCTGAGCCTTGGTCCAGGAACGGGGCTTCCATACGCTCCTCTGGCACCCCACGTCATCTCCCCGCTCCTGGATATCATGAGTTACTGTGTCGGGGCTACCCTAGAGCACGTTACCTCTCTGACCCTGTGAGGCCTCTCGGGGACTGGGATGGCAAGGAGACCACAGAAAGCCAGCTCCCCCCTCGGAGTCCAGCCCACTTCCTGTCTTGCTGAGCCTCTTGC
>NW_011495034.1:19785536-19806118 GCF_000754665.1 Bison bison bison | reverse complement strand
AACAGGATGGCTTTCATCCTCATTCAGATACATATTGTATTGGCTGAGAAACATCAAAGGGGCCGTGTCGTTACATATTCTATTTCTGAGAGGAGAAAAGCAGCCCCTTGCTTTATTAACGTGGCAAATGTTGACTCTTGTAATGAAAAATGCACAAACGCCGGGCAATTTTTGATGAATAGGTAATAGAGAGGAAGGCCCCCGAATGGAGAGAATTAATTTCTTTTCAATGCCTCCATCATAAGGATGTGAAGTCCCTGTGTCAGGCCACCCTGGCCTCCAGATAGGCCCATGTGGGTCTTGAGACCTGGGACCCCAGACATGGGCCCAGTCAGGGAGACTAGGCCTGACTGTTAAGAGCGTTCCAGAAAAAGCCTCTTGACACCAGGGCAGTAGTATTTATTAATAACTGCAATAGTCAAATCATTAACTTCTCAAGAACTCACTGAAGTATGCTCAGCTTTTTACTGCCATCATCCCAGGAGAACCTTATGAGCTAGGGGTAACTGACCTCATTTTCCATGACTGGAAACTCAGATCAAAATCATTTTAATGAGTTGCCCCAGGATGAACCACCGGATTTCGAGTCTGGAACCCAGTCCTAGGAAGACCAGCTGAATCAAAGTTTGCAAGCTTAAAATGTTGTTTAACCATAAAGATATTATGATGGCAGGGAGTTATTGTGGTAGTTTTTCTTTCTTCCTTATCTCTGGGCCTAACATAGTACTCAGCACTCAGCAATATGTGCTTGTTGGCCCTAGAAGACTGATCTTGCCCCTGACTGAACCCATCTCCTATAACCTATGTTTACCCAGTGGTAGTGTTTGGCAACTCAAGGATGAAAGGGATCTTGGTCAGCATCTATAGGGTTCTCTTAGTTTTTTCCTCATGGTTGCAAATTGGCTGCAACAGCCCCAGCTATCACATCTTCACACTATAGTGTACAAGATGGGAGGGGGTAAAGAATATAAAAGAGATAACTACTGAGATGCCTTCCTTGTTTAGGAAGGTGAGAAAACACTTTTCCCAAAACCCTCAACATTTTCAGATTTGATAACGATAATTTGAAGAAAGGTAAAGGGCAGTACAGAAGAGCAAGCACACACAGGGTCTGCCTCAAAGCCTCCACAGGGACCTCTGTGGACCACTGAGTCCACCAGTTCAATGACTTCACACCCAGTGAGACAGACCTGGCCACCAGAAGACAGAGGGCAGGATTCCAAAGTGACGAGCTTAAGTCCCCTGCCCTGTACTGCTGCTGCAGCTAAGTCGCTTCAGTCGTGTCCGACTCTGTGCGACCCCATAGACGGCAGCCCACCAGGCTCCCCCTTCCCTGGGATTCTCCAGGCAAGAACACTGGAGTGGGTTGCCATTTCCTTCTCCAATGCATGAAAGTGAAAAGTGAAAGTGAAGTCGCTCAGTCGTGTCCGACTCCCAGCGACCCCACAGACTGCAGCCTACCAGGCTCCTCTGTCCCTGGGATTTTCCAGGCAAGAATACTGGAGTGGGGTGCCATTGCCTTCTCCTCTGCCCTGTACAGTGGTGCTTAAAACAGAAATGAATGTGATCGATGGCAAATAGAGAAAGGTACTTTCTCTGTGTACCCAGAATTCCTTATACTTTTGAGAGCCAAGGAGGAGTTTCTGCTGGATATATGATAACCAGGAAGTGAGAAAGCGAGGGACAGGATGATCAGAATCACAGATTTAGGAGGGGATGGAGCAAGTTGAAGGCTGAGGCAGTTGATAATAATGGTGATAATATTAATAATTACCATTTACTGGCTCTCTACCCACCAGGGCCCAGGTTGGGTACTTTATGTACATTTTCTCATTATAACAGTGTGAATGGTATTATCCCATTTTATAGATAAGGAACCTGAGTCACAGAGGTCATAAGTCGCCCAAGTTCACCCAGCTTGTGAAAGACAGAGCCATGGTGAATTCCCTGATGGATGTTTCAAGAGCCTGGTGTGACTGAAGTGGGGTCAGGAGGGGTCCGGTGGTCCTCAGGTACAGGACATGCCACGGCAGCTGACCCCATAGCCAGGCTCTCCTCTGAAGCCCTCCCCAGCACCTCTCCTCCTCCAGCCGCCCTGCTGCCTCCAGGATACAAGTCCCCAGGTTTCCCAGGCATCCTAGCAGCAGTCATCTCTCTCATCTCTATTTGGAGGCAAAAACCAATTCTGACTCAGGATTCCGGGTGGGACTTGGTTTCCCAGACAAGGTGAGCCTGGAGCAGTCCCTGGACCGCAACTGCAGGGCCCAGAGGCTCAAACTCACCAGCATGCTGCCTTTCCAGAAGCCTGTGCAAACTGATCTGGGAAAGAGTGTTCCACGGCCAGAGAAGTTTGGAAACATCATGACTGGCTCTCTTGGGGTCACATCAGTGTGTGCCAAGCAAACCATCTTGACAAGGTTTATGCCAAGCTCATTGGGGCCCAGAATCATTTATGACAGGGGTACTCAACCTCTGGGATCTCATACCTAAAGCTGATGTAATAATAATAGAAATAAAGTGCACAATAAATGGAATGCACTTGAATCATCCATAAACCATCCCCCGCCCCGTTCGTGGAAACATTGCCTTCCACGAAACCAGTCCCTGATGCCAAAAAGGTTGGGGACCGCTGCTTTATCATACAGAATAGGAGCTGTGAGTAGAACTGACATCCCAGGGAGCACCCTGAGGATCTGCTACAGCAGGAGGGCCCAAGCTAAGTATTTACAGACCAGGCTCTGCTTTTGCCTTTATCCAGATATGTGACCCTGGAGAACCCCACCGCCTCTCTGTGCCTCAGTTTCCCTCTGAAAAATAAGAGCCTTAGACTAACTAGGTCAGCATTTCCCATAGTACTTCCCTGGTAGCATGAGCCTCATGATTTAGGAGGTCCATGGTCAAATAATTTTTGTTTGAATAGTCAGATTTATTTTAATGTATATTTGGAAAAATTACAGCAGCACATTAGATCCATGATTTCACAGATACAATAAAATTTTGCTTAAAAATAAAGGTATTCAGGGGACTTCCCTGGTGGTCCAGTGGTTAAGACTTCACCTTCCAATGCAAGGGTTGTGGGTTCGATGCCTAGTCAGGGAGCTAAGATCCCCACGTCTCATGCTCAAAAAAAATCTAAACATAAAACAGGAGCCATACTGTGACAAATTCAATAAAGACTTTAAAAATGGTCTGCATCCAAAAAAAAAATCTTAAAAAAGTAATAAATACATGAGGGTCTATTTAGGGAAAAGGGATCAAAGTAAGGGAAAAGGGCATGTGGACGTGACAGAAACCCTCAGAAGGTGAAAGTGTCAGTAACTCAGTCGTGTCCGACTCTTTTGCAACCCCATGGACTGTAGCCCACCAGGCTTCTCTGCCCATGGGAATTACCAGGCAAGAATACTGGAGTGGGTTGTCATTTCCTTCTCCAGGGAATATTCCCGACCCAGGGATCCAACCTGCATCTCCTGCATTGCAGGTGGATTCTTTACCATCTGAACCACCAGGAAACACTCAGGGTCTTGTGCAAATGACTCAATGTGGGGACAAGGCTGCCCTCAGCAATCTCTGAAACTCTTCCTGCTCGTCACACCTATGAATGTTCACTAACAGATGTGCCTGCAAACCTTGGCAGGTTTCGACTTTGCTAAGCATGATAATCTCTCTTGGTCTCACCCTAAGAACGCTTCCCAGCAGCCTCTTCGGCAAGGGCAGGTGGTGGGTGGGAGAGCCTCTGTCAGTGGAAGACCACGTGCATCAGCTCGGCCACTTCCGTGCCCTCACTTTTGCATCCACAAAGTGTAAGTGACCATAACCTTCTCTCCTGGGGCCCCTGCCAGGTACCCAGGTGATCACGAGCATCGGTGTTGGTAAACTGAAAGGTGGTGCACAGACAAGGGCTAGACCTGGGCCAGCACCGTAGCTCTCAGGCGGGACAGCCAGGTGCATTTCTCCATTGATGGGACAGGCTTCTTCCTATGCATCACACCGACTCAATGGACATGAATTTGAGCAAACTCCGTGAGACGGTAAAGGACAGAGGAGCCCAGTGTGCTGCAGTCCATAGGGTTGCAAAGAGTCAGACACAGCTTAGCAACTGAACAATGACAATAACAACAGGAAAGCTCCCCTCTAGGCCCCTCACACCTCCTTTTGGAGTCTGATACTTCACAAGGAAATATTCTGCATGTTCAGTCTTATTGTGACAGTGAGTAGGCTCTATGTTGTTCTTTCTCCCCACAAAGCAGTAGTTAATAAGGTGGGCCAGGAGCTGGCAACTCATTCTCTCCAATGCATTCCCAACTTACGGGGATGGTGATGCCTGAGGTGAGGAGGAAGCATGGGAAGGAAGCAAGAAAAGGGCAAAGGAAGTAGGAATTGATTTAAAATAACAATCACAATCATATTTAATATTTATTGACTCTATACTATATGTGGAGTATCTTATGCTATTATTTCATTTAATTCTTACAATAGCACTATATTTGCCCATTTCACTGATGAAGAAATGAGAGCCTTGGTAGAGAAAGAACTTTCAAACACTGCGCAGCAAGTAGTTGTCTGAGTCAGCTATTGCTGCATAACAAACAACCACAGTGAGGCTTGGCTCCAGTTTGGCTGATCTAGCCTGGGCTCAGCTAGGCGTGGATCTGGGTTTGGTTCAGGTCTGCACTGTATGTTTCTCCTAGTGGGACCACTTGGCTCCCCAGTATATGTTCCCATGGCAATGACAGGAGGATGAGAAGGCAAGTTTGCAAGCACATTTCAAGCCTCTGCTTGTATCACAATTGGCCAACATCTTATTGGCTAAAACAAGTTTCATGGCTCAGCCCATCATCAAAAGGATGTATTAATACCTTCTGACCATCAAGGTAGGGGAATAAGTAAATATTTACTGATCAAAAACCTCATCTACCACTGTGATAGAGCCAGGGTTCAAATCAAGATTTTAGTCATGACTTTACCTGGTATCCTTGGAGAAGGCAATGGCACCCCACTCCAGTACTCTTGCCTGGAAAATCCCATGGATAGAGGAGCCTGGTGGGCTATAGTCCATGGGGTCGCTAAGAGTCGGGCACTACTGCGACTTCACTTTCACTTTTCACTTTCATGCATTGGAGAAGGAAATGGCAACCCACTCCAGTGTTCTTGCCTGGAGAATCCCAGGGACAGAGGAGCCCCGTGGGCTGCCGTCTATGAGGTCGCACAGAGTCGGACACGACTGAAGCGACTTAGCAGCAGCAGCAGCAGTTACCTGGTATCCTAGCCTCCAGACAGTTGTCATGGCTCCAGAGACAGGTCATACTTCCAGCCCTACCTGCTTCCTTTAAGTGGCTGGGCTACCCCACAGCATATGCTGACCACAGGTACACTCTGCTTTGCACATCCTCAGTCCTGAACCCCTTGTCTAGATCTGTTCCTCCAGTGCAGCCTAAGTACAACCTCCAGGATTGGGTCCTGCTAGTCTATAATCTCTCTCCCTTCCTGCTTCAGTTCTTGGATTTGGCACAAGCTGCCATCTTCCTAGATACAGTCTAGGTTTAGCCTTAAGCATTCTGGTACCCATTCCCCACATCCCACAGGAAGTGTCCTTTCCTGGATTATCATGGCAAGATGCCATGTACAGTTGGGCAGGAAGTACACTGCACAAAGACTTCCAGCTGGAGGTATGAGCAAGGCTAAAACCAGCTTGGACTTCCCATGTGGTGCTAGTGGTAAAGAACCCACCTGCCAATGCAGGAGATGCAAGAGACAAAGGTTCAATCCCTGGGTCAGGAAGATCCCATGGAGAAGGGTGTGGCAATTCACTCCAGTATTCTTGCCTGGAGAATTCCATGGACAGAGGAGCCTGGTCCATTGGGTCGCAAAGAGTCGGACACGACTGAAGCAACTTAGCAACCACGCACGCACAAAACCAGCCTACACTGCAAGCCGGACCGTGTGTTCTTGCAAGGGGTTTCATCTGCCCAGAGGAGGGGGGAACCTTCTCTTCACACAAGGCACCATCAGCCTTCCAAACCATATCCGAGTTACAAGTTAGGAGTGATGGGTCAGGTTTTCACACTACTCACAAAGGTACTACGTAGGCTATAGTCACAGCAGGGTTTTAGAAGAGTTGGATTCAAGTCCTGGTTGGTATAGGACTTGAGGCATCACTTTTCTGAGTTGCCTCAGTTTCCCTGAAAGTCATTCTTATCATCACAAGGAAAGTGGGGCTACAGAGTAGGGACTCTGACCCTTACCAAGCAGAGAAAACAGCACAGCCTCTCTGATTTCAAAGGTAAAAGCCGACACTGTGGCCTAATTATTTTCCTGACCTGAGAATGGCATTTGATAGAGCCCCACTTTCAGAGAATTCAGACTCTAAAGCAAAGAGAGAGAATGAAACTTATTTCCAAGGAAGGCTTGGAAGTTTCTGCAGCTTCCCCGATGCTATTGCTGATTGAGATCATTCAAGAGCATTATTTATTCATTCTCTGGGGTTTTCTGGACTCTGATTTCAAAGGTTTCATTTCCCTCCTTCACTCTCTCACTCTTTTTTCTTCTCTCTTATCCTCTCCCGAATATTTGTTACAGTTGCATTTTTCAAACCATTTACTGTCTAGAGGGTAAGTGGAGTGACACAGCTTATAATGTGCAAATAAATGGGAACTAAGCTCGTCAGCTCGAGTGGAATGAATTACTGTCGCCAGTGAAATGCAGTGATGGGGAGCAGCCGCCCGGGAGACGGGGGAGGGCGTGGGCAGGTACTGCTCTGGAGTGGCCGGAATAACACTTACTATGATTTATCAAAGAGCACTTGAAAGCCCCTTAGAGGCTTTAAATAGGCATGAAAAGAGGCTTCGTGGCACTTGGGCACTGGCAGAACAGAGTGATTATCGGGCTCCAATGCCTGACCCTGTGTGCGGCTTCCGGACTAGAAAAGCTGGAAATCTTCAAAGGCGCTGGAGAAGGATGGCCAAGTGCAGGCAGTCCCGGGGGAGGGGACTTCATGGGGTGAGGTGAGAAAGCAGGAGGCTTCAGAAATGGGAATGTGGGGCCACAGAGAGGGGCTGCAGGACTTTGGAGGGGCATAAGGATTCTCAAAACAGGACAGTCCATGAGAGTGAGATGTCATGGTCAAGGTCCCACTGCAGAGAGTGGTGGCCTGCCTGCTGGTACTTCTTGAAGCCATCCAGAAAATTCTCTGCACCCCAAGTTTTCTCCTGTTTGCGTACAGGTTTCCATTAGAGATGATCCCTTTGAGACAAGCAGCACTCTATCGCAGCAGGTTTTTTCAAATAAAAATTCCTTTGAGAGGCAGAGCATAGTCACTGATGTCAAATATAAATGAATTCTGGGCAGCGTCAGGAAACTGCAGAGCCTTCTTATCCACAGCTTGACGTCCATCCCACTCGTGAAGGGTTCCTCAACCGTGGCTCTGTTGACATTTTGGACTGGATGATTTTTGGTTGGGGAGGGGAGAAGCTGTCCTGTGCATCGTAGGATGTTTACAGCATCTGATCTCTGCCGATCGGATACCAGCAGCACCCCACTCACAAGTCATAATAGTCAAAAAGGACTCCAGACATTGCCAAATGCCCCCTACTCCCACCTCAGGTTGGAGAATCACTAGTTAAGAACCACTGCTCTGAGAAAAACAAGTATCATATATTAATGCATATATGTGGAATCTAGAAAAAATGGTATCGATGAACTTACTTCCTTGCAAAACAGAAAATGAGACCCAGACATAGAAAACAAACATATGGATACCAAGGTGGGAAGGGTAGGGGTTGGGATGGATTGGGAGATTGGGATTGCCATTTATACCCGACCAGGTATAAAGTGGGCTTCCAGACGGTAATGTGGGCTCAGTGGTGAAGAATCTGCCTGTCAGTGCAGGAGACACAGGAGATGTGGGTTTGATCCCTGGGTCAGGAAGACATTTAGTCTGAGTTTAGGTATTGAAATGGGGTAAATCACACTCTCCCACCCCAGTCCTTTCTATCAGATCTTACCCCAGAATTTGCTTTTATTTTTTTGGCCGTGCTGGCTCTTCATTGCAGCATGTGGGCTTCAGCATGTGGTATCTTAGTTCCCCAACCAGGGATCAGAATTCTTTACTCTGTTTAATTCATTTCTAGGTTGGCTAGATTTCATTAAGCACTTCTTTCTTTCTTTCTTTTTTTAAAATTTCCAAGAAGGGTCCATAGGTTCTATATAACTGACATATCACATGCTTGAAAATATGTGTTGTTTCCATATGTGAGTGATAATTTGGTGGGGCATAAATTGAGGGTCTTATTTTTTCATATCAGAGCATAAACACTGCTCTATTATCTTACGAATTGCAAACTGCTGCGGAGAAGTTTGATGCCTATCCAATTCTTACCCCTTGTACATGACTTTCTTCCCCCAATACCTTCTACCCTAGATGCTAATAACTCCCTTTTATGTTGGTTTGTTTTTTGGAGGACACACAAACTTTAGGAATCTCACCAATTTTTTTACATAATTGTTGTTGTTCTCATTCCACATACAGTTAAAGCCTTTATTTCACAAGGATTTGTTTAACTATGTTTTTGAGTATTTATTTATGTACCATTCTGTTCTCATCTTCAAATCCACCATGCTCTTGGCACAGAACTCGTTCACTTGTGGGGGACTTGCTCTATGAGCAAAAGCATTTATACATACATTTGATCTCCTTCGTCTTCCCTGGCTATAATCTTCTATCATTTTTACATTCCATTCTTTTCCATTCCACACCTACAATTTTCTCTGACCTGCTCTCCGTCCCCCTGGCTGAATTTTTGGTCATACTTATTTGTGGAGGTTGTTGCTGCTTTCAGTGTGGTATTCAACTCTGTCAAGCTTCTACTTTCTATTTCTTCCCTGAGCTTTGCTAACTGGCCTGTCACCAACTGTCTGAGTTCCTTTTGTAGAAGGATCACACTGTGTTTATTTCTTTGAGTCTATTGATAACCACTTATCCAACTTTCCCTCTATTATGCTGAGTAATTTTTCTTGGGATGTCTGATCTTCAGCAGCTTTTGTTCATACAGAAAGTCCCCCACACGTGAACAAGTTCTGTGCCAACAGCATGTTCGTAAGTCCAAATTGTTAGTAAGTCCAACAAAGTTTGCCTAGGTACACAGCTAATAGAATCCACTATATAGAAGTGTGAGTTTCCCTGGTGGCTCAGATGGTAAAGAACCCACCTGCAATGCTGGAGACCTGGGTTCAATCCCTGGATTGGTATGATCCCCTGGAGAAGGGAATGGCAACCCACTCCAGCATTCTTTCCTGGAGAATCCCATGGACAGAGGAGCCTGGTGGGCTACAGTCCATGAGTCACAAAGAGTCAGAGATGACTGAGTGACTAACACTTTCACACCTTCATATAGTAGTGTACTGTGATAGGTTTATAATACTTTTCATTCAGATAATACATAAAAAAGCAAACACAATAAAGAAAACAATTTCAGTCTTATAGTACAACACCTTGAAAAGTACAGGAGTACCAGCTACATCACCACCACTTTTACGCTTGCTGCCAGACACCCTGGGATTGAAATAAAGACACTGTACTACTGTACTCTATACAATACTGTAAAGCACACAAAAGCACAGCCATGTGCAGAGGTGCGTGCATGTGACGACGTATGCCAGACACATGAACACGATTGAACGTGCAAACCCACACTGCATCTTTGAAAGTTTGAAACTTGAAGGTTCATATGTAGGGGGCTTACTGTATTTCTTTCTTCCCTCCTGATTTTTCTCACACTTTAAAAAAATCTTTTGGTGTGTATGCATAGGGCATGTGTTGACTCCTCTATGACCATTCCTCTTCTTGAGATGCTGTGTGTGGGAGGCATGGGGGAGGGTGTCAGATACTGGGCTGGGGAAGCCTACACTTTGGTTCAGAGTTGGAGTCTCAGGCATGATCTATTTCCTATGCTCCAAGGCAGAAGGCACCTCTGCTGCTACTGCTAAGTCACTTCAGTCGTGTCCGACTCTGTGCGACCCCATAGACGGCAGCCCACTAGGCCCCGCTGTCCCTGGGATTCTCCAGGCAAGAACACTGGAGTGGGTTGCCATTTCCTTCTCCAGTGCATGAAAGTGAAAAGTGAAAGTGAAGTCGCTCAGTCGGCCCGACTCTTAGCGACCCCATGGACTGCAGCCTACCAGGCTCCTCCAGTCTTCCACAATGGAGAGGATGGAGCATCCGTCTCAGGCTTTCTGCACGGAGCTCAGGGATCACTGCTTACTCACCCTTCACCCCACCCCACCGCCCGTGGTCCCTTGCTGGCAGATCAGTTCCCAGACAAGAGAAACTGCTTGTCCCCATGGTTCTTACACCATGCCCACCTCCCCATCCATTCAAGTTCAACTGGACCTGCCTAGCGAAGCCTCCACATGCCTCCAGATACCCCATCCTCACTTCTGGTCTCTCTAACCACCTTCCTCTGATTCAAGAGAGCAAACCTTAAGTTCAGATCCTGCCTGAAGTATGAGGAAGGATCTGGAAACTCTCTCCACCTGCCAAGCCTTGTTCCAGACACAATAGCAATGGTCTGGGGATATAGACTTGTTCCAGCTCCATCAAAATTCAAATTGAACTCTATTTTTGACTTACTTGTGGCTTTTTCATATAGATTTTAAGGGAGATGAGTAGAGAAAAATGATTTTATTATCTTTATCCAGAAGTCTATGTTCATTTAAAATATTGTTATAACTGTTGTCCATGATTATGAAAGAATTATATCCATTTCTCAAAGCTTGTAAAACAGAAAAAAAAGGTAGAAAAAGGAAATCTATATTCCCATCACCCAGAGAGAGCCCTGATGACATCTGGGTCATATAGTTCCAGGCCAGGTAGGACCCTAGGACAGGGCAGTGGGGGGCCTGAGTGCTTAAATGTGTCCTGCTCTGCTTTTTCTGTGTAGCAAATAAGAATAATTCAAATAAGAAAAAGAACAAGAACATACCAGGTACTATGCTAATCTCTCTACATACATTAAATAAGTTAATCCTCCCAAGGATGCTATGAAATGGGCCCATTATTGTCATTTCCATATTACAGATGAGGGGACTGAGGCTCAGGGCAATGAAGTGATGGGCACAGCTGGGCAGTGGCAACAGGGAGGTTTGCAGGCAGAGCCCATGCTCTTAATCACTCCCCTGCCCCGCCTCCAAAGCCTTTGGCTGAGCTCTTTGCTCATAGAAGGCGCTTTAGTATTTATTATTTGCTGAATTTCACTGAAAATTAAGTCCCTTCATCACAAGCATTGGTGGCGCTAGTGGTAAATAACCTGCCTGCCAATGCAGGAGACATAAGAGATGTGGGTTCCATCCCTGGGTGCGGAAGATCCCCCGGAGGAGGGCATGGCAACTCACTCCAGTATTCTTGCCTGGAGAACCTCTATGGAAAGAGGAACGGGCTACAGTCCATAGGGTTGCAAGGAGTTGGACACAACTGAAGAGACTTAGCACGCAGCAAGCATCACAAGAAGAACTGGAGGTGGGGCTTTGGATTCAAGAATAAAAATATACCTCACATTCAGTAGGCTACTATTAAAAGAAAAAGAAACAGAAAGTCACAAGCATTGGCAAGGATGCCAATAGTAGACATGCTAGAACTCTCGTACACTGTTGATGGGAGTGTCAAATGGCACAGTCACTATGAAAAGCAGTATGGTACTTCCTCAAACAATTATACACAGAATTTTCAGAAGACCCAACTGTTCACCTTCTGGGTGTATACACATAAGAACTGAAAGCACAGTATTAAAGGGTTTCTGTACACTCACGTTCATAGTGTCACTGTTTGCAATAGCCAAAACATAGAAGTCACCCAAATGTCTATCAATCGGTGAATGGATAAACAAAACATGATACAGCTATATGGTGGAATATTATTTAGTCTTAAAAGAGACAAAATTCTGACACATGCCACCACATGGATGGACTTTATGTTAAAGTAAATAAGCCAGCACAAAAAGTTAAATACTATATAATTCCACTTACATGAGGCAAATTCAGAGAGAGACAGAAAATAGAATGGTGATTCCCATGGGCTCGTGGGGAGCAGGGAATGGGGAGCTATTATTTAACAGGGACAGAGTTTCAACTTTGCAAGCTGAAAAATGTTTTGTAGATAGGTGATGGTGATGGCTGCACAATGAGAACGTAATTAATGCCACTGAACTGTACACTTAAAACTGATTAAGATGGTACATTTTAGATGATGTATATTTTAACATAATTTTAAAAAATTCTTAAGAAAAGCCAAATCAACAATTGGAGAGGGACCTCCCTGGTGGCCCAGTGGTTAACAATCCGCCTTCCAATGCAGGGATGCGGGTTCGATTCCTGGTCAGGGAACTAAGATCCTACCTGCGGCAGAGGTACTAAGCCAGAGTGCTGCAACTACTGAGCCCATGCACCACAAGTACCGAGAGCCCATGTGCTGCAACAAAGACCCAGAGCAGCCAAAATAAATAAACTAACAAAAGTAAAAAACAGTTGGAGAGAAAACTGAAGTCAAGGGAAAAAACATGGAACAATCCTGGAAGGCTGTCTCCCTGCCTTTGACGATGGTGTGTGTATACAGCTTCTAGGTAGAAGAAGGGTCCAACCCTCCCCATCCTCTTGGGGGCTCCCAGGGTACCTGCAGAGTCCAGATGAGTGATTCTGGAGTCATCGGCAGATAAAATCAAGCAGAATATGACCATGGGGCCTCAAGGCAAAGGGTTATAGTAAGGGAGGCAGCTTTTTAGAGACAAAATACTCTATAATTGGAATTTATAGGCAATATTTAGCAGAAAGTAGAGGGATAATTCGGAGAAGGCAATGGCACCCCACTCCAGTACTCTTGCCTGGAAAATCCCATGGATGGAGGAGCCTGGTGGGCTGCAGTCCATGGGGTCGCTGGGAGTCAGACACGACTGAGCGACTTCACTTTCATGCACTGGAGAAAGAAATGGCAACATACTCCAGTGTTCTTGCCTGGAAAATCCCAGGGACGGGAGAGCCTGGTGGGCTGCCGTCTATGGGGTTGCACAGAGTCAGACACAACTGAAGCGACTTAGCAGCAGCAGAGGGATAATTCAAACCAATGCCATTTATTAATAGTATAATTTTTCCAAGGACTCAGTAGGTGTTCTGTGGTCTGTTTTCGGTGTCATGTATAATGTTCATAGTCACTGAGGCCTCATAAGAGAGCAACTCCACTCTCAGCAGGTTGCTTCCTGTTATACATAGAATTGCCTCTTACATGTATCACTCATGCTCTAAGTTACTCATTCATCTACAAATGATCCATTCATACATTCATCATGAATATATATATGAAGATAGAGGGTGAGAGAGAGAGAGAGCACTTACTCACATGCAGATGGTATTTGGGTCTGGGAAGCCAAGCTGACACAGTCCCTGTCCTGTAGGAGCTAACACTCTACTATGAGATACAGACATTTGAAGATATGATGTAAGAAACATCAATTGCAACTGTGTCAAGAGCTGTGCAGGCAAGTGACACAGCCTAGGGAGATCTGTAAGTGGAAGGGGTGATCTGTGCAGGCTATGGGAAAACCTTCCCTAAGAACATGCTGCTTGAGCCAAAACCTGCAGGATGAACAGGGAAAGAAAGATGTCCTGGTAGTAAGACAAGCATGTGCAAAGGTCTGTGGTGAGAGGGAAAACACAAAAACAAGGAAATGAAAACCAAGCACAGGGCAACTGGGCACTGAAAGTGAGACACAGTGGAATGCAAACTGAAAAACCCCTCAAGGAAGCTATATTTTAATATAGGGAAAGGCTTCAAGCCAAGTTACTCCCTAAGAATGGTATAAAGCATCATGGCAGTACTTGGAGAGAAAGAGAAGTAAAATGCAAGGGCATCCAGGTGGGAAAAACAAGCAAGACCAAGTAGGGGGAATGAGCATGGAGTAGCCAGGACATCCACCTGCCTGGAGTGGAAACTTTTAGCCAAGGTTTTCTTTTCTTTTTTTGGCTGTTGGCAGGCAGGATTTTAGTTCCCAACCAGGGATCGAACCGTCGCTCGCTGCAGTGCAAGTTCAGAGTCCTAACCACCAGACTGCCAGGGAATTCCCAGCCAAGACTTTTTGATAGTACCTACTCTCAAGCCCCATTTATCTCACTTGCCCGGAATGATACAGGCTCACCAATATCAGCTTCCTCCTTATTTCTTCTGGTGTTGCCAGAACTAGCCAGAGTCATTCAAGGGCACGAGCCACCTCTCTCATCCCAGAAGGAGGCCTTAGAGTGACTGAGCTTCTGGAACTCAGCCCTACTGCCCTCTGCCTCAGCTACACAGCCGAGTTCCCCTCCTACTAGCCTGACCTGCACTTTTTCCTTCCCACTCACCACAGCCTGAACCAGGGTCTCTCTGTCTTCACTCCACCTGCCCTGGTTGGGAAAAAGCTATCCTTTGGTCCAAAGCCTGATACTTACTATATTTCATCAATTTTGAGGTGAGCATTTTTTTGTTTCACATTTTAACATCATTGAGATTAGGATAGGTATTGGTCAGGACAAACTCTAACATCACTGGCATTACCTGCACATGGGCACCAAAATTTGCACAAAGATGTCATCGTTTAGAAGAACTTTCTGAATCATGCAGCCTTCTTCTAAGGAAACACAAACATCAAAGACACTGAGCTCGGAAAATTTGGCCTGTGAATATAAAAATGGTTCAAGAATATCTCTGACAATTTACTCCACTTATATTTTCTTTTTATGTGTGCAAATGAGTGATCTGTGGAAAAAAATCTATGTTTATATAAGTATGAAAGAGCCTTTCATTAAGTACGAAATAAAAATTCTAAGTGATTAAAGAAGCACTGTACGTACCTCCTTTGGCAATAACTTTTTACTTTCTTAGTACATAAAATAATGATGCATTTTACAAAGGATGGAGTCAAAGAAATTCAATAAAATTCAGTGAGTAATAAATGTTAATACTGTTTATCACTGCCCTGCTCATATACACTGGGTATTCTCTGCTCAGTCTAAGCATCTAGCTAGAGCATAATAAAAACTTCTAGAATTGAATTGGATGGAACAACCAGACACCTCCAAGTGATAATCACACCATCCAATATCGGGAGGGAAAATGTGTTTGGAGCACTCAGAAAATAAATCATCCAGTGAACACACAGGAGGAGGTCTGAGTCAATACGGGAGGATAATTTATTGAAATATTAATTAGGGTTTGTTCTTCCTCTGTCTTCTCCTTCAAGCAGGTAGGCAGGCTTTGTAATTCTCAGCCTCAGGAGTTTCAGCAGGCCTGCACACAGAAGATGCCTGAAGTTAAAGGCTCTTCTGATCCTTTGAAAAAGGTAAAGTTATTGAAGGGATGTGATGGGGTCATTGGGGTGAGCTGGTGGCCCCTCAGAGGAGGCCGAACTTGGGAAATAGTGAACTGGCCTGAGGCCTGGGCAGGTAAACCCCTATAAAGTCAGGACCTGGTTCCTGGTCCCCACAGATGTGAAACCTCACAGGACCTGCCTGCCTAACTAACCTAGCTCCAGAGGTTCAACCTGAGGCCCACGGTTCTCAGCCTCCCCAAAGATTTTTGTGTCTCCTGCCTGGAATGGGGGTCTTGGAGTCTCAGAGCCTGAAGGGTCCATGCAGGCTGAGACAGAAGGGGCCTCTGCACGGTGCACCAACCTGGATGTCAGTCTTTCACAGGAGGGAGGGTGAAGAACTCAATTTACCTGTGTTACAGCCCCTGCCAACCCGCCAGCATGAATCTCCAAGTTAGAATTTGGTAAATTTTTTAAAAGTGGAAATATAGGCAATAGCTTGCATACTTGAGTCTGTAACCAGGATCTAGAACGCATGACATCAACAAATGATTCCCCAGCTTGGGTAGCAAGGGAGCCTGCATTCCATTCCCTAAGGACAGAGTCAGAGCCCCGACAGCCTACAGCGCTAAGATGCTCTATCTTCTCAGACCCTGCCGGAAGGGGCGCACATCTGCACGCCGGAAGGCTGGGCCTCCCCGCATCCTGTCAGTCACGCTGAAGACAGCTTTAATGGCCCGGCGTCACGCGTCCCTCGAAGGCCAGCCCCCCTGGACGGCTGTTTGCAAACTCCTCTCCAAAAGCGGCTTCCCTTGAAGAGAGTTGCTACACAATCATTACAAATTGATTGCAAAAGAGCTAACAATCATGATTAAATCATTAAATTCTTGTCTACGCTTCAGAGAGCGGTGAGAAAATTAACTTCCCACCAACCTAATTTTTTCCTGAACATGAAATAATGATTTTCTGCCCGTCTAATTACAAAGCCAACATCTGATCAAGCCAGCATCCAGAGGGGATTATCGCATGCACGAGTATTAGACCTCATTACCAGCTTGAGTGCAAAATTATTACATCTTGTAATTGGATGGTGAGATTTATATACAGATCGGCCCGGTTTCTGTAAGATTGTAATTACAAGCTTCGTTGGTTAGCTACTTATCACTCAGCACAGAAGAGAGGAAAATAAGCAACAGAAAAGGCATTTCATTAACCCATAACCCTATCAAGGGAAAGCCACTGTAACACCCATGTCTGCATTAGGGAGAACAGCTAAATTCACAGATGAAACAATTTATTATACTCTTTGCAAATGGGATTGCATTTTGTTTAACCCCTAATGAACTCTTTGGGTAAAGTGTCTGAACAAACCATTCATTTTATAGACAACTAGGTTCAATACAGTAATTATAAGGGGTAACTGACTGAGATAAATGCTCACCTGCTTAGAGGCAGTTGATTAGAGACACAATTGCTGGGCGCCGGGCGCCCGCACAAAGGGCCGGGGGCTGGGACCGCGCTGGCTTCCCGGGAGCGTCAGGGAGGGAGCCGAATTCCGCCCGCCCCCAGCAAATCTACACTCGGAAGAAATGCGGCTCGTTCGCTTGTCAAGCTTGGCTGCAACGGACGAGGTTTAATAAAGCTGCAAGGGCGACGGATTTTAACAATTTTAGAGGCACTGGTGTGGAACGCAGAAATTTAAATGCCGCCTGATGAAGGCGCCTCGCCCTCTCCAGATGCGCGACCTAAATTAAATGTTACCTTTTCACGTGTTGGTGGCACAACAATAGGGACCTCACACAGAGTCCGCTCTGCAAGGTGTGAAACTTCCAAGAGGATGTGACATCCGTGGTGGGTTGTTTTTCCGTCTGCAGCCCCGCGCTTCTCATTCCGGGAGGCGGCAAGCCGAAGCTTACCCAGTCTCTTTGTGAGCCTGGTCTGTTTCCTGACCCTCACGCACGTGAAAACGACATGAAATTCACAAGTCAGTGTGCGTAAATAAAGTTTTATTAGAACACAGCCACAGCCCTTCCTGTGTGTTGTCTGTGGCTGTTCTCTGCGCATACCCCCCAAAGCTGGAAATATTTACCATCTGGCCCTTGGCAGAAAATGCTGGCCAACTCCTAGTCCACTCGGCTGCACATGCGTCTACTTACTGGACAGATACTGACTCAACCCTGTAGAGTCTATGTACATGCTTTGCTTTGGGCCGGGTACTGAAAGGAAGAAGGAAGAGCCATAGTTCCTGCCCTCCAGGGTCGCACAGTTCGTGGGGACACAGACTTGGACACAGTGAAGCTTCAGCACCACCGAGCACCTGTTTCTGCTGTTTCTCATTCCAAATCCCTGGGTTTCCTCAGGGAAACTAGCCTCACCAAGTCAACTGACCTCCATGGTTGGTACAAAGATGGACACATGGTTTACTTAGAGCATAAGCCACAACCAGGACCCTCTGTGCATGGAAAGGGGCCCTCCTTCCTTTGGCTGGAGATATATTTCATTGGCTTTGGTCTGAGACCACCAGAAGCGCCTTGCTGCCCTGGGCACTTATGACGAAGGGCTTGAAGGACTTCCCTGGTGGTTCAGTGGTCAAGAATCTGCCTGCCGATGCAGGGGACGTGGGTCTGATCCCTTGACCGGGGAGATTCCACGTGGCACGGGGCAACTAAGCCCATGCACCACAACTACTGAGCCCAAGACAACTACTGTGCTCTGCAACAAGAGAAGCCACAGTAATGAGAAGCTCGTGCATCGCAACTAGAGAGTTGCCCTTGTGCAGCAACAAAGACCCAGCACAGCAAAAATATATAACTAAGTTTTTTAAAAAAAATTTTTTTTTTTTTTAAAGAAGGGCCTGAAGAGGACAGTGGAGCAGAATGATGGGAAAGACTGGGTCCTAATAGTGCTGTCTGAGCCCTTGAATCCAACTGTGCCCAGAGTCAGTCTGCCCATGGACTTTTCCATTTCATGAGCCAGTAAAGTACATTTTTGCTTGACCAGGTCTACTGTTACAAGAGAAAGAATGTAACTCATTCATACACAAATACTTTAAAAAGAAGACAGAATGAAATGTGTCATGCACTGGGTATGATCAGCATATTGTAGAAACTCAGGAGAGTTTGAGTCTGCCAGGGACTCAGGGGATCCTTCCTGGAAGAGGAGGTATTTGAGCCTAGGCTCTGAATGAGTGTCAGGTTTTTGATATGCAGAGAAAGTGGATGATCTAAGTCCAGGCTGAAGGCTCAGGAAGGGGCAACAGCAGGAGAGCATGGAGTGTGCACAAGGAATAACACGAAAGGACTGGAGGAGATGAGATGGGGAGGGAGGTTATGACTAGGTCACACACACAGGCTGGGTCCCCCAACTCATCTCTTCTTCTAAACCATTCAGAGAGCTTGTCCTCAGAGCATTGGAGGCGATGAACACCACAGCCCTCTTAGCCAGGAAGGTATGAGGGTCATCATCACCCAGATGTGGGCAAACTCTAACTTGGCCAATGATCTCTATCTCTTGATATTCATGCCCTGATATAATCTCCTCCCCTGGAGTGTGGGAGGGACTTTTGCTTTGCTTCCAAAAATAGAATACAGTGAAGGTGAAGATCTATATGCCGAAAACTAAAACACTGATGAAAGAAAGCGAAGACCAAATAAATCATGTTTAACGTTTAGAAGATCCAGTATTCTGAATGTGTCAGTTCCTACCAAATGGATTTATAAATTAAAAGCAATTCAAATCAAAATCCCAGCAGCATGCTTTGACGGAATCTACAAGCTAATTCTAAAATGTGTATGAAAAAAATCAAAGGAACTAGAATGGAGATATATAGGTCCAGCCTCCTTCCTTAATTTGGGACAACTCTGAAAAACCATCTAGTTTCAGAGCTTCCTGTAAGGTGAGTTAAGGCCTCAGTTGCAGCCATACCTTGGGACAGCTTCTTCCGATGCTGCCTTCCTCACTCCCTTACAGGACTGTCTACTGGGACCAAAACCCAATGGAGCAACTATACACAAGCCTCCACCTCAGAGTCAGTTTCCAGGGAATCCAATCTAATTCAGTAAGTTGAATGAGTCTTTGTAAATGAAACTGTCGATTATTTAAGGAGTGATTTGATCCTTTCCAAAAAAAAATCAGACTTATATGCCAAATTAATATGACATAATAAATAAGTCACTGTGTCGACTTAAGAATATTACCAATGAGTTTAGCTATGATTCCTAAAGTGGTGTGTTTTAAATAGAGGAGGAAAAAAACAAAAATAAAAAATAAATTTTAAAAAAAGGAGGGTTTTTTAATGTGTGTGTGTATATATATATATACTATATATTTATATAGAATTCATAAAGTGACCCAAGTGTAGAAATCAGATCAGATCAGATCAGTCGCTCAGTCGTGTCCGACTCTTTGCGACCCCATAAATTACAGCACACCAGGCCTCCCTGTCCATCACCAACTCCTGGAGTTCACTCAGACTCACGTCCATCGAGTCAGTGATGCCATCCAGCCATTTCGTCCTCTGTCGTCCCCTTCTCCTCCTGCCCCCAATCCCTCCCAGCATCAGAGTCTTTTCCAATGAGTCAACTCTTCACATGAGGTGGCCAAAGTACTGGAGTTTCAGCTTTAGCATCATTCCTGCCAAAGAAATGCCAGGGCGGATCTCCTTCAGAATGTGTCAGTATAGAAATACAGAACAGATTAATGGTTGCCTGTGGTTATGGACAGAGTGTGGATGGGAGAGAAACAGATACAGCTACTGAAGCAACATGAGGGATTCTAGTGATGATGGAAATGCTTCCTATCTTGACTGCATGTTGATATCTTACTTGTGATATTGTAAGATGTCGAGTTTGGGGAAAACTGGGTAAAGGGTACATGGAATCTCTTTGTATTATTTCTTACAACTGCATATGAACCTACAACTATTTCAAAAGTTAAAGTTTAATTAAAGAAAGAAACAAGCAGGATCCTCTATGACCCACCTCCCAGAATATTGGAAATAAAAGCAAAAATAAACAAATGGGACCTAATTAAACTTAAAAGCTTCTGCACAACAAAGGAAACTATTAGCAAGGTGAAAAGGCAGCCTTCAGAATGGGAGAAAATAATAGCAAATGAAGCAACTGACAAACAACTAATCTCAAAAATATACAAGCAACTCCTACAGCTCAATTCCAGAAAAATAAATGACCCAATCAAAAAATGGGCCAAAGAACTAAATAGACATTTCTCCAAAGAAGACATACAGATGGCTAACAAACACAT
>NW_011495034.1:19779866-19785142 GCF_000754665.1 Bison bison bison | reverse complement strand
GGGGCTGGTGCACTGGGATGACCCAGAGGGAGGGTAGGGGAGGGAGGAGGGAGGAGGGTTCAGGATGGGGAACACATGTATACCTGTGGCGGATTCATTTCAATATTTGGCAAAACTAATACAATATTGTAAAGTTTAAAAATAAAATAAAATTAAAAAAAAAAAGAAAGAAACAAGAATATGGCAAAGGTGGTGGAATGTCACTTCTGTGGTTATGTTACATAGGAATACAAATCCATCTTGCTAGCGTACTTCCTCTATGGTTTTCTACCCTTGCCTGTGTTGCTAAAGCAAGCCGCCACGTTGGAGAGGCCCATGTGGCAACGAACGTAGGGTGATCCCAGGTCAACAGTCAAAAACCAAGACCCTCCATCAGTTCAGTTCAGTTCAGTCACTCAGTCGTGTCCAACTCTTTGCGACCCCGTGAATCGCAGCACACCAGGCCTCCCTGTCCATCACCAACTCCCAGAGTTCACTCAGACTCACGCCATCAAGTCAGTGATGCCATCCCGCCATCTCATCCTCTGTCGTCCCCTTCTCTTCCTGCCCCCAATCCCTCCCAGCATCAGGGTCTTTTCCAATGAGTCAACTCTTCACATCAGGTGGCCAAAGTAGTGGAGTTTCAGCTTTAGCATCATTCCTTCCAAAGAACACCCAGGGCTGATCTCCTTTAGGATGGACTGGTTGGACCTCCTTTCAGTCCAAGGGGCTCTCAAGAGTCTTCTCCAACACCACAGTTCAAAAGCATCAATTCTTTGGCACTCAGCTTTCTTCACAGTCCAACTCTCACATCCATACATGACCACAGGAAAAACCATAGCCTTGACTAGACGGACCCTAGGGTGATCCCAGGTCAACAGTCAAAAACCAAGACCCTCCGTCAGTCCCCAGGAAAGTGTATTGTGCCAAGAAGCATGTGAACTTGGAAGTAGATACTTCCCGTCAAGCTTTCCGATGAAATTCCAGCCTGGCCAAACCCTCAGCTGTAGCCTTGGTTGACAGCCTCCCTAAGCCATGCCTGGATTTCTGATCCACAGAAACTGGAAATAAAATGAGTAGGTGTTAAATTCATGGTAATTTGTTACACATCAATTGATAACTAATGCTTAAACCAAAACCACCAAAATGCTAGTTCTTAGAACTTTGTTTTATTCAAAAATATTGCAGCAGAAGAAGAGTAAACAGAAGCGAGCATTGGCAGGGATTGGGGGATGGTAAGTGTTAAGCCATCACTATTTCGGAATTAGGTTTAATCTTAGTACCTCTCAAACTTTTCCTTCAAAATATTATTCATAAAAGAGGAGTATGTTTAAATATGTAGGCATGTGGTTACAAATTTTTTAGATCTATAATGGGCACTATATTCTCTGTGCTTTTTCTTTATCGCTGGCCTCTTCCCAAGAGAATATCAGCTCCGTGAGAGCCCCACAGTTGCTTTCTTTATTACTATATCCCCAGGGTCTCCAGATGAATGCTTTGTTGAGTGAAGGAATGAATGCAGGTACATTATAAAGCATGCCCATCCACAAAACAAATCTTTGAAATGATGAAATTAAGATGAAATGAGCAGTATTTTCTAATGTTTTTCTTTTCTTATTTTTTTTTTTTAATTTGGCTGAGCCGGGTCTTAGTTGCCGCACACAGGATCTTAGATCTTTGCTGTGGCGTGCAGTCTTTTCATTGCAGCATTCAAACTCTTAGTTGCAGTATGTGGGATCTAGTTCCCAGACCAGGGGTCAAACCCAGGCCCCCTGAATCGGGAGCACTGAGTCTTAGCCACTGGGCCATCAGGGAAGTCCCAAAAACAGTTTTCTAATCGTGAGGGCTTCATATTCTCATTAGCTAGTATCTCACAGCACAATATCCCTTTAGGGATAGGTTGGTATCAACAACAGAGGTGTAAATCTTTTTGATAATTTCAGTTGTTTTTATCCAAACAATTTGATCTTATTTCAGATCTTATTAAATAACCATTGTTTCTATGTCCTAAGGTGGCTGGTCAAAAGCCTGTGCGAGGAGAGGATGTGACAGAACAACCCTGTTTTCTTCACCTCTACTGCCATTATCGGTGTTCACTTTAACTGTGGTTTCTTGGCAGAAATCTTCTTCAGTCACTTGTCCTTTTTGGGAAGCCTGATTTCAATGAAATAAGAGCATCTGCACATCCAATTAACAGGGTGCATGGAAAACACAACTCCTCAAAATGAACACGGAAAACACAACTCCTCAAAAAGAAACCAAAAAATGAATACGGGAGAAACTGTCCACCCCTCCTTGTGGTGACCTCCACTCTTCCACTGAGAACACTTTGTAGGGTTTATGGTACCTACACAGCTTTTATGATATAGGACAGAATGAAAAAAAAAAAAAGAAAACAGTGGCAATCTATAGATTCAAAAATTATTAAACTCATGTTTATTTCCCAAGTTTTATATTAAAAATAGATTTACTAATAGACCCTCAGTTCCATTCTGTCAATCTCCATGTCTCTCTTTGTGCCGGTGCCACGCTGTCTCGTTTCATTGCTTTGTAGTAAGTCTTGAAAGCTGAAAGCATGCATCTTCCTACTCTGCTCTTCCTTTTCAAGATTGCTTTGACTCTTTGAGGTCTCTTAGCATTCCTTGTGAATTTTTAAGTCAGCTTGTCAATTTCTACAAAGAAGTCAGCTGGGATTCTAATAAGGATTACAATGAATCTATAGGTCAATTTTAGGAGCAGAGACATTTTAACAATGTTAAGTCTTCTAGTCAATGAACATGGGCTCTTTTTCCAGTTATTTACATTTTCTTTCATTTCTTTCAACAATATTTACAGTCTTCATACTATATGTTTCCACTTATTTTATTTTTTACCAAATTAATTTATTTTAATCTATTATTAACTTTATTGCTTAATTATTCCACTTAATCTGTGCCTGAATGTTTTAATCCTTTTAGTTGCTATTATAAATTGAATTGTTTTCTTAATTTCATTTTCAGCTTGTTCATTGTAAGTGCATCAATGCAATTGATTTTGGCATATTGACCTTGTATCCTGCAACCTTGCTGATTTTTAACATGGATACCAAGACCATCCAATGGGGAAATGATAGTTTTTTCTTAATGGGGCCAGGACAACTGGATAGCCACATGCATAAATTGAATCCCTACCTCACACTACTGGATCCCTATCTCACAAAATGGATCAAAGACCTGAACGTAAGGGCTAAAACTTATAAAATTCACAGGAGAAAATATAAGGGTAAATTTTCATGGATTCTTAGATAGGCTACCACAAGCATGAGCAATGAAAGAAAACTAAATTGGACTTCAACAAAATTAAAAACTCTTGTCCTTCAATGGATGTCATCAAGAAATTGCAAAGACAACCCACAGAATAAGAAAAAACATTTGCAAATTATATATCTAAGGGACTTGAATCTAGAATATATAAAGACTTCTTACAGAGACAAATAACCTAATGTAAGAAATGGACAAAGAAAAAGAATAGACATTTCTCCAAAAAAGATGTACAAATAACCAAGAAGTACATGAAAAGCTGCAGAACATTATCAGTTATGAAGGAAATGCAAATCAAAATTACAGTGAGATACCATTTCACACCCACTAGGAGATATAATCAAAAAGTCAATCAAGTATTGGTGAAGATGTGAGAAAATTGGAACCTTCATACATTGCTGGTAGGAATGTAAAATGATGCAGCTGCTTCGGAACACCATCTGACATTTCCTCAAATAATTAAACATAGACTTACTGTGGGACTGAGCAATTCTACTCATAGATATATACCCTAGAGAAATAAAAACATACATCCACACAGGAACTTGTACATGAATATTTATAGATGTATTATTTGTAACAACCAAAATGTGGAAATAACCCAAATGCCTACAGGCTGATAAATGAATAAACAAAGTAATGTGGTATATCCATACAATGGAATCTTTTTGGCCAAGAAAAGAAATGATACATGCTACACCATGTGTGAACCTTGAAAACATTATGCTAAATGAAAGAACTGATCACAAAAGACCACGTAAGTCTTGGATTACATGAGTCCATTCATATGAACTGTCCAGAACAGGAGGAGCTTGATAGGCTGCAGTCCATGCGGTCACGAAGAGTCAGACGACTGAGCAACTTCACTTTCACTTTTCACTTTCCTGCATTGGAGAAGGAAATGGCAACCCACTCCAGCGTTCTTGCCTGGAGAATCCCAGGGACGGGGGAGCCTGGTGGGCTGCTGTCTCTGGGGTCGCACAGAGTCGGACACGACTGAAGCAACTTAGCAGCAGCAGCAGCAGGGACAGAGGATGAGATGGCTGGATGGCATCACTGACTCGATGGACGTGAGTCTGAGTGAACTCCAGGAGCTGGTGAGGGGCAGGGAGGCCTGGCGTGCTGTGATTCATGGGGTCGCAAAGAGTCAGACACGCCTGAGTGACTGAACTGAACTGAGGGCTGGAGGAGGTTGAGGGTAGAGAGGGTGACAGCTAAAGCACACAGGATACTTTCAGAGACAGCAAAAATGTCATAAAATCAATGGACTGTGATAAAGGTCTGGAGAAGGAAATGGCAACCCACTCCAGTATTCTTGCCTGGAAAATTCCATGGACAGAGGAGCCAGATGGGCTACAGTCCATGGGGTCGCAAAGAGTTGGACACGACTGAGCGTGTATGCACACAAAGTATTAAATATCTTCAAACATGGACTTCTGAGGCTGGCATAACTAGGTTTCAAACCCAGTTCCCTCAACAGTTGTGTGCAAGATGCTTCACCTACTTGCTCACTAGAAAATGGAAATATCTCCACATGGCAAGCATCGTTGAGATGACCATACAGTATCCTTCCCATGGCCTGTACACAGAGTAGGTCTAATCACGTGATGCCCATTACAGTAATAATGTCACTTAGTAGAGTGCTGCTGGCTGATTTCTGTAAGGGAACCCTGGCTAAGTGTTTAGAACAGAGCCTGGGGACTTCCCTGGCAGTCCAACGGTTAACATTTCACCTTCCAATGCAGGGAGTGCAAGTCTGATCCCTGATTGGGGAGCTAAGATCCTATCTGCCTTGTGGCCAAAACACCAAAAGGTAAACCAGAAACAATATTGTAACAAATTCAATAAAATGACTTTGCTGCTGCTGGGTCGCTTCAGTCATGTCCGACTCTGTGCGACCCCATAGACGGCAGCCAACCAGGCTTCCCCTCCCTGGAATTCTCCAGGCAAGAACACTGGAGTGGGTTGCCATTTCCTTCTCCAATGCACGAAAGTGAA
>NW_011495034.1:19771058-19779639 GCF_000754665.1 Bison bison bison | reverse complement strand
GGTATATAGTAAGCCCACAGAGTAAATGTTGGTATTCTTTTTACTGACATCATCACTCTTAGAACAAAAATTCCCAAATTGCATGGCTAATAAAGAAGTCATTCCTGGACTTCCTTGGTGGCCCAAGGGTTAAGAATCCATGTGCCAATGCAGGGGACATGAATTCAGTCCCTGGCCCAGGAAAATTCCTTATGCCAGGGGGAAGCTAAGTCCATGCACCACAACTACTGAGCCGGAACCCTGGAGCCCTTGAGCTGCAGCTGCTGCGTCCGCGTGCCCTAGAGCCTACGCTCCACAGCAAGAGAAGCCACAGCAATGAGAAGCCCCCGTACTGCAACTAGAGAAAGCCCGCAGGCAGCAACAGAGACCCAGCGCAGCCAAAAACAAAGAAATAAATGTCTTTCTGAGTGAATTTACTGTTCTTCCTAGTTGTAGAATGACTCTTCTACCTCACATCTAGGTAAAGGCAAAAATCTGTCGATACCATAATAAATGGCTCTTGTTTTCCATGAGCATACACCACGAACCCAGACCTGGGTCCTAGGAGTAGGACATGACAATAGGAGATGACAGCCTTGAATATTACCTTTTCCTGGGCACACGTTGCTCACTGCTGTTTGATGTACAGGCCTTGGGAAATGGTCCCAAATGCAACAAACATGAGCCTTCTTCTGGTGCCAGGTGTCTTCACTGACCACGTCCACCAAGGCTGTGAGATGATGGGCTGTAATTAACACTTCAGGGGCTGAAGGTGGGGGTCAGGTGGGGCTGGTGAGCTGATGTGATCTGCAACGCAAGTCCCTTCTCTCCTTGAGCAGCAAAGTGATCTCTCCAGTTGGAAAACATGTCAGAATAATGCTGCCCATCACGACCCCTGTGGTTTCTGACCACACATGAAAGGTGGTCAGAGGCATTTAGAACTGGACTTTCTCCCACCAGACCTTAAAGTCTCTTCTCACCCACCCAACAGAAAACCATGTGTGTGTCTTAATTTCACACATTACCTTGATGGGTTTCTATTACTGACATAAATTAAAACAAGCACTAGAACACTAATGGCCATTCCTCTTTATTGGTGCCTTTGCCTGCCTGCATGCCTGGAATTGTACCTGAGTTAGCTCCTCTGATCTTCTTTAATAACCTCTAAGGTGGTTACTGCTACTAAACCCCATAAACAGAAGGGTCGGGTACCAGGTCCAAGGTCACAAGGCTAACATTTGACAGAGCTAGGATTTGAAACCAGATTTGTGTTAAGTCCAGAGCCCAAAGTGTTCTGACAGGCATAAACATCCTTGACTTGGAGAGGTGGGGACTCAGGGCGTGAAACTGGGGCTCAGAGATCCCCTCTCCATAACTATTCAGATCAAGGATGCAGCCTCAGGTTTGATGCCCCAACATCTAAAGCTTGGGGGACCATGACGAAGGGGGGAGGGGAAGAGCATCCCCACGCCCCAGTGCTCCCACCCCTCTCCAAGCCCCCCTCAGTAGCCACAACAGCCAATCAATACTGGCTTACATTTTATGAGACAAGGAGTTAACTTGTTCAATTACGGGGGAGACAGCTCTATTCTTTCGTAACAAGTAATCTGAGTAGGGAAATCGATCCTAAGAGGCCCCATGCACGCTGGCTAATTTTATATTATCCTTGGCCAGTGGGCGAGCACAGAGTAATGGAGTTGTTGTTACAGTTCATTATGGGAGGGGGGATCAATAGTGGGACCATCCGAGGCTCGGCATCACAGCTGTGGCAGTCGGGGGAGGTGGGGCAGGGGGCTCCACTTCCTTTTTGTGTTCCCAGTCCAGACACTGCTGATTCCTGCCGCAACCTCTAAGAAATAAATATGTCTCAGAATTGAAACCCAGAGACTCCTCACTCCCCAGGCCTCAACGTCTTCCAACGCCAGACTCCAAAGACCACCATAGACATCCCAGGTTGACGGCAAATGAAGAAGGCAAACCCCCATCATCACAAGGCCTGGCTGGTGACCACCACATCTTCCCTGTTGTCTTTGCAAGTGGCTTTTGGACAGAACCCAGGTTTGGCCTGGCAATGAATTCTCCTTGGCATCTTGATGGCCCCAAACATTGATTCCTGTTTCTTTCATCCTAAATGCACAGCCGACAGACAGACTGCTCTGTCCTCTGTGTGCTCAGCAATCAGGAGATGCTGTCCCAACTCCCTTGGTTCCCTGGAGTGGGAGGGGTGGGGTGCAGTTTTAATTTCCCTGGGGGCAGCGACTTCGGTTCCAGGCTTACATCTGACATTTGGGTTGTTCCAATTTCCTCCCCTGCAACAGAAGTGGCTAGTACCAGCATTGCATCAGCCTCGTCTTGTGTATACGCCCGCAAGCATTTCAGAAGCTGTGCTTACGATGTGCACAGCAGGCACCGTAGCAGCCTCTTCATCTACACAATCAGGTGTATCATTGGACCTTTGGACTTACCTATAGTGTTACTTAATACCTATTCTGCTTGAACCCATTTTATATACACTGTCTTAAGCCTCTGGCATTATCCCAATATACAGATAAGTAAACTGAGGCTCAGAGAGGAAAAGAAATGTGCTCAGGACACATAGATAGTGAAGGTCAGAGCCTGCATTTGAGCTTGGTCTCTCTGATATGCCTCCAGCACTGAAAAATGCTCTACCAGCGTTCTAGGTAGAGAACCGTGTCCTTTTGTTCAAAGTCTCTGTCTTCTTACATGACTAGCCCAGTGCCTGGCATACTCACATAACAAGGTTGATTTTTTTAGATATTACACCAACACGTTTTTATATGCTTCCCCACCACAACCACTAAACATGCTCCACCACACCATTACGACCCCAAGGGAGTGGGGAAAACCAATGGGAAAAGACAGATATGAGAGACGAGGAATCCCTGACACACAGGAAAGGGAATAGCAGCAGCCCTTCTGGCCCTGGGCAAGGTGAGCAGGAGCAGAGCACCGAAGTCGGGATACTAATGGTGACATATATTTAGGGCTATTTGTGCACTAGACACTTCACAGGCATTATAAGTGTTTATGTGTGTGGGTGGGTGTTAGCTGCTCAGTCGTGTCTGACTCTTTGTGACCCCATGGACTGTAGCCTACCAGGCTGCTCTGTCCGTGGGATTCTCTAGGCAAGAGCACTGAAGTGAGTAGCCATTCCCTTCTCTAGGGGATCTTCCCCACCCAGGGATTGAACCCGGGTCTCCTGCCTTGCAGGCAGATTCTTTACTGTCTGAACCACCAAGGAAGCCCCATATAAGTGTATGCATGTGTATTAATTAAGATATGTTAAAGTTCTATGCACTTTATAGCTATTAACTAAGTTAATCCTCACAACAAACTTTGGGATAATTACAGTTGTTATCCCATTTTACAGATGAGGAAACTAAAGTACCACAAGGTTAAAGATCTTGTTGGATTAGGAGCCAGGCCCACTAGTTCTGAATACTGTTATCCACAATGTTATTCTGAAATTTAAAAAATAAAACAATAGGATATGCCCAGATTCCTCTCTCTAGGCTCAAATTCCAGAGATGAGGGTGTTGGGCTGAAGAGAAAGGTGAAACTGGGAGGGTTGCTGTTCCAATTCCCACTTGGAAATCAGAGATCACTAAACAGGGTGGCCCTGTTCCAATGCAAAGTAATGCAGTAGAATTGTAATGAAAGCACGATATTGTTAGAAAGAGATCTGAGTTAAATGCTGGGTCCACTTATTTCCATTGGACATCATGCTGCTGCTGCTGCTGCTAAGTCACTTCAGTCGTGTCTGACTCTGTGCAACCCCGTAGACTGCAGCCAACCAGGCTCCACCATCCCTGGGATTCTCCAGGCAAGAAAACTGGAGTGGGTTGCCATTTCCTTCTCCAATGCATGAAGGTGAAAAGTGAAAGTCAAGTCGCTCAGTCGTGTCTGACTCTTCGCGACTCCATGGACTGCAGCCTACCAGGCTCCTCCGCCCATGGGATTCTCCAGGCAAGAGCACTGGAGTGGGGTGCATAGGGATCCAGAATTTTCAGTGGGGATGTGGAAATTGGCCAACACACCTTGTTACGGACTGAGTTGTATCCCCCAAAATTTATATGTTGAAGTCCTAACCCCTGTACCTCAGAATGTGACTATATCTGCAGATAGGGTCTTTAAAGAGATGATTCAATTAAAATGAGGTCATATGGTGGGCCCTTACCCAACATGACTGATGTCCTTACAAGAGGAGGAAATTTGAACACATGCAGAGACACCAGGGATTCCCACGCAGACAGAAAGCCCATGTGGGGACAGAGTGAGAAGGCGGCCAAGGAGAGAGGTCTCTGAAGAAACCAAGTGCTCAGCACTTTGCTAAGACTTCCAGCCTCCATAACTGTGAGAAAATAAATCTCAATCATTTAAGCCACCCAGTTTGTGGTGTTTGTTACGCAGCCTGAGCTGACTAATACAAATCCACAGGGAGGGGCCCAGGTTAGGAGCAAGGCAACCTGACTGGGGTGGCCTCCAAATGAATAACACAGGGACAGGGTAAGACGGATGGTGTGACGTGAGGCTCCACAGAGTAACGCAGCCAAGACAGGGCTGACTGGGGCCACAAGAGTGGACCCAGGCCCTGACCAAGGTCAGAAAACAGGCTATGAGAACAGCTACAGAAACCAACAGGGCAGCCAGTCACCAGATATGGGGAGAGGGACAGAGTCAAGGACCTAAGGCCCTGATGTGGTCTACTCTCACTCTTCAGAAGAGTCCCAAGGACAGGGAGCGTGGGGGAAGGTGAGGTTCCTGAGTGGGGTGCAGGTGGCTTCTCAAAAGGAAGACAAGTGTTCCCCACAAGAACCAAACATAATACTTTTAAATAACCCACATGGAACAATTAACTTCTTTGTCCTAGACTAGAGATCAGCAAGGGCTTCCCAGGTGACTCAGAGGCAAAGAATCCACCTGCCAATGCAGGAGACGCAGGTTCGATCCCTGGGTCAGGAAGATCCTCTGGATCAGGAAATGGCAACCCACTCCAGTATTCTTTCCTGGAGAATCCCATGGACAGAGGAGTCTGGCGGGCTACAGTCCATGGGGTCACAAAGAGTCGGACATGACTGAACACACACTCAGAGATCAGCAAACTGTGGCCCTCAGGCCTAATCAACCTATCTGTTTTTGTAAATAAAGTTTTATTGGACCACAGGCATGTTCATTTGTTAACACATTGCCTATGACTGCTTTCATGCCATGACAGCAGGACTGAGAAGTTACGAGAGCAACTGAGAATGTATGGCACCAAGGCCTGAAATATTTATCATCTGGTCCTTTGTAGAAAACCTCTGCCAGCCTTGACCTAGAAACAATGTTTCTGTAACAAAGGTGGCTAGATTTTTCTAGGACAGCTGGCATATGGTGTGAAAGATTCCGTCTGTTCAATCATTTGCTTATTCAGTCAGTCAACAAACATTTCACAAGGGACAGCCACGTGCCAAGACCTGTGCTCAGTACTTATGATTCAAGAATGAGCAGAGTCTAGGTTCCCTCACCAAGGTACTTATAGCCTTGTGGGGACACAGACGTTAAAGAAATCATCACACAAACGTGCCATGCTGAACTGAGCTGCATCCTGTACTGGAGAATTGGAAAAACTATTAAACTATACCTCCTGGCTGCCCCAGAAGCAGACCCTGAGATAAGGGTTCAAATGGAAAATGTTTATTTGAGAAATAAACAGGAAGTACCAGCAGGAGAGTGGGGAAGTGAGGCAAAGAAGGGAATGTTGGTCACTCTGTCGTGTCTCTTTGTGACCCTATGGTCTGTAGCCTCTGTCCATGGGATTCTCCAGGCAAGACTACTGGGATGGGTAGCCAATTCCCTTCCCCAGGGGATCTTCCCAGCCCAGGGATCAAACCCAGGTCTCCCATATTGCAAGCAGACTCTTTACTGTCGGAGACACCAGGGAAGCCTCAGAAATGGAGGGACCCCACAGAAAGTGTGTAATTGAGTAGGTGACCCTGAGGTTCCTAGAGGGCCTCAGGGTCATTATAGGGGCTGCTCCTCAGAGTTATCCCATCCCAGGGGGAAGGGGCTGAGGGATCAGCTCCCCATCTGTCAATGGTGGAGGGCCGCTCCCTGGAGTACTGAGTCTCCTGTCCTTCCCACTCGCCCTCATCTGGTGGACTTGGAATTACAGTGATGCTTTAAGCAGCTTGCCCTGTGCAGAGGTGAGTGCAGAGGGGATGAAGGTGTCTAGAGTTGAGGGGGATGTTTGGGCAGCCCTGAAGTTAAAAGGGGCCTTGGGGAAGAGTATTTCTGCAGAGAGAGCCTGTGTCCCTTCCCAGGCACAACAAGTCCCTCCCTCCTTGGGGTGCCCAGCAACCCTTGTTGAATTGCAGCACCTAACTGGGGAGGTGTGATCAGCTTGGAGTAGATGGACCAATGCCACATCCATTTTTCTGTCGCCAGAGCCAGTTCTGTACCCAGAACACAGTAGGACCTCAATGAATAAAGAACACGCTTCCTCCCAGCATTAATGAGATACCAACGGATCAGGAAAATCCCCCTCTTGTCCAGTGCTTTCTACAGACAACTCCTCAGGGTGTCAGGGTGACATACTATGAAAGCCATGCCCACATTTAGGACAGAGAGAAGGGGAGGAGTTCAGCCTCAAGAAGGTCATAATTGCAGGGGACATGACCTAAGTATTGACTTTTCTCTGATCACTGGAGTTGCTCTGTGTAATAGGGCAGTGGTTCTCAAACTGAGGTCAGGGAACCCCTGGGGGGTGGTTTCTGAAACCCAGCCACTGTTTTCGCTGTAATACTAAAACATTTTAAAATTATTTTCTCATAGGTATACAAGGGAAGTTTCCCACAGATTACATAAGGTTGGGATCTTAAAACACATTGAAGCAAAAGCAAATGAGAGTCTGTTTAGCCAGATAGTTAAGAGGTACAAAAATGTAAAATAATATGACATGTCTCACTAAATTTGCTTACCTATATAAGTATACAGTGAATTCATTATTGTTACATTAAATAAATCTCATTTTAATTTCTAACATTATAAAAATCAATAGATATATTTTACCTAAACAAAATATCTTTGAGCTCCTTGATAATAATAATGTTTTCAAATGCAAAGGGGTCCTGAGATCAAAAGGTTTGAGAACAGCCATGTTCAGGAATTCCACACCCTGAGCATGAGGCAGAGCCCACATCACACTGTAGAGGCTGGACACCCACATTTCTAGCCGTTTCCCTGGAGGGGTGCTCCTGATCCCAAATAGGGCACAGAGTAGACAGCTCTTCTGGTGGTGGAAGATCAAAGGTCATCCTGATCAAAGGTCAGCAGAGGCCATGGGGCTGCTATGGTGACCAGGACTGAGGCTGTGGCAAGATTCAGCTGTGTCCTGACTGCCACCTGGCCTCCCTGCTCTGAGCCACCATCCCAGCCTGTGTCTCCAGGCTGCCTGGCAATGCTGTGTGAGCCTGAGCAACTTGTTCGTACTCCCTGTGCCTCAGCGGACATAATTAAGATCAGGTAATAAAGATAACTGTTGCAAGGACTGTAAAGATTAAATGTCAGGTGCTCAGTGCCCCGGCACATGGAAACCATTCAGTATGTGCTGGTCGCTATAAAGACAATGATGCTGAAGATGACTGTTATCACTGTGATGATTCGCTGCCACTAGCTTTTCTGCTCACTGTAGAGTTATTTAAAGATGATCTCGGGGCCCTGAGGCCCCATCCCTGACCTTGGTACTCAGTGCAAAGGTGCAGATGGCCCTAGCCAGGAATATCTGTCCAATAATTCCTCCACTCCTTAAATAAGGTAGAGTTGGTTTCTGCTGATGCAAGTGAGAGAACAGAGATTGATCCAGTGAAAGAGGTCAGGCTGTATGGCACACACAGGTCCCCACTGAAGAGTCAGATTTGCCCATATATTATATATAATATATATTTACTTAATGCTCTTCCTTATATTGACTCACTTTTTCTTTTTTCAATAGTACTTTATTTCTTATATTTTATTTTTTTAAATTTTATTTTATTTTTAAACTTTACAATATTGTATTGGTTCTGCCATATATCAAAATGAATCCACCACAGACATACATGTGTTCCCCATCCTGAACCCTCCTCCCTCCTCCCTCCCCATACCATCCCTCTGGGTCGTCCCAGTGCACCAGCCCCAAGCATCCAGTATCGTGCATCAAACCTGGACTGGTGACTCGTTTCATATTTCAATGCCATTCTCCCAAATCATCTCACCCTCTCCCTCTCCCACAGAGTCCAAAAGACTGTTCTATACATCAGCGTCTCTTTTGCTGTCTTGTATACAGGGTTATTGTTACCATCTTTCTGAATTCCATATATATGTGTTAGTATACTGTATTGGTGTTTTTCTTTCTGGCTTACTTCACTCTGTACAATAGGCTCCAGTTTCATATACCTCATTAGAACTGATTCAAATGTATTCTTTTTAATGGCTGAGTAATACTCCATTGTGTATATGTACCACTGCTTTCTTATCCATTCATCTGCTGATGGACATCTAGGTTGCTTCCAGTCCTGGCTATTATAAACAGTGCTGTGATGAACATTGGGGTACATGTGTC
>NW_011495034.1:19769776-19770160 GCF_000754665.1 Bison bison bison | reverse complement strand
TATCCATATGTGCGTGGATTTATCTCTGGGCTTTCTATTTTGTTCCATTGATCTATATTTCTGTCTTTGTGCCAGTACCACACTGTCTTGATGACTGTGGCTTTGTAGTAGAGCCTGAAGTCAGGCAGGTTGATTCTTCCAGTTCCATTCTTATTTCTCAAGATGGCTTTGGCTATTCGAGGTTTTTTGTATTTCCATAGATATTGTGAAATTATTTGTTCTAGCTCTGTGAAGAATACCGTTGGTAGCTTGATAGGGATTGCATTGAATCTACAAATTGCTTTGGGTAGTATACTCATTTTCACTATATTGATTCTTCCAATCCATGAACATGGTATATTTCTCCATCTATTAGTGTCCTCTTTGATTTCTTTCACCAGTGTT
>NW_011495034.1:19767491-19769247 GCF_000754665.1 Bison bison bison | reverse complement strand
TCAACTTGTTAATGTGGTGTATTACATTGATTGATTTGCAGATATTGAAGAATCCTTGCATCTCTGGGATAAAGCCCACTTGGTCATGGTGTATGATCTTTTTAATGTGTTGTTGGATTCTGATTGCTAGAATTTTGTTAAGGATTTTCGCACCTATGTTCATCAGTGATATTGGCCTGTAGTTTTCTTTTTTTGTGGCATCTTTGTCAGGTTCTGGTATTAGGGTGATGGTGGCCTCATAGAATGAATTTGGAAGTTTACCTTCCTCTGCAATTTTCTGGAAGAGTTTGAGTAGGATAGGTGTTAGCTCTTCTCTAAATTTTTGGTAGAATTCAGCTGTGAAGCCGTCTGGACCTGGGCTTTTATTTGCTGGAAGATTTTGATTACAGTTTCAATTTCCATGCTTGTGATGGGTCTGTTAAGATTTTCTATTTCTTCCTCGTTCAGTTTTGGAAAGTTGTACTTTTCTAAGAATTTGTCCATTTCTTCCACGTTGTCCATTTTATTGGCATATAATTGCTGATAGTAGTCTCTTATGATCCTTTGTATTTCTGTGTTGTCTGTTGTGATCTCTCCATTTTCATTTCTAATTTTATTGATTTGATTTTTGTCCCTTTGTTTCTTGATGAGTCTGGCTAATGGTTTGTCGATTTTATTTATTCTTTCAAAGAACCAGCTTTTGGCTTTGTTGATTTTTGCTATGGTCTCTTTTGTTTCTTTTGCATTTATTTCTGCCCTAATTTTTAAGATTTCTTTCCTTCTGCTAACCCTGGGGTTCTTCATTTCTTCCTTTTCTAGTTGCTTTAGGTGTAGAGTTAGGTTATTTATTTGACTTTTTTCTTGTTTCTTGAGGTATGCCTGTATTGCTATGAACTTTCCCCTGAGGACTGCTTTTACAGTGTTCCACAGGTTTTGGGTTGTTGTGTTTTCATTTTCATTCGTTTCTATGCAAATTTTGATTTCTTTTTTGATTTCTTCTGTGATTTGTTGGTTATTCAGCAGCGTGTTGTTCAGCCTCCATATGTTGGCATTTTTAATAATTTTTCTCCTGTTATTGAGATCTAATCTTATTGCATTGTGGTCAGAAAGGATGCTTGGAATGATTTCAATTTTTTTGAATTTACCAAAGCTAGATTTATGCCCCAGGATGTGATCTATCCTGGAGAAGGTTCCATGTGTGCTTGAGAAAAAGGTGAAATTCATTGTTTTGGGATGAAATATCCTATAGATATCAATTAGGTCTAACTGGTCTATTGTATCGTTTAAAGTTTGTGTTTCCTTGTTAATTTTCTGTTTAGTTGATCTATCCATAGGTGTGAGTGGGGTATTAGTCTCCCACTATTATTGTGTTATTGTTAATTTCTCCTTTCATACTTGTTAGCATTTGCCTTACATATTGTCGTGCTCCCGTGTTGGGTGCATATATATTTATAATTGTTATATCTTCTTCTTGGATTGATCCTTTGATCATTATATAGTGACCGTCTTTGTCTCTTTTCACAGCCTTTGTTTTACAGTCTATTTTGTCTGATATGAGTATTGCTACTTCTGCTTTCTTTTGGTCCCTATTTGCATGGAAAATCTTTTTCCAGCCCTTCACTTTCAGTCTGTATGTGTCCCCTGTTTTGAGGTGGGTCTCTTGTAGACAGCATATGTAGGGGTCTTGTTTTTGTATCCATTCAGCCAGTCTTCATCTTTTGGTTGGGGCATTCAACCCATTTACGTTTAAGGTAATTATTGATAAGTATGATCCCAT
>NW_011495034.1:19765215-19767391 GCF_000754665.1 Bison bison bison | reverse complement strand
CTTTAGTATTTGTTGGAGAGCTGGTTTGGTGGTGCTGAATTCTCTCAGCTTTTGCTTGTCTGTAAAGCTTTTGATTTCTCCTTCATATTTGAATGAGATCCTTGCTGGGTACAATAATCTGGGCTGTAGGTTATTTTCTTTCATCACTTTAAGTATGTCTTGCCATTCCCTCCTGGCTTGGAGAGTTTCTATTGAAAGATCAGCTGTTATCCTTATGGGAATTCCCTTGTGTGTTATTTGTTGTTTTTCCCTTGCTGCTTTTAACATTTTTTCTGTGTTTGATCTTTGTTAATTTGATTAATATGTGTCTTGGGGTGTTTCGCCTTGGGTTTATCCTGTTTGGGACTCTCTGGGTTTCTTGGACTTGAGTAATTATTTCCTTCCCCATTTTAGGGAAGTTTTCAACTATTATCTCCTCAAGTATTTTCTCATGGTCTTTCTTTTTGTCTTCTTCTTCTGGGACCCCTATGATTCAAATGTTGTAGCGTTTAATACTGTCCTGGAGGTCTCTGAGATTGTCCTCATTTCTTTTAATTCGTTTTTCTTTTTTACTCTCAGATTCATTTATTTCTACCATTCTATCTTCTAATTCACTAATCCTATCTTCTGCCTCTGTTATTCTACTATTTGTTGCCTCCAGAGTGTTTTTGATTTCATTAATTGCATTATTCATTATATATTGACTCTTTTTTATTTCTTCTAGGTCCTTGCTAAACCTTTCTTGCATCTTCTCAATCCTTGTCTCCAGGCTATTAATCTGTGATTCCATTTTGATTTCAAGATTTTGGATCAACTTCACTATTATTCGGAATTCTTTATCAGGTAGATTCCCTATCTCTTCCTCTTTTGTTTGGTTTGGTGGGCATTTATCCTGTTCCTTTATCTGCTGGGTATTCCTCTGTCTCTTCATCTTGTTTAAATTGCTGAGTTTGGGGTGTCCTTTCTGTATTCTGGCAGTTTGTGGAGTTCTCTTTATTGTGGTGTTTCCTCACTCTGTGTGGGTTTGTACAGGTGGCTTGTCAAGGTTTCTTGGTTAGGGAAGCTTGTGTCGGTGTTCTGGTAGGTGGAGCTGTATTTCTTCTCTCTGGAGTGCAATGAAGTGTCCAGTAATGAGTTATGAGATGTCTATGGTTTTGGGGTGACTTTGGGCAGCCTGTATCTTGGAGCTCAGGGCTGTGTTCTTGTATTGCTGGAGAATTTTCTTGGTATGTCTTGCCCTGGAACTTGTTGGCCCTTGTGTGGTGCTTGGTTTCAGTGCAGGTATGGAGGCGTTTGATGAGCTCCTGTCAATTAATGTTCCCTGAAGTCAGGAGTTCCCTGGAGTTAGGGTTTGGACTTAAGCCTCCTGCTTCCAGTTATCGGTCTTATTTTTACAGTAGTTTCAAAACTTCTTCTATACAGCACCATTGATAAAACATCTAGGTTAAAAATGAAAAGTTTCTCCCCTGTGAGGGCCACCCAGAGAGGTTCACAGCGTTACATGGAGAAGAGAAGAGGGAGGAGGGAGTTAGAGGTGACCCGAATGAGATGAGGTGAAATCAACAGAGGAGGGAGCAGGCTAGCCAGTAATCACTTCCTTATGTGCACTCTACAATTGGACCGCTCAGAGATGTTCGCGGAATTATACAGAGAAGAGAAGAAGGAGGAAGGAGACAGAGATGGCCAGGAGGATAAAAGGGGGAATGAAAAGGAGGGAGACAGATCCAGCCAGTAATCAGTTCCCTAAGTGTTCTCCACCATCTGGAACACACAGAAATTCACAGAGTTGCATAGAGTAGAGAGGGGTTAGGGAGGAGACACAGGTGACCTGGTGGAGAAAAAGGAGAGTCCAAAGAATGAGAGAGCAGTCAAGCCAGTAATCTCGCTCCCTAGTGAAAAATGGGTACTGAAGATTGGGTTCTTAAAGGTACAAAATTGGTAACAAATACATAAAAGCACAAATTAAAAATCTAGAGTAGAGTTTGGAATTTCAAAAATACAATGTTAAAGAAAAGAAGAAGGCAAAGAAGGAGAGAAAAAAAAAAACAAAGTTGCAAAAATTATAAAGAAAATATAGGTACAAAATTGATAACAAATACCAAAAAGCAAAAGTTAAAAATCTAGAGTAGAGTTTGGAATTTCAAAAATACAATGTTAAAGAAAAGAAGAAAAAAAAAACAAAGTCACAAAAATTATA
>NW_011495034.1:19760185-19764273 GCF_000754665.1 Bison bison bison | reverse complement strand
ATCTAGGTGTACAACCGGCGCACCTTCTCAGGCGGATGTTGACCGTCCAGACCCCCAAGAAGTTTTAGTAAGCAAAGAAGCCTGCTTACAGTTTTGTAGATAATGTCTCTCTGGGGCTGAGATTGCCCCCTTCCGGCTCTGTCTGCCTGTCACCAGAGGGGGAGGGTCTGTAGCCTGCTATCTCTGTACAGTCCTTTGTTCCTTGCGCAGGCCTGGGGGTGTCTTAGGTTAGGGCTGGCTTTTTGCATGGTGGATATCCGACAGTCTGGTTTGCTAGCCCAAATTATTTCGTTCAGATAGGGCTCGGGGTATTCAGGCCAGATCCTTGCGATGCAGCCCGCACCGCGCCTCCCTGCCCAGCCCCTGCTTGCTAATGGCGGATGCAGGTGTCTGTGCTGCTTCTCCACTGGGGGAGTTACCGTAGGGCTCGTAATCTGCGGGATTTAATTGTTTATTTATTTTTCCTCCCTGTTATGTTGCCCTCTGTGCTTCCAAGGCTCAGCACAGATTCGGCAGTGAGAAGGTTTCCTGGTGTTTGGAAACTTCTCTCTTTTTAAGACTCCCTTCCCGGGACGGAGCTCCGTCCCTCCCTCTTTTGTCTCTTTTTTTGTCTTATATATATTTTCCTACCTCCCTTCGAAGACATGGGGTGCTTTTCTGGGTGCCTGATGTCCTCTGCCGGCATTCAGAAGTTGTTTTGTGGAATTTACTCGGCGTTTAAATGTTCTTTTGATGAATTTGTGGGGGAGAAAGTGTTCTCCCCGTCCTACTCCTCCGCCATCTTAGCTCCTCCCCCTATTTCTTATATTTTAAACTTTAAATTTTAAAACAGTTTTAGATCTACAGAAAAATTGTAACTTTACAAATACTGCTCAGATGGTACATTCAGTTCTCCTATTTACATCTTACATTAGTATGGACATTTGTTAAAATTAAAATGTAAGTTTGTTAACATTGTATGGACCAATATTATTACATTATTATTAACTAAAGACCATACATTCTAAAGATTTCCTTAGTTTTGACCTTTTGACTCAGTTTTTACCTAGATGGATTTGCACTGAAAGGGTTGGATGTGCTAAGGCCCATTTTCTTCCTAATGCCCACTGAAGTCACCCATAACTATTCTGTAAACACTCCTTGGCAGGCACCCAGTGAGGTCCCTTCCTGGTACATGAGGCCCACAGTCTGGGGAAATGTGCCCCAGTGTTCCTGGCTCCTCAGGGAGGCAGGCAGGGCAGGTGGGCATCATGGTTTCTGTCCATGAGCCCTGACTGGCTCACCAGAAAAGCAAGGACGCTGAATTTTCCCAAAGTGATGGAGACGATTCAGTGAAACAGTAAAAGCAGAGCGTCTGACCTGAATCCTGGTACCAAGTAGGATCTAGAGATGAGTTTCTTTCCTCACAGGCGCCATGTTTCCCAGCAAGAGCAACTCTGGCTAAACCCTGTCTCTCTCAGCACAATCCTAGCCTCAGGTCTCTGACACTCTAAGATCACAAACTCCGTGGAAAGAAAAGGGAGATCCAAAGGGCAGGAAGAGGAGGAGCTGAGGCAACTGAGTAGGAGGAGGAAGGAAACAGAGGAAGGAGGGAAAAGGAGAAAGGGGGAGGGGGAGGAGGCAGAGGGCCAGGATCCTCAGCCAGCTACCATCACTCCTCCCCGTCCCTTTCCACCTAACATCCCCTCAGATCTTGGCTCCCTCTCCAGAAATGTCCCACAGTTCACATTTAATTACTTCATAAAAAACTGGAAAGTAGAAGAGGAAGAGTTAAATGTTCTCCTAAAAGGAGGAAGCTGCAGCTAATCCCAATTAGGAGGAAGTCCTGGGCTATTGAAACGCTACAATCCAATTACATCAGGTAAAATGAATTACTCCGTTAATGCTGACTTATTATGAAGACACCTTCTTATTGCTCTCATTAATAATCTTTAGACATCATTTTAGCACACATTGGCTGCAATAACATTTCTATTAGCATCATGGTGGAGCAGGGCTGACAATTAAAATAAAAAATAAATCAACCCAAGGAGCGAACAAACCTAATTATAGTTCAGAAAGAGCTTTTATGTGTATTTGATTACTCGATGGAACAGCGCCTCCCCTCTTGCCTTGAATGTGTGTTAACCCCATCCATGCGGTCTCCTGGGGTGGGGGGACAGGATAAGGGTGTGTGTGTGTGTGTGTGTGTGTGTGTGTGTGTGTGGTGTGTGTAAAAGTGAGACAGAGACAGGTAGACAGAGGAGAGGGGGCAGATTATCAACCAGGCAAAGGTTCACATCCTAACCCTGATTCTATGTCCCCCTGTGTAAGCTCCTTCCCCTCTCTGGGTCTCTGTTTCTCCATTTCTGAAACTGGAATTTTTGAAATCAAGTGATTTTGGGGTAATATCTGCTGTAATCTAAAGTTCAAGAAAAATTTCCTGCTTGAAAGAACTAAAGATTCCTACATACTAAGAGCCAGATGCTGCTGTTGTTGTTTAGTCACTCAGTTGTATCTGATTTATTGCAACCACATGGACTGTAGCAAGCCAGGCTCCTCTGTCCATGGAATTTTCCAGGCAAGAATACAGGAGTGGATTGCCATTTCCTTCCCCAGAGGATCTTCCCGACCCAGGGATTGAACCTGCATCTCCTGCATTGGCAGGCGTGTTCTTTACTGCTGAGGCAGCAGGGAAGCCCAAGAGCCAGGTGACAGAGGAAGAAAAGAAGAAGAAATTGTTCTTTCTAGAACAGTTGCTATAAGCTGGAAGCTTGGTTTCTTCTAAAGCAGAAGTTCTCATCTTGGGGCGGCTTTGATGACCATGACTAGGAAGTGGGGCAGGGTGGGGTGGGTAGTGCTACTGGAATCTTTTGGGTAGAGATCAGGGAGGCTGCCAAACATCCTACAATGCACAGGGCAGCCCCTAAGGACAAAGGATTATCTCACCCCAAGTGTCAGTAATCCTGAGGTTGAAAGACCCTGTTCTAGACTCCTTCTCAGACTGTGTATCTTTGCACACCTGGAATCAGATTTTCTGGGCAGCTGTAACAGATGTCAAATCTCTTTGGCCTCCCTGATGAGATGACCTTCTTCACCAAATATAAAATGAAAATTCAGCTGAGGATTAAAGTTTAACTTGAATATGTTAACAATTAAATTCTCAAATAATTATATATATACACAGACACATTTAACCTGTGTTCCTCAGTGGCCTTAGCTCCACCTCCTAGTCAGACCTTGTCTCTCCTTTTAGAATGGACGCACACTTGTAATAACATACACATACGACATATACATACCTTTGAGAGTCCCTTGAGAGTCCCTTGGACTGCAAGATCAAACCAGTCAGTTCTAAAGAAAATCAACCCTAAATATTTTCAGAAGGACTGATGCTGAAGCTGAAGGTCCAATACTTTGGCCATCTATTTCGAAGAGCTGACTCATCGGAAAAGATCCTGATGCTGGGAAAGATTGAAGGCAAAAGGAGAAGAGGTGGCAGAGGATGAAATGGTTGGATGGCATCACTGAGTCAACGGACATGAGTTTGAGCAAACTCCAGGAGACAGTGAAGGACAGGGAAGCCTGGCGTGCTGCCAACCATGGTGTCACAAAGAGTCAGATACAACTTAGGGACTGAACAACAGCAACAATACACACATATGTATACACACATGTGTAATGCCTCATATATTTACATGTGTGTGTGTGTTAGTTGCTCAGTCATGTCCAACTTTGTGAGCCCTTGGACTGTAGTCCCTAGGCTCCTCTGTTCATGGAATTCTCCAGGCAAGAATACTGGAGTAGGTAGTCATTCCCTTCTCCAGGGGAAGAACCCAACCCTGGGATCAAACCCAGGTTCCCCTGCATTGCAGGTGGATTCTTTACCATCTGAGCCACCAGGGAAGCCCATATTTACATATACACATATATAATACTATATGTATGTGTATGTGTGTGTATAAATATTTATAACCCAGTGACTTTCTAAGGTAGTGTGAAAAAAGGGCTGCTGCTGCTAAGTTGCTTCAGTCGTGTCTGACTCTGTGTGACCCCATAGACAGCAGCCCACCAGGCTCTGCCGTCCCTGGGATCACTGGAGTGGGTTG
>NW_011495034.1:19741421-19759914 GCF_000754665.1 Bison bison bison | reverse complement strand
TTTAGCTATTTTTAAGACTATAATTTTTAGACATCCCTACAGCTCTCAAGATATTGGACCAAACTTAATAGATCCAGGACCACCAAATCATTAACTAGTGCTGCCAGGCAAAAATCACTCTGGGATAGACCCTGAAATTCAGCTTAATGTCTGTATTTTCATACAAATCTCCAGACATTTTGTGTTAGACAAAGAAGTGTTACAAAGTTCTCTGTGGCAAATTGAATTTCCCGGTCTTTCTCTCTTTTCTTTTTGGTTAAATTTATCCATAACTATTTTATCTGAGGGAATCTGGATATTCTAGAGGCTCAAGAATTGTGATTTTCAGCCATCATCCCTGATTTCAAATGGGAAAGAAATTCATCAAAAGAAACATATTATATTATTTGACTGATTTTTAAAAATCAAGTGGCACGTTTTAACTTTGTATTAAGGCTTAGTTGTTATATAGCACTAACCACAAACAATGGTTCCAATTATCATATTACCATCTCAGAGTTACCATGGCTTCAAAGTCTGGATACAACATAGCTGGGTTCTATGCTCATCCAAGCTGTTTTTAGGATTCAGTTCCTTGCCGTCATAGGACTGAAGGTTCTGTTTTCATCCTGTCTTTAAGCCAGGAGTTTCTCTCATGAGACCTTAGGTTGTCCAAAAAGAAAAAGTCCGATGCATTAAGGAACAAGTGTGAGGAAGTCCCCAGCCTCTGGCAGGTGAGCACTCCCTCCCTCCTTCCCGTAATTCAGCCCTTAAAAACAACAGAATCTTGTTTTTAAATTCTACATTTTTCAGCTTAAATGCTCAGACTGTAGTTTTTTTTTTTATTTTTCCACAATAGTTTGCCTGATTTTCCCAAGTTAGTCCGACTCAGCCATATACTGTGTGAACTTTTAAAAACCTCGCTGGATTAATGATCCACCACTGCGTAACAAATCACCCTCAAACTTAGCAGTTGAGGACAACAAACATGGATGATCTCACCCAGTTTCTGAGCAGCAGTGACTTAGCTAGGTGGTTCTAGCTCAGTCTCTTCTGAGGTTGTAATCATGATACTGCCTGGGGTTGCAGTCATCTGAAGGTTTGACGGGGGCTGGGGTGGGTACTTCCAAGTTCATTCCCTTGGTTGAGAGCCGGAGACTTCAATCAGTTCCTTGTCAAGTGAGACTCTCTATAAAAGAGGACTACCTGTGACATGGCAGATGGCTTCTCTAAGGCAAAGGGTCCAAGACAGAAAATGAGTGACATGTGAGGAAATGGAGTGTGTCAGCAGCAAGCAATCAAGACAGAAGCCACAGTGTCTTTTATAACCTAATCTCTGCAGTGACATACCATCACTTTTGCCCTCCTTTATTGGTCATACAGATCAAACCTGGTACAATGTGCAAGAAGATTATAGAGCAGGGTGACAGCCTCCAGGAGACAGGCAGTATTTGGGGCCATCTTGGAGGCTGGCTACCACACAATCTGTGTCTCAATGTCCATCTTTGAAATGGGCTTAATGATGACGAGCCAATAAGTTAACATCTGCAAAGCATTTAAAATGGTTTCTGGTATATAATAAGCACTGAATAAAATTAGCTAATGGGGCTTCCCTGGTGGCTCAGTGGTAAAGAATCTGCCTTTCAATGCAGGAGATTCAAGTTTGATCCTTGATCCGGGAAGATCCCACACACCACGGAGCAACCAAGCTCTTGTACCGCAAGTATCAAGCCTGTGCTCTAGAGCCCAAGAGCTGCAACTACTGAGCCCACCTGCCTAGAGCTTGTGTTCTGCAGCAAAAGAGACTGTCACAATGAGAAGCCTGCACACTGCAACTAGAGAAAAGTCTGTGCGGCAACAAAGACCCAGAAAAGCCAAAAATAAATAAATACATAAAATTTTTAAAACCATTATTTTTATTATCATTATTAATCTTATTCAGTTGGTAAGTTGCAGAGTACAGCCCCTAGAAGCTTGTAAAGAGCCTATAAAAATCAGTTTCAGTTCAGTTCAGTTCAGTCGCTCAGTCGTGTCCGACTCTTTGTGACCCCATGAATCACAGCACGCCAGACCAAGAGTAAAAATGACATGTACTCCAAAATGAAAAGAAAACTGCAAAATCATAACATATGTTAGACTTCTACTTCTGGCTTTGAGTTTGTAGCAGATGACCCTTCCATGAGAAGAGCTTTAAAAAATGGATAAACACTGAGTTCTGTTTGAAGGGTTTAAAGAAACACCACGCAGCCAAGACATGAGGAACCATGATCCCAAAGAGATGAGAAACGAATTGAGGCAGAGCTCTGTCACATCTTCATGCTCCACCTCTTTTCTGAGGCAGAGGGTGGAGAAGCAGAGCCCCAGCCTCAAGTCATTTCAGTACCTGATTGGACTAAGGTGATCTGCTTCTACTCTAACTGGCTGCCAGAAGCTAAACTCCCTAAAGAAGAAACCAGCAGTCAGAACATCTACAATGTTTAATGCACAATATCTGATTGTTCATCAGAAATTTGCCAGACATACCAGGAAGCTGGACCGAAACAATAAGAAAAATAATAAAACCGATTCCAAGGTAATCTAGATACTGGAGTTATCAGATATGGACTTGAAAATGACTTTGATTCCTATGCTAAAGACAATAAAATTAGAAATAGAGAATTTGACCAAAGAACTAGAATCTATATTTTTAAAATCATATAAGAACTCTACAGGGAGAAAATGCAATAGCAAAAATTCAGAACTTAATAAATGGATTTAACAGAAGATTAGATACTGCCAAAAAGAGGATTAATGGTCTGGAATGTATGTGGGCAGAAAATACCCAGTCTGAAAAGATCCAAAAATGGAGAATAATAGAAAATAGAGAGAAAGGTATTTGAAAAGATAATGGCTGAAAATTTGGCAAGACTGCAGAAAATATCAAGCGATACATTGAAGATGTGCAGCAAACTGCAAACAGGTTAAATTCAAAGAAAAACACGTATCATAAAATAACTGTTGAAAACCAAAAATGAAGAGAAAAATCTTAAAACCAACTGGGATACACGCACACACACACACACACATAATGTTACCCAGTTAACTGCATCTCGACCAAACTCTTAGACAATTATATTTAACTTCTATTAAATGGAAAAATGAGCAGGTCATTTAATATGCATGATTGTATATGGCAAGGGCATCACCAACTAGTACAAAGTACACGCTGACAAGATTCAAATCCAGGTCAGCAGACCCTATGTCCAGTGCTCTCTCTGGTATCCTGTGCTGCCCTCTACAGGTCTCCATGCCTTCTCTGTTCCCCATCTCCTCATCTATAAATTGTCCACCCCACAAGACTGTTGTGAAGATTAAATAAGATACTATACAAAAAATTGCTGTGTGCACTGTAATTCATGCTTTAAAGGTAAGGTTCTTCTCCTCCAGGAAACCCTCCCTGATACAGCACCTCCGAGACCACTCTTAGGATTCAGGACTCCTCCACAGCGTTCCCATCATACTTGTTCTTACTGTCCCTGACTCTGCTGCTCTGTATTGAAATTGTCTTTACACCACTATCTTCTCCCTTAACAGAGAGGGCCCAGTGACTGGTAGAGCCTTCAGTCTACATTCATAGTATTTAGAACATAATTAATTCTCAAATTAAATACAGGCTGATCTAGTTATGGGGCTTCCCTGGAGGCTCAGATGGTAAAGAATCTGCCTGCAATGCAGGAGACCTGGGTTCAACCCCTGGATGTAGTGACTTTGATTATTTTATAATTTTCTATCATTTCTGGGTGGTTAGTATGTGACAGACACTACACTAAGAGTTTGCAAACATTGTCCCATATAATTTCCTAGCAGCCTAAGGAAGATATCATTATGGTTATAACACCTATTTTATGGATGGAGAAACTGAGGCTTAGAGAAGTAAGACTTCCAGAATTAGCTGGCCAGGAAAGTGAAGGAGCCGTAACTGGAGTCCATGACATTTTGGACAGCCCTGTTCTTCCACCTGTCATGGACTAGCCCCCATGACCTTCCAGAAAAAGTACGTATTGTTACTTCTTTACCTGGGGATGGGTCTCAAAAGCTGCTGAGGGCTACACACAACTAGGGTGCCCAAGAGATGGACTGACTAGGACTCTCCCAGCAGCCGGAGACTCTGACTACAGAGCTGCAAAGCAACTCAGAGCCCCAGGCACTCAGACTGAATTCCCCTTTAACCATCCTAAGAAAGAGAAATCAAAAGCCTGTCTCTTGCTCCAAAGCTTGAGGTTAAAGAAAAAATTCTCCAGCCACAGGTAGTTAAATGATTATAAACTGTAAAAATAAATCAGCCTGATATAATTGCTCCAAGGGAAAAGATGACCAACATATTTAAAATGTCCATGGTGCCCCCTTTCCCATCTCCATTTGGCATCCTCTAATTACCTTCACATTTCATTTCCATCAGCAAGATGACCTGTATTTCCTTCGAGAAGTGCCAGGGAGGGGCCTGGCTGAGGAGCAGGGCCCCTGGTGATAAATCAGGTTCGCCATTAGGAGAGAAGCGCTCATCTCGGCAGCTCTAAATGCAGGATTTATAAAGATGTCTCCGCCATCCAGCCCAATTGTGGACACCATAATAAATTCATGAGCGGGTGCCAGGGTAGCACACTTCATTATGTGCGAGGCTCCTGGCCATTAATCTAGCTGGTCGGCGGGCAGGATTCCTGAGAAAGGGAGACAAATTTATGCAGCCCAAACTTACTCATTCCATTATGGATTTAATCGGCCCAGGCTCCGGGCTGCACAGGGGTGAGGGGACCATTTTCTACACTTTGGATCAAGTGTCTGTAACTCCCCGTTGTGTCTTATTTCTTTCCACAACGATGCCCTAATTTTATCCTTCACACTGCTCTCAGGGAAAAGTCTTAGAAAGACCTTCCTGGCTGCCACTTACTCCAGATAAAATATTTATACAATCAATTGACAGAGAGCATTTTCTCTTAAATGTTCTATTAACATGGAAATGTTCGTATGCAAAAAGGGGCCCCCAGAGCCTCTCCCGAGACACTTAACCCTTTATTTCACCACACAGAGAGCTGGCAAAGGGCGCAGAAGGTAAGAAAACATGGGTCACAAATTAAAGGAGCTGCCTTCCTCCCATTGTGTGTGGCACGCATGAGGTGTGTGAATATGTGTGCATGTACACTCGTTTGTTTCTCCTCTGAGGGATTAAGAAATCCTTTGACTTCTTCTTGGAACCAAACTCTGGAAATTGTTTAGAAGCTGCCAGATCTATACCGCATTCCCCTAGTACCTAGTAACATAAAAACTTTTCCATTTTCTAGTGCATATGATCTCGGGTGGCCTCAGCCTGCAGCGGGGTTTCAGTTCCCGGCCAGAGAATGAGGTCGGGTCGTGGCAGTGAGAGCTGAATCCTAGTTGCTAGACCAATGGTCAGTGATGAGGCTTTGGCCCTTTGGCTTTGCAGAAAAGAATTCCCCAAAAGACGCAAAATAGTGAAGCATGTAAAGTGCTTGTTAGGAGGAAAAAGAATATATATAGTACATGTGGATAGACACACTGGTAGACTCAGGGAGAGTCACACCCTCACGGTAGTTTAAATCACTTCTATGGGGCATTTCTTTGGGGTTTTTTCTGGCCAATTGTTTTGATTTGCCTGGTTCTGAGTCCATATTTGGTCTATCTCAGGCTTCTCCCCTGTGTGTGAGCATCTGTCAGTCAAGATGGATTCCACTGAAGAGGCCTGCTCGTAGCCTGTCATCACTCCTCTTTTGACCTCCAAGGAGTTTTCTTGTCTGGAAGGTCTCCTTGACTTTGAGAATGAGAAATATGTGGTCTCTCATCTCCTATCTGGGCAGGGTCCAGCTCCTGTCTCGATCATCCTGCTGTTGATATTCTGGAGTTTCTGTCCACAGGGAATGAATTCCAGTGCTCACCCTGGGGAGGGCTCATCTACCCCCTGCCTCAGCTATAGCAAGGCCAGCAAACACTTGCCATATGGGCCACCTCTTCTTCTCGCACACTGGACAGCATGTTTTTTTCTAGCTGAATCAAGACAAGACCTCAGAATCTTTCTTAACACAGGTAGATAATATCAGTCAATCTTCACTGATAAGGATAACAGTAATTGCATTCCTAATACAGTGATTGGGCTTCCCTCAAGGCTCAGCACTAAAGAATCTGCTTGCAATGTAGGAGATGCAGGTTCTGTCCCTCGGTCGGGAAGATCCCTGGAGGAGGGCACAGCAACCCACTCCAGCATTCTTGCCTGGAGAATCCTATGGACAGAGGAGTCTGAAGGGCTACAGTCCAGAGGGTCACAAAGAGTCACACGCGACTGAAGCGAACGAGCACCCACGACATACAATGATCACATGAGCTGGCACCGTACTTAGTGCTTTCCGTGTAGTAACTCGTTTATCCCAACAACAACCCTACAAGGTTGGTACTATTAATATTATCCCCATGTTATGGACGAGGAGACTAGGGAACAGTGAGATAAACAAACAGGAACAGAAGCACACAGCCAGTTAGTGGGGCATTCTTATCCTACACAAACTCTGGAGTGCTACATTCAAGGCCTCCTGGGATTCACAAGACTCTCCCCAGAAACACACCGCTGATATTGCTGAACAGACTACATGTAAAGAGCCATCTAAAAGGAGAGGCAGAAGCCTCGTGGCCTGAGCCTGCTGGCACCAGCCCTCACATCAGCAGACCACAAAGGGGTGCACCAAGGCCCAGTCTTATGACATTTGGGATCCTTTGACTTGAGCTGTGCTTCTGATATCAAGGTGATAAGAGAAGTTGGGTCAAGTGCAAGATGCAATCAGAGCCCATCAACAAGATCACCAACCCCGTCAACAAACCTGTATGTGACCTAGTGTGTGTCAGGCACTGTGTCAAGCTTGCACTTTGCCAGGGGTGGGGACACAAGTGTGAACAAGGCCAACTCTTTGTTTTTGAGGAACTTACTGTCTTCCAGACAGATAGCTGGCAACTAAGTGATAATTAAAACAGACAGTGTAATAAGCTCTGTGAAACCTGGACAAGTGCTATGAGTACACAGAACAGAAATGAAAACACAGGAGCAAAGCTTAAAGAGAGAAAATGAGGGCATTTAAGGGGGCCTGGAAAGATGAGCAGGACTTTGACAAGTATACTACACGATGCAGGCATGTGTGCTAAGTTGCTTCAGTCATGTCCAGCTCTTTGTGACCCCATGGACTGCAGCCACCAGGCTCCTCTGTCCATGGGATTCTCCAGGCAAGAATAGTGGAATGGGTTCCATTCCCTCCTCCAGGCGATCTTCCTGACCCAGGGATTGAACCTGTGTCTCTTGCTTGGCAGGTGGATTCTTTACCATTGTACCACCTGGGAAGACTTAGGGTAAGCCAGGGTAAAGATGGGTACATTCATGGGCTGTTCAGCTTGGATTAGGAATCCAAGTATGCTGGACCAGTATGCTGGCGAACAGAGAACGGGACAGAAATATTTAATACTTCCTTGTGTGGGGAGAACTTTCCTGAAAAACAGGGGTGGGAGGAAGCCTATGTTGTGGAGAAGGGAAAGAGAATAAATGAATCCTGAAGATATGGAAGAAGAACCAGACTTTGAAAACCCAATGCACAGGAAGCAGGTAATCATTACAGAGCACTGTTTGATACTCTCAAGAGCACATGATTTCCATGAAACTAGAACACCACACTCTAAGAGGACGCAAGTTAAGACCAACAGAATGAGATTCTATAAAGATAAATGAGATCAAGAAGAACTATAAGGAGACTAAAAGTGCAATCACAAAATTAAAATCCAGATTTCATACAGAAAAAAAAAATGCAGAATTTGATACGTGACTATCAAGTCATGGACAGGCTAGAACTGAGCTAGAGAAATTCTCCAAGATGTAGAAGAAAAGAAAAATAGATGAAAATGATGAAAGGAAGATGATAAATGTGGAAAAAATACATTTTTCTTTCCTAAGAAACTCCTCAGCCCCACACAAAAATAGATTTCTGGCAGAAGCCTCCCTGAAGCTCGCCAGACTTGCCCAAACCCCAAGGGAGCCTTTGGTTCAAACTCAGGCTAGAGCTCTTTGTTGGAAATTGAATAGTAAAAACTTAAGTATTTTTTTAAAAAATGAAAAAAGTTAACTTTCCAAATCATAAAAGAAGAAAATAGAAAGAAGTAAAAAAAAAAAAACAAAAAACCTTTGGGGGCTTATAGCTGAAGATCAATGATGACATGTTTTAAAATGGAAAACACAAGATAAAATGAAAGAAATGAGAACACGTTATGCTAGTTCTGAAGATAAATTCACACCTCCCCACCCTCAGCATTGCGTATCTAGGAGGGCTACAAATAGGGTGCTGATTATAATAATTACTCACTTGTTTGCATTTGTCTTGACATGCAGGCTCCTAGGTTCCAGAACTGTACCCTTCAGGTTGTCAGATTTTCTTGAACCCTCTAGGGGAGTCCCTCATGGACTCATTACCATGTCCAACCAGCTGCCAGATTATATCCCCTGGTCTCCAAAGCTTCCCACCCGGGCACCCATAATGTCCAGTTGGCATTACTGCTAGGATTCACACGGGCGCAAGGGCACTCGAGCTGCCTGAGCTATAGTGGGTGTGGCAATGATGGAAGAAGCTGTCTTCTCTCTTTTGAGCCACAGAGTGTTACACGGGCTCTGAGACCATGCTGTCTGAGGGGTTACACCCCTACAGAGCTGGTAATGATGTTAGTGCTCTCTTGCTCTTCCCGTCTCTCTGTCTTCAAACCCTATCCCATTCCTTCCTTGTCCCTGTGTATCACACGAGACCCACAGTGGGCCAAGATGGAGAAATATGTGAGTAAGAGGTCAACACCAAAATCAGGTTGATTATTTCTTTGCAGCCAAAGATGGAGAAGCTCTATACAGTCAGCAAAAAGAAGACTAGGAGCTGACTGTGGCACAGATCATGAACTCCTTATTGCAAAATTCAGATTTAAACTGAAGAAAGAAGGGAAAACCACTAGACCATCCAGGTATGACCTAAATCAAATCCTTTACGATTTTACTGTGGAAGTGACAAATAGACTCAAGGGATTAGATCTGATAGACAGAGTGCCTGAAGAACTATGGACGGAGGTTCGTGACATTGTACAGGAGGCAGGGATCATCAAGACCATCCCCAATAAAAAGAAATGCAAAAAGACAAAATGGTTGTCTGAGGAGGCCTTACAAATAGCTGAGAAAAGAAAACAAGCGAAAGGCAAAGGAGAACAGGAAAGACATACCCATTTGAATGCGGAGTTCCAAAGAATAGCAGGGACAGATAAGAAAGCCTTCCTCAGTGATCAGTGCAAAGAAATACAGGAAAACAATAGAATGGGAAAGACTAGAGATCTCTTCAAGAAAATTAGAGATACCAAGGGAACATTTCATGCAAAGATGAGCACAATAAAGGACAGAAATGGTATGGACCTAACAGAAGCAGAAGATATTAAGAAGAGGTGGCAAGAATACACAGAAGAACTATACAAAAAGATCTTCATGACCCACATAACCACAGTAGTGTGATCACTCACCTAGAGCCAGACATTCTGGAATGCAAAGTCAATTGGGCCTTAGGAAGCATCACTACGAACAAGGATAGTGGAGGTGATGAAATTCCAATTGAGCTATTTCAAATCCTAAAAGATTAAGCTGTGAATATGCTACACCCAATATGCCAGCAAATTTGGAAAACTCAGCAGTGGCCACAGGACTGGAAAAGGTCAGTTTTCATTCCAATCCCAAAGAAAAGCAATGTCAAAGAATGCTCAAACTGCTGCACAATTGCACTCATCTCACATGCCAGCAAAGTAATGCTCAAAATTCTCCAAGCCAGTCTTCAACAATACATGAATTGTGAACTTCCAGATGTTCAAGCTGGATTTAGAAAAGGCAAAGGAACCAGAGATCAAATTGCCAACATCTGTTGGATCATCGAAAAAGCAAGAGAGTTCAAAAAGCATCTACTTCTGCTTTATTTACTATGCCAAAGCTTTTAACTGTGTAGGTTACAACAGACTGTGGAAAATTCTTAAAGAGATGGGAATACCAGACCACCTTACCTGCCTCCTGAGAAATCTGTATGCAGGTCAAGAAGCAACAGTTAGAACTGGACATGGAACAACAGACTGGTTCCAAATCAGGAAAGGAGTACATCAAGGCTGTATATTGTCACCTTGCTTATTTAACTTATATGCAGATTACATCATACAAAATACCAAGCTGGATGAAGCACAAGCTGGAATCAAGATTGCCAGGAGAAATATCAATAAGCTCAGATATGCAGATGACACCACCCTTATGGCAGAAAGTGAAGAGGAACTAAAGAGCCTTGGGATGAAAGTGCAAGAGTAGAGTGAAAAAGTTGATTTAAAACTCAACATTCAAAAAGCTAAAGATCATGGCATACAGTCCCATCACTTCATGGCAAATAGATGGGAAACAATGGAAACAGTGACAGACTTTATTTTCTTGGGCTACAAAATCACTGCAGATGGTGACTGCAGCCTTAAAATTAAAAGACGCTTGCTCCTCGGAAGAAAAGCTATGACCAACCTAGACAGCATATTAAAAAGCAGAGACATCACTTTGTCAACAAAATCTGTCTAGTCAAAGCTATGGTTTTTCCAGTAGTCATGTATAGATGTGAGAGTTGGACTATAAAGAAAGCTGAGCGCTGAAGAATTGATGCTTTTGAACTGTGGTGTTGGAGAAGACTCTTGAGAGTGCCTTGGATTACAAGGAGATCCAGCCAGTCAATCCGAAAGGAAATCTGTCCTGAATATTCCTTGGAAGGACTGATGCTGAAGCTGAAGCGTCAATACTTTGGCCACCTGATGCAAAGACCTGACTCACTGGAAAAGACCCTGATGCTGGGAAAGATTGAAGGCGGGAGGAGAAGGGGACAACAGAGGATGCGATGGTTGGATGGCATCACCAGCTCGATGGACGTGAGTTTGAGCGAGCTCTGGGAATTAGTGATGGACAGGGAAGCCTGGCGTGCTGCAGTCGGTGGAGTCGCAAAGAGTCAGACACAACTGAGCAACTGAACTGAGTATTCTTTTAAAGATGTTTTTATATGGATCATTTTTAAAGTTTTTATTGAAATATTACTTCTGTTTTACATTTTGGTTCTTTGGCTGTGAGGCATGTAGGATCTTAAATCCCCAAGCAGGGACTGAACCCACACTCCCCACATAGGAAGGTGAAATCTTAACCGCTGGGCCACCAGGGAAGTCCCGCCTGTAGGTAGTTTTCCATGAGTGATTCTCTTTTCCAGAAGGAACTGTGTCCCCAAGGCATCCCTCAGTCCCCTGAACGCACTACCTAGGGTACAGGTGGGACCTGACCCAGTTAGAGCTAACCATGCTTCCACTGTATGTATGACTTTAAATCTGCTATTAAAAGATTCACAGATGGGAGAGATACTAAAATTTGACTACAGTCCACCTCCATGGATCATGACTAACAAGATGATACTAACTTTAGAAAAGATGTTATAGAGAAAACAAGACGGATTCATATAAAAAAGAAAGCACATGATAACTTAAGTCTTTTACTTTGAATGAATGTCATTTTAATTTATCATGATAAAAATAAAATCTCCAATGATGATGTAATAGACCATTATGGAACCGCCAAAATATTTCACTTGTTTCAGAAACATCAGGAGAAATTGACAGAGAAACAGTTGTGAGAGGCTTAACAAGGCTTCCCTGATAGCTCAGTTGGTAAAGAATCCACTTGCAATGTAGGAGATCCCAGTTCAATTCCTGGGTCTGGAAGATCTGCTGGGGAAGGGATACGCTACCCACTCCAGTATTCTTGGGCTTCCCTGGTAGCTCAGCTGGAAAAAAATCCACCCGCAATGCAGGATACCTGAGTTTGATCCCTGGGTTGGGAAGATTCCCTGCAGAAGGGAAAAGCTACCCACTTCAGTATTCTAGCCTAGAGAATTCTAGCCTAGTCCATTCCATGGACTGTATAGTTCATGGGCTGTCAAAGAGTTGGACACGACTGAGTGACTTTCACTTTAACAAACTTCAGATGCCTTCAACACATCAGGAAAACCGAGAAAAAGTGAATAATAGAGTTAATAAGACTGGAAGTATATAGCCTATCCAACTGTGTTCCCTGTAAGTACTTTTTCAAGTGTTAGTTGAATGTTCTTAAAAGCTCTCCACCTACTGCACTGTCAGGAGAACCTCAATCAAAAAAAAAAAAAAAGAAGCTAGTTTACAGGCCAAATTCCCTGATAGCAGTAAAATAAATGGAAACATTTCTAACAACCACAAAGAAAATAATAGAAACCTGGATAATAAATAAGTTGAAAAATTCTCATAAATAGTTATTGAGTCAAAAAGGAAATAAAAACTTTCGTTATGGACTATTTAGAAAATAGTAAAATGAGAACAAAACAACGCTTTGTCGAAGATTATGGAAAGCTGCCAATGCTACACTTAAAGAAAAGAAATGTAAAGCCATAAATTGTTTTATTATTAAACAAGAAAGAATGAAAATAAATGAATAATTCTTTGCTTCAAGAACATAGCAAATGAACAGGACAATAAACCTAAAGGAAAGCTGGAGAAAAATTAAATAGATAAAAGACAAAAAATGATTGATTTGAGAAAGAGAAGCAGAGTCTAAATGTATGAGATGACTCATTAAAGCTGTAGGAAAACAGGCTTTACTCTGGCAAATTTAATAATACAAAGGAAAGCAAGAAAAAAAAAACAAAACAAAATGAGAAATGAGGAAGGGAATGTAACAAGAGATAAGAGCTTTATAAAATGAAATAATGAAGTCCTTTCTAAGTATAAAAGCAAAGGGAAAAGCATAAAGGGAAAGAATTAATAGACTACATAAACAAGAAAAGTTCCTGTACCCTCAAGAAATTAACAAGCAAAAGCATATGACAATCTAGGTAAAGCTATTATAGATGTATATAGTTAACAAATCACCTAAAATAATAAGAATATTATGAAGACCTATTAGAAAATAGGAAAAGAATATGAATAGGCAACTCAGAATGGACATAAGAATTATAAACGCCCAATACATATTTGAAAAAAATGCTTCCTCTGAATAGTGATGAAAAAGACGAAAAAGAGAAACAGGACAGGTATTTGAAATATAATAGCCAGAGTTGGAAAAGTGTATTCATAAGCTTTGACTTTATTTCCAAAAATATACGCTGAGGAAAAAATTACAGAGTATAAATATGTGTATTTACAAAGCAATATATCCCAGTATTATTCATAGGAAAAAATAGAAGTAACTTAAATGTTTAACTAGAGGAAATTGGATAAATATGTTACATCTGAAGCATAGGATATTATACAGTGCTTAAACTTACATTTTTGAAAGCTTACGACATACAAAATCTTTCATGTTTTATTAAGCAAAATGGGGAGCTCGCCTGACAAATAGATATGAAGTTTATAGACTGAAATGTTTAAAGAAACTTGAAATGCATGTTACTTTTATTTTTTATTTTGCTTTCCGGTTTCTCAAATCAATGTTCTAAAATTAACACATATTTGTCTTTGAAATCAAGTTTAAAAGTAGCGACTATCTTTTACAAGTGTAAATATTAAGTAAATTTCCCTGAAAATTTTCAATGAAATAAATGGTTTCTAGGAAAATATAATTGATCAAAATTGATTCAAGACATTTCAAAACTATCAAAAAAATTGCCTGTGAAAAAAATCTCCAGGGCTAGCCTGTCTTATTATGAATACTTTCACATTTCCAGGAGGGGTCAAATTAATTCCACTAGTATCATTCCAAAGTTAGAAAAAGAAAGTTTCCTGATAGTAATGCAAAATATAACGAAAATAGAATAGATATCTATAGCCCAGTTGCACTTATAAATATAGATACAAATATTTTCTAAATTTTAAAAAATGAACAAATTTAGACCAATAGGATGTTAAAATATAACAGACAAAATAAGATTCCAAATTTTAGATATCTCAGAAATTAAACAAAGGGTTTAACATGCTGAAGTTGAAGCTCCAATACTTTGGCCACCTGATGTGAAGAGGTAACTCATTGGAAAAGGCTCTGATCATGGGAAAGGTTGAGGGCAAGAGGAGGAGGGGGCAACAGAGGATGAGGTGGTTGAATGGCATCACTGACTCAATGGACATGAGTCTGAGTGAACTCAGGGAGATGGTGAAGGACAGGGAGGCCTGGCATGCTGCAGTTCATAGAGTCACAAGAGTCAGACACAACTTGGCAACTGAATGACAACAACAATAACAAGATGAAATTTTATATCAATAAATCAAAGGACACAATTGTCTAATCAATTCAATAGATAACAAAAAGGAATTTGATCAAATTCAGTATCCAGTTCTTAATAACCTGGAAGGAGTAACATATTTCTTTACTGTAGGAAAGTCTGGGGTAGTAGATAAAAGCAAATGTCAGTACCAAATTTCATGGATATGAATCCTGGCTTCCTCTACTCACTAGAAACAAAGAACATAATCCTGACTGTGCTGGAAGTTCTAGCCTCAGACATTTTTTTTTTTTTTTTTCTGCAATTGGCATGATGTCTATCTGGAATATTCAAAAGAAAACTTTATAGTTTTATAAGACACTTTTGAGGAAAAGGTACTTGGGACATGAGAAAAAACAAAAATTCACTTTGCATTGCAAATCCCTTTCTACTGCTTGAGAACTTTAAAAAAATTGTTTATCATAAGCAGGTATTATTTGTTCAATTTTTAAAAAAAAGATGGAGCCAGAGTGGGCCACCTACAACATGTTTTCAGGACAATATGTGGAATTTGGAAATTTTAAATTAAAGAGGGGAAAGTCATGATTTAGAATAAAAATTAGAATATATGAAATACTTATGGGTGAAATGATATGACATTGTGGAATTTTCTTCAGAATAATTCAGTGCAAAATTGTGTGTGGTTTGTGTGTATAAGGTGTGTGTAGAGTGGATAAGAATTGAAGCTATACAGGTAAAACAAGACTGGTCATGTTTGAACATTTTTAAAGTTTTGGATATGGGTATACATGAATTCACTATACTAGTCTCTATAAAAAGTTAAAAATAAACATGAGTTTAGAGAAAACCTAATAGTATATAAATTATAGTTCCAAATTAATAACTGTAAAAATAATTTGTCTTGATTTATTCACAATGTTATTTCTATTTGGCATAGCAAAACTTAGTTGTTTAAATTAGAATGTACTGTTTAAATTTTAAAAATAAACATTTTGAAAAGTAATCTAAAACAACAAACTGAAAAATTATTAAAACCAATTAAAATCCTGTAGGGTAGCTGAATTCATAATGAAATGTACAGAATAAAATGTATTCTTAAATAACAGCAAAAACCAGTTGGAAAAAAGTAATGATACAGTGATCCCAGATGAAAAGCAACAATATATATAAAATATTTAGAAATAATGTTCATGATAATATACAGAACTTTCTATAAAATATTTATGGAAATACATAAAATAATTTGTAAAGAAATTGAATAAGATGCCACTTTCTGGATGGGAAAATGAAATATTGAATGAATGTCAATTATTTTAAATTTAGTAATATAGTGCATACAATTCAAACCAAATCCCACTGAGTTTCACCTGGGAAGGAAAGGAGAGGTAATACTATTTAATGTAATGAGTCAAAAGGCTTTTTGGGAAAACAGATAAAAAATTATTCAGAACATTTGTCGAGGGCAGTAAGAAGCAACAAGGACTGATTAACTTGACAATGTATTAAAATGTATCACAGATACAATAATTAAAACAGTAGAATATGTCTCAGTCAGCACACACTCAGTTCTGCTGTAGTAACAAACAAGCCCAGAGGATAAGTGTCTTAGAAACAAAGATTTTTATCTTGTTTCTGATGCATGTTTGCTAGAGGTTGATTGAGGGCTCTCCTCTACATCTCTGTACTCCAGCTGATGGAATCAGTGGTGGAGCACAGAGTTCTGGAAGATATTCCACTGGCAAGCAAATATTCCAACCCAGAAAGACCCACCTAATATCTGCTTATATTTCATTGGTCAGAACAAGTCACATGACCCCAGGCAACCCTAAGGAATATGGTTGCCAGGTTGTGCAATCTAATCACACTCCTGGGAGCCAGCAAGTCAGACATGTTGGCGAATAGCATTAATAATTACTACAGACACTGGCAGAAAAATGCAGAGGAGCAGCTAACCCACAAACAAACTCTATGAAGTAGAAGAATACAATATCTGATGGCATCGTGTCAGGAAAATAAGACAGAGTTAGACAATAAAAACCACTGAGAAAGCTGGTAAATATTTGAAGTAAAAAAGTTCGTCTCTTACCTTGCCCCCTAAATGAACCTCAGATGCGAAATCTACCCCCCTAAATATGAACAGACAGAGGAAATTCTACACATATATCTTTATATTTAATCATAGCTTAATCATATTTATATAATTAAAATGAAAGCCTCTCTCTGTATATGTGTGATTGTATATATACTAATCATATTTATGTATGATTAAGAAAGAAAAAGAAATGGCTGGCTTACAAGCAATGAGATAAATTACTAAAGAAAAAGGATTTGGCCAAACACATTATAATTTGTTAATGTAAACAGACATACATACATACATGAAAGTTCGATGACAGACTGAGGGAAATATTTATAACAAATATAAAAATTTTAATAAAGGTTAATATAATCTGAAGAATTTAAACAAATGAAAAACAGAAAAAAAATTTCCCAAAGAAAAATGTATAAAAGACATGAACAAATATTTCACACAAGAGAAATATACAAATAACTGAAATCACTTTTAAAAATTCAACCTCACTAACAAATACAAATTTTAAAACAAGACAGTATGCCTTTGCTTAAAAAATAATGATTTTTTAACTGCTATTTTTTTCCGAAAATTCAGAGAAACTGGCCTTCATATTCCTTCCTGAATGAAGTATAATCAGAGTCATTTGTTTGAAAGAAATCTAATAAAATGTATCAAGTATCTTAATGCTTTTCATAACCTTTGAACCAGTCATTACTCTATTGTAAACCTTAATTCAATGGAAAAATCATCCAGATGCAAAATATTACATACAAGTTGTTTATATAAAAATAAGCAAAATAATTAATTTTTTTAAAACTCAACTAAAAAACTCTGGCATCCAACTACAGAATGTATTAAAATAAATGTTAGCACATCCACAGCCCTGACCTAACAATGCTTACAAATGTATTTAATGACATGAATAACACACATATGTTAGTGTTAATTTTTTTTAAAGTCATGAGTCATCATGAATTTAATTTTAGGAAAATTCAGGGGAAGAATGCATATGGTAGAATAAAAGTATAGAAAGATCTATCAGAAAACATCCATGTAGCTATTTCTGGAATATTGGCAAATTTTTTTCCTCTTTATTTATCCTTATTGGCTATAATAAGCATGTATTACTATAACAATCAGAAAAATACATTTTTAAGCAAGGAGGATGTTTTAAAATTTCTCTTTCTGTTTAGCTTAACAAGATTCTAAATATTTTTAAGTGTCCTTATATGTATTTGCCCTTAACTGTGATGACTGAGGATGAGAAAGATGGCAAAGTGCAAGGAAGGTAACTTTTTTCCCCAAGGGCTGCCACTCCTTCCTTCCTACGCCTGTGGCAGACATCACAAATCAATCCCAGCATGCTAGACTTAGATGCTCAGCAAGCATGAGCCCTCTGGAGAGCCACTACCTGTCAATCACTTCAAGAGATTTCACCTCTCGGATGGTGAAAAAAGATCTCCAAAGTGCCAATCAAAACAAGAATCCCCATTCCAGATCTGCGGTCAGCTCAAGAAAGTTGGTCCCCAATCTGAGCCTCAGAACCCATCTCTATAAAGTGAAGATTACGGAAGACTGTACCAGCTCTGGGAAGTTCTGACCAACTATTTCTTCTCCTAACATCATCATCATGCTCCTCTATCACCCTAAATCCTGCCTTTCCCAAAGCAATCTTATGACAAATGACTGTGTCTGTGAGCATTTCCTTGAGCTGCCCAGTGCCCTGTGATGCTCCACAGTCTCTCGTGCCTGTAGATCTGGATTTCTTCACAGTGGCACTGTTGACGCTTTGGACTAGATAATTCTCTGTATGGGGGCCAGTCTTATGAATCACAGAATTTTTAGCAGCATCCTTGGCCTACTGTGTGTAGTAGACACCAGGAGCACACCCATAGTCATAACCGTCTGTAACAGTAGTCCCCAAACATTTTGGCAACAGGAACTGATTTTGCTAAAGACAGTTTTTCCACAGACTGGGGATGAGGGGTGGAGGGATGATTCCAGGATGATTCAAGTTCATTACATTTACCGTGCACTTTATTTCTATTATTGTTAAACCAGCTCTACCTCAGATCATCAGGCATTAGATCCTAGAGGTTGGGGACCCCTAATCTAAAACATCTTCAGACACTGTCAGTGTCCTCTGGGGGGGGGGGGG
>NW_011495034.1:19729634-19741321 GCF_000754665.1 Bison bison bison | reverse complement strand
CACCTCTGTTGAAGATACTTCTCCTCTGGTGGAAGATAGCCGTTCCTGTAGATTATGGGGTTTGCTGAGCGTCATCCCCTCAGCAAAACCGGGGATGGAAAAGAGATGTGAGAACACTTCCCATCTGTGGTCCAGATCCTTCTTTGAGGAAAAGACCACGTCTCTGAGGGCCTGGAGTATAGACCCGGGAATGCAGCCCTACTCTGCCTACCTTGCACACAGCACAGCTGCCAAGAGGACTGGGGCTTTCCACAGAGGGTGTAAATCACCGTTCTGGGCTGGATGGGCACTTAGCATAATGGAGTGATTGACAGGTGGATATTTACACTCAGCTGACAAAAGGGGCAAATCAATCAGCAGACGGCAGTGCAGACAGAGGGCTGTGGGGGGAATTAGTCCCCAGGACCACCGCGGCCACTCCCTGTGGATACCATGGAAGGTTCTGTAAGTTTTCTTGCAAATCCCTGCCTTGAGTAGTCAATAATAAGACTCCCTTTCAGCTTCAGGGCTTTCTCGGGTGTCCTCTTTCATGGGCAAAGCAGCCATTGCCCCCATCTCCAGATGAAGAAACTGAGACCCAGAGAGGTAAGGAAATGAGACCAGCCACTGATGACCAAATTGGGCTTGCTGACTGATGTTCAAAGGATTTAGTTCTTCAGATTAAACAAGGGGAAAAAATACTCCCCGTTTTTGTCAGTGCCCAGATGATTTCTAACTTTCAGTTCATCATTTTGGGCTGAGGGGGATGTAACTCAATTAAAGACAGAAACATTAAATGCACAGTAAAACCATCACAGAGGGAGGATTTATAGGGGTATTGATTAAAACCATCAGTAAAGTATTTACCTTAATCAATAGGAAAAGGTGATTTAAATGTTTAGGTGTCTCCTGTACTTCTGTCGGCCAAGGCTTCCTTAAAAGCATGCACTTTATGTGATACACCAGTCTGTTTCCCTCATCGTGTGCCCCTTGGCAAAGCTCATTGCCACAACCAAAATCCCTCTTTTTACACCGCTGCCTTTGTTTTCGACCCTTGTTGCAGAGACAGAGTTTGGGATGCAAGGTATTTAAGAATCAACACCTATGAAGGGAATGAGAGGACCAGGCACAGTAAGAAAATGAACTGTGGGATTTCGCCGGTGGCATGGTGAATAAGAATCTGCCTGCCAATGCAGCAGACACGGGTTCAATCCTTGGCCTGGGAAGATCCCACATGCCACAGAGCAGCTAAGCCTGTGCGCCAACGCTTCTGAGCCCTTGCTCCGGAGTCCGAGAGCTCCACAGCAAGAGAAGCCACCTCAGTGAGAAACCCACACACCGCAGCTAGAGAGTAGCCCCTGCTTGCTGCAGCTGGAGAAAGCTTGCACATCAAACATCCAGTGCAACCAAAAAGAAAAATAAATAAATACAAATTTTTAAAAAGACTTAGCAGGTGAAAACTCCTAAAACAATTAAAAAAAAAAAAAAAGATGAACTGTGATGCAGCCTGACAAAGATGCAGGCAACCAAGCGGGGTCTCTGGAGTGAGAACTACCCCTCAGGAGGCATCGGACCCTGGTACCCCTACCTCTGTTAGTTGCCAGAAACCCCATGACCTTGGATGAGGAGTGTCTGCAGCTCAAGCAGACCCCAAAGAAGCTGACAGCTGGAGGCTGCCTGCTGACCTCACTTCCCACAACTGGGCAGAGAGGTCTAAGCAGCACATTTCTAAGCCCACCACAACCCCTCGAGATATCAGGAGAGGGTATCTAGGCACCATATGTGAAACTTGATCTCCGGGAGTATTTGTTCAAAAGAGATGGTAAATCAAGGGCCATTTGAAACCAAGGTTGACTTTATTTTTCCTTAAACACTGAATCCCAATAGGACTCTGTGGTGGCACGGTTGAGGTATAGAAATTTCTAGTCATTTATATTGTAAAAGACACTTGGCCAGGAGAGAGTTAGGTCACTTGAATTCTAGCCCCAATTAGTACTTCTTTTGGGGTGATTTTTCTTGGGTCTCTTCCTTCTTCTGGATCTCAGTTTTCATCTCTTAAAGAAATTTGCTGCCTTAGAAGAGTGTTTCCCAATTTTCCCCATCATTAGGATGCTCCTGGAGAGCATTTATTAAAATTTGGGTTTCAGAAGCCTAACTGACATCTCCAGGGAAGTAGCCAAGGAATCTGTTTTCAGCAGAGCCCCAGATGAGCCTTCTGATCAGTTGACCATGAAAGTTGAGTAGGGTCCTCAAAGTCAGTCCCGTGGCATCAGAGTCACCTGGAAAAGTTTGCACAGCAGAGATTCTCCAGCCCGGGAATGGAAGATTTTGATTCAAATTCAGCATTTAAATATAAACAGGAATACCTCAGCCATCTTGGTGGCTCTTGGTTTGGGGGGTAGTCCTGCACCTAAGAGGAGAAGGCAATGGCACCCCACTCCAGTACTCTTACCCGGAAAATCCCATGGATGGAGGAACCTGGTAGGCTGCAGTCCATGGGGTCGCTAAGAGTCAGACACAACTGAGCGACTTCACTTTCACTTTCCACTTTCATGCATTGGAGAAGGAAATGGCAACCCACTCCAGTGTTCTTGCCTGGAGAATCCCATGGATGGAGAAGCCTGGTAGGCTGCCGTCCATGGGGTCGCACAGAGTCGGACACGACTGAAGTGACTTAGCAGCAGCAGCAGCCTGAACCTAAGACAGGAAGATGGTGGCCACAAAGAAGATGAAAAAGCCACTGAAGTCAGTCAACTCTAGGCTCAAACTGGTTATGGAAAGTGGAAAGTACATGCTGGGGTATAAGCAGACACTTAAAATGATCAGACAAGGCAAAGTGAAACTGGTCATCGTTGTCAACTGCCCAGTCTTGAGGAAATCTGAAGCAGTGTGTTATGCCATGTTGGCCAAAACTGGTCCGTGACTATAGTGGCAATATTACTGAATTGGGCACATAATGTGGATAATACTACAGAGTATGCACACTGGCTATCATTGATCCAGGTGATTCTGATATCATTAGAAGCATGCCCGAACAGACTGGTGAAAAGTAAATCTTGTACAATGTTTCTGTGACCAGAGCTTTAAAAAAAAAAAAAAAATATATATATATATATAGGAATGATGATACTTAACAGAATAGACTGATTGCATGAAAAGCCGTAATTCTCCACCCTGATTGTCCCCATGCCTTTTTTCCTGTGACTTTAGAGGTCTTTCCAAAAAGGCAGAGTATATTTCTCTCCCCCGATGCGATATGTTTGGCGAATAGAAGTGACTGTGTATTTATTCTTGTCCTTGGCCTCCAGAGGCTTTGCATATTTCTACTTACTTCCTTGCACTCCTGTCATCACCACAAGAAGTTCATGCCTGGCCTAGTCCACCGGTCCCAGAGACCCATGAAGCAGAGCTGTCCAGCTATAAGGTGTCCCAGCCAAGTCCAGCCTAGACCAGACCCCCATCCAACCTGTAGACACTTGAGTGTCACCAGCTTCAATGAGCCAGCCTCCAGCTGAGCTCCTGACTAATGAGAAAGCAACTCTTGTGGTACACCACTAAAGTGATGTGATTGTCCTACAGCATTAATGTCGTCCCAATGAACTGATACAATTAGTACAATAGTAGCTTATAGTTATTGAGCTCTTGCTAATTGCCAGCCACTGTGTTGATTGTTCTACACATTTTAATCATTTTAAGTCACAAAGGAACCAGAAGACTTGACTATTATTATCATCCCCATTTTACAAATTAAGCAATTGAGGCACAGATTACTGAATAGCTTGCCCAAGGTCAGATGTCCAGTCTGTGCTGAGCTCCAGGAATCTCAGAAAACCTGAAATGTGGGAGATGGGGAATTGGAAGGTCAGTGGAAGGAACAAGAAAAAGACACTGAAGTTGAGAAATGTTTTGTTATGTTATGGGTCTGAGTACAGAGAGGAAAAGGGATAATTATTGTTGTGATTATAATTATAGCACAGTCTCAGAAAGATGAACCATTTGCAAAGTCCTTCCTTCACAATAAGTGAAAGTAAAAGTTGCTCCGTCATGTCCGGCTCCTTGTGACTCCATGGATTGTAGCCCACCAGGCTCCTCTGTCCATGGAATTCTCCAAGCAAGAATACTGGAGTGGGTAGCCATTCCCTTCTCCAGAGGATCTTTCTCACCTAGGGATTGAACCCAGGTCTCCCACGTTGCAGGCAGATTTGCAGATTCTTTACCATCTGAGCTACCAGTGGGGATAATAATAGGATCACTATATAAAAACTGAGTTAATTCATACAAAGTGCTTAGAACAGTACTTAGCATGGGGTAGGAGTCTACATAAGTCCATGTAAGTATTAGCTTTGTTTGTGTTGATGGACACCCATTTTCCCCCCTCTTGACTCCCTTTCCTTTTTTCTGGCACCTAGGTAATAGGCCCAAAGGGTTAGGATGGGCTGTACGCACTGGCAAATTGGGAACATGACTTAGGAGAAGGAAGCTCAAGAGGTCAACAGACAGGACACATCAAACATTAAGCTGGGGAGTAGAGATTGTAGGTACACCCTCCTCCCATGGTCAGGGTGGGGCTTAAGACAGTTCCCATCCTCAGATCCCAAAGGTCTGCACCTCTCACCCCTCCCATGACCATCCCTCTTCCTGGCTTCCCTTCGCTCCCTCAACCTGAGGTCTCCCCTTCACTGCCCCTCTGGCTTTTCAGGGGACCCTCTTGGTGTTGTCTTGAGCTCTCTCCTCTCTTTAAATCCATTCATTCTATTTGAAATTCTATTTAATGGAAGCCACATCTAATCCTTTTGGGAAGCAGGGCCTAGACATCATAAATAAACACATTTGGGTTAACTGGGGAACAGGCCAGGGAGAAGGCAGAATTATAGAATATTTTTTAAGTGGATGCAGCTTTATTTCTCTTAAGTATTTACAGGGGCTCTTTGGGCTCTGCCATTCTATGAATTTAACTGCTGACAAATTCTAAGTTGAGGTCCTGCTGGGACCGCTTTGTGAACTAAATTAGAGGACAGGCTTCCAGACTAATTGTAGGTCAGCGGTTGTATTCATTACAAAGGAATCTCCGATATTCATCGTTAAGTAGGTTGAAGCAGGGTCTGCCTCACTCCTCATCCTGTTCACACAGGGCACAGCTCAAGCAAGCCTGACTTCATAGGCTCAACTAAGGGCCTGACCTGGAACTCTCAACACAGACGTGGCATCTGGGGCTATAGTCAATGCCTTTCAAGGGTGCTCTCTGCTCATGTCCTTTTTTAAAGAACTGCCCACCAATGCATGATGAGGAGGCAGTGGGGAAGTGGGGAGACTACAGTCATATTGTATCACATGACTCATCCCTCTTCATTCATTCGACCTTGAGCACCTACAAGTCACCAGTCACAGAAGACTGCTGGGCACGGGCATCCAGCACTAACCGAGATAAACAAAGGGACAGGTGAAAGCAAGGATTCAAGAAGATGATCTCAGGAGTTCCCTGGTGGTCCCGTGGCTAAGATTCTGCGCTCCCAAGCCTGGGGCCCCGGGTTCAATCCCTGGTCAGGGAACTAGATCCCACATGACACAACTAAGACTCAGTGCAGCCAAATAAATAAATATTTTAAGAAAAGAAGATGATCTCAGATAGTAGAAAATGCTATGTGGCTTCCCTGGTGGCTCAGCCGGTAAAGAATCTTCCTGCAGTGTGGGAAACCTGGGTTCAATCCCCCAGAGAAGGGAATGGCAACCCACTCCTGGAGAATTCCATGGACAGACGAGCCTGCTGGGCTACAGTCCACGGGGTCGCAAAGAGTCAGACATGACTGAGTGACTAACGCATGGAGGAAACAAAACAGGGCAATGAGATTGGAAGTGACCACAAGCTGGATGGAGGCAACCACGGGCATCCACTAAGACGATGATGACTTGGACTTGGATGGTGGGGATGATTGAAGTGGGAAGCAGTGAATTGACCAATATTTTGATTGTAGTATTTGCTGGGCTTGATGATGGGTTGGATGAGAGGTGGGGGTAAGAAGGATAAAGGTTGACTCTGAAGTTTTCATCCTGGACACCAGTATGGTTGATGGTGCCATTGACCAAACTGGGGAAGGAAAAAGAACAAGCTTAATGGGCTATTACAGGCTGAACTGTATTCTCTCCAAATTCATATTAAAATCTTAACAACACCCCCCCAGTATTTAAAATGTATCCTTGTTTGGAGATGAGTCTTTGAAGAGAAAGCTAAGTTAAAATGAGGTCATGATGGTGGTCCCTACTCCGTTATGAGTGGTGTTCTTGTAAGAAGAGAAGATTATGGCACAGATGCTTCAGAGGAAAGATCATGGAAAGACACAGGGAGAAGATGGCCATCTATAGACCAGGTAGAGAGGCCTCAGGAGACACCAACCCTGTGGACACCTTGATCTCAGACTTCTGGTCTCCAGAACTGTGAGAAAATAAATGTTAATTAAGCCACTCAGCCTGTGCTAATTTGTGACAGCAGCCCTAACACAATATTACAGGGGAGAACTAAGATTCCCAACATGGGGGGTGATTCCAGAGGCTGGGATGAATCAATCACTAGTCTGTCCCAGGAATGTAAGGTTAAGACACAAGTTATTGGGCTGGTGCCTGATATGGACAGCCATGTAAGCAAGGGCAGTGACGTTCCAGCAAAGGTACAAAGACACACAAAAATGTGGACAAAGGCAGCAGAGGAAGCACTCATTAGAGGCAAGAGGGCAAAGAGGCTCAGAGAGCTGCAGAGATGAGATGCTGAGTAGCCATAGAGATGAGATGCTGAATAGCTGCCAGGGACAGTGCTGCCTCGGTGTGAGATGGCTTCCGGTCTCATTCCTGACCCACACAAGCCCACTTCTCCTTCCTGCTCGGGGCTCCATGGAAAATCAATTGTATTAATGGCCCCTCCCAGTATTCATACCCTTCGCTGTGTAATTTGTAGTGCCCTCCCACCCTGGGTGGGGTGTTCTGCCCCGCCTTTGACTCTGGACTCAGACACGCTTATCGGGACATTAGCTCATGACACAGTAGAAGCCTGAGAAAGCACTGGAGCTTTTCCATGGCTGTTGTTCCTCAGCCTGCCCTGTAAGAATGTGCTAAGTTACTTCAGTTGTGTCCAAGTCTTCTTGACCCTCTTGCCTGTAGCCCACCAGCCTCCTCTGTCCATGGGACTTCTCAGGCAAGAATACTGGAGTGGGTTGCCATTTCCTTCTCCAAGGGATCTTCTTGACCCTGGGATCAAGCCCACATCTCCTGCATTGGCGGGAGGGTTCTTTACCACTAGGGCCATCACTGTGAGACCATGTCCAAGCTATTCTCTTGGGGTATAAGACACATGGAACACAGCTGGTCACCCCAGGTTGCCCACCCAAGGCTATTTTAGATCGATTGCCTTTCAACTGACCCCGACATGTAAGTGAGCTGAGCAGAGAACACCCCTGCTAAAGCTCACCTAAATCAACAATCCATAGACTCATCTGCCAAAATCATGCTTTTTGTTTTAAAATAAATAATGTTTCAACTGTTTTGTTATGGGGTGTTACCACAGTGATGGATGACTGATACAAGTTCCATAAAATGCTTCCATGGCCTTCAGATTAACTCTCTATTTTTTGGTTTACATTAGTATAAACCAATCAATCTCTGTCCAAATCAATAGGGACCATATAGAAATGAAACTATACTTCACAGCATACTGGTATCTGTGGATAGACTAGCAGCACTGGAATGTTCTGAGTTGCCTGCTGTGCCTCAAACTGGAAAGAAAAAAAAAAAAAGAAAATACTCAGAGTGGCGTGGAAAGAGCCTTCTATTCATAGCCCTCAAGGGAAAAGAAATATTTAAATATTGTATGAACTTTCTCTTCTCTCTCATCATTTAAGCAACAATAAATGTAAGATATCAATTTAGATTATGGTCCTTTTATGACATTATAATCAAGTGCCAAGTGGTGAAAGATTTATGAAGAAATATTATAAAGGCAATAATGAGGATTAATGGGCAGTGGGTGGAACCACTTGGAAGTGAGGGGAGGTATTAGCCAAGATACCCCAAAGCAAAAGAGGGGTGTCATGGAGGTCGTGAAGGTTAAAGGGATGAAGTGAATGAAAGGAAGTAGCATAGCCCCAAGTAAGTGTTAAGATAGTGGAGCAGTGGATTACCATGCAAGGTGTGTGATCTTGGACAAATCTTAGACAAAACTTAACAACTCTAAGTCTTGGTTTTCTGGTCTCTAAAATGGATATGAGACCCACTGTATATACTTCCTGGGGTCAAGTTTTTATCTCATCTTAGAAAATCACCTACTGTGCTGGTCTTTCTGTTATAACTATTGTGAAGACTGTTATATTTATTATTACCCACATTTTTATTATTACCTAGGGCTTCCCTGGTGGCTCAGCTGGTAAAGAATCTGCCTGCAATGCAGGAGACCCTGGTTCAATTCCTGGGTCAGGAAGATCCCCTGGAGAAGGAATAGTCTACCCACTCCTGTATCCTTGGGCTTCCCTGGTGGCTCAGCTGGTAAAGAATCCGCCTGGAATGTGGGAGACTTGGGTTTGATTCCTAGGTTAGAAGATCCCCTGGAGAAGGAGACGGCTACCAGTATTCTGGCCTGGGAAATTCTACGGACTGTATAGTCCATGGGGTCCCAAAGAGCGACTGAGTGACTTTCATTTTCACTTTATTATTACCTACATTTGAAATTCTTGGAATCCCTGGAGATAGTCAAAGGGTGATTGTTTCATTCAGGTGGAATCTGTGATGGTTCCTCCAGACTGATCCGTAATCAAACGGTCCATTTATAGTGTGATTTGTGGAACCCCATACCACAACCCAAGGCTAGTCCTTGGAAGCACGTGAGTGAATCATAGTTGATGTCATAGGAACTCAAACCCTCGGGCTCTGAAGAGGACCAGAGACCCCAGCCCCACTCATTTACTCCTTCCAAGCCCATGCTTGAGTTGCCTAAACTTCAGGCATCTTGATTTCCTTACCTGTCAAATGCGGATAAAGTCATATGTCCTTTAGTGACAGTGAAGGTCAAGTGTGGCGAAGCGTGAAGGGACACTGAAATCAAATTTTAAAATTCAAGGCAGGGACTTCCCTGGCAGTCCAGTGATGAAGACTCTGGGCTTCCAATGCAGGGGGTGCAGGTTCAATCCCTGGTCAAGGAGATAAGATCCCGCATGGCTCAAGGCCAAAACCCCAAAACATAAAAACAGAAGCAATATTGTAACAAATTCAATAAAGACTTTAAAAATGGTCCACAGTAAAAAAAAAATCTTTAAAAAAATAAAATTAAAATAAAATACAAAGCAGTATTCCTTGGTGATATTTTGGTGAGTAAATACAATATATTTCCAGCAAAGACCACAACCACTGGAGTCAGAGTACTTGGGCTTGAATCTTGTCTTCACCACCTGTAAGTCCTTGCATCAGTGACTTAACCTCTCTCAGACTCAGTTTTCTCATTTGTAAAATGGGAATAATACTAATGTCCATTTCACAATGACTGCCTAAAGCTTAAATGAGGCAGTGCTGGTAAAATTATTGCCCAAGCTCAGTGTCACCTATGAACTCAATAATCATGAGCTATTACCGAGGCTTGTTTAAAACCTCACCAGCCACACATGTGCTTTTTCAGAAAAGCCAGAGGAGGTCCAGAGCATGGTGATCTTGGACTAGTCTGAGAAGGAGGATGTGTATACGAAGTAGGAGAAGCAACCCAAGACCAGATTTTAGGGAGACCCCCCAAAAAAAAATAATTCACACCCACACATGACACATAGAATATTCTCTATCCCCTGGCATGTGGCATCAGTTAAGTGAGATGAGTTAGAAAAGTAGAGAATGTCTAGTTCTAAGAATCAGAATATCGACTAAAAGATCACTCAAGAGTAACAAAGTATTATCTTAACATTAAAATATAGGTCAGTGGGAAATTAGGGGCTTCCTTGGTGGCTGAGACAGTAAAGAATCCACCTGCAATGCAGGAGACCCGGGTTTGATCCCTGGGTGGGGAAAATCCCCTGGAGGAGGAAATGGCAACCCATGCCAGTATTCTTACCTGGAGAATCTCACGGACAGAGGAGCCTGGTGGGCTCCAGTTCATAGGGTCACAAAAAGTTGGACACAACTGAAGTGATAGCATGCACGCACTGGTGGCTCAGAAATTAAGGATCTGCCTTCAATGCAGAAGACCTGGGTTCAATCTCTGGGTCAGGAAGATCTTCTGGAAGATGGCAACCCACTCCAATATTCTTGTCTGGAGAATTCCTTGGACAGAGGAAGCTGGTGGGCTACAGTCCATAGGATTGCACCCCATACAGTTCAGTTCAGTCACTCAGTCCTGTCCGACTCTTTGTGACCCCATGGATTGCAGCACGCCAGGCTTCCCTGAACACCACCAAATCCTGGAGCTTGCTCAAACTCATGTCCATCAAGTTGGTGATGCCATCCAACCATCTCATCCTCTGTCATTCCCTTCTCCTCCCACCTTCTATCTTTCCCAGCATCAAGCTCTTTTCCAATGAGTCAGTTCTTTGAATCAGGTGACCAAAGTATTGGAGCTTCAGCTTCAGCATCAGTCCTTCCAATGAATATTCAGGACTGATTTCCTTTAGGATTGACTGGTTGGATCTCCTTGTAGTCCAAGGGACTCTCAAGAGTCTTCTCCAACACCACAGTTCAAAAGCATCAATTCTTCAGTGCTCAACTTTCTTTATGGTCCAACTCTCACATCCTTACATGATTACTGGAAAAACCATAGCTTTTTTGGCAAAGTTATGTCTCTGCTTTTTAATATGCTGTCTAGTTTGGTCATAGCTTTTCTTCCAAAGAACAAGTCTCTTTTCATTTCAAGGCTGCAGTCACCATCTGCAGTGATTTTGTAGCACAAGAAATAGTCTATCACTGTTTCCATTGTTTCCCCATCTATTTGCCATGAAGTGATGGGACTGGATGCCATGATCTTAGTTTTTTGAATGTTGAGTTTTAAGCCAGCTTTTTCAGTCTCCTCTTTCACTTTCATCAAGAGGCTCTTTAGTTCCTCTTCACTTTCTGCTATAAGGGTGGTATCATCTGCATATCTGAGTTTATTGATATTTCTCCCGGCAATCTTGATTCCAGCTTGTGCTTCATTCAGCCTGGCACTTTGCATGATGTATTCTGCATATAAGTTAAATAATTAGTGTGATAATATACAGCCTTGACACAGTGGGAAATTAATTCCACCAAATTTTCCAGACCATTTCTAATGTCAAAAATGGGGTGTTCCTCAAATTAGAAGTGCAGGATTAACAGATACATACTACTATACATAAAATAGATAAGCAACAAGGATTTACTGTATAGCACAGGGAATTATATTCAACATCTTAGACTAACCTATCAGATCAGATCAGTCGCTCAGTCATGTCCGACTCTTTGTGACCCCATGAATCACAGCACGCCAGGCCTCCCTGTCCATCACCAACTCCTGGAGTTCACTCAGACTCACGTCCATCGAGTCAGCGAAGCCATCCAGCCATCTCATCCTCTGTCGTCCCCTTCTCCTCCTGCCCCCAATCCCTCCCAGCATCAGGTCTTTTCCAATGAGTCAACTCTTCGCATGAGGTGGCCAAAGTACTGGAGTTTCAGCTTTAGCATCATTCCTTCCAAAGAAATCCCAGGGCTGATCTCCTTCAGAATGGACTGGTTGGATC
>NW_011495034.1:19699589-19729534 GCF_000754665.1 Bison bison bison | reverse complement strand
GAATATGCTATCTAGGTTGGTCATAACTTTCCTTCCAAGGAGTAAGCATCTTTTAATTTCATGGCTGCAGTCACCATCTGCAGTGATTTTGGAGCCCAGAAAAATAAAGTCTGACACTGTTTCCACTGTTTCCTCATCTAATTCCCATGAAGTGGTGGGACCGGATGCCATGATCTTCGTTTTCTGAATGTTGAGCTTTAAGCCAACTTTTTCACTCTCCACCTTCACTTTCATCAAGAGCCTTTTGAGTTCCTCTTCACTTTCTGCCATAAGGGTGGTGTCATCTGCATATCTGAGGTTATTGATATTTCTCCCGGCAATCTTGATTCCAGTTTGTGTTTCTTCCAGTCCAGCGTTTCTCATGATGTACTCTGCATATAAGTTAAATAAACAGGGTAACAATATACAGCCTTGACATACTCCTTTTCCTATTTGGAACCAGTGTGTTGTTCCATGTCCAGTTCTAACTGTTGCTTCCTGACCTGCATACAAATTTCTCAAGAGGCAGGTTAGGTGGTCTGGTATTCCCATCTCTTTCAGAATTTTCCACAGTTTATTGTGATCCACGCAGTCAAACCTATAATGGGATATAATCTGAAAAAAAAAGACCGAATCACTCTGCTATTCACCTGAAACTAACACAATATTGTAAATCAACTATACTTCAATAAGAAATGAGGTGTCCCTGGCAAGTTCTGAAGCAGCGGTTCCTAAAGATGGAACCTGCAGCAAACTCTCAGGTCCAACCCCAATCCTATGGCATCAGAAACCTCAGGGGTGGGATTCAGCAATCTGTGTCTCATCAAGCCCTGCAGGGCGTTTGGATGAGGGCTCCTTTGAGAATGATAGCCCAGGGGAAAGGGGATGGATGCAACTGACAGACACGGCTATCTTTATCCTCGGCACTCAGACCTCCTTTGTCACCCACACCCCCTTCTCCCCTTCCTCCCTTGTCACACCAACAAGTTATCATCTCTTCTTCAAAACTGATCACTGGTCAGCTTAGAGTATCAGTTTCTACATCAAGTCCTCTGGGAAAAGTGGATTTGCCAAGAGTTGCAGGCATCCCCTCCCCCACCCCTCCAAGAAATTATCTCTCTGCTGTCTTCCTACCAAGCCTGAGGCTTTACGACACTGCTCTGGCTGTGTTGCTGAATCATAGAGAATCATTACAATAAACACTCACTTCGAATATTTATTCTACAAATACTTTATGTGGATCGTTTCTTTTACTTTTCACAACAATGTGGTTGCCATTGTCTAAAGAGGATGCTACCTATGTGGTGGGTGTTGTCATCACCATCCCCTTTGATAAATGCAGAAACTGGAGCACAAAAGGAAAACTAGTATTGGGATAACGTCGCTAGTAAGCAGCTGGGAGCTTGTCAAGCCCAGAGTCCAGGGTCTACCCTCTTGCCCGTCATGCATTATGGCCTCCTGAGCAAGAGATACTTAGCTACTGGTGAATCAGGAAAAGCAGTGATTTCCTGGTGCAAGACAAAGGATGCAAGTTCTGGCTGTTCCTTATCAGGTGCATTTCTTGGACAGAAACCTTCAGTTCTTAACACTCAGTTTGCCCATCTGCAAACTGGGACTACCAATTCCCATTGAGCTTTCCTCCAAGGGTCGCTGCAGAAGTATCTTAAGAGGTGATACATTTGAAGGTAGTTTACAAGCTGGAGAACACCAGATGAATGTAAGGGACTGTGACTCCCGTGAGATGCCCAAGACTGAGGCTGAATGAGTATCTTGGATAAAGGTGATGTACATACAACTCGTGGCCATAATTGCTTCCACAGAACGAGAGAAGCAAATAACACTGGTTTCCAATTTTTAAAGTCACACTCACCCAGCTGCAATCCACTAGGCTGCTCTCCAACTCCCCCACTAGAACTGTTTAAAGACATGGCTCATTTCCCCAGGGGTAAGTCTGAGGATCATGTTTTGTCACTTTTCACTTACAAAAGACAAATCCAGGGACTTCCCTGGTGGTCCCGTAGTTAAGAATCCACCTGCCAACGCAGAGGACGAGGGATCAATCCTTGGTCCAGGAAGATCCCACATGTGCTGCAGAGGAACTAAACTCCTGAGTGCTCCGCAGGGCAGAGCAGAGCCTCCCGCCGCTGAGTGGGGGGGGGCCTGCAGCAGCTCACAGCAGCCAGCTAGAAAGATGGAGACCAAGGCAGGGGGGCCCACAACAGCACAGTCACTAGATAGGGGCGGACGTGCTTCCTGCCTCTCTGGAAGGTGGCATCAAGCAGGATAAACAGAGTCTGTTTTTCCTTATTGCTCTGTCACTGTTATCCAGGAACAAACATACCCTCAGATACCCTCTCAGTATCTTCCCAAAGCCCCTATCAATGATTTTATCTCCTCTTCGGGATTTCCTGCTTTTTTTTTTTTTTTTTGCCAGCATGTGTGTGCACTCATGTGTGCACACACATATGTTTTCCCTTAAGAGATCATGACCATTCGGCAGCATTTTCCAAAGTGTAAAACATATCAGCTACTGGGGTACGTGAGATCATTTGGGGTGGCACACATGTGACACTTTTTATCTTCATATTTTGTGTCTATTTTTACATGTATTGGGGAAAATGCACAATATATTGGTGTTGCAATAATCACATTTATTGAGTGCTTACTATGTCCCAGGCAATATTCAGAGGACTTTCCATACACTCACTTATTTAATCCTTGCAACAACTCTATGCAGAAGGTACTCTTATTAGCCCCATTTTACAGATAAAGAACAGAGGCTCAGAGAGGTCAAGTAACTTGCTCAAGGTCACACAGTGATCAAGTGGTGAACAGGAAGCCAACCAAGGCAGTCAGGCTCCAGAATCAAGCTCTTAACCATGACACCAAACCTGAGATTTCACAGACGTCATGATAGTGATATAAAGTCTGCTTTTATGGTTAAACTACAGAAAGTTAATATAAAAGAAATATTATATAAACAATAGGAAAGATGGTGTGGGGAGGTATTCAAACTATTATAGGTGGTGAACGGCCTTTGGGAAATACTGAAACACTATTCAAGTTGGTATGAAGCATAAATTCATGGATCCCTAGAGGGTGCACCATGACCTTTTTCATCCCATCTAAAAGGGGTTTCTGACAGGAGTTGCTGCTCGTCTATATTATACTTTCAGGGAATTTAGAAAAAGGTACTCCTTTTGGGATAATTAATTTGAAAAAGGTGCCACTTCCTCTAGGAAGGCCCAGCCCTGAATCAAAATGACCAGCTTAGCAGAGAGGGAGCTGATTTTGGCCCCTCAGTACCCTCCTCCGAAGCTCTTGTGCATGCGTGTGTGCTAAGTCGCTTCAGTCGTGTCCGACTCTTTGCGATGCTATGGACTACAGCCCACCAAGCTCCTCTGTCCATGGAATTCTCCAGGCAAGAATACTGGACTGGGTTGCCATGCTCTCTTCCAGGAGATCTTCCCCACCCAGGGATCAAACCCGCGTTTCTTGTCTCCTGCGTTGGCAGGCGGGTTCTTTACCACTAGCGCCACCTGGGAATCCCTGTAAGTTTTCTTGCTGCTGCTGCTGCTAAGTCACTTCAGTCGTGTCTGACTCTGTGCGACTACATGGATGGCAGCCCACCAGGCTCCCCTGTCCCTGGGATTCTCCAGGCAAGAACACTGGAGTGGGTTGCCATTTCCTTCTCCAATGCATGAAAGTGAAAAGTGAAAGTGAAGTCACTCAGTCATGTCCGACCCTCAGTGACCCCATGGACTGCAGCCTTCCAGGCTCCTCCATCCATGGGATTTTCCAGGCAAGAGTACTGGAGTGGGGTGCCATTGCCTTCTCCATAAGTTTTCTTACTGGGTGGGAATTACAGAGTCATCATCACAGAGCTCTTCCTTACTGAAAGAGGGTTATGAACCACTGCTGAAAGTGAGGTGAGCCAGGGGTTTCATAAGGGAACATGAAGGCACTTGGACACTGAAGGATCTTGGCAAAAACTGGAGTGACACCTGGAAGGCACCCAGGGCAGAAGGATGTAGCATTCCAGATTGAATCTCAGCACTATTGTGCTTCCTTATGTTAGTCCCCTTTCCCAAACTGAGCTGTAGTACAGATGAGAGTCTGTAAAGGGAAGATGCACCTGCTTCACCTCCCACCAAATCAAAAGGGTGGTGTTAGGATCTCATGAGGTCAGGTCATCAAAGGAGACAAGAGATTCTAAGCTTTAAGGGGATGGACAGGTCAAGGTCTGACTTGGAAAACCGGGCTCATTCCAGGGTCTCAAATCATTGGCATTTAATACAGAAGATGAGATACAAAGGTGGAGGAGAGCTGAAGAGACAAACAGGGAAACGGGAGGCAGCTCAAAGATGATAGGGACCAAGCCTGGAGCTGGAGCCAGAGGTGGCTCAGCTGATGGCTGGGACCACAGGAGGAGGCTAAATGGCAGGACTGGAGCCTCAGAGGATGCTTGAGAAGTCACCCAAGGCAGCAGAGGGTGGGAGCCAAATGCCCTAGTTTCTTCGCTTCTCTCATCCTTCAGTCCCTACCAATGCGCCCCATTGGCTCACCCCAACCAAAAGCCAGTTGCATTCTGGGAACCTGGGAAATGTAGTTTCCAAGGGAAGGATAGGAAATGAGGCAGGCAGGTGACAAGGGCTATGTTTTTATTTGCCTAACTACACATAGAACTGAATGTCTAATTGTTAAAGTTGATGATACAAAGCAGCTGGTTAGAGTAAGTCTTACAGAAATGAGTTCTTTGAACAAACATTGACTAAAGGCCCACTAAATTCAAGACACAACCCTGAACCCTGAGATCTAGAAACACCTTGTTCCTGCTGTCCCGTGGAATGCAGTAGGCTGCCTTCTAAGACGACCCTCCGTGACCTCCACCTCCAGGCACGGGCACACTCATGTCATCCTTTCCCATGAACTGTGGGCTGGACCTGTAATGAATAGAATGTGCAAAAGTGATAAATGATCACTCCAGATTAGGTTATAAAAGACATTTTCATTGTGCATATAACTTCTGATTCTTCCCACTTGCCCTGTTGAAGCAAGCTGTCATGTTGGGAGTGGCTCAGTGGAGAAAGCCACTGAGGGCACTTCTACCTAACAGCCTCTGAGGTGCTGAATCCCACCAACACCAGCAAGTTTGAAAGTGGATCCTTCCACAGTGGAGCCTTTAGATGACCCCTGTGTGCATGTGTGCTAAGTCACTTCAGTCGTGTCCAACTCTGCAACCCTAAAGACTACAGCCAGCCAGGCTCCTCTGTCCAAGGGATTTCTCCAGGCAAGAATACTGGAGTGGGTTGCCATGCCCTCCTCTAGGGGATCTTCCCAACCCAGGGATCAAACCTGTGTCTCTTAGGTCTCCTGCATTAGCAGGTGGGTTCTTTACCACTAGCGCCACCTGGGTGGGTCCAGTCAATACCTTCAACATGGCCTGGGAAAGACCTTCAGCCAAGGAATCCAGTTTGGCCATGTCAGGATTCCTCACCCATCAACTGTCAGATCATAAATATTTATTGTTTTAAGCCCCTAAGATTGGGGATGAATATACTAAAATCATTGATTTAAAAGCTTTAGGGGGTGAATTTTATGGTATGCAAATTAAGAGAACTGTACCTTTTAACGTGATTAAGATGGTGAATTTTGTGTTGTGTGAATTTTATCACCAAAAAAAAAAGGAAAGAAATGCATTGAGAAATATGAGTAGAAGCTTCCCACCATCCACAAAGTGGATCTTAATTCCTCCCTTGTTGAGTACAAGCTGGACTTGGTGTCTTGGTTTCAAAGAATGGAGTATTAAAAAAGAAAAATACTAACCTTACAGTGGAGAAACCTGGCAGATACCACCTTCATCAAGCAGTTGAAGGTTAATGTCCCAGATGGAAAAATAATGTTGACATCATATACATCATGTTATAGAAAGATATTTTACCTCTGTGATATTCTTACCCCAAACCCACAGCCCCAGTCTAATCATGAGAAAACACCAGACAAATCAAAGGCGAAGGACATTCAACAAACCTGACCTGTACTTTTCAAAACCATCAAGAAGTGCAAAACAAGGAAAGTCTGAGAAACTATAGCAAATTGTTGACTTGGCAACTAAACGTAATACAGTCTCCTATTTTCCACATCAGTAGGGAAAGGGTGAAATTCGAATAAAGCCTCGAGTTTAGTTAATAGGAATGTACTGATGTTAGTTTCTGAGTGTGACAAATATACTGCGATTCTTAAGATACTAATACAAGAGGAAGTTGGATAAAGGGTCTACAGGAAGTGTCTACTTTCTTTGCAACTTTTCTGTTAATCTGTTGGGTTGGCCAAAGAGTTCATTCAAGTTTATCCATAAGATGTTATGGAAATAGAACCCAAATGAACTGTTTGGCCAACTCAGATAAAATTATTGCAAAATAGTCTTTTCCATTATTTCAAAATTATTCCTAAAAAGTCTTTTAAATGGGGAAAAACCATAACTTTATTAAACTTTTCTCCATTTAAGTCATAGTTTAATGTATATATATATATATAAATAATAATATATATAATAAATTCTACATTGTTGTATATGTATGTATAATGTATGAATATATAATCTTTTACTTTTCATAACATGTATGGATAATCAGTCCTCCATTTGGAACTCAGTGGCAAGAAGGTGAGTTAATTTTATTTATCCTCAGTTACCATATATTGCCCTCATCTAGTTGGGCAAGACCCACTTCATTGTATTTATTTGGTTATCTGATTATTCTCATTAATATCCACTGTCCTCCACTCCCAAAGACAGTCCTTCTAAAGCGTATCTTTATGACTGCATGTGCCCTTACAAAATATGTATTCTTGGGGTGCATATATACTTAATTTGCATAACTGGCATAACATTGCATATTCTCATCATATTTCTTATTTTCTCCCATAACACCATGCACTGAAACCCCAGACCCACTGCTGCATGTTCACTAAGTCTGTTGCTTCCATCTCTCAGTTCTCTATGGTAGGCATTCTCAATTAACCAGATTGTTTCCAAGTCTCCACCACAAGAAAATACAATGCCACAGATTTACTCTCAATTACTGTTTACAATGACCTGTGTGGGAATCTGGGAATTTCCACGAGGTGTATACACAGGGTCAGAACAACTGGGTCTTGGGTTATACATATACTTAGGTTGACCAAGTGTCACCATGTTGCTTTCAGAATGGCCACAAATCATAGCAAGAGGCTCTCTGTGACCCCATCCCTGTCCCTATATCCATAATGTTTTCAATGCTTAGTGCCCCATAGATCAATATCTGGTCTTGAGTTGAGGTATAACAGGGATGACAAGGGAAAATAGCATCCTAATATTTGTTAAGATATATTGAACACTTGCTTTGGACCACATACTCTTCTAAAACCTTGTGTGTGTTTGGTGGAGGACATCAGGATGTATAATTAATTCTTGTAATAGTCATTCTAGGTAAGTACTACTGTGTGCTGTGTGCTCAGCCACTCAGTTGTGTCCTACTCTTTGCGATCCCATGGGACTGTAGCCTGCCAGGCTCCTCTGTCCATGGGATTTCCCAGGCAACAATACTGGAGTAGGTTGTCAGTTCCTCCTCCCAGGGATCCTCATGACCCAGGGATCAAACCCATACCTCCTGTGTCTCCTGCACTGGCAGGTGGATTCTTTACCACTGAGCCACCTGAGAAACCCACGTACTATTAACTATTTCCATTTTACAGAAGAGAAAATGGAGGCTCAGGGAAGTAAGGTGATTTGCCCAGGCTCAACCAGCTAGAACCACAGTGCTCTAAAGCCCCAGACAGCCCACTGGCCGCCCCTTTCTCTGCTTTCCCACCTCAGCCCTGAGAGTCTGCGTGTGTCTAGTGCCAGCCCAGCTTGCTTCCCAGCCTGGCCACATGGGCTTCAGATCCCTGGTCAGCTTTCGTCTTAATTCTGAGGCTTAATGAAAACATAAACCACGCTTAGAATAGTATTAGTAACTCGGTACTTCCTGAATCCAATTAATGCACCTTTTCTGCCCCAAAGAGGTCCTAAAGTAGTTAGCAGTTGCTCTGATATCTCCAAGATGAGTGCATGCTTCCCATCTTTGACCCAATTTATGCTGGTAAAGAACACGTCTGCCAATACAGGAGACATAAGGGATGCAGGTTCGATCCCTGGTTGGGGAAGATCCCCTGGAGGACAGCATAGTCACTCACTCCAGTACCCTTGCCTAGAGAATCCCATGGACAGAAGAGCCTGGCGGGCTACAGTTCATAGGGTTGCAAGAGAGTTGGACACGACTGAAACAACTTAGCATAACAGTAAGAAGCTGGACCACGGGAAGGAAGAAGTTGTTGTCCAAATAACAGGGGTGGGAACCTTGCCCAAGGGGCCACTGTTACACCACGTGCCGGTCAACGGTGCTTCGTTAGGAGGTGTAATCAACACGCAGCAGCAGACCTGACCAATTAGGCTTATCGGCTGACAGAGAGAGGCAGGAAGCCTCTTTTCCTCCTGCTTGTTTTCCTGCCCTGTGCAAGAAGTCAGTTCCCATTTTTTATCTCTGGGTTCCCACCAAGCCATCTCGGAGGGGAGGGAGTTCTGACACAAAACAGGTTTAAGCTATCTCACTCCCCTTGAGCCCAGGGTCAGGCCAGACTGCCCTTATGGCCAGGCTTGCAACTGGATGCAAAAAAAAAAAAAGAGAGGATACAAAATCCAAGAGCTTCTTGGCAAAGAGACCTGGCCTGACCATGCCCTCTTTCATCTCTATCCCCCTCATCCACCCTCCAGACCTGAGAAATTTCCCACTGGCCAAATCCAAGTGTCTCTCCTGCCCCACCCCCCACTACCCCAGGCAGAAAGTGGTTGGGGTGGCAGAGAACTAGCTCCAGTTGGGGTGAGTTTAAAATATCAGTTTCACAGCAAAAAGGCAGGCCCTGTCAGTAGTACATTTTAACATTTAACTGAGGCTAATTGTACACTGCAAAATAGTGTATTTATCAACTGCATCTGGCTTTGCCCCTGCTCTCTCCTTCCAAAGAGATAAATTACTAGGGCAGATAAGGAGCCAGCTTTCAGGGTGATCAAATGAACACCAGGAGTTCTCAAGATAGGAACGGTTTGTGAAACCCAGCTCCTGCCCACTTGAGCAAGCCAACCAAGAGGGTGCTCTCTGCCAAGAATGTAATGGCCACATGAGTTGCTGGTCTTTTCTGCCCATCCTCCACCCCCATACATTACATGGTGGGGTAAGGGAATTTGCTTTTAAGGTATCTTTTGCAGTCTCTTCTCATAACTCAGTCAATTCCTGGTGCTTCTTGTGGTCTGTGGTGTTGATCCATGGTCAAAGGACGGGCTGGTCGCCACCAGTCACAGCCTGAGGGCAGTGAAACAAGATGGCAGCCTCCAGGACAGCCAGTGTGCGACACTACCCCTCTGGGGTTGCACGGTCTCCCTGTACTTCAGTCAGGCCCTTGTGGCAGCCTTCTGGAGCAGCCACATGGCTTCCCCAGCTCATGATTCAGAACCAGTCTGCAGGGGTTGAAGATTCCAGTCAGCAAATTGTATTTAATGGTGTATAACTTTGAGGCTCCAAACGAAAGATTTATAGAGACAGAAATTAGAGTCTTAAGAAAACTTGCCCCACCCCTAGGGGACCAGGAAGGTTTTTTCGATCTCTGTATAGTACTGCCAGCCTGTGTTTAGGATAAACCTGCATGAAATGTCTCAAGCATTGGAGTATCTAATACTTCCCCTTTGAGACTCTACCCTAATTGAAGCAGAGCCTCCATCAGTCAGGGCTATTATAGTGATGTTTGTCCTAAATCTTTTTTTTTAATTTAAGTCATCTATTCACTCTTAATTCAGCCTTGTCCCTGTGTGTAAATAATCCCCATCCTTCCTCGCCATGTATCCCTATAGAGATCATAGCCTCTCTCTGCACCTCACCCCACCCCAATCACCACTTAGCCAAACTACATACATATATATTTAGCTCTTTTAATCTTTTTTCTCATAAGGTTCTAATTTTACATTTTCCAGGGTATTTTGGATTTGGCAGAATAGCCTTCGTCTGTGAAGAGTAGAACTTAATTATCAAAAGCTGAACTGGAGTGAGCAATCCATCACGGGGTGACACATCCTTGCCTGTGTTCATTTGAAAAACATTTTTTTGTAGCTCTTGGAAGAGGGGGGGAAAGTAAAAGCTGTCAGAACCAAAAAAAAAAAAGTAAGAAAGAAAAAAGGAAAAGATACACACACACACACACACACACACAAATCCACCCTGTGTTCATCATCCTGTAACACAACCACATAACATATCAGAATATCAAATTTGGGGGCTTAGGAGCCAAGCTTCTCTCTTGCCTTTCTTTTCTTCTTTTCATTTTGTTTCAAACTGGATCTAAACTGTCTCCTGGCATGTGAAAAGTTAGTCATGTAAAATGCCTCCTATGGTAAACATCATCTTTTTGACAAGGTTTGCATTACAGTTAAGACCCTTCTGAGTGGTTCCCCAACTGTCATGTTCCACTGTTTTCCTTAAGAGGCAGGGTTTTTTAACAGCCAGATAAATGCTCTCTGTGGCCCAGCCCAGTGGCACAGCGACACCCAGTGGCCATGTAAGATCATGGTCCCAAGGCGGGGCCACGTAGGGCTTGACTCAAGGAAGGCCTGCCTGAGAGAGTTTCCTGGGGTGAATCTGGCATTATCTTGCCCTCTGAATGCTGGCAAGGTTTGCCACAGAGGATCCAGTTTTGAAACGGGGACTTTGCCCTGTACAGATTTAAATGAGATACAGTGATGGAGGTACAGTAAGAACAGCTGGTTCTTACTGAGACGATTCCAAAGTCCACTTGAGGAACTCCCTTCAGCCTTGTTTACACTTCACCAGAGAGAGGCGATAGCTCCAGTCAGTCACCCAGGGTTTCCCAAAACCTGTGGACAATGGGCTCAAACGTTTCCTCTTTGAGGGGGAGAGATGGTTTTTGTCAGTTGCTTTGTATTCTAGCCACTCGTGTAAATGGTCGACTGATGGAATAAACATTTTAGCAACAAATACAACCAACAGATCCTCAGCCCACAATCAGCTGGTGCAGGGCCACTTCCATCCATTATACATGGACATAAGTACAAGATAAGGTGACAAGCTTCCTCCTGCAGGGAGCACTGTGAATGCTTGCAACGGTGGATGAAGCTTCAGCTTGTATTTACCAGAAACGTACATTTGTAAGTTCCCTCTTCTAAGCTATTCCAGTTTCCTTCAAAACACACAAATTTAAATCACTTTGTCCAAATTAGAGGGGTTTTTGTTTTCTGTTTTAATTTGTTAAACTTATTGGGCATAACCAAAGACCTTCCACTCCAGCCTGTTAGGACTCACCTGCCAATCGCTATTTCCACTCTGAGCTGATGGGGTCCCCAAGCTGAACCCCCAATGCTAGGTGCAGAAATGGGAGGGCAGCTCGTTTATAATGGGCACGATCTAGGGAAACATTAACTCCCAAAGACTGACCCTCATGTTCAACAGACACTCAGAGAAGAGGCACAATGGTGATAAGAGAACTTCTTGAGAGACTAGGTCAGAATCTTTCTCTGTGTTTCAGATGAACCTATCTATGAAACAGAAACAAGATCGTGGACATAGGAAATAGACCAGAGGTGGTCACAAGGGAAGGAGAGGGATGGGTTGGGAGTTTGGGATTAGCAGATGCAAACTGGTATACATAGGCTGGACAAGCAACAAGCTCCTACTGTGTAGCACAGGGAACTATATTTAATATCCTGTGATAAACCATAATGGAAAAGAATATATATATATGTGTATAACTGAGTCATTTTGCTGTGCAGCAGTAATTAACACAACATTCTAATTCAACTATGCGACCCAATCAAAAAATGGGCCAAAGAACTAAACAGACATTTCTCCAAAGAAGACATACAGATGGCTAACAAACACATGAAAAGATGCTCAACATCACTCATTATCAGAGAAATGCAAATCAAAACCACAATGAGGTACCATTTCACGCCAGTCAGAATGGCTGCGATCCAAAAGTCTACAAGCAATAAATGCTGGAGAGGGTGTGGAGAAAAGGGAACCCTCTTACACTGTTGGTGGGAATGCAAGCTAGTACAGCCACTACGGAGAACAGTGTGGAGATTCCTTAAAAAACTGGAAATAAAACTGCCATACAACCCAGCAATCCCACTGCTGGGCACACACACTGAGGAAACCAGAAGGGAAAGAGACACGTGTACCCCAATGTTCATCACAGCACTGTTTATAATAGCCAGGACATGGAAGTAACCTAGATGTCCATCAGCAGATGAATGGATAAGAAAGCTGTGGTACATATACACATGGAGTATTACTCAGCCATAAAAAAGAATACATTTGAATCAGTTCTAATGAGGTGGATGAAACTGGAGCCTATTATACAGAGTGGAATAAGCCAGAAAGAAAAACACCAATACACTATACTAACGCATATATATGGAATTTAGAAAGATGGTAACAATAACCCTGTATATGAGACAGCAAAAGAGACACTGATGTATAGAACATTCTTTTGGACTCTGTGGGAGAGGGAGGGCGGGGATGATTTGGGAGATGGCATTAAAACATGTATAATATCATATAAGAAAAAAAATAATTCAACTATGCTTCAGTTCATTTCCTGTGCTTAATCTGTTGAGTATCTTTTACACAGAACACACCCACTGGTTCTCAAGAGTCACCTCTCAAATCCTAAAGCATAAGCGACTAGAAAAGAGACTAATGAAAATGATGATGATCAAAATACACAGTATTTTATTGAGTATTTACTTTCTGCCAGCTACTACTTAAGCATTTTACATTTATTGATTTACTTAATTTTCATAATTATTCTAGAGTGGTACTATTATCCCCACTGATGCAAAGATTTAGAAAGTTGAAGCCCCAAAAGTTTCATTCTTTAGCTGAAGGTCACCCGCTCACTCTTGGGCCTCCCAGTTAAAGAACTACTGGTAAAGAACCCGCCCACCAAGGCAGGAGACATGAGAGAAGTGGGTTTCATCCCTGGGTCAGGAAAATCCCCTGGAGGAGAACATGGCATTCTTGCTTGTAGAATCCCACGGACAAAGGAGCCTGGCAGGCTACAGTCCATGGGGTCGCAAAGAGTCGGACACGACCAAAATGATTTCACGGCACATACTAACTTACTAGAATGCGGTGTTGGTTTCTAAACTGAAGACAACCACCCTGCAATGCCTTTTAAGTGATAACCAAACAAATACATTTTAATAATAAATAACACATGCAGCTCCTCACCCCATACCTGATTAGTCTATCATCACACTCACCCATTATATGGACCTTAATGCAAAGGATGGGGAAATATCCAGTTTAAAGCTGGGGAGATTGGGAGCCAGGGTGTGGGTGTGGACCGCCCACAGCCGCACGAGGTAGCAGGGAGGGACCAGCGCAGCTAATTCTCAATGTTAAGCGTTTGACCCTGCCTGTCAGCCACCCAGGGCTCACCGGAATGGCCTCTGGATCATGGACCCTTCACCTCAACAGCAAATACCTAAATCCCTGTTCTCTGCTCCCAGAGAGTCATCCTCGGGAAGCTTTCGAGTTTTCCTTCCTTTCTCTCGGTTTCATTGCCACCACAAATGCAAAGCCATCATAATGTTAAAAAACAATGGTTTGTTTATTACCCATGATGCAAAAATGGGGCTTCAGGGCAGCCTGGGCACCTGAAAGATGAGAGGGCTCAGTTCACAATCAAGTCTGGGAGGAGGTTCCATTTGAGATCAATTCAAGAGGAGTCTGGAGATAGTGGCCCTCATTGCAAGGACATCCTTATCTCCCTCCTCACCCCATTAATTCACCTTCATGATTCACCTTCTGCTCCCCAGACCCACCTTTCATAATCCCACATGCTACATAGTACTTTTCATGCTGGTGTCCTTTCTTACAGCATTTTCCCCTTCTCTGACTTTCTCTACCTATGATGCCATCAATCTGTGTTACATACTACTGCCCATTGTGTCTTTGCAAAGCACTTCCCAGACCTTTCCATTTTATTTTCCAAAGGCTTTGGTGGCTCCCCAGTGCTTACAGAACAAAGTCCTAGATCCTAGAACCAACCCTAACATTTTACTCCTTTCCAATACACTCCAAGCACCTTATTCTCAAGTTAAACCTCACACAAACTATTCTGCCTTTGTGTCTTTGCTTGTACTTTTCCCTCGTCAGGGTTGTGGCAGTGTACAACTCCAAGGGGCCCTCTTTCATCAGAGGCAATGTGACTAGCACCCACTGGAGTTGCTCAGTACACAACCTACACAGCTATGCCTGACCACCTGGCCATCTGGTGATATATATATATATCTATCATATATATCAGATATATATATCTATCATATATATCTCATATATATATATATCATATATATCTCATATATATATATCAGATATATATGTGATATATTTCCTTCAATCCAAAGCAAGATTTCTCTATTTGCAAATGATATAACCAATAGGGGGCTGCTATCCAAAATAAACAAACAGCTCATATGACTCAATATAAAAAAATCATCCCAACTGAAAAATAGGCAGAAGACCTGAATAGACATTTTTCGGAAGAAGACATACATACAGCCAACAGAAACATGAAAAGATGTTCCACATAGCTAAGTATTAGAGAAATGCAAATCGAAACTAGTGAGGTACCACCTCACATCTGTCAAAATGGCTATCATCAGAAAGACAGCAAAAAACAAGTGTTGGCAAGGATGTGGAGACAAGGGAACCCTAGTTCACTGTTGGTGGGAATGTAAAGTGGTGCAGTATAGAGGCTCCTTAAAAAAACTAAAAATAGAGTTACCACATGATGTGACAATTCCACTTCCAGCTATATACCCAAAGAAAGTGAAAACCAAATTTGAAAAGATACATGTACTGCAATGCTCATAGCAGCATTATTTACAATAGCCGAGGTATGGAAGCAACCTAAGTGTCCGTCAACAGATGGCTGGATAAAGACGATGTGGTGCGCATATACAATGGAATACCACTCAGCCGTTAAAAAAGAACAAAATTTTGCCATTTGCAGCAACATAGATGAACCTGGAGGGTATTATGCTTAGTGAAGTAAGTTAGAAAAGAAAAATACTGTATGTTATGATTCATAGAATATAAAAAATGAAACAAACTACTGAATATAACAAAACAGAAATAAACTTACAGATATAGGGAACAAATGGTTATCATTGGGGAGGGGTAACAGAGATGGAAAGGGGATTAAGAAGTACAAACTACTATGTATATAATAAATAAGTTACAAGGATATATTGTCCAGCACAGACAACATGGTCAACATTTAAAATAAATTTAAATGGAGTATAATCTATAAAAATATTGAATCTCTATCTTGTATGCATGTGTGCATGCTCAGTTGCTTCAGTCAGGTCTGACTCTTTGCAACTCTATGGACTGTAGCCCGCCAGGCTCCTCTGTCCATGGGATTCTCCAGACAAGAATACTGGAGTGGGTTACCATGCCCTCCTCCAGGGGATCTTCCAGACCCAGGGATCGAACCCGAGTCTCTTACATCTTCTGCATTGGCAGGCAGGTTCTTTAACACTAGTGCTACCTGAGAAGCCCCTATTTTTTATACCTGAAACTAATATAATGTTGTAAATCAACTATACTTCAATTTTAAAAAATCTTAAGAAAACAAAATCACAGCACACACACACAAAATAAAGCAGGATTTCTGATGACAGAGTCATTGACATTCTTTAATACTTGGGTATTTATTTAGTTGCTTTGAGTCTTAGTCGTGGCCCTCAGGATCTGTGTTGAATCCTGCAGCATTTTGCATTGCAGCACAAGGATTCTCTAGTTGCGTTGCTCAGGCTCCGTAGCTGCAGCTCACAGGCATAGTTGCTCTGCAGCATATGGAATCTTAGTTCCCCGACCAGGAACCGAACCCTCATTCCCTGCATTGCAAGGTGGATTCTTAACCACTGGACCACCAGGGAAGTCCTGTGCTTAGTCTCTCGGTCGTGTCCGATTCTTTGCGACCCCATGGACTGTAGCCCACCAGGCCCCTCTGTTCAAGGGGGTTCTCCAGGCAAGAATACTGCAGTGGGTTGCCATCCCTCCTCCAAGGGATCTTTCCAACCCAAGGATCGAACCCGAGTCTCCTGCATTACAGGAGGATGCTTTATCATCTGAGCCACCAGGGAAGCCCAGGGCAGTCCTGAGCCACTGACTTCTCAAATCAGATCATCTGTGTTGTGGAGAACTGTCCTGTACACTGAACAATGTTCAGTTACACCCCCGATACCCCGTCCTCCTTGATGTGCCAACTGAAAAAGTTTCCAGCCATTGCCATGCCTCCGTTAGAAGGCAAAATCAACTCTGGTTGAGAGCTGCTGCTCTAACATCCTCCCCCAGTTTGAAGCTTTACCTTCCAAGCCACATACTCCACAAAGCTGAGAGTGGATTCACTTGCCCTGGAATGTCCCCTGAACTGTGCCCTCGGCTCCACACTGAAGGCCCTGAGTCCTTTCTTTTCCATCCCTATTTCCACGCAGCACATAATCTCCTTTGGATCATGTTTTTCAGTTGCATATGCCTCAAGGACTTACACACAATAGAAGCTCAGCAAACATCTATCAAATGACTGAAGGCATTGGACAAAAATAGTTTGCTGTGCATCCCTCCCAGTAGGAAAGCAAGTTTCAAACATGCCTTGTGTCGGCTGCCATACCAATCGCATAAAAGAACAGCCTGTTGCTTGGTTAGCTGCAATAGAAACCTAATATTTCACCTGAAACCCTGATTTATGTGTAACCACTCTACTCCTTACTAAAAGAGAGCTTGTTTTAGCAAATGGGTCCAGATTTAGTCCATTAGCTTAAAATAAGTGCAAAACTCTAGGGTTTGGTGAAATCACACAATAAAATATCATTAAGCACTACAGCCTGTCAAGGCAGACGGCAGGTTTGAGTTGAAAGTCAGAAGACCGTCTGAAGTGAAGCAAAATGCGTGGTGGATGAGATTGGGGGGCAGCTGGCTTTCATTTGGGGGAGGTCGTCAGAGGACTCTTGCGTCTGTGATGTAAATGAAGAACAGAGGCCCCAACAATTTAACTGTCATCAGCAGAAATGCTTCGACGGGCATGGCCACGAGCCCTGGCCCTTCGCCCCATCTGGGCAGCTCCTGGTCTGCATTTATGAGATGGGACCGCGGAGCCGGAAGATGAAAGAACCGGGTCAGGCTCCTGGGAGCTGGGAAGGTTCCTGCCAGTGCGCCAGGCTGAGGCCTGATTGGCAGCTGGTGTCCTGGCGACAAGATGGGGGCCACCACCACTTCTGAGGGACCCTGGGTGTGCAGATCGGAATCTCCAGACAGAGGAAGCTAGAGCCCATTCGCTGTGGCTCCCGGGTGTGGGAGCTAGGGGTAGCCATTGGCCTGTCTCTCCTGTCTCCTCCCTCTGTCTCCGTTTGTCTCTCCATCTCTCCTACTCTCTCTCTCTGCTTCTATTTCATTCTCTCTTTCTCTCTGTAGATTGTCTCTGTCTCTCCATTTCTCATCTTGGTCCCTGTCTCAGCTTCTCTGAGTCCGTCCTTGTGTATCCCTACTTCTCTCCATTTCTTTTTTAAATAATTTTATTTATTTATTTATGGCCGTGCTGGGTCTTCATTGCCAAGCAGGCTTTGCCCTAGTTGGGGCGAGCAGGGACTACTCACAGTGCATGGGCTTCTCACTGTGGTGGCTTCTCTTGTTGAGGAGCAAGGGCTCTAAGCACTCGGGCTTCAGTGGTTGCAGCTGGAGGGCTCAGTAATTGCGGTTCCGGGGCTCCAGAGCACAGGCTCAGTAGTTGTGGCTTAGTTGCACCATGGCACATGGGATCTTCCTGGATCAGGGATCAAACCCGTGTCTCCTGCATTGGCAGGTGGATTCTTTACCCCTGAGCCACCAGGGAAGCCCTGTTTCTTTCCATTTTGTCTCCTCCTCCGTGTCTCTTGGATTCTATGTCTCCTCATCTTCCTATCTGTTTTTACTTATCTGTCTCTTGCCTGCTTCTCCCTGTGTCCTTCTTAGTCTCATGCTCTTGTAATTTCTCTCTCCTTCCTATCTCTGTCTCTTTTTCTGTCTTACCCCAGAAAAGCAACCCCAAATGAAAGATTTCCCTTGGGATTCCCTGCAACATGTTCCCCAAGATACTTAGCAGCACAGGGCAAGCAAACCTCCAGCTGAAGGTTTGCAACATTTGGAGGTTGGCAGTCATGATCTATGGCCTCCCTCTATCTGACGACTTCACTCTGTGCATCTTCTTCCCTTACCAGCGAATATGCACAGGCAATAGTAATATCTTCCCTACCAGAGTCTAGAACAAAGTCGTCAAATACCCTTGGGTCTCCCTACTCCTCACGCCTCGATCCTCGCCTCCAGCAGACACCAATCCATTTTCCCTACGTAGCTCCTTCTGAAGAAGCTGCTCCAACCAAGATCAGAAGAGACACAGGAGACAGAATGATGTGCCATCCCAGACGTAGACAGTAAAGGGCTCAAACTCATATGGAAGTAGCCCAGCCAAGGCCACTGTGCAGTAACAACAATGGCAGCCAACGTGACCATTGGACATAGAACTACGTGTGGTGCCTCAAGTAGTCTTCATGATCTGTTATTAATCCTATCCCCACAGACTTAAAAACTGAGGCTCAGAGAGAAAATATATATCTCCCAATTTCACTGAGATAGCAAGTTACCTAGCCAGGGCACACACCCAGGGCTGTCTGATGGGGATGTTTTTCCTTTCATTTCAGCAAAAAGACTAATCAATTCCATTTACAAAGCACACATCACATGCCAGTCCCTGTGTTCAGCATTTTACATGTATCATCTTCCTTCCAATTCATAATCCCATAAGGTAGCTACTATGCCTATCGCCTCCCATGGAGCAGATGAGGATAAACTAAAGTTCAGAGAGGTTAATTCACTGGCCCAGGGTCACACAGCCAGTGAAGCAGCAGACCTAGGGTAATGGGCTGCAAGCAAATTAATAGATTCCAACTGGCATCTCTAAATTTATATTTCCGCCTCCACCGAGGTCCCTACCACTGCAAGTAATCCTGAAAATTCGTCATGAAGCTTTCAAAACAATTTATGCAAACAAACCTCAAGCGGGGCTATTTGTATTGGCAGCCCATTTCACTTAACCACCCACAACAAGGAACAGATGGCCAGAGCGCTGGGATTGCCTGCAAAGAAAAACAGGCGGGCCAAAGGCATCAGAAGCCGTCTTCCTTCCCCCACGCCTGCCCAGCTCTGTGATGGTTACAGGCTTGCTCTTGTTTATGTCTTTGATTCCATTGTTATTTTATGTACTTGTGAAACCGACCCAGCATTGCACGAGACAAGTTTGCTCAAAGACCATTTGCCAACCATCTTTGGTTACCAGGAGCCTGGCTTTTGACACTGAACTTGGAGTACTTTCCTGATTGAGCATTCTGGAAAGGGGCACAGCAGGAAGTAGAAACAGCAGGCAGATGCTGGATTCGAGATTGGCGAAAACTTCAAGACAAACATTTGGAGAGTCTTATTTACCTGCCTTTTTTTTTTTCACCCGGGTTTCCACTGGGCATTTGCCACTCTATCTGAGGACAAGTCCTACACTGGGAGGCAGATCCTGGATTCGTTTGTCCCTCACCAGCTGTGTTGTTGCTGCACAAATTGTCTAAACTCTCTGAGGCCTCTGTGAACTCATGAAACACTTCCTGGGCAGGGTTTTTGTGATATTTAAGTGATCTTTGAAAGATGCATGTATATGAGTGATTTGTCATCTTAAAATGCTTTTCAACCTGAATTGTCTTAACCGATAACAGTCATGTGGCTGTCTCCATCACAGACCCATTAATCAACCAATAAATATAGCTAAGCATGTATTATTTTCAAGATACCATGGTAGGTATTTCCCTGGTGGTCCAGTGGCTAAGAATCCTCCTGCCAACGCAGAGGACACAGGTTCAATCCCTGGTCTAGGAAGATTCCACATGCTATGGAGCAACCAAGCCCGTGGGCCACCACAAAAGAAGCCACTGCAGTGAGAAGCCGGCACACCATAATTAGTAGCCCCCATTTGTCGCAACTAGAGAAAACCTGGTGCAGCGACAAAGACCCAGCATAGCCAAAAAGAAATAAATAAAATTTTTAAATCAAAAAATTACTATTAAAAAAAGATACTGTGTAATGGCTCTAAAAAAGACTGAAAGAAAATTAAGTCATGGTCCCCATTCCAGAGGGAATATTTCTAGGACTGCGGCAGATGACACTTTCCACAGACGGCTGTAATGATACCTCCCACCCCAAACGCTCTGACAACGTGTCTTTGGCATTCCTTTCACTGAGAGATGGGGTTTGTTTCTCCCTCCTGAATCTGAGCAGGCTTGGGGCTTAAAGTGGTGATATGTGACACCCTGGCTAGCTCATAAAAGGCAATAGCTTCTGCCTGGTTCCCTGGGTCATGTGCCTTTGGAACCCTGAGCTTCATGTGAGAAGTCTGGAGCTGCCATGACGAGAGGAAGCCCAGTTCACATGGAGAGGCCATGTGCAAGTGTTCCAGCCAATAGTCAGCATCAAATGCCAGACATATGAGTAAAGAGATTTCCATGTGGTTCCAGCCCCAGCCATCAAGTCACTTCTACCCTTGGGGTCTTCCCAGAAGAGACCCCAGACATCTTGGTACAGAGATACACCATCTCAGTTCTATCCTTCCCTAATTCCTGACAACAAAACTCCATAAACATCATATGATGATTGCATTTGCTGCTAATTTGGGGGATGATTGCAGCAATAGATTATTAGAACAAGAAAAAAATGCGATAGATATACACATGAAAAGTGCATTTAAAATATACAGGAGTTGAGAGGAGGGAAGAAATGTGTGGGCTGGAGGTCAGGAAGTATTTTTGAGGCAGTAAAGCAAAAGCTAAGCCTTAATTAAATGGGCATTATTTGGATGGGGGGGCACAAGGTGAAGGGAGTTCACTTATTAATAAAAGAACCCATAACTCAATATGCCCGTAGTGATTATAGTAATAACAATTATAGTAATAGCTAATGATGTGGGTGATAATTTTAAATACTTACCAATTATTGTTTTTCCCTGGTATTTCCTGTTACCCCATGACCCCTTCGTACCTTTTCAGCAGCTCCACCATATGGCATCCATTGCCTCCAGGAAAAGATGGGAAAGCAAAAGCAGAGAAAAGGTATTTGGGAGCTGAGTGCCTAGGTCCTGGAATCTCCTTAGTAATGACTTGACAGAGGGGAGCTCTGTTTCCCGAGGGACAGTAGAAAAAAAAGAGATGTGTCGACCAATTGGCAAGACTATTGTGACTAATTTTAAATCCTTCTCTGGAGGTGATTTCTAAGTGTCAGAGCTGTAGGGACAAGTAGATTATTTAAATGAAAGTCCAGACGATGTTGAAGAGGAACCTTAAATCCTAGGAGGAAAAGGGATTATGACAGATTAGAGTCTTCTTCCACCTTCGGAAAGCACCCCCTCTCACTTAACATACTGAAAAGCCATCTCTGCCCTGGAGTGCCCCCCACCCTGCCACTCTGCCTTACCCAACAGAAAAGCAGATACACATACTGTTCAATGCCACATACTATCTTGAAGTGGTGGGTGCATTTTCTGCTAATGTCCTAATGTCTCTTTGATCCTCTTCTTCATTCAGATGTTATGAGCTAAGGAAGCTGCAGCTATAATATGACTAAGGCAAGGAGCATTTCCCAGCCAAGACGTCACATACTCCTAATACCCTTAACAGCCATGGTGAGGACCAGCAGGTGAGCGAGCCTGGGAATGGACAAAGAAGCAGTGTCCCAGTTCAGGGAATTACAACTGTTCCTGGGGATTTTGTTTGCAACTTTAACACCAAACAGTAATTAATTCCCTGAAAGATCTCAGATGTTAATCCCCTAGGAAATCTTAATTAACCCTTATTAGGATTATACTGTGGAGAAGGCAATGGCACCCCACTCCAGTACTTTTGCCTGGAAAATCCCATGGACAGAGAAGCCTGGTAGGCTGCAGTCCATGGGGTCGCTGGAGTCGGACACGACTGAGTGACTTCACTTTCACTTTCACTTTTCACTTTCATGCATTGGAGAAGGAAATGGCAACCCACTCCAGTGTTCTTGCCTGGAGAATCCCAGGGATGGGGGAGCCTGGTGGGCTGCCATCTATGGGATCGCACAGAGTTGGACACGACTGAAGCGACTTAGCAGCAGCAGCAGGATTACACTAGTTCTGAAACTTGGGAGGAAAGAGACACATCCAAGTAAAACTTAATTGTGAATGTGTATCTTTTATGCAAAGGGCTCACTACTGTTTCATTCATCCAACTATCAACTATCCATCCAACCAACCATACATCTATCCAACCACCCAACCATTTATTCATCCATCCATCCAAACATCCATCTGTCCAGCCAAACATCCAACCATTTATCCATCCATCCACTCATTTAACAATAAGCAACATTCTAAATTACATTTCAGTAGAGATTGGGGGAAAGTTGGACATCATATAATCACACAAGTATGTAATTACAAGCTAATATACAAAAGGAAGATACATGTGGACATAAGAGAAATTAGAAGGAAATTTGGTGTAGTGTGGAGGATGTTACTAGTATTCACTTTCCCTGGGAATTCAGGAGATTAACTTCCCAGCCCACTGGGGTCATGTGATTGGTTCTGGCCAAAAATATGGGTATAAATGACCCATTGAAACACCTCTCCGTGATTCTCCAGCCTCTTATTCCTCTTGGAAGCAAATGTGTTGAGGAGGTAGAGCTACAAGATGGAAATAACTTGGAGTTACACACGAAGGAGTGTGTATTTGGATTTACAAATGCTTGGATTTGCAAATGATCTGATATGACAGAGAAATAAACTTTAGCTACAATGGCCCATTGAGATTTTAAGGTTGGTTGTTACTGCAGCATAACCTAGCCTAGCCTGACTAATATCCTTATGGCAGGACAAGGCAGGTGGTCAAGAAAGACTTCCCAAGGGAGTGGTAATTCATTTGAAATGTCCAGGACGAGTAGGCATTAACTCTACAAGAGAAGGCAGGTCTGCATCATGGAGTCATCCACAGTCTCTCTCCTGGTCTTCTATGACCCATGGCCAGTCTCTGCACTGGCTGCTGCTGCTGCTGCAAAGTCACTTCAGTCGTGTTCGACTCTGTGCAACCCCATAGACAGCAGCCCACCAGGCTCCCCCGTCCCTGGGATTCTCCAGGCAAGAACACTGGAGTGGGTTGCCATTTCCGTCTCCAATGCATGAAAGTGGAAAGTGAAAGTGAAGTCGCTCAGTCGTGTCCCACTCTTAGCGACCCCATGGACTGTAGCCCACCAGGCTCCTCCATCCATGGGATTTTCCAGGCAAGGGTACTGGAGTGGGGTGCCATTGCCTTCTCTGCTGCACTGTCTAATGCCATGTAAGAGAGCACAACACACAGAGATGGGCCCTGCCTGGTCCCAAAGGCTAACAAAATAAGTCTGTGGTGGGGGCTGGGGGCTGTTTGGAAAAGGGAGACCCTCATTCCCCAATGAGACCCAGTGTGACCACCAGCAAGATGTTAAAACTTGAAGCTTTCAGGTTGGGGTCGGGGGGGCAGTGGGGAAAGAAGTGGCAGGGCTGCAGCAGTGCAAAGCACTGGGTAGATCCGCACCGCCTGGATTCAAATCCTGATTCAGCACTAACCAGCTGGGGGACCCTGGGCAAGCTCCTCCACCTCTCTGTCCTTAGTTTCCTCACCTGTAACACAGGGATAACAGTAGTACCATCTAGAGGTGTTGTTTTTTTTTTTTTTTAGCTTACTTGGTTACTTGAGTTAATGTTTGGAAAGGAATCAGAATGCTACCTTGTACAGAGTAAGTGCTTTGTGCAAATCTGATAAATAACATAGCAGAGAGAGAACAGAGGGCAAGCACCCATGGCCCTTTCTCCAGCCTAGAGAAATAATGTCCAGAGGGTGAGCCGGCCCGGTGACTCTGGCCACTGTTCCATTACCTGCTGAGGTCCTGAGAGCAGACTCCATTTAGATCAATAAGTATTTCTTACTCTGGGCGGGGGGGAACTGAGGGTACAAGAAGGAAGTAGTCCTCCCACCTATAAGAAAAAGATCTTTAGCATAGAATAACATTTAAAAGGACCTTAGGGAAATCCCTGAAGGTCCAGTGGTTCAGATTCTGCACTGCCACTGCAGGAGGCACTGATTTGATCCCTAGTCAGGGAACTAAGATCCCTCATGCCAGGCAGAGAGACCAAAAAGTGGAGGGGCAGGGGAGAAGACCTTTAATTTCAGCTAGTAGGGCATGAATGTGAGCAAATTCCAGGAGAAGTGGAGAACAGAGGGGCCTGGCATGCCGCAGTCCCTTGGGTCACAAAGAGTCGGACACAACTTAACTGACTGAAGAACAACAGTACAGCATTCCCTTTTAAAGTTTTAGTTCTTTCTAAAATATTTCCATCGGGCATCTTCTCTTTGCTTGCACACATCCAGTGCCAGGGAACTCACTACTTAATGGGTCAGCCATTCTTCACTTGAGCACCAGTTTTGCCCATTGATTTCTGCCCATTGGGTTTAATTCTGCCTTCCAATGACTTGTAGAAGGAGGGCGCTCTATCTCACTCCACTAGCAAGGAGAGAGTGCTCAGAGAGGTAGCCAGGGGCCAACGCTGGGAGGAGAGGCCATACTGAAAGCCTTGAATACTAGTCTCTTATGATGGGAGGCATGGGGACATTGGAGGAAACAGCAATCTCATCAGCTTTCTATTCTAAATGGATCTCTGTCGGTGGCTGTGCGCAGGAGGGACTGCAGGGAGCAAGGGTGAAAGTAGGGGACCAGGCGCTCAATTACTGCTCATTAATTAATATCGAACACCTTGGAAAGACTTGCCTGCAGCCATGCCAGTGATAAAAAGACTTCTTGGTGGGGCTCCCGGAGCCACTGAGTTACTTCTCTCAAATCACTCTGTGCTCTAATTATCTGCTCACTTGTCTGTACTCCCCCAGGACAGAGTTCCCCAGACGCAAGGCCTAGGTCTCATTCACCACTGTAGCTCACCAGGCTAGCACTGGTACATGGTGGTTTCTGGAACAACTCAATACTAGTTATTCAGTTGTTGGCGTCACTGACATCAAGACCGTAAGAGCAGAGGGTGGGTTGTATGGACAGAGCAACATGGAAACATACATTACCACATGTAAGATAGATAGCCAATGGGAATTTGCTGTATGACTCAAACTGGGGCTCTGTGACAACATAGGGGCTTCCCGGGTGACTCAGAGGTAAAGGATAGACCTGCAAAGCAAAAGATACTGGAGACTTGGGTTGATCCCTAGGTCGGGAAGATGCCCTGGAGGAGGGCATGGCAACCCACTGCAGTATTCTTGCCTGGAGAATTCCATGGACAGAGGAGCCTGGCGGGCTACAATCAGTTTTGCTCATAATTGGGAGGGTTAATTTTGTGTGTCAACTTGACTAGGCCATGGGGTGCCCAAATATTTAGTCAAACATTGAATCTGGATGTATCTGTGAGGGTGTTTCTGATAGGAGTAAAGCAAATTGGGGCTTCCCTGGTGGCTCAGAGAGTAATGAATCCACCTGCAGTGTGGGAGACCTGGGTTCAACAAGTCAACCTGGGGGAGACCCTGTATCAGAAAGATCCCCTGGAGAAGCGATGGCTACCCACTCCAGTGTTCTTGCTGGAGAATCCCATGGATAGAGGAGCCTGATGGGCTAGAGTCCATGGGTTTCAAATGGTTGTATAGCATCACTGACTCAATCAACATGAGTTTGAGCAAACTCCCGGAGATAGTGAAGGGCAGGGAAGCCTGGCACACTGCAGTTCATGGGGTAGCAAAGATTCGGACACGATTTAGCAACACAACAATAACAACAAAACTGATTGCCCTTCCTAATCTGGTTGAGCCTCATCAAATCCGTTGAAGGTCTGAATAAAACAAAAAGGCTGACCATGAGTAAGGGGGACTCCCTGCTGCCTCACTACCTTCAGGCTGGGGCATTGGTTCTTTCCAGTCTTTTGGCCTTAACAGGCTTTGGGCTTTCATCTCTTCCTAGGTTTCCAGCCTGCTGGCCTTCAGATTGGAACTTACATCATTAGCTGTCCTGGGTCTCCAGCTTATCAACTAACTCTGGCAGGTTGTCAGCACCACCCCCCTTATCACATGAGCCAATTCCTTATAACACGTCTGTTTATATATGTATTTTATTGGTTCTATTTCTCTGAAGAACCCTGACTAATACAACAGCTATATCCTAGGACCTAGCCTAATACTTGGCACTTAGCACTCAGTTAATGCTGATGGAATGTGGGACCAAATTTAGATGTTTCTGAGGTTCTGAGCCTTGTAGGGATAGTGGAGTCCCCAAGTCTCCATAAGTGATTCAAATTAATAACAGGAATAAGATACAAAACACAAAATGTGCTCAATTTTTTTGAAAAGCTTATTTCACAATATTCTGAGATTCAGGAAAAGTCTTTAGAAGCTGAACGTCAGAGTAGGGGGAGCTCCCCTGTTTGCTGGTGTCCAAACACACAATCTACAGTTGCACAATCTCACACTGATTGAACAAGTGAATATAAGAATGAATGAAGGGGACTTTCAGGGCAGTCCAGTGGTTAAGTCTTTGCCTTTTGGTGGAGGAAGTATGTGTTGAGCCTCTGATCATCAGGGGCTGACATCCCACATGCCTCAGGGGCCAAAAGACCAAAACATAAAACAAAAGCAATATTGTGACAAATTCAGTACAGATTTTTAAAATGGTCCACATCAAAAAAAAAAAAAAATGAATAGAGGAGCATACAAGTGTCTGGGGTAATAAAGAGAAATTGATCCATAAATCGCACTTTATTATTCTTTCACCTCTCTTAATTCAGCATTAGCCTGATTCCAGTGGGGTTATTTATTTTCTTGAGGTGCTGGTTACTTGATACTTACCCTATCATTTCTGTGATACAGCAGCTTAAACTAATTAGCTTCTGAGTACAAGTCTTCCCAGCTCACGGTCCAACCCGGAAACTCTGAGGCTCCCCACTCTGGGAAGGATGGTCCCCAGTGGCACTTAGAAACAGCAGAGATCTGCCTCCTTCTTGCCGCCCCAATCAGGCCACGTCAGCTTTGCCATCTCCTCGTTCTGGCTCCACCACCACGAAATGACCCACATTTCTCTCGGGAAGTTATCTCTCATGCCTGTGGTAGAGCCAGAGAGAGAACCCAGATATTCACTGCAGGCCATGCACCCCAAAAGGTCACCTGCTCTGTACCAGCCACCGTCTAACGACTTTCCTTTAAAGACCCAGGGCTGATAACGGCTCTTATCTTCATTTCTGCCCGTTGGGGCCATTCATTGTCACAGATGACAGAAATCCCAGGCCACTCAGCCATTCTTGGCTGTTGAAAAGAAAAAGATGGAGCAAAACCCAGCCCAATTCTCTGTCTTTAGAATCAGCTCAGTCAGTTCAGTCGCTCAGTTATGTCCGACTCTTTGTGACTCCATGGACTGCAGAACGCCAGGCTTCCCTGTCCATCACCAACTCCCGGAGCTTGCTCAAACTCATGTCCATCAAGTTGGTGATGCCATGCAACCATCTCATCCTCTGTGTCCCCTTCTCCTCTCTCTGAGAATCATCAGCCCAGAGAGGCAAATAGACACTCTTCCCAGTTGGGCTGATGTGTGCATGCATGCATGCTCAGTCGCTTCAGTCAAGTCTGACTCTTTGCAACCCTGTGGACTATAGCCCGCCAGGCTCCTTTGTCCACGGGATTCTTCAGGCAACAATACTGGAGTGGGTTGTTGTGCCTTCCTCAGGCTGATGTGTACAAGACACAGAGTCTGTGAAAGGGGTAAGTTTTCCACTGGTGATTATGATTTTTGTTAGTTGGGTCCTTTCCTAGGATGTTCTGAGTACTTTCTGTGCATCAGAAACTCTGTGGAGCCACTTAACCTTTTGCCCTCTATGAGGCAGATGGCAGGGTAGTGGTTAAGTAAGAGTTATCCTGGCTCAGATCCCAGCATTTGCTCATTGTGCAATCTCTGTAAGTTACTTAACTTCTCTAAGCCTCAGTTTCTCTATCTGCCAAATGGGGATAATAATAAATGGTGTTCTGTTCCACGGGGCTGGTTTGAGGACCAAATCACTTCATTCCCAGCACAGTGATTAAAACCAGGCCTATTTATTCATTTGTCATTTAAATGTTTTCATTTTATAGCCAATTTAGTACCTTCTTCATATTTAATAATGCATTTTTCTTAAAAGTCTATACTGTCTGATAATAATAGTTTGATTTAGTCTTTTTTTTTGGAAGGGCTACCTTTTTACATTCTTTTAATTTTGTGTCTTTATAATATTAGACATGTCTTATGTTAAAAAGAAAAAATAAAACAAAGTCAGGTCTGACCCTTGGAAAGAACTCAATGTACCTAAGCTCCTATTGTCCCATTTTTATACATAAGCAAGTGGGAGAGGCTCAGAGAGGGTGGGCCAATTTCTCAAGGTCACAAAGCTATGATGTGAAAGAATCCAGATTCCATCCCAGGCCTGCCTGATTTCAGACGCTCAGCTCATAACTGCTGCTCTTCCAGGGTTTAACAATTACAGAGGGAGACTTGCCTTGGGTCATTCAAGTTCTGCTAGATCAAAAGTGAATATTACTCAGTTTCTTTATCTGTGAAAAGAGGATACTAAAAGCAACTGTGCCACAGGGTTGTTGTTTAAATGCACTAATCCACGTTATCAATATATATAACTTACCCTTTTACTATTCCATGCTTTAAAGAGTTTGGAAAGATCCATGAGTCTGGCAACTAGGAGAACTTTGAATTTTAGAAAAGTTTGGTGATAGTATTGTTAAATTTATATGACATGACAGCAAATGTTCCACAGTATCTAACTGGGTACTGATAATGGTAAAATCCATTGTAACACGCATGAAAGAAGCCCATAATTTCCTTTATGATTGCATTTTGGTATTTTAATGTACTTTAAAATGCACATCAATAAACATTTATTTTTTACAAACTCTAAAAAAAAAAAAAGTGAATATTAGACCTAACATGGCACAGCATTAGACCCCCCTGATGGGACATTTTCTGCAAGACTATTTGCTGGAAAAATTCACTCTTGACTTTCAAACACCTTTCTCCAGGTGTTTCTGTCTGCTTCTTCATCTGGCATGGGATGTGAGCCCCAATCTCTACTTGTGAGCCCCAATCTCTACTTGTTGTTCCCTTTTCAATAGAAAGTTATACATGATGTCTTTCAAAGTCTTTAGTCATCTGGAATCCCACACATGTTCAGGCTGGAGGAGACCCAGCCATAGCTGGGTCTCTCACCACCCTCACTCACCCAAGAGGAAACTGAGGCACAGAGAAGGCAAGGGACTTGGGTAAGGTCCCCCAGCCTCATAACAGGCGGACTGGGGCTAGGACCCAGGACGCTGGCCTGAGTCCACATGGGTTCTCAGTGCTGAGAGGCTGAGACACGTTTACCACCTAATTTCATCCACGAGGGTCCCCAGGACTGTGGCAAGTGCTGCAGAGCCAGAAGCTTAAAACATCAGGCAGAGGGAGTCAGGTTCACCTTTCAGACATTCATTCCCACAATAAATTCAGAGTGACCAGGGACCACCTCTTGCCAGAGACACACCACAGCAAGAATAAAAATCTCTCACTTGAGTGAATCAACTGGGCTCAGTTGCTTCAAGCTGTAGCTCAGCTTCAGATCTGCTCTCGTGTGCTCATGCTGGGGCCCCAGCCATAGGGGAGCAACTCCCTGGAAAGACTGATGATGGCCAAGTGTCAGATGGCCAAGTGCTGACACTTAAGACTTTGTCTTAAACTGGCTCACAGGCA
>NW_011495034.1:19684727-19699489 GCF_000754665.1 Bison bison bison | reverse complement strand
ACAATAGCAGCTGGGGAATTAGCTCAAGTGGTAGAGCGCTCGCTTAGCATGTGAGAGGTAGTGGGATCGATGCCCGCATTCTCCACAGCTCAATTTTTATAAAGGGGGATTGGCTATCGTGGTCCCTTTGCCCTAACAGTATCACTTGCCAAAGGATGTAAGTACAGAGAGGGATTAAGAAGTGGGCAAACAAGTCAATCTACCACTGAGGGCAAGAGAAGAGAGAATCCAGGAGTCACAGATGCTGACATTAAGCAACTATGAGTACAACTCCTTTATCCTGTCCTTTATCAGCTCTGAACCTTGAGCAAGCCATGGAGCCTCTATTTTCCTCTCTTTAAAATGGATGTAATAATAGTATTTACCTGATAGAGCACTCGAGGTACTTATCAAGGAGGGATTAAATGACATAATGCATGGAAAGAGCTTGCAGTAGTATATGGCAAAGCATTAATGATCAAAAAGTACCAATCCTTTTTTCTATTGTGGGGCCACAGCTATTCAGGAGAGGCACACCCAAGGTTTATTAGTAAATGTTGTCAGAGGAAGGAACCTTTGAGCAACTCAGATTTAGACTTCCACCCATACCTCCCAAAGTCAGTTAGGGCACACTTGGCTGCAGACCTCTCAGGGCACAGACTGCCTTCCTCAAGCAACAACATGGGGTGGGCTTGTGAAGTTGTATAGTGAAGATCCCCCACAAGCCAGTCCTGAGCCAGCAAGGGAGACCTCACCCCACGGTGAAAGCCCAAAGGAGGAGGCTCCCAAGGAAACATACCTGCCCCTATGGCACAGAAAGCCAGAAGTCTAAACCCCACTGGGGTCCATACTCTCTGCCAGGCCTGCTCCAGCCTCTCAGAGCTGGCCTCCCCATCCAGAGACCACACTCGTGATGCTTGTGAAAATCACAGGAGTAACTCAGCAGGAGCTATGAAAACTCAAAAAGAGCACAGCCACTCCTACTCCACGGTTGCTCTTCTAGGAATCTATGGTTCCTTGTGCTCAAGAAAATACACTCACCAGAGTTGCCTGAGTACCCACAGGCAGAGGAATCAGCACGTCAATTATGATCCTTCATGATGCATCAGCATAAGGTGCATCAATTCTACTTCTGCATCCTGGAAGGACAACCGTTACACATTAGCAGAGAGCTAACACATTGCAGAGCTTCCCCTGTGGCTCAGACGGTAAAGAATCTGCCTGCAATGCAGGAGATGTGGGTTGAATCCCCAGGAAGGGAAGATGCCCTGGAGAAAGAAGTGGCAACCCACTCTAGTATTCTCATCCGGAGAATCCCTGGCAGGCTATAGTCCATGGGGCCACAAAGCGCTGGACATGACTTAGCAACTAAACAACAACACTTTGCAGATAGTTTTGTTGCACTATAAAACGATAACTGGAAAGTGTGGCAGGACATACACAGAGCCGGGTGTTAACCTTGGGAGAGGAATCAGAACAGTGCTTCTCAACCTTTTCTCACTGCCCCTCAATGTCCCGCCTATGAAATATTAAAACCACAGATATATTGCCTATCTATTAATATAGTATATGCATATCTGAGCTTTATACACAAAAGAGTTAGCTTTTCAAGACTTCCCTGGTGGTCCAGTGGTTAAGAAGCCATTTTTCAAGGCAGGCTACACAGGTTCAATCCTTGGTTGGGGAACTAAGATCCCACATGCCAGGTGGCAACTAAGCTCTTGCACTGAAACTACTGAGCCCACGTGCCACAATTAGAGTCCGCGCACCGCAACAAAAGGTGCCTCGTGATGCAATGAAGATCCTGTGTGCCGCAGCTAAGACTTGATGCCGCCAAATAGATAACTAAAAATCGTTTTTATTTTAAAAGAGTTAGCTTTTTAAAGATCCCATCAAAAACCAATTTTTGCCCTCTTGGAAGTTACATTACCCCTGTTGAGAATGCCTAGTTTGAGAAAGCATGTCAAGTTTTCCCCTTATTACTATGATTTGCTTCCCAATGGCTTAAATTTGTATTTAAAAAAATAATGGTGGACTCTAGAAGAACATTCGGAGAAGGCAATGGCACCCCACTCCAGTACTTTTGCCTGGAAAATCCCATGGATGGAGGAGCCTGGTAGGCTGCAGTCCATGGGGTCGCGAAGAGTCGGGCACGACTGAGCGACTTCACTTTCACTTTTCACTTTCATGCATTGGAGAAGGAAATGGCAACCCACTCCAGTGTTCTTGCCTGGAGAATCCCAGGGACGGGGGAGCCTGGTGGGCTGCTGTCTATGGGGTCGAACAGAGTCAGACACGACTGAAGTGACTTAGCAGCAGCAGGGGCAGAAGAACATTGCAAGCACAGGGGCAGCAGCAAAATCCCTACATATAAACAGAAGGCTGAAACAAGTGAATATGGGAAGGAAAAGTAGGAGATCAGGTGAAAGAGGCTTTCAAGATGATGGAGTAGAAAGACCCCGAGCTCACTTTGTGTCCTGGGCCACCCAAATTACCGCTGCTGCTGCTAAGTCACTTCAGTCGTGTCCGACTCTGTGTGACCCCATAGACGGCAGCCCACCAGGCTCCCCTGTCCCTGGGATTCTCCAGACAAGAACACTGGAGTGGGTTGCCATTTCCTTCTCCAATGCATGAAAGTGAAAAGTGAAAGTGAAGTCGCTCAGTCGTGTCCGACTCTTCGAGACCCCATGGACTGCAACCTACCAGGCTCCTCCATCCATGGGATTTTCCAGGTAAGACTACTGGAGTGGGGTGCCATCACCTTCTCCGCAAACTACCACTATTTATAGAAAAACTTATCAATGAAAAAGTTTGGAACCTACCAGAAAAGATCTGCAACTAAAGATACAAAGAAAGAATCACAATGAGACAGGTAGGAGAGGGGGAGTCATGTTATAGTCAAGTCCCAGACCCACAAAGAGAAAAATAATTACAAGGAGTGAGGGGTCTGAACACCACATCAAGACCCCCAGCCCAGGGGTCTTATGCCAGGAAGATGAGCACCCAGAACATTTGACCTGGAAAGCCAGCAGGGTTTACATTCAGGAGACCCAGAGGGTCGTGAGAAATAGAGACTTCACTCTTATAGAGTACAAACAAAATCTCACGCCCTCCAAGACCCAGGGCAGAAGCAGTAATTTGAAAGGAGCCAGGATCACCCTGATACCAAAACCAGACAAAGATATCAGGAAAAAAAGGAAAAGAAAGAAAATTAGAGGCCAATATCACTGATGAACATAGATGCAAAAATCCTCAACACAATATTAGCAAACCAAATCCAGCAATACACTGAAAGGATCATACACTTATGATCCAGTGGGATTTGTCCCAGAGATGCAAGGCTGATTCAACAATCACAAATCAATCAATGTGATACATGGCATTAACAAAATGAAGAATAAGAACCATATGATCATCTCAACAGATGCCGAAAAATGTTTTTGACAAAATTCAAAATCCTTTTATGATAAAATTCTCCAGAAAGTGGGCATAGAGTGAACATACCTCAAACACAATAAAGGCCATATATGAAAAAAAAAAAATAAAGGCCATATATGATAAACTAACATCATACTTAATGATGAAAAGCTGAAAGCATTTCCTCTGAGCTACAGAACAGATAAGGATGATAGCCCCTATTTTATAATAACTATAAGTGGAGTATCGTCTATAAAATTTTGAATCGCTATGTTGTGCACCACCTGAAACTAATATAGTATTATAAATCAACTATACCTCCATTAAAAACATTTAATTAAAAATAGTGGTGAAGGGACTTCTCTGGCAGTCTATGGCTAGGACTGTGCACTCCCCGTGCAGGGGACCTGGGTTCAGTCCCTGGCTGGGGAACTGGATTCCACATGCCACAACCAAAGATCCTGAATGCTGTAACTAGGACCCAGTTCAGCCAAGTAAATAAAAAAAAATATATTTTTTTAAAGTAATGAATACTTCTCTAGCCCTTCCTATATGCCAGGTACTATCCTAAGAAGTTTATTCATTTTTATCATTTAATCCTCATAAAAATCTATGAAGTAAGCCTTGTATTATCTACATTTTACATATGAGGAAACAGATTCAGAGAGGGTAGGTAGCTTGCCCAAGGTCACACAGCTAGTAAGTGATGGTGCCATTACTCAAACCATGTCAACCTATATCCAAGTCAGTGTTCTTAATGAATTAGAACTGTTTATCACATTTGCAGTGCAAGGAAAAAAATGTAAAAAGAAAAGGCGGGATGGGGGTGGGTTTTCAGTCTGTAAATGGATTAATGTAGGTCAAAGTAGTTTTAAAATCTGAAGTGGTTTATAAATGTAGGATGATATTCATTATGATGATTAATGTGTGACTACTACCACTGCTATTACACTAATCAAATCAAGTCCAAATAAAACCACAGCCAAACTTGGAGATCTGACATCAAGTCCAGGAGACAGGGAGAAACTGACAAAAAGCCAGAGGCAGAATGAGAGAGCCCCTTTAATTAAGATGAACCAGAGCATGGGCAGCTGCGGGAAGAACCTGGAGGCAAAATATTTAGGCAGCTGCACTGCGTTCAGATGGCAGCCCCTGCCTGCTGGAGCAACGCCCGGCTCCCTCCCTCCTCTGCTCAGCTCCTCCCAGCCCCCTGGGGTGTGAGGCAGCCAGACGGGTCAACCTCTCAGCAGGGAGACCTCACCTAGCCAGGGAGCGGGAAGGGAATCACCAGAGCACTACTTTGGCCCATGTATAGAGTAGATACTAGTTACAAGGAAGGTCACTCTGATGGAAAAAAGGAAGGGGTCCCCAGGACCCCGCAAACTCAGCAGTACCCTCCTCCCCCAGGACATCGTCTCTGAATCTTTAGAATGCTAGGGACACAATTTCAAAACCACATTTCTAGTCCAAAATCCTTATTTTACAGATGAGGAAACTGAGACTCAGAGAGGGGCTGACGTTCGTCTAAAGCCACACAGCAAATTGGCAACAAGTTTGGAACTGGAACCCTGCCTCCTGGCTCCCTGGTTACCAAGCCTAACTGTATGATACAGCTCTCCTAGGGTTTGAAAAGATGAGTTCATTTCCTTCCTCTGGGCACTCTTGGTTGAATGGCTTATAACCAAGTTATATCAAAATCATTTGCCCATTCCAGAGCCTCTGACTGCAGCATCATCTCAATTTTTTTAAAGGTCTGGCTGAATCAGTATGACCTGGGAAGAACCCCATTAGAACTCTTTCCCAGGGTCAAATTCTTTTTCACTGGGGCATTTTAGAATAACCTAGCACGTGCGCACACGCACACGCACACACACACACAAGAAAGAAAATGAAAAACCTGGATAGAATTTCCAGGCATCAACAAGGCAGACAGCTTGGTATCTTTGAAGTTAAAACTGCTAAACTAAGGGACTCACTAGTGATGGATTGACTCCAGTTGTCGAGTCTCTGAGGTCACCTGCAGCTGAACATATTTGCTACTGCAGTCCTTGAAGTTTCTGCCATGATGAGACTCATAGACATCAGAGAACAACGTGCCACGGAAGCCACTGGTGTGCAGGTTCCTTCTCTCCCTTCCTGTGCTTCCTCCATTAACTGGCTGTGGGACTCTCCAGCAGATCCAATATTCCTCAGAATCCTTCTCAATACAGCCCTTCCAAGCAGCCCTGCCCAATGTAATCAGTGCTGGCCCTTAAAATGAAACACACGTTCTTGATCTCATCCAACATTTCCCATTTTACAGATGAGAAAAGAAAGCCCAGAGAAGCTAACTGAACCAAGAAACCCCTGACTCTCAGGAATCCCCAGAGGTTAATAAAGGCCAGCCATGGAACCCCAACAATCTTGTCCTTATCTTACTGATTATTGACCTCTATGTCAGTAGAGTGGGTCACTCAGTCCCCAGGCACCCGATTCTCAGCTCTACACTGCCGCTGTCACCCCAGGCTCTTGGTGGTGGTGCTTGATTTTGCATCCATTAAGCAATCTAGGCTGTCATAACAAACACACCCCCAAACAAAATGCCTCACACACCATGCACATTTATTAAAGAGTCCTTAGGCAATGGTTTTAGGCAGATGTTCCTAAGCAGCGGGGGTTTCCTCTGCGCCGTAATTCAGGGACCTCATCTCTTTCTGCTGTGTGGCTCTACCATCTGCTGAGGGTGAGCGAGGGACCTGTCATAATCCGTGTACAGCCTGAGGAAGGGGAGAGCACATTTCAGCTCGCATTCCTTTGGCTTTGACTTTGTCACGTAGCCAGACCTAAGTGTAGGGGAGGCTGAGGAGTGGGAAAGGGATCCAGCTGTGTGATGATGGAGATGAGGATGACGGTGATGGTGATGATAACGATGGAGAAGAAGAAGCGGAGGAGGGGGGACAAGGAGGAAGAAAGAAGGTAGGAGGGATGTGGGGAAGAAAAGCAGATTCTTGGTGAACAGCAAGCAATCTCCAACATACTCTCAGCTCTCCCTAGTGACTCAGCTGGACTTACTCCTGTCCTTTTTTTGGAGTTGGACAGCCCCCACTCCAGGTTCCAGTTTTCAGAACCTAATCCCAACAGCTAAGCCAATGTCCACAGCTAAAACAGTGATTTGCCCAAGTTAACACAGCAAGACAGGACTCAATCTTGACTCCAGTACTGCCACACTCCAAAGGTTAATTGAATAGACAGTTTTTAGAAGTAATATCTTCAACACTTAGAACATTATACATAAGGCATCAAACAGCATGTATTTATATGACGGGGGAAGGTTTTTATTTTTCATGATTTTCTTTGTGACTTTCAAATCAGGTTCTCATAGCCATTCAGTCTTTGGATGGCCTGAGGTGTTACTCAGAAAGACTTGCAAAAGGAAAAACAAAGTTGGCTCCCGGAGTCAGAGGAAAGCACCATGCCACAATCAGATGCTCAGTGAAAGGTTTTCGTTCATTTGAATTGAGTTCAGATTGTATCCTGGGCACCAAGAGCAAAATAAAGAAAGCAAACTATGTGTGAGTTTTCATTTGGCCTTAAGTAATTCCCATTTTTCTTATTTCTAAAGACATATTATCCCATTCTTTAAAAAAAAAAATTTAGAAAACACAGATAACAGGAGGAAGAAACTGAAAATCTCTCCCAACTCACCACCTTTGAATGGCCACTTTTAGCCCCCTAGCCGGGCATTCGGCCAGATTTTACATACATAATTCTTAATAAAAATGGGGTGTGGGGCTTTTAAGAGATTTTACCTAATTAGGCAAAAGTGACCAAGTCCCACCCTGCTTCCCAGGGAACCCACTGATGTTTGGCAAGCCACGCTTGATGAAATCTTCCAGCCCCAGTGCAAACGCGTGACCAGCATATATTCTTAATATGCTAATTTTTGTTTTGGTTTCTGAACAAAACCCGTCTTTTAAAGAAAAATTTAACAGATTTGAAACCAGAAACCCTGTCCTCCCTAGAGGCATTAAAAAATGCAAACTGAAGGCTTCCCATGTGTGGAGGCTATTCCGGGTTTCCTTCCATAAACAGGAGAAGTGTAGCCCTGGCTGTAACGCTTGAGGTCCCCGAGCCAGAAACTGTTTGCTTTCTGCGCACTCATTAACCATGGTGTGGGATCCAGTAACTGCTCTAATTTCCTACTTTAAATGTTTTTCTTTCCCCCGCTTCTCAAAAATGCCTTTTTATGTTGTAACATTTACATACTCGTATTCAGCCACTTACGCTGATAAGCTGGTCGCTGTCAGACACAATAAAGAGAGACAGAAACCACTGCGAATTACAGTAGCATTAGTGTTGAAATGGAAATTTAATTTCCAGAAATGAACCTCGGCAATAAAAGCTCCCTTTGTTGCTGTTCAGATCAGAAATGAATCGGGTCTGAAAGGGAGCTAACACGCAATTAAAAACTTCTCAAAGAGGTATTTGTTACGTGTTAGAACAGATGCGTTGGAATGGTGTTTGGAACACAGTGGGGGCCGGGAAGAATGTGTTTGATGAGAAAGAAGATAGTAGTAATGCCTTACACGTGGATCCTGCGTTGAAGTTGACAAAGTGCTTGTGCCTCTGTGACATGGTTAGAGTTTCACGCAGACCCGGGGAGGGGTAGTGCAGATGTGGAAAAGTTGTGCATAAAGAGGTAAAGTTACACAGTTTCCTCAAGGTGAGCTGGTGGAATCAGGAGGATGGGGCATTCAGTGCTCCCCTTAATACAGTTCAAATGACGGAAATACCTCAAGCTTCAGTGGTCACTCCCCAAGTACCACGTTACCCCGTGTGGGGGCGCTATGAAGCTGTATTTTGAAATACCGACCGGGTCTGTTTGATCAGGATTTCCGGCCCCACCCCCACCTACCCCCCACACTCTGACAGCAGTGACCAGCATTCTAGGGGACTAGCTTCAGGGGGCAGAAGGGAGGAAGAGAACATTCCTAGTTTTCAAGAGTTTCAAGAGAGACACTGAAAAAGCAAAACAAGCGCAATAGTTTGAAAGGTCTTGCGCCTCAGAAACGAGGTTTTCACGCGTGAGTGTTAAAAAGTGCAGCCTTAAATGTCCTGGTAAGTGTTTTAAGAACAAACAAGGGCTTCCCCAGTGGCTCAGTGGCCAAGAATCCTCCTGCCAATGCAGGAGACACAAATTCGATCCCTGGTCAGGGAAGATGTCTCATGCCAGGGAGCAACTAACCCCAGTTGCCACAAGCACTGAGCCCAGCGCTCTGGAGCCACAAGAGGAGCCACCGCAATAAGAAGCCTGTGCACCCCAACTAGAGAAAAGCCCTCGCAGCAACCAAGACCCAGCACAGCCAAATAAACAAATACATTTTTTTTTTTTAATTGAGCAAAGGAGATCAGCCAGGGCCATCCCCCAGCACCCATGCAAGTCAAGACAGAGGGTGCGGTTGGGAGGAGGAGTGGAAGGGATGGAAAGGGTAGGAAGGGGGAGGGGAGTGGGCAGAGTAGCAGGAGATGCCAGAGAGGGATGAGGACCCCAGAGGGGAATCCCTATGTCTCTATTCCTGGGGCAAGGACAGGGACACAGCAAGGCATTTGTTATTTCCTGGGGAACATATGAATCGACGCAGTTTACCCTCACTTGACTGATGGCTCCTGCCACATCTTGAAGCAGCAGAAAAACAATGGGCCATCCAGAACGTGAGGCTGGAGCAACTGTACAACCAATGGGAAGAAAAACATGGTAAGATTGTTCCATACCGCACACCTGGACAAGCAAAGAGTGATCAAATATTTTACAAATGAAGTTGTGAAAGTTCTGGAAGAAAACACTGAACCATTTCTTTATCACCTGGAAAGGGGAAAGGTCTTCCTAATGATGGCTCAAATCCAAGATGCCATAAAAGAAAAGATTGATAAATTGGATTAAAAAAATTTTTTAATCCTGCAAGTTCCCCCTAAAAGCAAAATATAAGTAATAACTATTTACAGGACTGGATAAGAAAAACGCTAGCCATCCAGTAGAAAAACAGACAAGAGTAATATGACTTTTACTGGAAGTGCATTGAGCTACTGTCATTAGCCTGTCATACTGGCAAAAACTAAAAAGTTTAAAACACATCCTGTTGTCAAGGACAGTGGTTAACAGGCATGCTTCATATATTATTGGTATGAAAATAAATCATATAACCCTCATGGGGGGACTTTATTAGAATGACTAATATAGATATCCTTTGACCCAGCAATTGTATTTCAGAGAACTTATCTTACAGATATAAATGCATGGAGAGAAATGGCATAAACACAAAGCTAGCCATTGCAGCACAGTTCGTAAGAACAAAAGAGTAAACACTGCAAGTATTTAGATCTAAGGAAATACTAGGCATCTACAAAAAAAACTGATAAATTATTCTGTTCACTGATACAGAAATGTTATCAAAATACATTAAGCGAAAAGGATCAATGTACAATATTTTATTAGGAGAGGAATAAGAAAAGTAATTTATATTTATCTGAGTGTTCAAGAAGGTATTTTAAGGGACACACAAGAAACAAAAAATGGATGCTCAGAGTAATGACAGAAAATGGGCAGATTGGAGAAAGAGTAAAAGAAAATCTTTTCACTGCATTTTTTCAATTATACTCTGTGAATGTGTTGCTATATAAATGTATCCTATTCAATGCATTAAAAATCAGTGACAGATCTTTTAGGAAAAATAAAGCTTAGTGTTATTAAGTGAAAGAGGGATCAGGGTATAAATTAGATTACGTGACAGAAGACATCTTTGAAAGTTACAGTTCTGCACAATCTGAGCCTGTGGCCTGAGTGAAACTTGTATATTTTTAGCATTATGTAAAAGAAAAAACAAAAGAGTTCTGGTAGCCCAATATAATTGGAAGCTATTAAATTAAATAAAATGATATTTCAGTAGGTAGAATGTTTCAGAACTTTTAATAATAAGCAATCTCTATTAATAACCTTAATAAGCTGCTGGGCATAACAGGAAAGTATAGAATGCATCGTTGCCCAAACATATTTGACCCAGAAAGCTTTTTTCATGGAATACCTGTGGAAGTGCTGCTTGGTATGAATCAGATATTAAAATTTGTGCAGTTCTGGGCAGAAATCACCTTCCACACTATTAATAGGAAAGTAAATTGGTGCAGATAGTATAGAAAACAGTATGGAGTTTACTTAAAAAACTAAAAATAGAGCTATCATATCCAGCAATCCTACTCCTGTGCATATATCTGGATAAACCATAATTCAAAAAAGTACATCACCCCAAGGTTCATTGCAGCATTATTTACAATAGCCAAGACCCAGAAGAAAGTGTCCATCGATAAAATGAATCAATAAAGAAGATATAGGAGCTTCCCTAGTGGCTCAGTTGGTAAAGAATCTGCCTGCCAATGCAGGAAATGCAGGTTCCATCCTTTGGTCGGGAAGATCCCTTGGAGAAGGTAATGGCAACCCACTCCAGTATTTTCGCCTGGGAAATCCCATGGACAGAGGCGCCTGAAGGGCTACTGTCCATGGGGTCACAAAGAGTCAGACACAACTGAGCAAGTAACACTTTCACACACACACACACACACACACACACACACACACACACACACACACCAGGGGAATATTACTCAGCCACAGAAAGAATGAAATAATGCCATTGGCAGCAACACGTATGGATCTAGAGATTATTATACTAAGTGAAGTAAGCCAGACGGAAAAATGTCATATGACATCATTTATATGTAGAATCTTAAAAAAAAAAGAAAGAAATACAAATGAACTTATCTCCAAAACAAAGACTCAGATCTAGAAGCAAACCTATGATTCAATTCAGTTCAGTTCAAGTCGCTCAGTCGTGTCTGACTCTTTGGGACCACGTGAATCGCAGCAAGGCCTGCCTGTCCATCACCAACTCCCGGAGTTCACTCAGACTCACGCCCATCGAGTCAGTGATGCCATCCAGCCATCTCATCCTCTGTCGTCCCCTTCTCCTCCTGCCCCCAATCCCTCCCAGCATCAGAGTCTTTTCCAATGAGTCAACTCTTCGCATGAGGTGGCCAAAGTACTGGAGTTTCAGCTTTAGCATCATTCCTTCCAAAACTTATGATTACCAAAGGAGAAGGAGAGGTGTGAGGACAGATAAATTAGGAGTTTGGGATTAACATACACACAATACTACATATAAAATAGATAAACAAGGACTTACTTACTGTATAGAACAGGGAAGTCTACTCAATATTTTGAAGAAAAAAAAAGATAGTACTAAGAATTTGAAAAGATATTTTTTAAACTGTCCTTTTCAAATACTCCTAGTCCACAGAGCAACTTCCCAATGTTCAAAAGCCTGAAAAATATACATAAACTTTATACCTAATCATTTCATTTGCAAATGTGCATCCTAAAATATAATCAGTGATATGAATTAGTGGTTATGGTCAAAGGCATTGATTGCAACAGTATTTATAAGGCAGAAAATTTGGAAACCATCTAAATATTCAAACAATATGAAAATGGTTACATGTATCATAGTATATCCATCTCACAGATTTTCCGTGCTACCATTAAAAATCACACTGGGGGGAAAAAATGTTTCATCACATGGGGAAATGGTCAGAGCACAGTAAGTGACAAAGGCAGATTACACAGCAATAAGCCCAACATGATCTCAGTTTTGTTAAGAAAAGACAGAAAAAGGTCCAGAAGGATAAATATTCCTGGTGACAATCTTCAGGTAGAAGATCATTTCCTTTTTGTGCTTTTCTGCCTTCTTCAAATTTACTATATTGATATTGATGTACTTAAGTAAATTAGAGATAGATAAATGGATGGATGGATGGATAGAGAGACAGATGTGTGCTCAGTTGCTTAGTCGTGTCTGACTCTTTGTGGCCCCACGGACTGTAACCCACCAGGCTCCTCTGCTTTTCCAGGTAAGAATACTGGAGTGGGTTGCCATTTCCTTCTCCACGGGATCTTCCCGACCCAGGGATCAAACCCACGTCTCCTGCATTGGCAGGCAGATTCTTTACCACTAGCGCCACCTGGAAAGCCTCTAGATAGATACAAACAACAGTACTGCATTCAGAGATGTGCTGTTGCAGGTATCCAGGCAAGTTGTGGCTATCTGCATGACATATTTCCCTAGAATATAATGGCTTAAAACAACAACCAAGTTATTATTTCATGTGTCAGCAACTCAAGCAGAACTCAGATGGGATATTTTCTGTTTGACGTTAGATGGACTGGAGGGGTCCCTCCATGGTGTTCAGCTGCCAGTTGGATGGTCTGGAGAGACAAAGAAGCTTCACTTATAGTCTAGCTCTTGAGGGACTACTTGAAAGACTGGTTCAGCCAGGCTTACTCCCTCTCTGTGTAGCCTCAGGGTTTCTCCCTGTGGTTTCTCTAGCTGTCTAGTTGGACAGACTTTTCACAAGGCAGCTCGAGATTCCAAGAAGAAGGAAGCAGAAACTGCCAATCCCCTTAAAGGCTACACCCAGACTGGCCAATGGTCACTGCCACTGTATTCTTTTGGGCAAACATTTCCACACAGGCCCAAATGCAAAGTGAGGAGAAATAGACCCATCTCTGATGAGAGAAGGGTCTAAAAATCTGTGGCCAAGGGTAACACCTCACAATGGCATGTTTAAATGGCACAGAAGGAACCGAAGCCTTTTATACTTAGAGAAAGAACTTAGGCTCAGGACTCCTGTACCAACTCTCAGCCACACAGATATCACTGAGGAAGTTCATCCTCATCTATAAAACAGGGCCTATATTCGTTATGAAAGTACTTTCCTACCTTGTCAAATACTGCACAACTCCGGTGGATTATTTGTGTTTAAAAGATTATTTGTTTAAACAGATCTATCCATCTATCTATCTCTAATTTACTTAAGTACATCAATATCAATATAGTAAATTTGAAAAGGCAGAAAAGCACAAAAAGGAAATGATCTTCTACCTGAAGATTGTCACCAGGAATATTTATCCTTCTGGACCTTTTTCTGTCTTTTCCTAACAAAACTGAGATCATATTGGGCTTATTGCTGTGTAATCTGCCTTTGTCACTTACTGTGTTCTGACCATTTCCCCATGTGATGAAACATTTTTTTTAATATTCCAGTAATATACACTGGAATATTACTCGTTCATTAAAAAGGAACAATATTGGGTCGCTTATAGAGATATGGATGGACTTAAAAGTCTGTCATACAGAATGAAATAAGTCAGAAAGAGAAAAACAAATATTGTGTATTTGTGGAATCTAGAAAAGTAGTACAAATGAACCTATTCGCAGGACAGGAATAGAGACACAGCAGCAGCAAACAGACTTGTGGATAGGGCGGCGGGGCAGGCAAAGACAGGGTGGGACTAACTGAGGAAGCAGGATTGACGTGCACACAGTGCCATATGTGAAATAGCTGGCGGGAAGCTGCTGAATAGCACAGGGAGCTCTGCTCGGTGCTCTGCGATGACCTAGAGGGGTGGGAGGGAGGATCACGAGGAAGGGGGGCTATATGCACACACATAGCTGATTCACCTCATTGTACAGCAGAAGCGAACACAGCATTGTAAAGCAACTATACTCCAATTAAAGAAAACCCACATATAACCCAATAAAGCAGAATGTTCATAGATGTAAATGCCACCTATGGATGCTAAGGATCGTAATCAAGCTTTTACAGATTGCTCCGGCTAATGTATAACAGTGTTGGCAGACTGCAGCCCTAGTGGCTGCAGGCATGTTTCACTGGGCTGTTGCATCACATGAAAATCCAAATTCCTGCCTGGACCCACCACATTCCTGCCTGGCAGCAGCTGACGGGGCTGAGTGATGGTGGTTCTCTGATGTGGAGACAGGGCCTCCAGGTTAGTCAGTGTCCCACCTCTCCCAAAACGTGTGCGTGTGTGAGAACCTAACCCACCTCACTCGCCTTTCTTGGCTGTCCTATGGCCATTTTCACTCGGGAGCCCTGAAACATAGCATGCCCACATGAGTCACAGGAGAGGATCGATGCCTTTCTGCTATAATATCTGTGCATGCTAAGTCGCTTCAGCTGTGTCCAACTCTGTGAATCTATGGACTGCCAGGCTCCTCTCTCCGTGGGGATTCTCCAAACAAGAATACTGGAGTGGGTTGTCATGCCCTCTTCCAGGGGATCTTCCTGACCCAGGGATCAGGAACCCGCATCTTCTGCATCAGCAAGCAGATACTTTACCACTGGTGCCACTTGGGAAGCATACTATAGCATGTGCTGTGCTGTGCTCAGTCGCTCAGTTGTGTCCAACTCTTTGCGAGTCCATGGACTGTAGCCCACCAAGCTCTTCTGTCCATGGGGATTCTCCAGCAAGAATACTGGAG
>NW_011495034.1:19649463-19684627 GCF_000754665.1 Bison bison bison | reverse complement strand
TGGGGGTTCTCCAGCAAGAATACTGGAGTGGGTTGCCATGCCCTCCTCCAAGGGATCTTCCCACGCCCTCCTACCAGAGATCGAACCCAGGTCTCCCGCATGGCAGGCGGATTCTTTACCAGCTGAGCTACCAGGGAAGCCCCAACTATAGTATACACATAGCTATTTTCAGCATTTGCTCTAATATCTAATAGTGGATCCATTCGGCCCAACAACCTAGGATGGTTTTGGCAAAGATGGTGATGCGGATCCAGAGCTAAAGGAGTACAACAGAAAATGAGGTTGGAAAATGCTGACCCACGCCCTGTGTCAGGCAGTCTTTGAAATCTAGGAACCATGCCCAGTCAAACCAGGCCCCTAGAAATCCACCCCCTGCCAAGATCTTCCTGTGGGTGGTGTGGGGTTCCTACACACCGCCGTGCACCTTGGCCAACTCAGGCCCCCAGCACGTGAGAGCTGCCAGCTCTGTCGCCGTTCTCACCACAAACCTGGAATGCATGTCTTCATTTATTTTGAAAAGCTTCAGGACTTTTTCCCTCCCAGATGTTAAACATTAAATGGCAGAGCTGATAGAGACGGACCCAATGTGACTTTGATTTTGGCATAGGCCATAATGCTCTCGCTGCTGGAGGAGCTCCTGGGGGGGAAGTGGGTCCTTAAAGAGATAGTCACCAGCCCCCTCCTCCCCTCATTCTCCCAAGAAGAGCCCGCGCATCTCTCTCCCATCAGCAAGCACAACTGCTTTTAATTCCAGGGAGTTGTTTTTCTTTTATCATTCATTTTGGTGGTAGAAAAATAACCCTTTGATATCAAAGATGGCAAGCCTACTAGAAATTATTATTATTATTAGATTAGTAAGAGCAGCGGTAATAAATTGGACCGAACAAGCATTGATGTAATGGACCCTCCTGGCCCCAAGCACAGAGCTGTCAGCTCTGCTTAACTTGCCTTTCTCTCTGCCCTGGGTTATGAGTGCCTGTGTGTCTGTCTCCCTCCCCGCTGGAGTTGTCAGCACCTGGAGGGCACAGGCCTCGTCTTGTTCGCTGTTTTACCTCCCAGCCCTCCATGGCACAAAGCACAGAGAGGTGCTTAATCAATGCACCAAATAGGATATTCAGGAAAGCCTCAATTAGCTGGAAACCTCATTGAACTGAATTTTATAAATGACTCTCTCCTCGAAAGAGGACAAGGCCAGTGGGAGAGGATAAGCTCAAGGATTAGACGGTTTCTGTTCTGTTTGGGCTTTTGTCTAAAGCATTTTAAAGAGCTGGTCTGGGCTCTGCACATGTTTAATTCTACATTGGGTCCTTCCCCTCCCTGGGCCGGGAGACTAAGTCGGATGAAAGCATGACTGAAATGAGTCCTTCTTTGTCCCTGAATTATGACTTGGGAAGAGGAGAGCGCTTCCCTAGTAGCTCAGAAGGTAAAGCATCCGCTTGCAATGCAGGACACTTGGCTTCAATCCCTAGGTTGGGAAGATTCCCTGGAGGAGGAAAGGACTACCCACTCCAGTATTCTTGCCTGGATAATCCCAGGGACAGAGGAGCCTGGTGGGCTACCATCCATAAGGTCACAGAGAGTCAGACACAGCTGAGTGACTAACACACACACACAAGGAGATAGTTTCCAGCACTGACTATAGGTTGTCCTGGGGCCTAGAAATTCATTCATTCATTCATTCATTCAACAAGTGTTCATCCACCGCTTACCATGCACACTGTTCTAGGCAGTAAAGACCTAAGCCCTAAGCCCCCACGTTCTAGCAAGGAAGGCAGACAGACAGCAAACAAGGGAATGTGTAAATCTGTGCTATGTTAAGTGATCCTAAGAGCTGCAAAGAAAAATTAAGCAACTTGAAGGGGTAGGGGTTCTTTAGGAGAGGGGCATCTTGGGAGAGGGAGTGAAGCCAACAGATAATGGGAAAGAGTTGTCCAAGCAGAGGGCCAAGCCAGTGAGAGGAGAGGGGCTGGAAATTTAGGGAAGGAGACTTGCTAGACAGGCTGCCAGAAGGAGTTCAGCTCTTATTCTGAGATGGGTTTTGAGCAGAGGGAAGATGGGGTCTGATTTACATTTGAAAAGCATCCCTGTGGCTTCCAGGGGGCAGGAGTAAGAAAGGGAAGGGCAGGTACCACACTGCTGCACAATGCGGGCTGTATGTGATGGTGACCCAGATGATGCGCATGGTGAGAAATTGTCACCATGTAGGTTTCAGTGGTAGAGCTGGCAGGATTTTCTGATGTATGTTGTACGTGTTGGGAATGACATTCAGGGTGGGAATGTTGAGGGGAAGCCCCCATCTGACTCTGCTGAGAGTCAGAGAGTAATCAAGGATGACTCCAAAGCTTGGACCTGAACACCTGGAGAGCCCAACACCTGTGAGAGATGGAGGTGTGCAGTGGGACAGGTGAGCTTACCTGGCTCTACCTGAATCTAAGCATCTTCTCATGTAACATAAAATGAGACTCTTATCAAACTTGAGGGGCTGCAGTGTAAAGTGATGAGCAAAATGATGTGGGTGAAGGCAGATTTTATACCTAGCCTTGCTTATAAAGATTACCTTTATTCCCTCATCATTTTTGTTTAGAATCCATGCTATATTCTTTCAGGGTTTCTTACCTATTGCTTCAGTATCATGGTTTCTCTCCAAGGGACAAATTAGAATTATAATAGGGGGTGTTCTCATTACATAGATGAAAAGTGTAATTCCCAGGTCACTCCAACCTATGAGTTCTCTGGCTAGAGCTGTGGGCTTGTGTGGGTCCCAAAGGTCTCCAGCTGTGCTCTGAAGATGAACTAGAAATTTAGAGTTCCAGCAAAGATGCGAACATGTGAAGATGATAGAGAGTGCCCTGTCTTAGAAGCATCTCTGATATTGGGGGTGAAGATCTAAGTTTAAAGAATATTATTAGATTTATTAACAAAATATGCTGATTCCTCCTAATACTAGAAGAAAATTAATAGAAAAAGGAAGAAACCAAGTATTTTTACTGTCTATATTAAAGGTGATATTAAAGTGATTTTGTATGGGAAAAAATATTATCCTATAATTTTACTACTTTTTGTGTTACTAATGTAAATACAGTAGACTATATATTGGAATTCAGTAGAAAGTCATAATTTCTGGGTATTCAGTAATAACTAGCTCTTCTAAGAGTATAAAATGACACAGCTTTAAAAATTACACATGTGTATATGTTTTGTGTATATATATATTAATAGGTATACATACACATATATGTCAGCAAATCTAGAAAATAGCAGAAATAACTCAAATTTTAATGTCATGTGACCTGCTTCTTATTTTTACTTAAAATGTTTTATAAGCAAAAATTTACCAACTACTCCCACTACCAAAAGGCAATTGCACTCTTATCTTTGCTGTGAGGGCTTCCCGGGTAACTCAGACCATGAAGAATCTGCCTGCAAGGCGGGAGACCTGGGATTGATCCCTGGATTGGAAGATCCCCTGGAGAAGGGAATGGCTACCCACTCCAGGATTCTTGCCTGGGAAATCCCTTGGACAGAGGAGCCTGTTTGTCTACAGCCCCTGGGGTCACGAAAAGTCAGATACAACTGAACCACTACTTTGAATTCCCTAACTCCACCACTGGGGGGTAGTGGCTTCCATTACTTTCTCTCTTTAAGGCTCATTTCCACCTGGAATACGGGCACTTTGAGCACACAGTAATTTTCAGGGTGTGGAGGAAAGTCGGAGCAATGTTTTTTTTGCCAGCAAATTTTGTGGGTCTTCTTATCATCTCCATTTAAAAGACAGAGAAACTGGGACCTCCCTGGTGGTCCAGTGGCTAAGACTCTGTGCTCCTAATTCAGGGGATCTGGGTTCAACTCCTGGTCAGGGAACTAAGATCCCATGTGCCACAACTAAAGAGTTCTCATGCTGCAACTAAAGAACCCATGTACCGTAGCTAAGACCCAGCACAGCCAAATAAATAAAAACAGATATTAAGAAAAAGATGAAGAAACTGATGCTCAGAGAGGTTAAGTGATTTGCAGGAAGCCGCACAGCTAGAACTGTGCAGAGCTGGCATCAGAACTCAGTTCTAAGCACAGAGATCAATTTGCTAACCACAAGGCTAAGTACCTCTCTGAAGCTGAAGAAATTATTTCAATCTACTGTCAAACGTGTCCTAAGGGATGAGCTGGTCCTTTGGAAGGTTTCTGAAAAGTACAAAGTGCCATACAGCTATGAGGAGATTTATGGGTAGTAAAATTGTATCCTGGCTCTCCCATATTGCCCTACCAAGGTTCCACACTCCTTGAGCATGGGGAGCTCTGCCTTTCCCATTTCTTGGGGAAAGTCCAGCACACAGTGGGTGCCCCAGGCACGCTCACTGAAATGCTCATTTGAATTTGTCCGCACTGTAAAATCAGAGAGGCCAGAATTAATTCAATTGCACTGTATTATTAATGTTGCTGAGATTGATATCAGCGTTGAAGGCCAGAGGAGCATTCCAACTGCCTGTTCTCTTGAATAGGCAGAAAGAGCAATGAAATAGTTCCGAGTTTCCCCCAGCGAGGGTCCGCCTAGCACTGATTCATAACTTGTGTTCAGATCCGACACCAGAGCAGGCAGCAAACCGAAGGGACAGCTTCTTATCAACAGCTTATATGACAACAGCTGACATTACAGGGTGTCTAGCAGATGCCTGACACTGTGCTAAGAACTTTTCCTGCATAGACCTCCTTAGTCTTGCCTACATTCCTCTGAGGCAGGAACTACTAAATATGATCTTTATTTTATGACGGAGGTTCAAAGAGGTCAAATAGCTGTAAAACATAGAGCTGTGTTTCAAAGCCTAAACTGGTAACCTGACCTCTGGAAATCAAAGATGAGTCCATAAGACAGGATCTAACCAATTTACCGAACTCTGAACACCCAGTGAAAAGCCTTAGATCCAAGGAAATGTACAACCCTCCCAAAAAAGCCATAGAACTGATTATATAATCAATCTCTCTCTTTCTCCATTCGGACACAAGGTATTTCTTCTGTATGTGGACATTTTGATAAATTGAGTCTGGAATATTGTGTTTGTGCGCCAGGACATCAAAATGGAAAGTCAGGGGATCACTGTTACTTCAACAAATAACAAATTATAAAGCAAGGGACGTCACTGGAGTTAGCGAGGTTCGAAAGTGTCTCAGGACCCATTCACCATCGAGTTAGGCCTCAGCACTCCTGGGAAACAATGCCCAGGTAATTATTTTAAATGAGCATTAATTATGTCATTATTAGAAATGGGGAGAAAATGCAATTTCCTTCTGTCACTTCTTGATATCTTAACTAGAGGAATATTTGCCATGCTATTATAACAAGCCACTGTTCGCATAATGGTGCCCAGGCAATAATACAGAGACATGTACATTTTCATATGAATATATCATGCCTAACTAATGAGATTGCTCATTTCATAACTTCAGTTCCATTTTTATTATTTCATAAAACTGGAAGTCCTTATCCATTTTATGAAAAACACCAAACCTTTGTGAAATTCATTAAATAAGCATAAAAAATTCATTAAACAAGTGAATTGCATTCAGGGCTGCTTTGATGCAAATGCCCTTTAAGCAATGTAAAACTCCATATTGATTTAACCTTTCATGTTCTGATATTTCCATGTGGATATAAAAAAAAAAAATTCTTTATTCAGGGAATGAAATTAAGTGCTGATCCCTTGATCTCCAGCTGGGCAAGATAGATTGGTCAATTTAAGTAGCTGCTGCTGATCAGCAAACAACTGAATTTAAAAGTATTAAGGCATGTCGATATTTTAAGTATTGTCACCTGCACATCAAGCAAAGGAAAAAAATTATTATTCCAGCTCAATTAAGTTTGTGTTTGCCGTCAAGCTGACCTTGGAAAGGCCAGCCCATTGGGCCATGGCTTCGTGCCCTTGGAAGTTGACAAGGGCAACTGTGGCAAGATGTAAAACACCAACAATAGCCTGAATATTTTGAATCGTGTGGTCAGAGCAACCACAAAATAATTAGCCTGGAGACACGGTCCCCTTGGGCTGTGTCCCCTCATTAGTGGGAGGCAGACAGTGGAGCAAACACTAGTTCAGAGGAGGAGAAAGGAGTTTGCCCTTCACTTGAGAAATGCTTCTGGGAACTCTCATTAGTCAAAGAGCATGAAGCAGATTTCAAAGGACTTCAGAGCTGACCCCTAGCCACTCATTCATTTATTCGTTCATTCAGTCATTCATTCATTTATTCAACCAATATGCATTAGATGTCTACTCTTTGCCAAGTATTAAGCTTGGTGCTAGAGGAATACAGTTTGAATAACATAGCTGTAGCCCCAGTTCAGAAAATAAATAAATCACCTGGTCCACAGTGTTAGATGTCTGATTCAAATCTCAGCTATGCCATTTATTAATCACATTGTGATTCAATCTCTATGGGCATCAGTCTCCTTATAGTTTTACTTCATGAGGTTGTTGGACCAACTAAATGAGATACTGTATATAAGAACCTTCAGCAAAGCAGATCGAAACAGAAAGTGACTGAGAAGTGGCGGTCATCGCCACCATCCTCTTCCCTGCTATTGTTTCAATCTTATCTTTCTCCTTTTACAGATGAAGAAACTGAGATTGGAGAACAGAGGTCACACGAGCACTGGGGAGCAGACTGGGACTCACAGAAGGCTTTTCCAGGCCAACAGTGGCCCCCACAACCCCTTAAATTATAAGCTTTGGATTTCAATTGATTCCTGACTCAACCTTAAAATCCAGAGGTGAAACTGCTAAGACTTCAGGTAAGGCATCATCCAGGAGCTGAGTAATGTCACCAGAACCCAGATTCTTTCTCTCGACTTTTTCAGCTCCATTTGCTTGGTTATGACTCCAATCTCAGTTAGCATTTCCAGTCCCAAGACAGCTTTCAGCAGTTTGAAGAGCTTCCTCTTCCTTTGTTTGTGTCCTGGGGAAGAAGAAAGAGAACCTTTATCTCAGTATTCCCAAAGACCTGAAAGTCAATATAATCAGACCAACTAAATTCACCCTTCCACTCCTGAACCACCAACTGGGGCCAGTAGGTAGAATGCATTGATTGACTTAGCCTGGTCTCAGTCACATTCCAGCCTGGGCCAGGAGTGCTAGAGCCTGCCCAAAATCACAAAAATCAGGGCCTGTCGGGAAAGTGGGGAATGGTAGAAAGAATGCACGCTAGAGATGTAACCACCAAGGTCCTCACATAAACTTAAAAGCCAAACAAACACAACACTGGAGGGTGAAGATTCTGGCATATAAACCAGTATTCATAAAAACAGTGACATGAGACAGAGTTTAGTCCGGATGCTTATCAACATAGACTGAACCATGAACTCCAAGAGGACAAGAAATCCCTTTTGTCCTTTGCACCAGCATCCCCCCCGGGTGTGGCCCTGTGCTTGGGACCATTAAGTATACCGTTGGTGGATGTGAGGGTCCAATGACCTGGTTAGGAGGCTGCATCCCAGCCCCACCACTGACACATGGGAACTCCTATGTGAAGCGTTAATAATGCAGGCTCTATCGCAGCGTGCTGTGAGCATCCAATGAAAGAATATCTGTTAAGCAACAAAATCTGGCCAATAGGAAGCATGTATATGCACGTGTGTGTGCTCAGTCATGTCTGACTCTTCGTGACCCCATGGACGATAGCCTGCCAGGCTCCTCTGTCCATGGGATTTTTTCAGGCAAAAATACTGGACCAGGTTGCCATTTCTTCCTCCAGGGGATCTTCCCAACCCAGGGATCAAACCTCTGTCTCCTGCATTGCTGGCGGATGCTTTACTGCTGACCATCGGGAGAAACCCCACAGAAGAAATCTGGCCAATAGGAAGCATCCCCAAAATGCTCTCTATTATTATCACTACCACTTGGTACCACCAGACTCCGATCTGTGCTTCCCGCAGATCACACAAAGATGTGTCGCATTAAGGAAGAGTCACTGCCTCCAGCACACTCTGCGTTGTCTTGACCCCCTACCTGGTCACCGACGTTCCCCTTCTCCTCAAGACCCAGCGCGAAAGCCACCTTCTCTGTGAGCCCTTTCCCAACCCCCAGAGCTGCAAGCAGTCCCTCTTTGCCCCACACTGGCATAGATCTTTTTCTCCTCTCTCCTTTGGAACCCTTACTACCTTATATTGCTATCTACCTCTTATTTCCCTGGAGGTACTCAGAAACTGTTGGAAACAATGTATTAAACTCTGCTTGTATGCCCAGGAGTGGGATTGCTGGATCAACCCTTACATCTATTTTTAGTTTTTTAAGGAAACTCCATACTGTTCTCTATAGTGGCTGCACCAATTTACACATTCCCACCAACAGTGTAAGAGGGTTCCCTTTTCTCCATACCCTCTCCAGCATCTTTTGTTTGTAAATTTTTTGATGATGGCCATTCAGACTGGTGTGCGGTGATACCTCATTGTAGTTTTGATATGCATTTCTCTAGTAATTTAGTGATGTTGAGCATGTGCATCTTAGGCATCCATATGTCTTTTTGAAGAAATGTCTATTTCGGTCTTCTGCCCATTTTTTGATTGGGTTGTTTGTTGTTTTGATATTTGAGTTACATGAGCAGTTGGAGGGGTGGAGTGGGAAGGAAGTCCGAGAGAGGGGATATACGTATAAATATAGCTGGCTCACTTCATTGTACAGCAGAAATTAATGCAACATTGTAAAGCAATTATACTTCAATAAAAAAAATTTAAAGTAAAAATAAATACAATTTTAAAAATTAAAAAGTTAAAATTCTGCCTATAGATTACCCCAATTGTGGTACTTCAGTAAAAGACATGGGCATCAGGAAAGAACTCAATCTTGAAGCTTGGAATCAGGGATTAGATGTATCTAAATATGTGGGGCTTCCTTGGTTACAAGGGCTAAAATACAAAACTCTAGTTAGCAGAGTGTATGGAAAGAAAAGCATATGATTGTCACAGTGTGATGGAGATGTTACTGATGGGAAGATGCTCACAGACTCAGAGAATATTAAGGTTTTATCATATCGAGGAAGTCAGAAATTATCAGAGATGCTATGCCAAGCAGAAGATAGCACAGCATGCAACCGTCAAGGGCCCAGACTGAAACCACCTGCTTGGATGAAAGATTTCCATTTTAATCTTCATGAGAAAGGTCAATGGTTAATACCCTTCTGGTTCTCACCTCCCCTGACTCTTTGCAGTCTCTGGCCACTCCCCTACTCACTTATACAAACACATTCCTGAACTGACACCCCGAGTGAACCTAAGGTTGATTTTTACAGGACTAAGTCCTAGAAATTGCATTCAAGTGTTTAGCTGCAATAACTCTATGAGACAGGTACTTTTCTCTTCCTCATTGTACAGATAAACCAAGGGGAATTCCCTGGCAGTCTGGTTAAGACTTCACCTTCCAATGCAGGAAGTGTGGGTTCAATCCCTGGTTGGAGAGCTAAGATCCCACATGCTTTGTGGCCAGAAATACCAAACCATAACACAGAAGCAATATTGTAACAAGTTCAATAAATATTTTTAAAATGGTCCACATTGAAACATCTTTAAAAGACCTGAGACAGAAAGAGCAAGTAAGTGACTTCCTGTAGATGGAGTTAGCGAGCACGTTTACATGACTCCACGCCCCAGGCCCTCCATCTCTAACCTGCTGTGCTCTGTTGGTTGTCCAGGACTGAAGGAAGGGTGAAACAGCCAGAGCACGTGAGGGACCATGAAACAGCTGGGCCTGGTCTGCAGCTGAAGAAAACTAAACAACTGGGTCCAGGGGTTTACTCTTGCCTCCTCAGACATAGCGGGTGGAATTCATTTTCTCTCACCACAATTGAGAATCCCCCTTGGTAGGAAATGTGGCTGAGTCCACAACTTCTGCTTCTTATCATGTGGTTCCACTCAGCATCTAATGCTGATCCAACTGAGGTCAGTGGGGTGGGGATCTGTGAAAACTGGGTGGCTCCCGCTGGAATCACGTGGCTAAAATGAGTATAATAGGACTGTTGGGTGGTGCTGAGCCTACACACCATGGATTTCCCAACAGTAACGAAAGTCCCAGCTTCTCTATAGAGTTATGGGAAATTGAAGAGATGAAATATACATGCAAGCATCCAACATTAAAAACACGATGAGGTGGACATAATCATTAGGGTTATACATCATCTTTAAAACTGTTTAATGATAAGGATGCCTGCTCACTGCTGAAAGAATAAAGCAAGAAAAGCGAAAGATAGAACCACCGGGACATGCACAGCTTCTGAAGCTGTCAAAGCACGTGGCAGGCCAGGTGTGGCCACGGAAGCAAATTATCTGCTTCTGAAGCTTAGTCATTAAAGCAGACAAATCTTATAACTGGCATTGCTTGTTTCTTCTCTGCCCTTCGTGTGAGCTGTGTGACTTTGGACAAGTCACTTACCCTCTCTGAGTGTCAGGATTGGGAATGAAGGAAGCTTATGAAGTGGTGGTTCTAAATGTATGTTCTGCTGAGCCCTGAGGCGCTTCACAGAAGCTGCTGAAGGAGGAGGGTCTGGGGCTCAGTGGGTGGGATTTTGAGGCCCCCATCCCCACCTTAACCAGAGTGTTCTGCTTTTATCTCTTTTATAATTAGAGTTCTGCATGATATTTTGAAAGAAGAAAGAATTCTGAGGCTAGAAAGAAAATGAAAACCACTCTGCCAACTGATCTCCAAGGCCTTCCAGCCCTCATATCCTAGCAGCCGAGAGATAATTGTCTGTGTTTTCTAGTCCTTCGACCTCTTGCAAATGATTCAGGCACCGAAAAGAAACCACACCCAGACGCCTGTCTGCGTGCTGCCTTCTGGGGGTACCAGATGGCTCTGTTACCCACCAATGATGAGAAAAGCTCTCCCTCCGGATATGAAACCCATCATAAAGAAAGAGCTTTCTCTCTTGGGCTGGACTTCATCCTCCCTGACACCGCCCCATGGCGGGCATCTTCCTTGCTGCTTTACTGTTTATGTTCCCTTCAGAAAATCCAGAGTCATTGTGGTAAGATGGGGAGTAATTTTCCCTCTCGGCTAAATGGTTTCATGTGTAGTGTTTTGGTGTCCGTGAGGTTGAAATAGAGCTTTCTGAGGCCCGGCAAAACTATCTATTCATTTGAGTTAATAACAACCGCTGACAAACACTATCTTTTCCATCTTGCTGATAAATTATGCCTTTCGTGATGGACATCTGATTGTAAAGGCCCTTGGCAGTACTTGAAGGCATTTAACTTAAAACCATTATTAGACTTTAGTTTCACTCTCCCTTGATACCTTAGTCCAAAAAGAAGGCCCGCAGGTACCTCTGAGATATTTAAGAATACGCTGTCTTAGGAGACCACCCTCACACCAAAGGCAAATACTTTAGAAGTTGTTTTGTAATATAAAAAGAGAGAGAGAGAAAGCATGAGAAAGAGAGATCTGGCTAGGTTTTTCATGATTACTAATTTAGCAGACTCTAGGTTATGTTTTATTGATAGCTCTAAACATAAATTTGCCTTTGGTATACTTTGCTGCTGATGCCTAAAATAAGACGTGTAAGAACACATAATCCTATGCCTACAGCTTTTCAGAATAATGTACAAAGGCTCTTTGTGGCAACCCAAGCAAGAGATATTTAAATGGAGAAGCTCAAGGCTTAGGCAATACTTCAAATTTGGGCAGAAAGAGAAGTTGCTTGCTACTCACTAGTGTATCACCCTAAGTCTCCGTGTTCATGCAGCTTTAAACACGACACTTCTTCAAGTTTATTCTTGAATTAGGAATACCTGTCTCACCCACATTCTATTACTTGCAATTGGAGAATCACGTTGTGAGGCCCCAAGTTCACAGGAGAAAAATAATACATATTGCACCACTTAAGAGGGCGGTTATTTATGACAAAAACCTGCCAAGGTTACCAGCATAATATGTGCTACGAGATGCCTTTACGTGCTCAGAGAAACACAAAACTCCATGCACGCAGCCTGTAAAAAAGCAATCACTTTCAAGGATTTGCTGTCAGGATCTTTTTTCCTTCTTCTTCCTTTTGAAATCATGAGGTGCCCAAGGATAACCAAATGTATATATTTTATCTTCCAAATACTAATGAGCTTGAACACAGTGTGAAAGACTTGAGGGATGATTAATGGAGAATGTAATGATGCCATTATAGGCACTGTTTTCTTTATAAATAAATGATCTCGATAAAATCTTTTATCCAAGAGGAATGCTACTGTGAATGATTTGATAGCATCTGTAACGGGAAATGGAGATGCGGCAAGGGTGTCTTTATCCTGGTGGATAACACTGCGTCTTCTCAAACTGGTTTGTTTACTCCAGCTTGCACACTGCTTGGGATCTAGGCAGTGGGAAAGCCCTCACTTCGTGGTACATCAAGGCCCTTCCCAGAAGGGCAAATGGTCTCTTCTCCGGGCCCCATTTCTGCAGGCGGCAATATAGGGCAGGAACAGAGAGACTTCATAAAGCCCATCTCTTAGTATTATTTTAAAGAAGACAAAGTATCTAATAGTGCGCTCTAGGCAAACACACTCTCAGAGACAGATCAGCTTAACTCCCCCATATCCTGCAGCACAAAGCATTTTAATAAAGAAAAGATTTTGGCTGCTGCACTAGTCTGAATTGCAGGCCTCTTTCCTAGACGTACATATTCAAAGAGAGGCAGCTGGGAGTGTAGCTGACGTTACACTGAGCTTCAGGTCCTCGCCTCAAACCCTTATTTCTCAAACTCAACCTCAGGCCCTAAGATGCCAACTGGGGAGCCAAGAAGAGGCTTCCTTTCTCTTCTCCCAGCCAGGGCTTGCCTTCCCCAAGCAGAAGACCCCCAGGGCTGCCCTCCTCCACTGACCTGCTCTCAAGCCACAGCCTGACCAAAGGCTGACCTTTCCCACCATGGGTCAGGAGCAGGTTCCTGTTGCCAACGCTAAGCTTTTCTTGGCTTAAGAATTGTGAGCTATGGGAAGTCTTTTTTTTTTTTTTTTCAGCTGTTCTGGGTCTTCTTGCTGTGCGAGGACTTTCTCTAGTTGTAGCGAGCAGGAGCTACTCTCTCATGGCGGTGCCTTCTCCTGCTGTGGAGCACAGGCTCTAGGGCATGCAGAGTACTTGGCCAAGTAGCGCTTGGGCTCAGTAGTTCTGGGGGCTTAGTTGCCCCACGGCATGTGAAATCTTCCTGGACCAGGGATCGAACCTGTGTCCCCTGCATTGGCAGGTGGATTATTTACCACTGGACCACCAGGGAAGTCCCTCTGGGAAGCTTCTTTAAGCTACTCACAGACAGAGAGGGAAGGCGGGGGTTCCAAAGGTGCTTTGCCTCATTGTAATAAACATTTCCTGCCTTTCTACTGTGTGCAAAAATGGGATTCTGATGGTTTGTCTCCATCCTCAAGCAGTTCCAAGAGAGAACAATGATGCAATTGGACTATGAGGTCCCAAGCAAAAAGGTGCAATGGAGTCTAAACACCAGCCTAATCCTTCATTCATTTATTCATTGAATGTTACTACAATATGCCAGGTGGTTTTCTATGTGATGGAGTGTCGTAACGATGAATGAACATGATTTCTGTTTTCTCCCTGTTTTCACAGGGAGAACCTACTACAACATGATAAATGTAAGCAATCAGGACCATAAAATAAAGAGGATTTTTGAGATTTTTAGGAGACCATTCTCATAGGAAGTCCAGTGATAGTGCTATGTCGCTTATTAAAAATCTTGGTAAGCTATGAGGGTACAGTGGGGAGGGGTCTCCCTAAAAGGAGGAAGACAAAAATTTGCCTAGCTATACGCTTAAGAAAATAAGCTCTTTTAACTAAAGGATGCTTTGTTTACTGGACACTTCGATGATCTGGAAATCGAGTTAAGTGGTTCATTCCATTTGTCAAGGAAAAAAATAGAGTGGAGGAGAAGAGGGCAGACAGAACAGGAAAGTAAAATGGAGCTAGATCACTTTTGTGGCCCAGGGATATATAAGTTCATAGTTTTAACAATTCCTAAAATTGATTGATGACTGAAATTACCCTGGGGAAAGAGCCAGGACCAGAGTGAGCAGAGTGAGGTACCTAGGATGCAACATTTAAGGAGTCACTCACTCTCAGCATCCTGCAAGCACACAGTTAGCACCTGACTGTGGGTGCCTCCTTAAATCGTGCATACTAGGCAGCTCCTATGCCTTACCCTAGTTCTGACCCTGGGGAATTCTTTTTCATTTCTATTGGAGTATATTGCTTTACAATGTGGTGTTCGTTTCTGCTGTACAGCAAAATGAATCAGCTATGCATATACATATATCCCCTCTTTTGGGGGGGATTTCCTTACCATTTTAATTAGAATTTAAAAGATGCTTGCTCCTTGGAAGAAAAGCTATGAGAAACCTAGACAGTGTATTAAAAAGCAGAGATGTTACTTTGCTAACAAAGTTCTGTATAGTCAAAGCTATGGTTTTTCCAGTAGTCATGTATGGATGTGAGAGTTGGACCATAAAGAAGGCTGAGCATCGAATTGATGCTTTCTAACTATGGTCTTGGAGAAGATTCTTGAGAGTCCCTTGGACTGCAAGGAGATCAAACCAGTCAATCCTAAAGGAAATCAGTCTTGAATATTCACTGGAAGGACTGATACTGAAGCTGAAACTCCAACATTTTGGCCACCTGATGTGAAGAGCCAACTCATTGGAAAAGACCCTGATGCTGGAGAAAAATTGAAGGCAGGTGGAGAAGGGGATGGCAGAGGATGAGATGGTTGGATGACATCACTGACTCAATGGACATGAGTTTGAACAAGCTCTGGGAGATGGTGAAGGACATGGGGTCTCAAAGAGTTGGACACAACTGAGTGGCTAAACAACAACCGTTTAGGTCACCACCAGAGCATTGACTAGAGGTCCCTGTGCCATACAGTTTCTCATTAGTTATGTATTTTTTACACAGTAGTGTATATATGTCAGTCCCAGTGTCCAAATTTATCCCACCCTCCTTTCCCCCCTTGGTGCCTGTACATTTGTTCTGTATATCTGTGTCTCTTTTTCTGCTTTGCAAACAGGTTCATCTGTACCATTTTTCTAAATTCTACATATATGAACTAATACACAATACTTGGTTTTCTCTTTCTGACTTACTTCACTCTGTATGACAGTCTCTGCATACATCCACTTCTCTGAAAATGGCACAGTTTTGTTCCTTTTTGTGACTGAGTAATATTCCATTGTTTGTATATACCACATCTTCTTTATCCATTCGTCTGTTGATGTACATTTACATTGCAAAATGCTGATTCCTGGGCCACACCCCAGAGGTTCTGATTTAACTGAGCTAGTAATGGACCTGGACATTAAGAATATTTTAAAGCTCCCCAAGTGATTATAATGTGCAGCCAGTTTTGAGAACCACTGACACAGTGGGTCTCCTCAAGCCAAGCCCATTAGTAGTGGGCAGAGGTGTTAATTATGAATATCAAGGTTTGGAGGAAGAACAGTTGGATTCTTTGCAAGCACTTGGCTTTTTCTGGTTGGCTGTGTAAGATTTCAGAGTTTCCTCTTTTTCAGTGAGACAACCCTGCTCTTGATCAGAGTGGCCGTTGGGAGAGCTCCAACACACCAGTTCATCTAAATCTGATGCCAGTCCTAATATTTAGATGTTACTGTCTTCATTTCATGAAAAGGAAACGAAAGCCCAGAAAGATTAAGTCACTTGTCTAGGTACTTCTCAGGCTTCCTGGGTGGCTCAATGGGTAAAGAATCTGCCTGCAGTGCAAGAAACACAGGAGACCCATATTTGTCCTTCAGGTTGGGAAGATCCCCTGGAGGAGGGCATGTCAACCCACTCCAGTATTTTTGCCTAGAGAATCCTATGGACAGAGGAGCCTGGCAGGCTACAGTCCACAGAGTTGCAAAGAGTCGGACACGACTCACATGAAGCGACAGAGCACACACGCGCTAGGCACCTCACAGAAAGGCAGTGGGCTGTAGAATTCGACCCTGGGTTTGTCTTTTTTCAAAGCACGTGCTCTTAACTTCCCACTAAGCTTCAGAATGTCTTTCCTGGGCAAGTGGCCACCTGGAATCAATGGTAATGGGAACCATGACTCTTAATTTGTAATCTGTGAGTAACTTTACTTAGAAAAAGTCTCTCAGCCTTCACCTAAGAGAAAATCAAGCCATGCTATACTTTTAATCTCCAGTCACCAGAGTTAGCAGGTGTCCAGTTCTGAAGCCCACATCTGATTAAGGTTCAATTCAAGTTTGCTTGTGCCTCCAGGAAGGGTCCCATGTTGCCGTGCCCAGACCTCTTAATGATGGCAAGTGAGGCCACTGGGATGCTAGGTCCACACTAATTCTCCACAGTCTTCAGAGCATTCAGCCACTGGTAGCTGCCATGCAGGGATGCTGGGTGACACAAGTCCTTGAAACGACAGTCCCTTTCAGTTTGAAGATGCCTAATAATCACAGAACATGCTGGAAAGATGCCCCAAAAGGACATGCATGGCTTCCTGAAAGGTGCAGAGGATTAAGGGGAGCAAAATTAGGCTCAATGACAGTGTCTTTCAAAGCCAAATGCCATAACCACCTAGTGCTCCAAGAGAACGCTATGTCCCAAGGCCAACTGAGTTGAAAGTGGAATGGACTGATGTTGAAATAATCAAGGTTTGCATTCTCCATGTTGCCAGCTCTTATTTTACTTTTTTATATTTATTTTATTTGTTTATTTGGTTGCCCTAGGTCTTATTTGCAACATGCAGGGATCTTCGATCTTCATGGTAGCATGTGGGATCTTTAGTCACAATATGTAAACTCTTGGAGCTTCCCTGGTGGCTCAGCAGTAAAGAATCCACCTGCCAGTGCAAGAGATGCAGGTTCAATCCTTGGGTTGGAAAGATCCTCTGGAGGAGAAAATGGCAACCCACCCCAGTATTCTTGCCTGGGAAATCCACGAACAGAGGAGTCTGGGGGGCTGGCGGGCTACATCCCATAGGTTTCCCAAACAGTCGGACATGACTGAGCAACTAAACAAAAACAACAATGCAAACCCTTAGCTGAGCATGCAAACTCTTAGCTGCGGCATGTGAGATCTAGTTCTCTGACCAAGGATAGAACCTAGGACTCCTGCCTTGGGAGCATAGAGTCTTAGCCACTAGACCACCAGAGAAATCCTGGTCCCAGCTTTTAGCCATAGAAATACCCACTTCCTTCCATGTCAGCTGACAACATCACTCCTGTGCCCATGGTCTCTATTGGGCTTTCCCCAGGTCAAGTACAAGTTCTGGTCCTTCATTACCAGCTATGTGAACTTGGACAAGACACAGCCTCCCACAACTTGGGCAAGACACAAGCCACAATTTCTTCACTTGTAAAGATAATAATAGTAGCTACTACTTGTGGTAGATTGATTATGCATCAGTGATTTTTGCAGCATCTCCTATCAGGAAGTGGAGCCTATTTCCCCATTCCTAGAGTCTGGACTGGTCAAATAGAATAGTGACTGTGTCAGTTCCAAACCTAGAAGACTTCATAGGCTTTGCATGTTTCCAATCTCAGACTCAGAATCCTTCCAGTCTCTGTCTCAGAATCCTGTCAAAGACACATGAACATCCAAGATGTCCTGATGAAAGAATGTGAAAGCATTCGGCAGAGGCTGCCTAGCTTAGGTCATCTTAGACCAGCTAGACCCAAGCGGACCCATCAGTTGAATACAGACATATGAGTGAGCCTGAAATCAGCCAAGTTTGGCCCAGATCTGCAGAACTTCTCTAGACTCATGATAAATAATAAGTGATTATAACTTTAAGCTACTAAACTTTGGGATTGTTTGTTATACAGTAATAGCTAACTGATACATTATTTTATACAGTTTTTATAATTATCAAATGATATCATATATTTAATATGCTAGCACAATGCTTAGAGCAGCCTAAAAGTTAGTTGTGTCCAACTCTTTGCAACCCCATGGACTGAAGCATGCCAGGCTTCTCTGATATCATATATTTAATATGCTTAGCACAATGCTTAGAGCAGCCTAAAAGTTAGTTGTGTCCAACTCTTTGCAACCCCATGGACTGAAGCATGCCAGGCTTCTCTGATATCATATATTTAATATGCTTAGCACAATGCTTAGAGCAGCCTAAAAGTTAGTTGTGTCCAACTCTTTGCAACCCCATGGACTGAAGCATGCCAGGCTTCTCTGATATCATATATTTAATATGCTTAGCACAATGCTTAGAGCAGCCTAAAAGTTAGTTGTGTCCAACTCTTTGCAACCCCATGGACTGAAGCATGCCAGGCTTCTCTGTTCATGGAATTCTTCAGGCAAGAATACTGGAGTGGGTAGCCATTCCTTTCTCCAGGGACTGAACTCAGGTCTCCTCATTGCAGGCAGATTCTTTACTATCTGAACCACCAGGGAAGCCCAAGTGCTCAATAAACACCAATTTGTATTATTAATAGTTACAGTGCTAATAGTAGTAGCAAAAACAGAAGAGAATACTCTAAACTTCTTATCATAATGTTCAATGTATCTTGTCTATTTTACGGTACTTGGATTTAAACCAGACTGAGCAGCTGTCCACACATACTTTGCATTTCTTATATCTTGAACTTGATTTAGACCCGTCCTCCTACCTGAAATGTTCTTTACAATGTGTGCACCTCCCAAATCATCTCAGACCTTGAAGGCTTAACTGAAATGCTACCAGCTCTAAGAAACTTTCAATGGTGCCCATTGTGTGTCCATTTCCCATTTTTCTGTGTGTCAGTAACACTTGAGTAATTCATCATAACATCCTACTTTGTCTTGTTTTGGAGCTAATTACACCTGCTCCACGGCCTCTGCATGACTTTAGGCTTTCCGAAGGTAAACCTAGCACGTGCTCATCTCTGCGCTTCCCCAGTGGACACAACACAGTTCCTAAATCAAGGATGGCAAAAACTAAAAATTAAAATTTGGGGTGCAAATTATCCCTAATCAATCAGTGGTCTTCCTGGAGTACTAAGTTGAAAAGGATTGTGAGGTTGTGTCCAGCTCAATTAACAACATCTTTCACGGGCACAAACGGGAAAGGGGCACCATCAGAGCCCCTCAGATTTTTGCCAATTACAGTTTTAAAAGTCTGTATCTGAAACAAAAAAAAAATATGATATGATGTTGCATTTCTATATCGTGTCTAATTATTATTGCATTTATCCTCACGACAACTCTGTATTTATTACTCTCCACTTTACTGAAAATGTTAAATGGCTTGGCTGAAATCACACAGCTAACAAGAGGCAGAACCCAAACTCGAATGCAGATTGGCTGCCTCTAAACTTAAGGCTGCTTTTATTACAGGATATGAATTGTCCTAATTGACATCATAGCCTTGAGTTTATATTTTCATGCACCACGGAAATTCACTAAAATTATGTAAATTGGAATATTTATTTAAAACACAGGAAAGTACAATATGGCCAATAGCACACAGGCATATGGGCAAGCATACACGGAACGGAGAGACATAAAATCAAAGAGCTTGCTTTCAGTTCTTTCCTACGATAATTCTCAATGTGGGCAACTGGGCACAGACATCATTATTGCCATAATTGTATCATAAGGTCATAATTTAATGACTGATTTACTCGGTAGAAAATGAAGACAATATTTCTAGCAAAGTAGTCTTGGCTGGGGAATAAAGGTGTTCTGGTAAATCCAATGTTCTGGTTAATAAAAAGGGATGACATGGAATACATAATATACACAGTAGTGAGGAACCATGAACCAGACGTAGATAGAATGATGTGGACGGATCACAAAACAGAAGGCTTCATGAGAAAAGTAGGAAAGAGAGCAAAATGTTTAATATAATCCAATTCATATAAATTAAACACACACACACAAAAAACCACATTACATATTTTACATATATCACACATGTCCTTACATACGAAGGGGAGTGAAATGGAAATCACAGAAAAAAGGAAATAAGGTTAGCAAGAAAAATTCACTCAGTGTTAATAACTGGCTAAGAATAGAAAAATATGAGTAATATAATTCCATATTTTTTAATATTTATTTATTTGGCTGCACCAGGTCTTAATCGCAAAATGCAGGATCTTTTCGCTGTGGCATGTGAACTCTTCGTTGTGGCATGTGGGATCTAGTTCTCTGACCTGGGATCAAACTTGGGACCTTTGCATTGCAAGCATGGAGTCTGAGCCACTGGAGCACCAAGAAAGTCCCAACAGAATTCTATTTTTAATTAAAGCCAAGTAAAATCCCTGCTTTAAACAGAAAATGGATTCAAAATATACACATACTTCAAAGGGTGCTTTATTATTGAAAATCATTTTCTCTACCTGCCATTCCATCAATACATATGGACCACTCTCTATGAGCTAGATGTTGGGAGTCCAAAATAACATAGACTCTCAAGGAACTTAAGAGCTGCTAATATTTATTAAGCACCTATTAAATGCTAAGTTCTGCCAAAGGTATGTTACATATATTAAAATTAATTCTCAGAACATGATAGCAGCTCTCATCCCCTTTTTAAAGAAAAGGAAATTCAGGCTAACAGAAGTGAAGAATTTTACCCAAAGACTCAGCCAGGAAGTAGCAGAGCTGGAATTCAGACTCTCATCCCTCTGTCCATGAAGCCCAAATTCTTTCCATGGACAATTTTGTGCGATTTGTTTTTGGGGCAAAGTAGGGATGGAGATATAAAACATATAAGAACTTCTGTTCTTATAGTGTCTTGGTGCAATTATTATAAATGTTGCACGGACTATGAACTCCTTGAGGGCACATACCAGTTCTCATTTCTCCCTACAGTGGCAGCACTCAGCACAATGTCTGGCTTCATATTCTTAGCAAATGAAAGAAGTCACAACACTAAGAATAGAAGAGCATATTGCTGGTTGAGCTCCCTTTTTTGTATTTGTTCTTTTATATATAGACTAGGCAGTTGCATAGACCGCCATAGGTATTGACACTTAATTGGTTTCATATGATACAATAAACTGTGCACCAGTATGTGCCAGGGCTTCCCTAAAGAATCCACCTGCAATGCGGGAGACCTGGGTTCGATCCCTAGTATGGGACAAGCCTCCGGAGAAAGGAACAGCTACTCACTCCAGTATTCTGGCCTGGGGAATTCCATGGACTGTATAGAGTCCATGGAAAGAGTCGGACATGACTGAGTCTGACAAAGAATCAGACATGACTGAGTGAGTTTCACTTTCAGTATGTGCCAGAGAAGATGCTCACCCACTGCTGCCCAGAACTGGAGATTATCTGGGTTCTCCTACTTAAATAGAAGGGTTTGAATCCAGTTACTGTATCCAGCTTCTGAATCACTGCCAGCATCACTATCACCATCACCATCACCCCACCATCATTATTACCATCACTATTGCCATGATCATCAAGCATATTCTATGGCCAAACCCAGAGCTAAGCATTTTACATGCATCATCTCATTTAATAACCTTATGAGTTGATGCCATTATCTATCCTATTTTACAGATAAACAAAAGGAAGACTCAGAGAAGTTACTTGTCCACATAGGCAGTAAGCAATATACTAGTCAGGATAGGTTAGAATCTGCTGCATCAACAAATGTCTCCCAAATCTAAGTCTCTTAATTCTTGCAAACTTTACTGCATGTCAGAGAATCTTAAAGCTAACCATCCTCCATGCAGTGAGACCATGTCCACATGAGACCCGCACATTTTCAGATTCAAGGAAAAAGAATGATAGCCCTCTCACACAGAGATTTCTCATTGCCTTAGCCCGGAAGTGACCCATATTGTTCATTATCCTATGGCCCAGACCAGTAACATGGCACTGTCTAATGGCAAGGAAGCTTGGACGTGTCTTCTCCAGGCCACCAAAAAAGAAAGGAGAAGTATATAGGTGAACACTAAAAATGCCTGCCACAAACGAGGACTCTAAAGATCTCTTGGTTCCTGGAGAGACCCTCACGCACCGTGAATGTTAGATGTGATTTCTTAAACACCCTTGCAGGAGCTAGGGAGGATTATCATGTGCTGTGCCTGGACCCTGTGCTCACACCCATACAAGATCACTTGTGTAAATGATCCTCGAACATTCACAATAACATTGCAAGATAGGCACTACTGTCCCCATTTCATAGATGAGGAGACTGAGGATCCGAGAGGCCAGGTGACTTTCCTAAGCAAAGCTGAGACCCAAAGCAATGATTTTCGCCTCCAAAACTCAATTCCAGCAATATAATCATATTCACTCATGTGTTGTTTTACAAAATGCTTCCAAATGTGTTCTGGACTTTGCACTCATGACAGTCCTATAAGGTCAGTAGAAAGACCCCCATTTCGCAGGTGAGGATGCTGGAGCTCAGCAAGTTTAATTACATCACCCAAGAGTTCCAGCACCAGGCAAATGAAAAGTAGGTACCCCCAGCCCCCAACCTTATCATGGTAGCCCAATCCTTGGGGAGAGAGAAGGCAAGAGAAATTCCAAACCCTACAGAGTTCATGCTCTTAAACACTTATAAAAGCTTTAAGATCCAGACAAAATCCAGACCTAAGTGCAAAGGTTACTGGAGTTGGGATTTTATTGCCAGATGTAAATCCATCTTCTCTAAGACCTGTTCCAAGTCCCTTGTGCCTCACTTGAAATATTTCATGTGTGCTGAATGGATTTGTTGGCTCCCTGTTGCCTTCGTAAATTATGAAGTCCAAATTTCTTAGGGCCAGGATCCAGCAGAGGTAACTCTAACTGCCCTCCTCCAAGCCCTGAGCGAAGGATAACTTTGCTCCACTCCTGGAGATTGTCCTGATTTATTTTTTGATCCACCATTTTAGATTTCAAAGTGTTGCTTGGCTTAAAACAGGTAGACCTTGCAAGCCTCAGTGCCCAAGTTTGAGCCATCACCCCATCTTTCTGTGGCCAAAGATGATTGGTCCAGTCACAATAATACTAGACTGAAAATGGACCAATCATATTCTCTCTCTCAGGAATATCACACTTATTAAAAGGGGTATTGTTATTGGATGCTTAACAGCATCCGATGGCATCGTTCCTTCTGGAGGAAAAGTCCTCAAGTCTCTTGCAGAGATCTCTGAAAGTGTGTGTTCAGTCATTCAGTTGTGTCTGACTCTTTGCAACACCATAGACTGTGGCCCGCCAGGCTCCTCTGTCGATGGGATTTCCCAAACAAGAATAATGGAGTGGGTTGCCATTTCCTTCTCCAGGGGATCTTCCCTACCCAGGGATAGAACCTGCATCTTCTGCAGCTGAATTTTTTACCACTGCAACATCTGGGAAGGCTGAGATCTCTGGATGTGTTTTCCTAAAGTAAGATTGCTAACTCGTCCTTTAATCCACTCTCCATTTACCTTTTGTTTTTAACTGAGCCTGGCTTCATCTATTGTAGCAACAAAAAGAATCTTGACTGATACCTGAATTAGCACCCACTCTCAAGACACAGGCATATCATCTTCAGCCTTCCCACTGCCTTTGTTCTTGTTCAGTCGCTAGTCATGTCCGACTCTTTGTGACCCCAGGGACTGCAGCAGAGCAGGCTTCCCTGTCCTTTACCATCTCCCAAAGTTTGCTCACACTCACATCCATTGCTTCAGTGATGCCATCCAGCCGTCTAATCCTCTGACACCCTCTTCTCCTCCTGCCCTCGATCTTTCCCAGCATCACAGTCTTTTCCAATGAGATGGCTGTTCACATCAGGTGGCTGCTGCCTGTGACCTACGCTTCTGTACTTCTCTCCCAAACTCAGCCACTTTTCACCCCTTTCTTTTGGAGCCCCCACAGAATAGGACAGCCTATAGGAGGGTGGGATAGGAAAGAAGCAGAGAGTGTGCACTGGGCAAAGGTTAGAGTTCCAGAAAATGCTACATTTGTCATTTATGACACTCCTCAATCCCAGAGACATGAATCAGAGACTCAGTGGTACCCAACACCCTTCTCAGTCCGTTCACATCACTTCCTCTGGCCCTATCCCATCCATGCCTTCCCACGTACCCTATTATCATCCCCCATATCTCACTTCATGGAGCTGCCTATGCTCATTTCCTCCCTCACATGGAATGCCCCCTCCCTCCTTCTCTGATCAAAAACCCAGCTTGCCTGTCATGGCCAGATTATTCCCTGGTCTTCAGCACAAGCTATAAGGCAAAATTAGCTAAGATTAGTCACTCCCATTGCCCTTTATGCTTATTCTCCCTCATTACACTTCACGTGTAATGGTATTATTATCTGATTTATTTCATGTCTGTGCCCCCATTGGACTAGTTGTCATTTAAATACCCCTTCCTTCATAGGATTAATGTCACCAAATTACCTATCATGTTGTCTCTGTACATAGAGGACTTCTAGGTTGGTTTCCTTGTTTGTTCATTTACTTGTCTACCCACCCACCCTAAAACAAGAGACGCAGCCTCATGGAGGAAAAGTCTGCAAAGATCTAGTTCTTAGATGCTGAAGTAGAACGCATCATAAATGCTGCCCTGTGAGGGTGCCTAGCTCTGAAAATAACTAAAGGGGAAAGTTTATTAGACAAGGAGCTGTGAAAAGGGAAAACTAGCAAAAAAGAAAGAAAGCCAATCTCAGCAGATTCTCCTTGTGCTGTTAGCCAGCGGCTGAGTGACATAAATCCTTTTAGAACATGATCCTCCATCAAGAGGGCTCATTCAAATGTCCCATGGACATTAAGAGAAAAAATACTGATCTCTGTACTAAGGAATAATACGCTGGGGTCCAAAGGAGGGATATCTGTGTGCCTTCTGTGTATAAAGTAGCAAACACTTTTGAGTGGTCACAGTGTACCAGAGAGAGCTATATATGCTTGATCTCATAGTATATTAAATCATCAGAAGAAACTGTGGTAAGCTTGTTATTCTCATTTTCCTAATGGGGGAAATTGAAAAACAGGAATTAAGAAACTTATTCAAGGGACTTCCCTGACAGTCCAGTGGTAAAGAATCTGCCTTCCCATGCAGCGGATGCGGGTTCGATCCCTGGTCAGGAAAGGAAGACTCCATGGACCCCAGGGCAACTAGGCCTGTGGGCCACAACTGCTGAGCTTGAGCATTCTGGAGCCTGTGTCCCACAACTAGAGAAGCGTGAATGCTGCAACGAAGAGCCCAAGACCCAGCAGAGCAACCAAAAAAAAATTTTTTTAATTTAAAAAAGGAACTTATTCAAGATAGTCATGGCTAGAAAGTGTTGGGGTCACTACATAGGCAGCCTGTATATCATGCAATACTATATAAACTGCACATATAATACCTGTGCTATACTACACAGGTTGCCTATATCCAAACCTCCAACCCCCATGCTATACTGTCATTAATTGTGTGTGTGTGTGTGAGAGAGAGAGAGACAGAGAGAGAGAGGGATTAGGAGATTGCATGTATAGCTTATATTTATATGACTTGTATTAACATAGAAAATTTCTGGAAGGCAGCCAAGAAACTGTTAGGAGTCTGTGCCTCTGGAGAGTGGGGATGAAATAATCAGATGACTTACTTGTCTCTCTGTGCCCCCACTACACTGTCTCAGGAATCCATTCAGCTGAAAGTAATAGAAAACCCAATTAACAGAGACTTAGACAAAACCAGTTTGTCTGACATAACCAGAGGTAGTGTTTAATTGGCTCCCTGATAAAGGGGTACTTTTGTGCAGTTATCTTGACCCTTTACTTGCAGTGACTCTCCTTCCTTGCTTTCTTTTTTTCCTCCGTAGCCTTTCTCTTCCTCTAGAATCTCTGTACTTTACCTGTGTACCTTGTTTATTGTCTGACTCTTGCCAGGATATCAGCTCCATGAGGCTGGCGATTTTGTTTTGTTCACAACTGTACCCCCACATCTTAGAATCCTACCCAGTACAGAGTAAGTGCTCAATAAACATTTGTTGAACTAATGAACAAATGAAAGTGGCTGTTCAGACTGAAAAGAGAATGTGTGTGCCACATTGCCCCTGGCCTCTCTTATCATGAAAACAAGTGCTTTCCCAGAATCCTCCATGCAAATCTCTTCTATGTTTGATTGGCCAGAATTGGTTCACATGGCATGCTCCTCTCCCTCATTGAAAGGTGCTAGAAATCCATAAGCAAGTAGTTACAACTGTGCATAGTCACCCCAGACAACGTCAGAACATGTTTAGTTAGGAAGAAGCAGGGATTGGGTATGAGCTAGACAATCAGTCATATCACCCACAGGTAGTACAGCATTTTATCACATGCATATTCTACTTTTTATTTTTTATTTTTCTATTTGTTTTATTTTTTTATTTTTCTTTTTTAAAAATTTTAATTTATATTGGAGCGTAGTTGATTAACAATGTTACGTAAGTTTCAAGTGTACAGTAAAGTGATTCAGTTTTACATATATATATATATTTCAAAGTATTTTCCCATGTAGGTTATTATGAGTATTGAGCAGAGTTCCCTATGCTATGCAATAGGTCCTTATTGGTTATCTATTTAAATATAGTAATATGTACATGTCAGGAACATGGATGGACCTGGAGATTATCATACTAAGTAAAATACATCAGACAGAGAAAGACAGATTTCATATGATATCACTTATATGTGTTATCTAAAAAAAATTATACAAATGAACTTATTTACAAAGCAGAAATAGACTTAAGACTTAGAGAATGAACTTATGCTTACCAGGGAGGAAGGGTAGGGCAGAGAGCTAGATTGAAAGTTTGGGATTGACATGCGCACACTACTATATTTTATATTTTTCTTGAATACAGATGTCCAGGCCACACTTCAGGCTTGCTCAGAATCTCAGAAGGCAAGGCTGGTCATGTATATTTTTTTTAAATGCTCAAAAGTCTTCAATCTGCCATCCATGATAAAAAAGAACTTTCCAGAGAGTCTGTGCTTATAAAGGTAGCAGAAGAATTTTTAAGTCCTGGAAAAGGAAGCATGACCTGACTTCCAGAAAGATGTGAGCCCAAGGGACCCTTGTAGATCATGGAACTCAGGCTCTCCATTTTGCAGATGAGTAAACTGAGGCTTCCAGAGGAAAAGAGACTTGTCTAAAGCCTTCCAGACAAAAGCAGCAGGACCAAGGCTAGATTCCAGCGTTGTCTCTCAAACCAGTGCTCTGCTAAGCTCTTGGCCATCTTTTCCTCTAACACCAAGTGTTTACAGCCAGGGGCAAGACCTTCCAGTTACTCACATTTAACTTTTACAGAGAAACAATCAAGTATCAACTTTCCCTTTCTCCGTTAACTGCATAATCTAGAGTAATAAATTACTCTAGCAAAAAGATGTCCTTAATCCCCACACTGCTTTTCCATATCCCTGTGGTGTATAATGTAAAAGGACTTTTAGTAGTTAATATCCACTTTCAGCCTTCCCCTTTATATATGTATAAATTTATATTTCATAATTATAGTTGCAGGTTTCCCCTCTGCTCTGCCCCTGCCCTTGAGCTGGAGAGTGACACAGGAAATGGTTTATGTTCTCCAGTCTACACTGACAGTCTAATCCCACTCATGTATTTCATGCTGTCTCTGTCAAGTCCATTTTCTCCTGGCCATGAGATAGACACTGCACCCAGTGTCTCCATCTCTGCAGGTTCAAAGCAGCATGTGCCTGGAGCTAATGTAGGTATCCCCTCTGAAAGACGCCAGCTTTGGGGTTTCAGAAATGCAGGCAGGAGATCCAAAGTCCTGTTTGTGGATTTATTACTGTTGATTAAATTCTCATATTCAGTGTCATGCCCTGTCATTGCTGTGAGCACTGCAAACTCTCTCTTCTGAGCTCTCTGTTAGAATAAACCTGAAACATCAGAAAGCTTCCCAGGTGGCTCAGAGGGTAAAGAACCTGCCTGCAATGCAGGAGACAAGGGTTTGATCCCTGGGTTGAAAAGATTCCCTAGAGAAGGGAATGGCAACCCACTCCAGTATCCTTACTTGGAGAGTTTCATGGACAGAGGATACTTAGGCAGAAAGCAGATGCATGTATGGCTTTAAAACTGCCAGGGGAAACCTGATAGCAAAACCAAAATGAAAGATCAAGGTGCCACCTTCCCAGAGATATAAAGAGCTGCTAGGCTACTTCCCAAAACCTGTATAGAAATCCAAGTTTGGACTTCATGCTTTCTTGCAAAGGGTGCTGGAACCCATGAGAAGACCATGCATCAGTTCAGCGACCCATTGGTTCCAAGATTGTCTCAAATGCTACTCAGTTATGTGCCCTAAACCAGAGGTTTAATCCCTCTGAACCCTGATTATTCATCTGTGAAAAGAGGGTAAGAAAACCTCCCCTATTTAACCCTCAGAGTGACTAAGAGAAAAGAAGAAAGAAGAAAGTAAGTAATGGACCTGTAATAGATGTAGCAGGTAATATAGGTAGATTTGAAGCAACTGAGTCACCGAAGCAACTGAGTCACAGCTCAGCAGTGTTCCATCTCCTATTCCCATCAGCCACTATTTATGAGATGTGTTTTCCTAGTCATTTAGACATCATATACAACCCTAGTCATCAGTACATCAGTCAAAGGCGAATGGAAAAACTAAACTAACTCCTGAGAATCCAAGGTGTTGGTGTCAACGGGACCAAAACATCCACTTAGCTGCTCCATTTTTTTCATCTCTATGCAGAAAATTGGTATTACATAGACTTTAAAAGGTAGGGGAAGCCAATCATATGCTATAAAAAATTACACAGCAGTTCAGATCATCTGTATGTTAGGGGAGGTGGTTATTTCTTGAAACAGCATCATCTCAGCAAGTAAGTATTTAATCAGAAATGTTATTTTCCCCAGATTTTAAAGCCAGAAGTTAGTTCAAACCCCAGATTTTCAGAACTAGCTCTGTTACACTGGGCAAGTTAAGCTCTCTTAGGATCCAACTTCTGTAAAACAAAACAAATGATTTTTAATATCAGGTAGACATTACAACCAAACTGTAAACTCCATAGGGACAGAAATTTTCATCGTCTCTTTGAACTAAATTCACAGCCCCTAAGTCAGTGCTCTTAAAAAACAAGAACTCAGTGAATACTTGGCAAAGGAATGAATGAAGGTATAAAAGGTTCTTAACTTTATGCCTTGAGTCTTGTGAGCATTCAGTAAATACTAAGCCACTTTCCCAAAGTATTACAGTGCTAGATAAGTGATTTCAGGATGATGCAAATAATATTTAACTCATTTGAATGTAACCTTCATGAGGCAGGGAACGGTTTTGTTCAGTTCTGAATCCTCACCTCCTAGAACCATGCCCAGCATTCAGTAGACACTCAGAAAATGTCTACTGAATAAATGATTTGGGTCTTTCTTCCCAGACAGGCCATGTGCTACTTGAAGGGAAGAATTTTCTTATATTCTCACCCCGACTGTGTGTACACAAAAGATATTCAAACATTCAAAGCAGATGAGTTCAGTGGACTATCAGGGGCTCAAGGTTTCTTAGAACCACCACGATCTGCCAATTACATGTAAGTGTCATGAGGGTTATACAGTACTTTTGACTCCAAAGTAATGGAAACATCTTCTATTGCCCTGGAAACTCTTCCTGCAGACAGAATTTTGAAAGAAAATTGCACAAGAAAATACTGTGAAATTTCACAACCTCTGTCACTATGAAAAATGTCATGGAAAAGGATTTTTTCTTATAAAACAGCAACTTATGAAAGTAATCAGTGCTGGAAAGCTCAAAGATAGATGAAGAAAACAAGAGGAACCGATCCAACAGCTCTGGTTTTATGAATAGACGATTCCACCACCCCACTCATTTGTAAGATTCTCATGAGATCTTTTTTTTACAGCAGGTTATGAATCATCTTCATGATATCTTTAAATGGATGATCAATACTATATTTTCCCATAAAATGTTTGGTTTGAAATCCGATTTTAAGTGCATTAGAGTTTTTGTGCACCGAATGGGTGAATGCCATAATAAATTGTCATCAAATATGAAAGAAATATAGCAGAGATTAATTGCCATATTTATTTATGAGTCTATAAAATACCTTGTGAAAGTCCTGGCACATTTTTGGGATACCAATTTGAACCTTCAGGAAAGTTAAAAGCATTAAAAGAGACTGCAAGGAGATTTATTATCAGAATGTTTTTAATTGCAGACCTAAGCAGACATGCAGGTATTAGAATGGCTATGCCCCTAATGGGCATGTCTCATATGTTTCTCTTTTTTTTCCCCCTTTAAAAATGATATACTTTCCATATTTTTATTGATTTGTGAAGATTTGTCGTAAATTACTCTGGCCAGCACGTGACATCACAAATGGTCCCAGCTTCCCTAAAGTAGTGGGCCCCAGGTGGCACAAAAAAGAAGGCTCCTGGCCAGTTCTAATGCTCAGTTTTAAAAGTAGGAGAAACCACAGTGAAAGAGAAAACTGGCGGAATGCAGCTAATCAGACAAAATGTGTGTGGCTTGAAGCTGCTCGTATTTTAATTGAAGCCTTAAAGTCTACGACAGTGAAATACTTTAGGGAGAAGAATGACAAAATAGCATCCTTAATTATGGCCTATTAGCAATGATCCAGTTAGAGAGTTGTATGCAAAAAGGCACAGTCCCTGGCTAGAATCAGAGCCAGCGCCAAATCAGCTCCCTTTCCTACTGGTCTTGGCCATGGAGGTCTGTTCCCTAACTGTACACTCAAAACCACTCTTGGTGGTTTCCCCTGGTGCAAAGGGGAGAAAGTACACAGCATCCTATCCTAGCAAGCCTTTATATGTTGCCTCTTTCAGGTCTTTGTTTTTTACACGCATTTTTTTTTTTTCCCAAAGACTTTGGCTTCTGGAACTGTTCCCTGGCTTTCAAATCCATACATCTCTTGTTGACTTCGAATTTTAATTCCTTGAGATTCCTTGAGCTGTCATGAGAAAAATGTCAAAGATAAAAATAACGAAGAATTTCTACACATAAAAGCTGCTTTGTAACTGAGAAGTTAATGCACCAATCCCCCCAGTCTACTGATGCAAAAACAAAGATTAAAATATATATATACAAATGTAAATAATTTGGTTGGTAAATAGATATAGATATATATACCGATCCAGGAATCAAACCCGGGTCTCCCAACTATGTATATAGGAGACCCGAGTTCGATCTCTGGCTGGGAAAGAGCCCTTGGAGAAGGAAGTGGCAAACCATTCCAGTATTCTTCCCCGGAGAATTTCATGGACAGAGGAGCCTGGCAGGCTACAGTCCATGGGGTTGCAAAGAGTCAGACACGACTGAGAGACCAATACTTTCATACATACATATATATATATATATATCTCTTCCTGACACAGTCACTAACAAAATTGCATTAATTGTTTTATAAACCATCATATAGACATAATCTTGGGTGGATTTTTTTAGAAGTTTTTGTTGTTGCTGGGATTTTAAATTATTATTATTCTTATCCATCACAGATGGGTCTGTTTGCCATTTTCTATTTTAATTAATGATCTTCATCAAATTTCTAAAACTCCTAAATTGTCACATAAGCTCTTTCATAAAACAAATTGATATAAAAGCATGTAGTAGAGACTTGAACTAATGTGCTTACTGTGGTGTCCTGTCAGATATTTCTGGGCTAAATTACATTGTGTTATTCCAGGGCACTACATCTCCAGCTGTATCTGGCTTTATATATGTTTGAAATAAGGTTTTGTGGAAAGACCATAACTGCAGTTCTGTTTCCTCCTCTGTCATCTGCCCGTTTGTGTGATCTGAGGTTTGCTTCCCACCTTTTCAATTTCCTTATCATGAGCCTTAAATAAGATAAAGCAGAGGTGTTTAGGATAGCTCCCAAGAATCTACAAATGCAAAGCTACAATTCTTTAAGTCTGAGCTCAGGTTTCTACCTGGCTTGCTGACACACCAGGATCTCTGCATTGTCTCATTTTTCACTTTATCTAGAAGTTCATTCTTTCTTTCTATTTTTATTTCCTAACAAGCAACATCAACACCCTCATCTGGGAATTATTGCCTTTTTATTTTCCTCTCCTGATGCCAGAGTTGCTGCTGACAATATGTATTCAGGCAAGGCAGGGGCTCGCTGTGTTTCACAATCAGATGCCATGCACACTACTTCCGTCAAAACAATTAGTGTTCATTTCGATTTTACTCGGGGAGACCTGTGGTGACTGATCAGTATAAATTATAGATGCACGTGTCCAGATGCACTTGTTCATTCATGCATAGATTTGAGGAGATGTCACCCTTCTCAGTTCAAAAACAGTCACACAAAAAATTCATACTTAAAAAATATAACAGCACATTTTCATCAGTGTTATTTTATCCATATACTCACACATTCCATCTATGATCTGAGGCATCTAAAGTTGATTTGGGGCATTTTGCTGTTATCATCCTCTCCCTGTAAAAATCTGCTGTCTTTCTAAATCATTAGGAAATCAGAGATATTTAAAATATTCAAAATAGTACAGTATGATTTATTTTCCTTTTCATGTGTGTGGCACCTGCATTCAGGTTTACTATCAAGGCACATCCCTTACTCTGCCTGCTCGAGACCTTCAGTACATTTGAATCAAAGCAACCTGAACTTCAAATAAACAATGTCAGATTAGTACTCTCCCTGCTCCAAAGAGGCCTTTGACTGTTGACTGTTTCAGATTTGTTTTAATGAGCGGTTAGAGGCACTATCAGGGTATGTGGTATAATACAATAAAAGAATCTGTATCATCTGTATAAAGCAAGGTGGAATGACTCCCTTAAATATAATTGGGTCTGTATTCGATAGGTTTATTTACTTGCTTCAGTAAAATTCAATACGGACACACAGACAATTGGGCAGTTCTCCCCAAACTAAATGAGTCAGGGCTGAACAAAGCAATGAAAAGCCAGCATGGTGGAGAGGCTCAGGGCACTTGGCTGTCGATGTGACTGCCTGTCAACAAGTCCGGAAGAGAGCAAATTCCATGGCAGCTTCCCTGAATCACTTTCCAGGAAACACTCCTTTTCACCCGAGGTTTCTGCCAGACAGAGGCTGATACTGGTTGAACCTGATGGTTTGGTTTTGTAATGAGGGTCCCCAAATAATGGGAAAAGACACACTTCATAGGAACACTTTTAGGGAACCCTACTAAATGCTTACGGTGGTGACAATCAAATGTCAGTGGCACCAGGTAGACTTGCTTTGGGTGCCGCCTCTCCAGGAAAGCAATGTGAAATCAAGGTCTCCACGCCTGGAAAGAGCAGCCTTCCTCCCCAAGACATTCTTATACCTTAAAACAACTTTGAACACAATAGAAAGAAAGATGCCTTAACAGAAAAACCGGCTCTTTTGTTTGTTTTCTTTTCTGCAGATGAGGAAAAATGCTGAAGCATTTATATCACACCTCCCAATTCACTTCACCACTGTTCTTCCTCCTCTTTTCTTTCTTTTTTTTTTCCAAATCATGTTGCTTTTTTTGAATCCTGGAGAGGGAAGACAAGAGGTAGGCCTGGAGGCTCTGCTCACAGCACTGATACCACAGAGATCTTATAAATCACCTGAAAATCAATAAATCCTATATGGTAGTTTCTCCTTTGCAACCCAATCGCCAGGGGACAGAACTAATGCTTTTTCTTCACCACCCTCCCCATTTTTCTGTCATTAAAAAAAAAAAAAATCTTCTTAGGAATGAATGGGCAAACAAAGTTGCTGAGTAAGTATTTCAACTACCTAATTTTATTAGTTTACAACTGACATACCATCCCTCTGGAAATGTTTGCAATTAATTAATTAGCAGTAATCTTCCCCAAGGGACTAATTTAATGAATTCTCTCCGATTCTTACTTAAAAAAAAAAAAAATAGATGTATCCCAGCTGCAAACGTGTAGATGGCTCCAAAATGCATTTTGAAAAATCAAGGAATCTTATCTATTATGGTGAATTTTTATCACTAAATCAATCTGGCGATAACTGTAATTCTTCTAACTAGGATTTTCCCGGGTTGAACGCAAGGTTTCTCCAAGGTAACGACACGAGGTAGCCGCAGCCAGGAAACCTCGCTGGATTTGTTCCTATTTGGAATGGATCTGGTGCTCCTGTTAATAATCTCTTAGGCGGTGGAGTCTGCGGTTTGCGGCTTATTCAAGCACGGTGCGCGTTCTGCAGAATCTGTAAAGAGAAAAGAAGCTGACTTCCGGGCCTACTAGTCTCCGCTGAAAAGTGCCTGAGAAGGCTCGGGGCCAGGGACCCAGACCTTACCCGTCCCTGGGCTTCCTCCTTGCCTCGCCAGAACCCAGGTCAGAGATCCCGATAGTTCCTAACCTCCAGGCCCCGCGTTCTTGCGTTTCAGCTAGAAAATAGAGCTAGGCCTTTGAACCACCACCCCCGGTTCCTCTGGGAAGGCGCAGAGAGGGCCTGGGAGAGCGTTTTTGTAAGATGTAAAGCTCGGTGACCCCTCGAGTAACATTCTGAGACAATCTGAGGTGTCTGGCCTGCAAACCTGAAAACCCTAGAGTTCCACTCGGATGCCGGCAGCATCCCCGGAAGACCTCTTCCCACCGGACTAACAACCCCTTTACGCCCCCCAGATGTCCTGGGGTTGGAGGCCCCGGGAGGCCTGGGGATTGAGCCTTCAGGAGTCCAGTTTCTCCCGTCCTCGCAAACTGGCGGCTCCTCGCCCTGGGGACACAGCCCCCTCCCAGGCACCAATGAGCTCGTCCGCCATCAGTGCCCCTTTGAGGGCCCCTAGAATGCAGGGGATGGTCAGATCACTGGGCCCAGCCAGGAGACCCAGAGGAGCTCGGAGAACCGGCCGCCCTCCCCGCGCGCTGAACCGTGGCTCGCCAGCGCCACCCCCAGCGGAGCTCAGTGGCTGCAGCCCGGCCCCAGCGCCTTCGTGCGGCTCCCCGGGCCCCCGTGGACCCAGCGAGCGGCGCGCACGAGACAGCCAAGTCTCGCCTTCCGAGAAGACGCCCAGGAATCTCCGCCTGCCGTCTGCAGATGCCCAGGGGGGTCCGACTTGGCGCCTTTACCCACACAGTCCGAGGGGGGGATCTGAACTTGACCTGGAGAGGGCGCTATTCGGTCTATTAGAGGACCAGAGAGCCCCAGAGAAATCCTGGGGTCAAGACCCTAGTAAAGACCGGGTCATGGAGATCCTGGATCGAGCTAGAGTCCTAGGGCGGGGAGCCAGGCCCCCGAGGACAAAAGACGGCCGGAACAGTGGATCCACCGACGCTGCCCCCAACGAGCTGGGGGCCAGCGGCGCGAACAAACTTTCCTG
>NW_011495034.1:19649033-19649363 GCF_000754665.1 Bison bison bison | reverse complement strand
GCCCACCCCTGTTTCCTCCCCTCCCCCGCGCGCCTCTGTTCACTTAGACTCCTCATCTCTCTCCTCTCCCCTCCTCCTTCTCCCTCTAGCCTTTCTCCCCCACTTTCCTCCTGTTGTTTCTCCTGTCTCTTCCTTTGTATTCTCTCCTCCCTCGCCGCCCGGTGCTTCTCTCCTCCTCCGGGCCGCAGGGGAGGAGGTAGGCGCGCTGCGCCCGGGGCCTGCGTGGCGCGGTGGGAGGCGTTTCTCCTACTTCTCCCGGGTAATTTGGAGAGATTGTATGTGCGCGCGCGCGTGAGCTTAAGGCGAAAAGGGGTAGGATCCTGCGCCAAG
>NW_011495034.1:19642416-19648490 GCF_000754665.1 Bison bison bison | reverse complement strand
AGTGCTTCCCAGGTAAGAGCCGCCCCCATGAGGGATGGGGGCAGACTGGAAGGAGGGAGTGCCCAGTGCCGGGACCTGCCCGCAAAGCCCTCCTCTCCCACGAGTTCCCAGGGAAGCCAGAGAGAGCAGGAACCTGGATAGTGTACCGCAGACCCCTCTGACATGCCCCATCCCTGGCAGAGAATGCGCCGCTCCCCCAGGCAAGCTGAAGAATCGTGTGACCCGAAACTTGGGCACTCTGACCTCGCGCTCCGCGAGGTGGGTGGGATCTCGGGAACCTTCCAGACAGGCCTCCTCGCTGTACAGATATCCGAGGTGGCCGGGAGGGTCTCAGACTCTGTCTCACTCTTTTTCTGGGCTCATTCGTTTGTGATCCTCTGTTCTTTTCCTCTCCCTTCCACGGGTAGGTCCAAGCTCTCAGCTTCCGGTTCCTTCGATTTTCCAGATCTGGGTGGGCACTGTGCAGTGACAGGGTCTCCTGGGGAAATTCTGGAGACGCCCACCCCTGTTCAGTTTCTCAGCAGAGAGCCCAAGGACTAGCCCCAGCTTGACCTCTGCCCTGCTTTGTGATCTCGGATAAGCCTCCTATTCTCCGTAGTCCTCATTCCCTATCTATAAAGTGGGAAGAGTGAGACGCGGTCTCTAAGGCAAACTTGAAGTTCGGCCTTGGTAGGATCCTGTGGCTGCGAGGAGGGAGGGTTCACCAGGGAACTGGCCGAGTCTGGCTTTTGTAATTCCGGTTTCAGAACCTTCCCATGACCCGGAGCCCCTGGAACTCTGGAGCTTTAGCAAAGCTTTAAGAGAGTCTATAAAGGCGGTTTGGATAAATGGCGTCTACGGATCATTTCCGTCACAGTCCTCAGGAGAACGCTCAGCACAAGGGGGAATTAAGTTCACATTGAAGGAAGGACTGATCTGGCAGTTCCGCCGCTGGCTCCCGTCAGCCATAGGCGCCGGTCTCTGACCTCCGGTGCCCCCTCTCTCGCCCCCGTAGTTTCTGGTCTCTGCAAGTTCCAGCGCCACTTGCTGCGAATCCGCCCCGCGCTCGGTCCCAGATGTGGCCTCGGGCTCCACCCCGGCGGCCGCGCTCTGCTGCGCACCCTACGACAGTCGGCTGCTGGGCAGTGCGAGGCCGGAGCTGGGCGCGGCCTTGGGCATCTATGGAGCTCCCTACTCGGCCGCTGCAGCTGCCCAGAGCTACCCAGGCTACCTGCCCTACAGCCCCGAGCCGCCGGGGCTGTACGGGGCGCTGGTGAGTACCCGGGGTGGAGCCTGGGTCCGCGCGACAGAACCCACCCGCCTGGGGGCAGGAGCGGCAGGGGCGAAATCCCGTGTGATATTTCCATCTAGGAAAATCTAGGACGTACAGCACCAGTTCGAGGAAAGGAAATGGTTACGATTCTATATAAAGTAAAAAAAAAAAAAAAAAAAATCTTTACAACATGTTACAGTTTGTAGAAGTCCATCCTGTTTAGAAAACATCTGTACCTCGATTAATTGTGTGAAGTAGGCAAGTCATCACTAGGCTCAGTGTACAGGTGAGGAATCTAAGGTTCACAGTGGCTTGAGTAACCTTACCCAAAGTCACAGAGATAGAAAGTGGCAGAGAATGGCTCCGGAAAGGAAGTAAGAAAGTGCCCCAGCTGTTGGGAGGCAGTTGGGGAGACACAAGTAGTAACAGTTAAATGACAGCGAATATTGCTTATGCTGCACCAGGAATTCTGCCAAGCATGTTTCTTCAGTAACCTTTAGGCATGATTGTCATCCCATTTACCAAGAGGAAACTGAGGCACAGAGGGGTTAAACAGCTGTGCCCAGGATCACACAGTCAATGCCAGTGGTGGTGCTGCAGTACTAACCAGACTTGACTCCAGAGTTCACACCCTTAGCAACTCCCCACCCCTCCTCCCCAAATGTAGTCCTTATTTCTTCCCTCCTCCCCCTCCAGAATCCACAGTATGAATTTAAGGAGGCTGCGGGGAACTTTACATCCAGCCTGGCACAACCAGGAGCCTATTATCCCTATGAGCCAACACTGGGGCAGTACCAGTATGAGCGGTAAGGCATGGGGCGTTGGTGGCTGGCATCATAAGTCCTTTCCTCCTCCCCTGCCAAGGTAGGACCAATCCACAGAGCATGGGGTGGGGGGGCTGTGGGCTAGGATGGTGAGCAGAACCTCACTTCCTTCAGGGACAGAGATTGTCTCCTGCCTGCAGCCCCAGGTTCCCAGCCCCAGAACTGTGAGCCAGATTCTCCCCGCAGGTATGGAGCGGTGGAGTTGAGTGGTGCTGGGCGCAGAAAAAATGCCACCCGGGAGACCACTAGCACACTCAAGGCCTGGCTCAACGAGCACCGCAAGAACCCCTACCCCACCAAGGGCGAGAAGATCATGCTGGCCATCATCACCAAGATGACCCTCACCCAGGTGTCCACCTGGTTCGCCAATGCGCGCCGGCGCCTCAAAAAGGAGAACAAGATGACCTGGGCACCCAAGAACAAAGGCGGGGAAGAAAGGAAGGAGGAGGGCGGAGCAGAGGAATTGCTGGGCTGCCTAAATGGTGACACCAAAGGTACCCCATGTTCCCTGCCCCAACTTACCTGGGTTTTCCACTCATCAAACAGTTTGATCGGATTTCACAACCACTGAATGGCATAGCTTCTGTGGAAGGCTTCCCCTGGCTTCCTTTGACACCTGCAACCCCTGCATGCCTCTGGGCCTTTGCCTGTGCAATCAGTTCCCTTTGCCTGGAATTCCCTACAGAACTGGGAACTGCCTTCTTCCAGACTTGAAAGCACCACCTCCAAAAAGCCTTCCCTGTGCACCCACACCAGCTAGCTTCCCTAGTTATTCTCTACCACATGCGCCTACTTTATTTCCTGTGGCATACTTACCCTCTTAGGGATGTTAGCTCCACCAGAGAAAGCCTCCACTGCTGTATTCTCTAAATTCCTAATACTTAAAAGCCTCAATGATGTCTGGCACATAGCTGGTGCTCAGTAAATATTTTCTGAATTAAATAATACACACCAGCCACTGCTGAGTGTTGACACTGGATAAAAACGTCCTCTGCTTTTTTAAGGCCGAGAAACTGAGATCCAGGTCTTAGGGAAAGTGTCCATTTCCTTGCGCTATCAAAGGGGAGGGCTCTTCCGAAGGGTAAGAGCAGGTCTAACTAAGGGCGGGAATTCTTTCCCAGCCGCAGGCCCACAGCCCTGGGACAAGTGTCGGAGGCGCTGTGGCCATCCTGGTGAATTACACCGAGTTTGCCTTGAGTGCAGGGCACATCTTGCTAAAAGCTTCTCCGATGGGCACTCCCGAGGATTTCCCTTGGGGCCTGGGGCTTTTCTCACTCGTTCTTGATTTCCCTCAGACGTTACTGCTGGCCAGGAGCCCCGGGGGCTCCGGCTGAGTGACCTGGAAGACCTGGAGGAAGAGGAAGAGGAGGCGGATGAAGAGGAAGCAGTGGCCACAGCTACGGACAGACTGGCTGAGTTCCATAAAGACACTCAGCCGCTGCCGGCGGCGCAATGTGCCGCCGCTCGAGAGGGCCGGCAGGAGCGCAGGGAGTGCAGTCTGGCGGCACCCCGCTTCTCGTTCACTGAGCCCGCCAGATCGGGAGAAGCCGACTTCCTCCGGGCCGAGCCAGGAGGCCCCACGTTGACCATGCACTACCCCTGCAGCGAGAAACCACCGCGCATCTGGTCTCTGGCGCACACGGCGGCCGCCAGCGTCGTCGAAGGGGCACCTCCAAACCTGCCCCAGCCACGAAGTCCTGAGCACCATCTGATTCCCGGACAGCCTCCAGGCCCGGGCGCGCGACCCGCGGTCCCCAGAGACTCCGCGTGCCAAGAGTCTCCCCGAGTAGCCAAAGCCTTTGGAAACCCCACGTTTGCCCTACAGGGTCTGCCGCTGAACTGTGCGCCCTGCCCGCGGCGGAGGGAGCCGGCGGTGCGGTGCCAGTACCCATCAGGAGCGGAAGGTAGTGGGCCCGCAATGGCTCTGGGCGTGTCTGACCAAGACCCCTCCCCTCCCCACCTTCCCTCACCCCAGTCCCCGTACCCCAGCTCTGGGGTACCCAGCCGCTGCACAGGCTCTCTGCCCAGGTTCAGACATAGCCTAGCTCAAGTGTGTCTCACCGCATTCCTTGAAACAGAAGTTTAGAGATCAGAGTTCTAGCTCCTGAATCGTCTTAAAACCAAATACTAGATTATGCTAGAATGAGACAGTAACTTACCTAGGAAACACTTAGAAAGTCATTGAGGAGAAGGTCTCTCCAATGTTTAGATCTCTCCAGGTGTGCCAGGTGGGCACCGTCATGACCCTCCAGCCCAAGCATTCTTGTCCCCTGCCTGCCCTTTGGAGGAGGCCAGCTGGCTCCCCTGATGGTCTTGTACCAAGAGTTTGCTAGGGCCAGGCAGGCACAAGGGCTTTCCCAGAAGTCTCAGGGGAAAGGCCAGATACCTATAGTCTGTTCAAGGCCAGTGCTTAAGGCCAGAAGCTCTCTGTGCAGCCCACTGAAATCCCTAGGGGTGTAGTTCAGATGAGTGCTGTCTGAGTAGGGCCGTCTTACCAAGCTCGGTAGGACTGCCAATCAGCTGTCTCCTGCACCTGGCTGGTTCACTGGTTCACTGGCTGTGTTGGGTTGGAAGGGAATTTCACCCCACAAAGGGACATTCCCAAAGCATTTGGAAGCCTCCAGCAATTACCATCAGATTCTGCTCTTTGAAGTCATTTCTCTCAGGATTAACTACTAGCTTAGAAAATTGGGTTACAGTCTTATTTGAACTTCTACCTAACAGGGTCCAAATGTTACCCCTGGCAAGCAAATTGCCTGTAGACCTTGGATTCCCTTGTGATGAGACACCACCGACCTTGGATTTCCTAGGAATAGCCCCTGAGTGGCCTTCGGGTTTTAATCAACCTTTCCTCTCTCAGCAGGTTAGCGCAATGGCTGCAATTAGCAGAAGCATCCTGGAAATAAGCCCTGCTTTTTGGAACTCACCTCCACACTAAGAAGCTAAGAGACCTCACCAGGGTCTGGGGCTCTCACTTCGCCTAAGAGACAGACACACAGAAATACTCCGAATGGCCCTCCTGGCACTCAGAAGAGGGGAGTGGCTGGCAGAGGTCCGTCTTTTCAGATCCCCAGAGGAGGTGGCAGGGCACCTTGGGGAAGGTCAAGTGGGAAGGCTGGGCGAGTGTGCCCAGGGCACCTAGCTCAGCACTCTAGTCTGCCTCTCCCCTCTGGATTCAGGTCTCAAGCCACTCCCTCTCCTGTTCACTCACCCCATCACCCTCACTTTGTAACTTCAATGCTGACCTGGCTCCTAAGGACCACGCGTGTCTCCTCCCCTTTCTCACTCTTTGTGTCCTTAAAAATAATCCACCGAACCCAAGCTGTGTGGCCTGTTTGCAACTGGGGAGCTCAGTGAGGTCGGGGTGGTGGGGAGGAGGGGATGCGGTCAGAGGTTCTGGAGACAGGGCAGCATGGGCTGCAGATTTCAGTCCCATTTGTAGCTGGGAGAGAAACTGACAAGGTAATGGCCAAGGCCCACAAAACTTTGCAGACACTCCCGGCCGATTCCGAGGAGTTGGAGAGGGGGAACGAGTGCACAACTTGGGGTTGGGGCAGGAAAAGGGAGAGGGGAGCTGTCCGGATATTTGGGTAGAAGCTGGATTTGTTTCGTATTTGAGTTTTAAGTTTCTTGGGAGGAGGGGCGATGGGGGTCCGCTCCACCCCTCTGACCCAACGGCCAAGTCGGACAGCTTGCCCGGTCGATTAGAGGCGAGAAGAGGGCCCCCTTCCCGTTTAATCAAGTGTCACCAAACACTTCCGGTACGGGCCAACCAATGGGAGCCGATGAGCGGGGAAAGCGGCTTTGTCCCCGGAGTGAACAGCGTCCAGACTAGGGCTGTGGAGTGCGGAGGGGCGGAGGTGAGAGCCCTGAGTTCGTGTCCCCGGCCCAGTGGCTTCGGCTTTAGCCCGCGAGTGCGTTCGCCGCTGTGCGAGAGGAAAGAGAGAGGCGAACCCGGGATGGTGCCCTAGTGGGAGGTCCGGGGAGCCGATGGGGAC
>NW_011495034.1:19577732-19642316 GCF_000754665.1 Bison bison bison | reverse complement strand
GATCTGGGTGTGCGCCTAGGGGCCCTGTCTCCACTGCAAGGCTCCAGCCCCTCCGGCCGTGGCTGGGTGACAGCCTTTCAGACCAGCGCGGTGCCAGCAGACTGGTCACTGAAGTCTGGGACAGGAAGGATCTGCAACCTTGCGAGGAGATTTTAAGAACCTTGGAGGCTGCAGAGAGGAAAAGTGGATGTTTAAAAAATCAAGGGGAACAGGCCACCTGCCCGCGCCCCACTCTGCCTTTTCTATAGAATAGTCAGAGATAATGAATTACAAAAGCACAAACCCCTTCCTCAGATGAGGAAACTGAGGCCAAATGACAGGGACTGACTCAGGGTCATAGAGAACCCGTGGTGAAGATAAATCTAACTCTCCACTCAGCGTCCAAGGCCCCCTTTCGCTCTGACTCCTCTCCCTCTTCCTCTGGGAAACCCCCTCCCTGCCTTCTTTTTGCTCCTGGGTGACAGCTGCTCCTACCCACAGCCTCTCCGGGGACCCTCCAGTCGCCCTCACTGTCCGGCGGCTTAGGGTCCGGGAAATTAAACTGCGAAAAGATAAACATTATTTCCAGTCGGCTTTGCAGGATTAACGCTTGTAATAAAGAGCATTAGCTAGAGGTTTCTTTCAAGGCACTTTCGACCCCACCCCTCCTAGGGGGCCAGGTAAACCCACCCCCACCCACCCCAGCCCCACCCGACCTCCAGGCTGCGGAAGCTAGTTCCCAGTGCCCCCAGTTGGAAGTGGGGCACCAGCTAACCATTCTGTGGAGGGGAGAGGGACGGTAGCATCACATGGAGTCAGATTTCCAGATGGGAAAGTGAACTCCTGAGAGAAGAGACTCACCTAAATCAAGGTCATGTGACTGAACTGGGACTAGGATGCAGAGTATAGGGAGGATGGTAGTGGGCAGAGGGTTTACCTGCACCCTGCCTCCAGTTATGGAGCTTTTATAGGACCCTGAACCTCAGAAAATAAGGTCCAGGTACCATCCAGGACCTCATCTACAGGATCCAGCCTCTCCCTACCTCCCACAACCCAAAGCAGGAGCCTGTAGCCCAGGCTTGTCCCAAAGATCTGGGACTGGTTGGCTGGAATGTGAGAAGGGCTGGAGTATGAGAGGGGCCATAAAGAGTAGCCTTCAATCCCAGGAAGTGGCTTGGCCACCTTAATCCCGTTGCATTGCATACTCAGTTGTGTCCTACTCTTTGCAATCCCATGGACTACAACCTGCCAGGCTCCTCTGCCCATGGGATTTTTCCAGGCAAGAATACTGGAGTGGCTTGCCATGCCCTCCTCCAAGAGATCTTCCCAACCCAGGGGTCGAACCCACCTCTCCTGTGTCTCCTGAATTAGCAGGCAGATTCTTTACCACTGAGCCACCTGGGAAGCCCGTTACTCCCTCAATATGTGGCCGTGGACAAGCCCTTTGCCCTCTCTTAGTTTCCCCTGCAGTCAAGTATGGAGATAATCTAGTTCTCCATCCTTGTGCTCAATGTTCTCTGCAGAGCTGATGGTCGGCTCCAAGAGTAAAGCCAAAAGCCTGAGAATGGCGAGTCTGAGCCTGCGATCCCAGCCTCTGGCCCCCAGCAGCAATCTGTTCCCACTATCTCTGCCCCCACTGAGAGCCTCCTGCAAATCTCCCAATATAATCTCCCAGAATCATATTTTGAATACTGTTTTGATTAAAGGTCTGAGCAAGGGGAGGGGGGATGCAACCCGGCTGTCCTTGGCTGAGCCTGCTGGGGCCTGCAGACAGCTGGCCTGTGAGCCCTGCAAAGTGAGCGACGATCAAGGCAGCAAGGTGACGTTCTCAGGCTTGGAGAGACTATAGGAAGGTCTCTCCAAACTCCCTTGATGACAAATGTGCTTCTTCCCTTGGCTGGGGAGCAACCACCAGAGGACTGGGTAGAGAGAGGCTGAGCCGAGGGAGCCGTAGCACTTAAGTGCCTTCTTCCTTTATTGATTCCTTTCCGGCCAGTAGTCATGACATTGGCATGGGACTCACTAGATGACCTCTATGATCACTTTTGGCTGCAACATCCTATGACCCTGGTAATGATGATAAGAGCTTATAAAGCCCTTTTCATGTGCCAGACTCAGTGCCATGTCCTTTAAATGCACTGACTTATTTATACGTTGCAAGAGTCCCAGGAACCTTTGTATTTTCTAGTATGTCCCATCTACTCAATGAAAAAAATGAAGCTCAGGGAAGTAAAATACCTTGATGTCAGTTATCCAGTTAGCAAGTAAAGAAGTCAGACCCTGAGTATGGCTGATTCTTAAATGAAAGGTGAAAATTAGTTGCTTGGTCATGTCTGACTCTTTGCAACTCCATGGACTATAGTCCACCAGGCTCCTCTGTCCATGAAATTCTCCAGGCAAGAATACTCGAGTGGGTAGTCATTCCCTTCTTCAGGGGATTTTCCCGACCCAAGGATCGAACCCAAGTCTCCCGCATTGCAGGCAGATTCCTTATCATCTGAACCACTGCGAAGCCCCTTAACCACTAAGTTCTACTGTCAGTGCATTTTCTTGTTTTAAAATTCTTTTATTCTATTATGAATAAGAGCTTGTCTCTGACAGTCTGTCTATGAGTGTTATCTGTTGCCTCTGGAGCTCCAGGTTGCCCTGCTTCCTTCTCAGGAATGTCCAATGGAAAAAGACTTTCAGTGCTTCCTGGACCTGCCCCCACATCCTGGCCAAGAGCATCCCCACCCCTTTCCCACTGCCCACCTTTCCCTGGGTCAAGACTGTCTGAGACACCCTGGTCAGTGTTTGCTAAAATATAGCCTGTGGATCTCCACCATTGCAATCAGACCATGACTAAAGGATCCCGCTGAGAGGTGGGCTGGAAGATTTGCTTATGTGACAAGCACCCTAAGTAGCCTGAGGGGCCTCTGACCTGAATAGTAGTGGCTGACCCTCAAGTGGCCAGACCCTAAGTTCAGCCTGAGGCTTTAAAATGCCTGATGTTGGCCAAGAGTAAATCACATCCCAGTAACAGGTGCAAATATTCCCTCCAGGATTTAATCTGGATTCACATGCAATCGCCTCATCTGGTTCAGCTCCCCACCCCCCATCCTGAAGCTCAAAGATTAGTTGTTATCAGAGGAGGAGGAGGAGGTGACCTGGGAGATGAACTTGCCTCCCCCAGCAGTCTGACAGCTAACTAGGGTTCCAGCATTGGAAGCATCTTTGGAGCTCCCAGCACCTCTTCATGTAATAGAGTTCTGCCTGCTGTCCAGAATCCTGACATATTCAAGAAAAGTCAACACCACGAAGGGAAGATTGTATCTTAAGCAAACAAAAGAAGTGATGGAGGGGGTGAGTCTCTCACTGTCTCCTGTTGCAGCCTTGGCTGCAATAGAAGGTTCTTTCTTTTTTGAACCAATTTTTTTTCTCCACATCCCTCCTGAAATCAATCTCTTGAACCAGTGAGTCTTACTCTTCTCCACAATTCCAGGTTCTTTGTCCTACCCTGGATGCCTTCTTTCCCTTGCCCTCTCAGTGGGATCTGCTTGGCCCTTACTCTGAGATCAGAGTAAGAATGGAGCCCAACGGCTGTCTCCCAGTTATATGGTGGAAGACCCCCTCCATTGGCATGATTTTCATTAAATACTAAGTTGGAGAGTGTGGTTTTGAATTGTGGTGTTGGAAAAGACTCTTGAGAGTTCCTTAGACAGCAAGCAGATCCAACCAGTCCATCCTAAAAGAAATCAGCCCTGAACATTCATTGAAAGGACTGATGTTGAAGCTGAAACTCCAATACTTTGGCCACCTGATGCGAAGAGCTGACTCATTTGAAAAGACCCTGATGCTGGGAAAGATTGAAGGCAGGAGGAGAAGGGGACAACAGAGAATGAGATGGTTGGATGGCATCACTGACCAGGAGTTGGTGATGGACAGGGAGGCCTGGCATGTTGCAGTCCATGGGGTCACAAATAGTCAGACACAACTGAGTGACTGAACTGAAACTGAAACTGGAGAGGGTGAAGAGGCAGTGACCTGAGTCCTTGGGCAAGTCATCAAAAGCCTCTGAGATTCAGCTTTCTCCTGGTAGGTTGAAATCACATTGAACCATATGGCTGTTTCACAATTTCTCTAGCTGCCATGGAGACAAAGATGTAGGTCAGTGTTACTTAAATTTTGGTCAGTGCAAATCAATGCCCTGATTTTTGCCAAGAGTTGGAGAGATGTTAAAGACATGCTAGCAACCAAACAGAGGTTTCTCCTTTGTGAATCGGAGGATTCGAAGACAGTTGAAGAGGGCCTCATTGGGTCACGCTGAGATTCAGCATTAGTTAATGCCACGATCAGCTCACATCAAGGCTGGTACACATTCAACTGTTTGGCGAGTTAATCTGTATTAATGTGAAGGGTGATTATTATTTATGAGATCATCAGAGACGGAGGTCTTCCCTCATTGCCTGGGACTGTCTCCAAATTCCAACTTGGCTTTATTTAGAGTCTTAGACAACCTACCTTAGCACAATAATGCCAACAATGATAATGATGATGAGGCTAGAGTATTTGTTCTCAACCCTGGGGCTGCATAAAATCAGCCAGGCAAGTGTTTTGTTTTGTTTTGATTTTTTGTACCAATATCCAAGCTGTGTGTGCTAAGTCACTTCAATCATGTCCAACTCTTTGCAATCTTATGGACTGTAGCCCTCCAGGCTCCTATGTCCATGGGATTCTCCAGGCAAGAATACTGGTGTGGGTTGCCATGCCCTCCTCCAAGGGATCTTCCCGACCCAGGGATTGAACTCCTGTCTCTTAACATCTTTTGCATTGGCCAGCAGCTTCTTTACCACTAGAGCCACCTGGGAAGCCATACCCTGGACCAACTAAATTCCACCTCTAGGGGTAGGCCCACACAGTAATTTTGAATTTCAGTAATTCCAATGTACAGCCAAGATTGAGAATCGGTGAACTACAACAAGGCTGTTTCTCTTTCTAGCCCCAGCATTTTTTAGAACAGTGTAGGAGTAAGTAATGAGGTTTAGCAGAAAAAGTTGACGAGCCTCTAGTTGCTCCCTAGACCCTATGGACTTCATGTTTTCCCCAGGATAAAATGAGGTATAACAGTTACATTTTTCTATTTTGTTTATGAAGGAGCTCAGAGATGGATGTAATCTGGGAGATCAGTGGCCAGTGTCAAGCCAGGGAGACCTTCTTGAGCCTTGCTCATCTCATATCCCAGCTGCCTGCACATAGAGTGGAAGGTCCTAGGCACATGAGCCAAGTCATGCCTGGGACAGCTCAGAGGTGGCTCTGAGCAGGGTTGGGAGCCCTTTGGAAGTGTTTCTTGGTGTTCCAATTATGTATTGCAGAGGGAAAAATCTCCTTCGAACTTAGTGGCTCAACAGTCACTGATTTTGCCCATGGATCTGACATGTGGGCAGTGTTTACTGGGAATGATTTGTTTCTGGTCCGTGAGGTGTTAGTAGATGCAGCTTGACCGAAATTGGAGGACCCACTTCCAAGGAGGATGTGGGGTTCCACCCCCTGAATAAGTTTCCACCCACCCCATGGGCTGCTTGAGTTTCCTTACATTATGGCAGCCGGGTTTGGAGAGCAAGTGTTCCAAGAGGCCTGGGACAAGCTGCAGGGTTTCTTATGACCCATCCTCAGAAGTCACACGATGTCACTTCCACTGTTTTCTGTTGGTTTAGCAAGTCACTAAAGCCTGTCTGGAGTCAGGAGGAGAGGAATTCAACTCTACCATTTAATGGGAGGAGTAGCATAGAGTTCGTAGTAGAGAGCTGGACCATAAAGAAGGCTGAGCGCTGAAGAATTGGTACTTTTAAATTGTGGTGCTGGAGAAGACACTTGAGAGTCCCTTGGACAGCAAGGAGATCAAACCAGTCAATCCTAAAGGAAATCAATCTTGAATATTCATTGGAAAGACTGATGCTGAATCTGAAGCTCCAATACTGTGGCCACCTTGATGCGAACAGCCGACTCATTGGAAAAGACCCTAATGCTGGGAAATATTGAGGGCGGGAAGAGAAGAGGACAACAGAGGATGAGATGGTTGGATGGCATCATCGACTCAATGGACGTGAGTTTGTGCAAACTCTGGGAGATAGTGAAGGGCAAGAAAGCCTAGCATGCTGCAGTTCATGGGGTCACAGAGTCAAACACGACTTAGTGACTGAATAATAACAAACAATCTTTACCCAAATTGGTATCATTGCTGAAGGCACAGTTCTGAATGTACTTGCAGAGTTTATTATTCTCCCATTCAACTTGTGGATTTGGGGTTCTGTCTTAGTCAGCTAAGGCTGCCATAACAAAATACCACAGCCTGAGTGATTTTACCAACAGACATTTATTTTCTCACAATTCCAGTCTGGGAAGTTCACGACCAAGGTGCAAGTCAATCTGGTTTCTAGTGAGAGCTCTCTTCTTGGCTCACAGATAGCCACTGTATCATGGTACCCTCTCATGGTGGAAAGGGAGAATGCTGGTGTTTCTTCCTCTACTTACAAGGGCACCAGTCCTGTAGGATTGGGGGCCTACCCTTATGGCCTCATTTGACCTTTATCACCTCTGCACAGGCCCTATCTTCAAATACAGTCCCACTCAGGTTGAGGGCTTCAACATAGGGGTTCTGAAGGGCCATAAACATTTAGCTCATAGCAGACCCTAACCGAGAACCCAAGTTACACAAGTCCAGTTAGGAAGTAGGTGATTGAGAAAAGGGTGCTGACTCTCTGACCAATGATCTATACCAGCCACTAGCCAAAGAGATGCTGGCTGGGGCAGGCATCTAGCTGCCAATCATATTCCCCCATCAACATCCTGCCCTGGTGATCATGTCTGCAGCCTTGATGGGGAAGAAGAAGCCAGTAACATATATTCAAGAGCCATTAAGTCTCTGACACCACATATAATTTCATAGCACTCTATAAAGGAAGGAACTGAGTTTTAAGAAGCAAAGTCCTGGGACTTCTTTGGTGATCCAGTGGTTAAGAATCTACCTTCCAATGCAGGGGGTGTGGGTTCGATCCCTGGTCAGGGGACTGAGATCTCACATGCTTCAGGGCAATTAAGCCCTCATGCTTCAACTAGAAAGCCTGTGTGCCACAACTAGAGAGCCTGCATGCTGCAACAGAGATCCAACGCAACCAAAATTTCAAAATTAATTAAATAAAACAAAACACACACACAAAAAGAAGCAAAGTCCTTTTTCCAAGGTGCTACATCTGGAAAATGACAGAGTTGGAGTTCAAACTCAGGTCTGTGTGACCGCCAAAGTCCATGCCATCCTTCAAGAGAAGAGAGAAGGAGGCTGAGTGCCTCCATTCTCAGATCATGCTGGGAGCAAAGTGACTTCTAAAAGCAGACCTATGAGTTTAAATCCCAGCTCTGCGATTTACAGGCTGTGCCACCTGAGGCAAATGGCATAACCTGTCTGGACCTCAGTTTACTCATCTCCAAAATGGGAATTATAATAGTGCCTGCCTCATTGGACTGTGGTGAAGAAGAAAGAGTTAATATGTAAAGCATTAGAATCGTGTACCTGGTCAATAGTACGTATTATGTAAATTGCTACCTGCAACTTCTTTTCCTATGACTGTACCCCCGTGGTCCCTGCCTCCCCAGGGAATCTTGAAATCACTGTCCCCACCCCCGCCTGCCCTGTTCCTTCTGCCAAGTCGATGTCACAGCTCACACATGTCCCTCTTACCTAGAGCAAAGACATGGGGTCACTCTCCCGGGTGTCCATTTAGGGAGAAACCTCACCCAGCAGACTTTTATGAATTGCTCACACTTCCCCTTATCAAGATTAATGGCATCATTGCCCACGGTCAGTCCTTCTGTGGTCTCAGCTAATGACTTCAACCCTCAACACGCTTCCTCTGCATTTGCTTCAGAAAATCGTTCTGAACAGCAAGACTGCTTTAATAGCCACTTGGTACTAATGATGCCTTTTAAGTGCATAAAGAGAATCTCTAAGTACCAAACGGGAGGCCCACTGCCTGGTGACAACAGCTATTGACATTGACACTCGAGGCAAGGTCAGAACGCTGCCGACCACAGGGACTGTCCCTGGGCCTAACAGTGGGGATTTTTTTTATTACATTGGAAAGCTCCTCATTTTTCCTTCTGGCTCCTCAAACACACCCACTAGCACCATTTACTGGATTCAGCTATGCTTGTGTCAGAGCTATCAGCCTATGCCAGTTTTCATTTCACCTTTAAGATTCAGGCCATAGCCAAACTTGCACCATTTTCTCTTGATATTTTCCTTTACATATACTCACTTTAACATTTTAAATAAATGTTTTTGAAAAGGCAACTTTGTATTGGTACCTACTCTTTATGTCTGCCCTTCCCCTGCTGTGTGGCCACCATGACACACTCAGCTAGTCGAGAGGTGGTGTGGTAGTGTGATTAAGAACGCAGATATAGGGACAGCCCTGGTGGTCCAGTGGCTAAGACCCCACACTCCCAATGCAGGGGGCCTGGGTTTCATCCCTGGTCAGGAAACCAGATCCCACACGCAGCAACTAAGATCCAGCGAAGCTTAATAAATAAATTTGTGTGTGTGTTAGTTGCTCAGTCATGTCCAACTCTTTGCAACCCCATGGACTGTAACCACCAGGCTTCCCTGTCAATGAGATACTCCAACCTTCCATTGCTGAAACATGTTGGTTCTTGGTCTCACCTATGCTCAGCTTTTTGTTGGTGGTGGTTGGTGTTTAGGCTCCATCCCTAAGGTTGGGGCAGAGCAGCGGGATGAGGCTATCCTCGGGGAGGGTATTCCTGAGCACTGGTGAGATCTGTAAACTTTCAGTGAGCAAAAAAGAGGGAAAGGAATACGTGGGGGAAAAGCAGAAATGGAGCCTGGATTGGGGAGAGGAAGTGAAATGAGGGCACGAAGATGAATGGGCATGGAGGATGTCAGTTCAGAGACTTCAGAGATGAGGAGCCAGCTGTAGGGTGACCAAGCCTGGGATGTTCAGGAAATGAAGTCCCTCAACGCTAGGTATCCAGTAGACTTTATTTAATGTGCAGTATGCTGTACATTGAATGTATGTGGCAGAAGGGCGTGGGCTGTTATTGCATTTAGTACAAAACTGAATACTCCAGCATATATTCTAACTGAAGCAAAGACACTTCTAATCTTTGGTGTAGGCAGTATCCTTTTCACTGTGGTCCAGGAGGCAACAGGCCCTGGGATAGATGCAGAAGCTCCATCTGTGGTTCCTCCCACTCTCTCTTCATCTAACTCTCAGCTCCTATTCAGCCCCCTCCCTTCACTGTGACATTTGACATATGACACCCATGAGTTTCACTTGACCCCTTTGTCGAGCGTCATTAAATGGCCTGAAGTTAAAATGTTAATTATCGTTAATCATTTTTTTACAAAATGGCTCTGCCAAGCCATAAATCCAGGAGAGAGAGGCCTCTTGCATGGAGCTGACAGTTTTTGGAATATGACTGTCAGAGAAGGCACTTGAATATGTGGATGTGTCTACAGGGGTAAGTTGTAAAGAGAAAAATGAATGCCTACAGGTGGGAGGGGATGATAGTGACTCAGGACACAAAGGGCTTCACTGGTGGCTCAGACAGTAAAGAATCCAGCAATGCAGGAGATCCAGATTCGATCCATGGTTCAGGAAGATCGCCTGGAGAAGGGAATGGCTACCCACTCCAGTATTCTTCTCCTAGGGAATCCCATGGACAGAGGATCCTGGTGGGTTACAGTCCAAGGGATTGCAAAGCATCTGACACAATGGAGCGACTAACACTGCTCCTGCTACAGGATGAAAAGCCTTAATGGCACGATGAATCCAGTGGTAGGGAGGGAAGGACAGAAAGAAGCCAGTTTTGTCCACCTTGCTCCCTACACCAAGTGCAGTGACCCATCAGAAGTAGATGTCCAAAACCCAACCTGGAAAGGTGAACAAATGAGGAAGGAGAGAAGAGATCAGGAAAGAAAAAAGAAGAGAAAAGCAGGGGAGACGGAAGTTTACTGAGAGTTGGAGAGTAAATCAAAGGCATGTGAAAAGAAAAGAGCCCAAATTTCTGAACTTGAGTTCAAGACCCTGGAAACCTCAGTATATATGGATCTGCTTCTTTATTTTTGGCCAAAGTGTGATTTACCTGTTTGATTCTTGTTCAAGAAAAATTTGCCCATCATTAGTGATATTGCACTGGCCTCTTAAAAATCTGTTGTGGGAGGTGAATCTCATGTCAGTTCTTCTTACTCTCAAACAAAACAAAAACAAACACACTCAAAAAGGAACACAAGGAAACTTTGGGAGGTGATGGACATATTCATTACCTGGGATGTGGGCATGGTTTCACCAGTGTATGCAGATGCCCAAACTCATTGAACTGTATACATTAAATATGTGTCATTTTTGTGGATCAATTATGCCTCAATGTGGTCATTCACTCAGTCCTGTCCAACTCTTTGCACCCCCAGGGACTATAGCCCACCAGGTTCCTCTGGCCATGGAATTTTCCAGGCAAGAATACTGGAACGGGTTGCCATTTCCTCCTCCAGCGGATCTTCCCACCCCAGGAATCGAACCCACCTCTTCTGCATCTCCTGCATTGGCTGGTGGGTTCCTTACCAGCTGAGCCACCAGGGAAGCCCAAAAACCTCAGTAAAGCTGTTAAAAATAATCTTTTTATAAGAATAAACAGAAAGTGCCAGATAGTGTCTATTATTTTTATAAAAAATGTTCAGAAGTGCACCCCAAATATAGGTGCGTTTGTTTATAAATTACATGCATGTACTAAAATATACATAATAAATATAAATATACATTATTTATATTTATACATAATGTATATTTATATTTATACATAATTATACATTATGTATATTTATATTTATTATGTATATTTACATATATATATACATGTAAATATGTATATTTAAAAGTAGAATGTAAGTGATAGTTTTAACATTTCCACTCCATCTCCCAAAGGAGAAATCCAACCTCCCTGGACAGCACTTTTTGGAGAAAGCCACTTCTAGAGTTGAGGTCCCCATCTCCCCATTCTCCAGCCAAACTAACCCCTACTATAGGGTGCCAAGTTCCACAACAGGAAATAAAAACTCTGGTGTCAAATTTGACATTTATAAAACACTGAAAGTCTATAAAACACTGCATAGCATCATAAAAGTGGAGATGTACTTCCTCCTGGCATAGTTTTTCTAGTACCTGTGGCTTCTTGGCTGAAGTACTCACATCGCCAAAGTTGCCCTGCCATCTCAGCTTTAAATTCAAGCAGCAGTGGTTTTACTTTTAGGGTTTAATATAATCATACAGGGGGTTCTCGGGTGGCACCAGTGGTAAAGAACCCACCTGCCAATGCTGGAGACATGAGAGACACAGATTTGATCCCTGGGTTGGGAAGACCCCCTGGAGGAGGGCATGGCAACCCATTCTAGTATTCTTGCCTGGAGAATCCCATGGACAGAGGACCCTGGAGGGCTACAGTCCATAGGGTCACAAAAAGTCACACATGACTGAAGCAGACAGATGGGGGTCACAGCATGGACACTATCCAGGTGCCTTTACTTCAACCCCACCCTGAAATTACCATGGCTTTCACCTTTCTACGTCCTGTACAGCACAGGGAACTATATTCAATATCTTGTAATAACCTATAATGGAAAAGAATTGGAAAAACATATCATTCTGCTGTCCATCTGAAACTGACACAATATTGTACATCAACTACACTTCAATTAAAAATGATTTTTTTTCAAGATGAGGTTTTCAACAACATGGAAATAGATGACGTTGCTTTTTATTTTTTAAAAGCCTGGCTTCATTAAGGTGATTGTACCCAATACAATCACCCTTTTTCCCCTGTGGAGAAATGAAACCTGGGGTAAAGTTTTCTGAGGCAGTCCCAACAGATTTCCAGCTGAGTACCTGTAATAGAGAATGACCTGTTTATCTTTGTCAACATACCGAATATTAAAAACTGTAATGCAACCATGTAGTCCATTTCATCGCCAACTCCCCATCTCTAAAGAAGTAATAGTTAATTGGAATTCTAGCGCAGTAACAGCCATAAAAGCCAGGCTGTCAGCTGAGATTGAGGGGAAGTACCATTTTAACAATTACACTTCCTTTACCTGTCAGAGGAAGGGATCTCTGCCCAAAGAATTCAGTCCTTGGCAAGTCTGGGTGAAATTACAGAAATGGAATTTAAACTGGTAGCTTGGTGAAACCACCTTGTGTTTTCCAGCCCACGTTATCCCTTTGTCCACTTAGTGCTCTACAGTTTGCAATGTATTTTCATGTGTTTCGTCATTAACCCTCACGAGTGGCTATCCTAGTGGAGATTCTCTCCCTTCCGCAGTTAGCAGAACTGACGTTGAAGAGGTTCATATGGCAAGACTGGATTTCCCCTGGAAGCTAACTTGAAAGCAAGAGTTGAATTGTTGTTCAGTTGCTAAGTCATGTCTGACCCTTTTGTGACCCCATGGACTATAGCCCACCAAGCCCCTCTGTCTATGGGATTCTCCAAGCGAGAATACTGGAATGGGTTGTCATGCCCTCCTCCAGGGGACCTTCCGACCCAGGGATTGAACCACCATCTCCTGAATTGGCAAGCCGGTTCTTTACTGCTGAGCCACCACGGAAGCCTGACAAATTCAAAAAAGACTTTAAATATGTGTTATGCTTAGTCACTCAGTTGTGTCCGACTCTTTGTGAACCCATGGACTGTAGCCCGCCAGGCTCCTCTGTCCCTGGGGATTCTTCAGGCAAGAATACTGGAGTGAGTTGCAAGGTCCTTCTCCTGGGGATCTTCCCAAACCAGGGATCAAACCCACATCTCCTGCGTTGGCAAGTGGATTCTTTACCCCTGAGCCACCAGGGAAGCCAAGACTTGAATACAAGTGGTTTCTTTGGAATATAGCCTCAGAAAATACCAGTGCAAGGGTTGAAAAGGAAGACAGAAAAGGCAAGGAAGTCAATTCAGAGTGCATGGACAAACAGGTTATTTCTGCGGGCAGTTGGGCTCAATCCCACTGGAAACCACTGGAAACTAACATGAAATATGTCTTAGAGCTGCCCCACTCGAGGGCCAGGGAGCTGGTGTTCATCTCCAGTGTCTCCTCCACATCTGATTTGCTCCCAGAGGTGTAATTTCCCAGCCCCAAGGGAATGCCAACATGCAGAAAAGAGAAAGCCCCAGCCCCTCACAGTAGAACACAACTAGCATGTATGGAGCGGAGAAGGCGATGGCACCCCACTCCAGTACTCCTGCCTGGAGAATCCTGTGGACGGAGGAGCCTGGAAGGCTGTGCTCCATGGGATCGCTGAGGGTCGGACACGACCGAGCAACTTCGCTTTCACTTTTCACTTTCATGCATTGGAGAAGGAAATGGCAACCCACTCCAGTGTTCTTGCCTGGAGAATCCCAGGGACGGGGGAGCCTGGTGGGCTGCCATCTATGGGGTTGCACAGAGTCGGACACGACTGAAGTGACTTAGCAGCAGCAGCATGTATGAAGAGTGCCACAGAGATGCTGCAAGCAGAGTCAATACGTGGAAGGCACCAGGGCTGCCAAGGAGCATCATGCCCAATCCCTTCATCCTTACCTGTCTCCCGGCAAAGAGGTTTTCCCTGCTCTCTCTGCAGCTAAAGTTGGCTTTCTTTTGGCTGATGAGCTATAACAGAACACCCTTTGGAGGCTTCTGGGAAAGATTTTTTTTTTTTCTTTCCCATTTAAAGGAAACAGATTCACATGCTCACTTCCTGGCCTCCACGTGTTTCCTGCCTTTGGACGGGTTATGTGAGGTCATGCCTGGAGCAGTGGCACCAGCTGGGACCACTGTTTCAACCCTGACGTCATTTGTATTCTGAACCAATACTGGGACTGCATATATCCAGACTTAACATAACCTGACAGTGACTGTCCTTTGTTTGAAGCCACTATTGGTTGGGTTTTCTAGTACTTGCAGCTAAATGCATTCTTAATTGACATAAAATTTGCTTTTGTCTCTAAATACAAAGCTTGTATCATTGTCTATTTAACTGTTCTTTGTTCTGCTGGGTGATATAAAGCATAAAGGCAGTCTTTGCCTTACTTTTTTCTTTTCTTGGCTGCTCTGTGTGGCTTGTGGAATTTTAATTCCCTGATCAGGGATTGAACCCAGGTCCTCTGCAGCGAAAGCATTGAATCCTAACCACTGGACTTCCTGGAATTTCCACCTTACATTTTTAATAATCATAATGAAGATAGTGGTTTAAACTGATATAAATATATGCTGAAACTTAACATACCATGCAACTGAAACAATCAAAATAGAAAATGAGCTATTATTTAAATGAATAAATTTATGCTTATATTTCCTCAATGCTCTTTTCAGCTTTTACACCTCACAATTTATCCTGGATATCACAGAATTCCTCCCCCCAGCACAACCCCTACCTTCTCTTGTCCCTGCAAACAGTTCATGAATCATATGTAATATGGTTCATCCATGGTGGGAGGAAAGGACAGAAGGGTAACTTTTGACAGAAATCAAGTTCAGAAAAGGCAGAAATATAAACTAAGCTTTACCAACAAATAGTAATGCATGCCAAGTCACTTCAATCATGTCCGACTCTTTGTAACCCTATGGACTGTAGCCTGCTAGGCTCCTCTGTCCATAGAATTCTCCAGGCAGGAATACTGAAATGGGTTGCCATGCCCTCCTCCAGGGGATCGTCCCAACCCAGGGATCAAACCTGCCTGTCCTATGGGTCTTGCATTGCAGGCGAATTCTTTACCACTGAGCCACCAGAAAAGTGGTTATTTTAGGAGCACAGGGGCAAGCTTTGGAATGAGAGGAGAGGTGGCAGACAGAACAGGGAGTCCTGGGTTTGAATGTTAATAGAAGCTTCACCAGAACAAAGGGAAAACTCAGTTTCCCGTGTGTGCGGGAAAAGCCCAGTTCTTTCTTACTATGTGTTTCTTGCCTGTGTGCTCTCTTTACTCTCACACTACTGCCATGCTCACAAAGAACACTTCACTTGTGACACTTCTGAGCCCCAGTATGTTTCTCCTCCACCACAAGCAATTCTTTGCAACACCAGCTGGATATCTTAACATTTAACTCACTTCTGGCACTACGTACCAGAGGTGGTGTCAGAATACCAGTTACAAGCCCAGATTGCCACCTGAGTTTTTGACCAACTGGCTATAGATTGGAGGGTCCAATAACCTCTCTCCTTGGGTTGGATTATTTTGTGAGAGCAGATCCCAAAACTCTGGGAAACACTTACATTTACCAGTTTATTGAAGGATATGGTTAAGGACACAGATAGAAGAGATGTGCAAGGCAAGGTATGTGGGAAGGGACATGGAGCTTCCATGTCCCACCTGGGCTCACGATTCTCCCAGCGACTTCACATACTCACCAACCCAGATTCTCTCCAATCACCATACTTTGGAGATTTTAATGGAGGCTCCATCACGTAGGCGTGATCAATCATTAACTCTGTTTTTCCCTTCTCCCTTCTCTAGGAAATGGAGGTGGAGGGCAGTGGGGCTGAAAATTCTAAACTTCTAATCATGACTTGGTTTTTCCCATGACCCGCCCTCACCCAGGAACCCACTCAAGTTGTTTCATTAGAACAAAAGACAATCCTGTCACCCAGGAAATTTCCAGGGTTTCTGGAGCTCTGTGTCAGCCACAGAGGTCAAAGACCAATATTAGAACAAGAGATCCTTCTAATGTTCTTACCACTTAGGAAATTACAAGAGTTTTAGGAGCCCTAGTCTGGGAGCCAGGGGCAGAGACCAATAGATATTTTATATTATTTCATAACCAAGCACCTACACTGGGCTCTGGTGTAGGTCATTTGCCCCATCTAAGCCCAACTTGTCCCCCCAGTAAAATGAAAGTGCTCTAAAGACTATCTCTAACGCAGTGGGATCCTAACAATGCCCTGATTTATCTTCATTTTCAGATTAGATTTTTATATCCCTGTTTTTCTCGAAACTGAGCACATATATTATTAGAAGCTGCAACCAAAGGTATGTTTGGTTTGCTGGTCACTTCTAAATCTTTATTCCAAATATTAGTTGCAGAAATGTTCTAAAGACAAATAAAATAAATCCACCATGCCAGAAAATGGCATCCATTTATTTTAAAGTCTTCAGCTGCTACAAAGCAAGGAGCATGTTAATATGACATTTACAAATCACCCCCAACCACTCTCTAATTAACTTATTGTGTGCCTTCTCTAAACTAACATACACAGAATTAGAGGAGAAACACTTATTTGTTCTGTTGCTAAGGAACCAATATAATTTGCATAGTGAAAAAAAATCATTAGTATATTTAAGCTGAAAATCTATCTATTTATAACAGCCAGATTTAAAACATGAGATCAAAGTCTCAGCATTATTCTTTTTTTTTCCTCCATTCTTAAGGAAGCAGCCCAAAGTAGGAGTTTGGTTGTACTTACATAATATTAGCAAGAACCTCTGGGGCACTGTCTGGTACTTACTCCTTCACAGTCAGCCGTAAGGACTAGCCTGAGGAAGGTCAGAATCAGTCAATGTAAGTGGACCACATTGACATTATGTGTCATTTGGCTTCGTTTGACATTTCACAATACACAGCTCAACATATACCTGGATTCCAAGTAAGTTCAGATTGACTGATTTATTTTTAGGCTCTGGATAAAGGTGACTGTATTTTTTCCTTTTTTCCAAACTTACTCTTTCATTTATATTTTCTGGGGGTGACGGACATGGCATTGGATTTAGAGTCAGAAAAACCTGGATTTGACATCAGTTCCCCTACTTATTAGGCCTTGACAAATTATTCATCTCTATATAATCTTTTCCCATCTGTAAATTACACTAATAATAATATCTATTTCATAAGATCACAATAAGGATTAGGTGAGGTATTATGTATGAAAATATTTAGATCAGTACTACACAACTGTAGCCATCTTATTGCTGTGTATATATATTTTCAATTTTTTAGACTTATACATGAAACTACAATAAACATCTTGAAAGTGAAAGTGAAGTCTCTCAATCGTGTCCGACTCTTTGCGACCCCATGGACTGCAGCACACCAGGCTCCTCCGTCCATGGGATTTTCCAGGCAAGAGTACTGGAGTGGGGTGCCATTGCCTTCTCCAGGGGATCTTCCCCACTCAGGGATTGAAACTGGGTCTCCCGCATTCTAGGCAGACGCTTTACTGTCTGAGCCATCAGGGAAGTCCAAATAAACATCTTAATGCATTAAAAAAAGAAAAAGAAAACCTGGATTTGAGTCTTAGGACATTGCCTCTGTGTCAGCTGGGGGACCATAGGCAAATGTCACTATTTCCCTGAGTCTCAGATTTTTTACCTATAAAGAGGGATTCCCAACATTATTGTGAAGCATAAAAGAGAAAGTGGGTCAGAAAGAGCTTTTCAAAGAAGGAAGTAATTATATTTTCCCAGCTTCACTAAGGTACAATTGACAAATAATATTGTGGCATTTGAAGTGTACAGTGTGATGATTTGATATATGTATACACTGTAAAAGGACCTCCCTCACTGAGTTAATTAATACATGCATCAAGGAAGTGATTATTAATTAAGCATTCATTGAGATTTTTTTGGAGTACCTTGACATAAGGATATCAAAATTCATATGGAAAAATAATCTGATAAGATTTTCCAGGAAAATTCTGAAAATAAAAAATATTGTGGGGAACTAGCACGATAGGATATTAAAGGATGTTATGAAGCTGCAATAATAAAAACAATATGGTCCTGGTGCAGAACAAGGGAAGCAAATCAATGAATTAAAAAAATCCAAGCTAAATATATACAGGAATCTTACATATAATAAAAGTCTCATTTAAATTGATGGAGAAGCTATGGTTTATTAAATAAATGGTGCTAAGAAAACTGGCTAAACATTTGGAAAAAGTGAAATTAATCATTAATGCACATTTTACAACTTTTACAGATGTCTCAGATATTTAGATATCATATGTGAAACCATAAAAAAATAGAAAATTTAAATAATTGTGTTTTAACAAAAAGGCAGAAGAAGGTTATTTCATATATGGCATACTACCCAGACACTATTATGTTAAAGACTGATAAATTTGACTACATAAAAATATTTTGTGTGGCTAAAAATAAATCAGAAAACAAACTGCAAAAATATAAAGAAAAGGGCAAAATACAAAAACATTACATGTTTTTTAAAGAATTACCAATAGGTAATAAAAATGTGACTAGATGGTTAAACATATCAGTAATTTGAAAAATGTAAACAATAAGATACTTTTCACTCACTGCATTGGATAAGAGTGAGTGGATTATCCAAATATGAGAAGATTGGATAATGCCTACAGTTATTGCCTTTGAAATTCAACAGACATTCTGATGTTCTTTGTGGGGTGCATATATTTGTTGTAAACTGATTTGGAGTAATTTTAGTTGTTGTTTTATTTGCTAAGTTGTGCCTGACTCTTTTGCAAGCCCATGGACTGTACCCCATGAGGCTCCTCTGTCCATGAGATTTCCCAAGCAGAAATACTGGAAAGGGTTGCCATTTCCTTCTCCAGGGATCTTCCTGACCTAGGGATCAAACCTGCGTCTCCTGCATTGGCAAGCAGATTCTTCACCATGAGCCACCAGGGAAACACATAATTTTAGTAAAAGCTATTAAATTTTGGCCCAGTAGTTTAACTCTCAGGAATTTTGTTCTTGTGCATAAATTGACACAATTGTGCAAATATGTTTGTGTGATTATATTGTAACATTGTTTGTAGTAGCAAAAAGCTGGAGATAACCTAAATATAAAGGAGCCTGCTTAAATATAGTTTTGTAAATTCATATAATGGAATAGTAGGTGACTTAAAAAATGAAGTGAAAGAAATGATCTGATATAAAAAGTTAATAGGTGTCACTTCTGCCCTTAGGCTTGACATGTATTTATTACCAATAGCTCATAAAGTCCTATGAAACAGGTGCTTTCACTCTGGTCCAGTTTTACAGATTAGAAAACTGAGAAAGGAGAGGAACTTGTCCAGGGTTATACTGCTGGTAGTTGGTGAGCCAAGGCAGTCTGACTCCAGAATGATGCTCTAAACACTAGGCTGCGCTGCCTCTCTGAAGAGCCTGGCCCCATCATTAAGTGAGTAAGAGGCAAAATCAAGTCACTGAACAGCATAGCAAGCTGGTGTGGGAAGAGAATGAGAAATTTTGCATTTCCATGGAAATGTCTGGAAGGCTACCTAGGGAAACCACAGCTAGGGGAATGGATGGGGAAGGGGGCTACTTTTCCCTCCTCATAAATTCTGGTTTTGAATTTTTTAAACCATGACAATGAATGACTTTATTATTTTAAATAGTAGTTATTAAACTTCCCCAGGAGGAAATTGCCACAGATCTCTCCTTTTATTCTCTCTTCTTACAGACTCCCTCCTCTTTACCTCTTATTTGTTGGCTTCCAAGTACTGAAGAAATATTGATTCATTCATTCACCTCTGTTGCAGGGCCACCTACAGTACAGCAAAGTGCCCAATGATGCCAGCTCAGACAGAGTCAGACTGAGCCTCAAATGCCCTAGAAGCACAGCAGTGATCTCTGTCCTGTGCTCGTCCTCACCGAGGTTCAACTGCCTTTCTAAAGCAGCCGGATGCCACTCTGGGTCCTTGGGGACTGAGTTCCACCAACTGGTCCTCACACTGCAGTGGGCTGACTGATTGGACTTCATGACTCGATGGCCAGCTGGAGTCAGCAGCTCTGAAGGGCAGCTCCAGGCAGTGGGGCATTGGTTTAACAACTGGCTGGCTCTGTAGGGTAGAGAAAAAGAAAGCTCTGATTCTTACTGTTGGCTGATTCCTAGAGGATAAATACCCCTGAGTGCATGCTAAGTTGCTTCAGTCATGTCCAACTCTTTGCAACCCCATGGACTATAGCCCGCCAGGCTCCTCTGTCCATGGGATTCTCTAGGCAAGAATACTGGAGTGGGTTCCCAAGCCCTCCTCCAGGGGATCTTCCCAACCCAGGGATCAAACCCGTGTCTCCTGCACTGGAAGGAGGGTTTTTGCCACTAGCACCACGTGGGAAGCCCAAATATTCCTACTCTAGTCAATTTCCAGCTACCAATATATCACAGAACGTGAAGTTGGGAAAAGAGGCAGATTGAGTAGCACATCTGATGTAGCATTTCCCTCACACAGCTATAGTAATAATCTCAAGATCAGCAATATGGTAATAATAATTAGGAAGTGATGACCTTTAAATATATATTACCTTTCTTTTGAATATGATTTACTTAATTGAAAAGTTAAACAGTCTAATTTTTGATAATGGCTGTGTGAAACAAACCACTTGCAAAATTCCCCAAAATATAGTTATTAGATTTCGAGAGTTGGCTCAGGCTGGTGCAACTATTCAGAATTTTTGGAATTGCAGCAAATTTACTTCTGTTTGGGGTTAATTTTTCTTTGTGAAGTTTCCATTTATTTAAAGTCAGATTTGACTGACAACCATTATGTTTTAGGGCCCAATGAGCTCTATGTTCCCACTTCCCTTTTCATTCTCAGATCCATCCTTACCTCCTCCAGGAAACCTCTCTTTCTCATGGCACTCACCCCTGTTCCAATATTATTTAAATAATTAGCCTATTGTTGGCATAATATGCAATATTGATATTGTAATATGTCTCATTATTTATGTGATTCATTAGTGTCTTTCTCCTTCCTAAACTGTAAACACTTTAAAGTCAGAGTATTCTGTTTGGTTTTGTTTTCGGTGAGATTAGGGAGGCTCGGTATTTTCTTCTCAGCTCCTGTCTTAATTGCCTAACACAAAAGAGGGTCCCAAAGAACATCTGCTGTATATTTTCTCAGAAAAATACATTAGCAGCAACCCACCAGGTGGGGTTTTTGAGATGAGCATGCTGCTACAAGTTAGAACAGCCATCTTTGGTTTTATTTTTGTGCTATCGGTTCTATTTATTCATTTATTTAGTTTTATTTTGTTTGTTTAATTCATAAAGAGCAGGGGCTTTAGAGAGAACCTCCCATTCTACAGTTTGGAAAATGGAGTCTGGGGAATACTTTTCTCCAGAGCACACAGCCATTTCGTAGGAGCACTCAGATACCCTCGTCTCACTTTTTACCACACTGTGTCATCTCAAATAAATTCTTTATCTTAATCGTGATAATAGGATGAGAATTTTTAAAAAATTAAAAGACAGCAGCATCAATAACAACACTCCTTCCTCAAAGACAGGAGGGCTAATGAATATTCTGAAACTTTGATATATTTGAGTAGAACTTTAGTGAGGCCCAGTGGCAATTATGAATCTTTGGGTTTAATTTGCTTGGGGTTTTTTCACACGTATTCTCAAAAATACCCAATCACCCTGAATTTATAGCCTACCATTTTCTTTGAATGAGAAGGAAGCAACCAGGCTGTCTCCCAGGACATAAAGATGAGGTTTAGTTGACTTCACATTTTAAAAGCACGACCTGAGTTCAGGTGTAGGAATAGAGAAACAGGAATCATTTGTGTTTGCCAGGCAGACTCTGGGTTTGGTATCTTAAAAATGAGACAGTGGTAGTTATATGATCAAGAGAATCAGCTGAGGCACTAAGAATCCAGATTCCCAGGCCTTCCCCAGAACCACTGAATCATGATTGATAGGAGACATGGAAATCTGTATGTTTACATAACCACGTGGGCTTCTTATTATCAGATAAATTTGGAAGATCCTGGCAGAGTAGCCAAGGGAGTGGATTTGAGAGTTGCCAGTGATGCATCTTCCTAAGTGGGTAAACCTGAAAGAATTAGTTGCTTGAGCTCCCTGGGCCTCAGCTTCCCCATCTGGACAATAGGAATAGTTAATCACAATAATCTCAATGATAATAATAATGGCGATGCACTCCAGTATTCTTGCCTGGAGAATCCCATGGACTGTAGCCTGTCAGGCTCCTCTGTCCATGGGGTTGCAAGAGTTGGACACGACTTAGCAACTAAACCACCACCACCACTTCCTAAGTTTTCTAAGACAGTCTGCTCCAGGGTTTGAGAAAACTGTTTAAAAAAGAGCTTTTCTAGTGAGTTCCTTACCCAAGAGAGCTAGTTTCTTGCTACTAAGAGGTACATTATTAGGGCATGTAGAGGAACAAGAAAACTTACCCAGCCAATATAACAGGACCAAGTGCTGGTTTTTCCCAGTTGCCACAAAGCGTGCTGTGCTGTTGGGTAAAACTAAAGGGCAAACACCACATAGACAGACCGGGCTGTGTAAGAACATCCGTTCAGGAGTCTGGAAATCTTATGAATTTCAGCTCCAACACTCGCTAGAAAAATTGCCCTCAATGCAAGAGACCAGAGTTTGATCCCTGGGTTGGGGAGATTCCCTGGAAAAGGGAATGGCTACCCATTCCAGTATTCTTGCTTGGAGAAATTCCATGGACAGAGGAGCCTGGCAGACAATACAGTCCACGGGGTCACAAAGAGTCAGACACGACTGAACGATTAACACTTGAGAAGAATTGAGCTTTCAAAAAAAAATCTTCGAGCCTCATTTGCATTGTTTATATAATGAGAAGTAATAAAGCATGCTTTACCTAAGCTGTTAGGAGGCTGCAGTTATCAAATGATATAATAAATATCAGTATGATTTTTATTTGGAAATAGAGGCTGGTTGTTCTATAAGAAATGCTCATTAAACAAAACAGAGAAACTCCTAGATAGAGTTTTTAAAAATCCATTACCTACAATCTACCCAATCCAAGACAATGAGTTTTTCTAGTTTCATAACATTCATGATTTGGGGTTGTACTTTTTAAAGAAAATAAATTGCTTTTTTGTGTTCTAATCATAGGGTCTATATAGTTTCGCTTTTTATGTTCTATTTAATATTATCTCATATGTTCTTGCATCATTGAAATGACAACACAAGACACCATTTACTTCATCAGTCCTCATTGCTGGACCTTGCTTTGCTACATACCTTGTGCTGTGATAAAAATCACTGTCATGAACATCTTTGTGCTTTAATATTTCAAATTTATTTTTACTATGTCTTTTCTTTTCAAGTCATTCCCAGAGGGAATACGGAATTACTGAGTCAGAGGCACACAATTCCAATCTCTAACACGTTTCTTAAAACCACAAAATGTTACGCAGTAAGGGCTGGCTGCAGCTCACATGTATCAGCCCTTCCCACAGCTGCGTGGGACTGTCCTCCGTGCCCCAGGAACAACTCACAGAGCAGCAGGGAATCCTTGTGTCAGTCCTAGAGACACTAATAAGTTAATAAGGATGACAGAGATGAAATCAGCAGAAACCCAGCCCTCAAGGAGCCCTCCCTAAGGAAAGCAGAACGATATCTTCATAAATAACGTCAGCAGATCCAGCCTCGGCTCAGCCACCGACGATCTGTGCTACCAAGGGCCAGACACTTCATCTCTGGGGGCCTCTGTTCCCACTCAAAAACGAGGATCTCACACCAGATGGCCTCTCAGAGCTTCTCAGCTCTGGAAGTTCTCTGATTCTGCCTCAAAAATTGTAGTCTATGTCTTCCAGCAGGGATTCCAAATACTTTACTGCACAGACTGAGTGTTCAGCACTTGGGCATGTGAAAGATGGGACCAGCAGTGCAGTGGGCAGAGCAGGCCAGTGACCCCTCCGCCTGCTCCAGACTTGGGATCCGCCACCACGCACTGTGGAGGGTTTGCCTGGGCAAGGACCATGATTTTCTCTGCAAGGACTCAGTACTTGGAAGAGACAGATGTTTCTTCCCTTGCGGGCATGCTGCTTTTTTTTTAGCTTTGGAAGGAGTCAATCATACCCAAATGAGGTGAACTTTGTTCATCCATGAAAATAAAAGGCAGTACCATCCAGATGCGAAATGAAAATGTTTCCATGCCTGAGTGTAAACAAAACTAGCATATTTGAAATGGCATGATGTAAATGACTTCACTAATACTTTTGTTTTTAAAATATTTTATTTTTTTTTACTTTAAAATGGTATTTAATTGTTTGATACTAACTCCTATTCGAAAATGTTTTATCCCAAATGAGAATTTTATTTTATTTATTTTTTTAATATAAATTTATTTATTTTAATTGGAGGCTAATTACTTTACAATATTGTAATGGTTTTGCCATACATTGACATGAATCCACCACGGGTGTACATGTGTTCCCCATCCTGAACCCCCCTCCCCGCTCCCTCCTCATCCTATCCCTCTGGGTCATCCCCGTGCACCAGCCCCGAGCATTGGGTGTCATGCATCGGACCTAGACTGGTGATTCATTTCACATATGATAATATACATGTTTCAGTGCCATTCTCCCAAATCATCCCACCCTCGCCCTCTCCCACAGAGTCCAAAAGACTGTTCTAGTAAAGCAGTACAAATCGATCTCAAAGTATTAACTTAAATGTAAGCTTATGCTGGGCTTGCATGGTGGCTCAGACAGTAAAGAATCCACCTGCCAATTCATCATGGGTAACATCTAATTTTAGACACAAGGGCGGGATGAATCCAAAATATCTCTATGGTAACTTTTCCAAACATTTTTATTGTGTTGTTCTTTTAATTCAAATAAGACATCTTGTTCTCTGTGAGTGTGATAACTCCCTTGTTTACTTGAAAAATCTTCAAGAAAATCTCCCTGATTCTGACCTCATTGATTTTGCAAAGTGGAAGCTTTGCTAGATGAGAGTGGGGAAATCTGGGTCAGCTGCCCCACCACCCACTCATTCTTTGCCCTGGAAAAGGTATTTTTCTCTTCTTGAACTTTAAGTTTATGATGGAAGCCAAAAGAACTACATTAGGTATGTAGAATTAGAACACTTCTCCTTTCTCTAGTTCAATAGTTTTGCTATTGAACTGGGACTGCATTGAGATGCTCTTTGTATGTGAGAAGATAAACAAATAACCAGGAAAGTGGCAGAAAGAGATCTCCTCTTGTGCTTAACAAAGAGGGAGTGGAGTTTACATTATTGACCCAGATTCATCACCCCACCACACCCCATCGTGTCCATGCCTTTCATCACATATTTGTTGTATATTTCTCTGCCCTTTGAGTTCAGCCCTGTGACTTGCTTTGGCCAATACAATGTTCACTGATGTTACTGGAGGCTTGAAATGTGCTTGGTTGATTGTGCTTGCAAAGATAGGCTTGCTGTTTTGCCCCTCTGCCATCATTCTAAGATCATATCCTGGTTAGCCTGCTGGTTCCAGGAGGAGAAAGAGAGACATGGAGCAGAGCTGTCTCAACTGCTTCATCCTAAAGCAGAATCTTTCAATGTATGAGCAATAATAAATGATCATTATTGCAAGTCACTGAGTTTAGGCATGGCTTATTACACAGCTTTGCTGTGGCAATAGCTGACCAATATAAAAGGGAGCTTTTTATAGAAGGGAATTTATATTGCCCTATGAGTAAAATACCAAATAAAAATAAGCTTTATTTGTTGTAAAATATAGAATTAAAACTTCCTACACTGTAGGCAGCCTAAATTGGATTGTGTCCTGTATGATTTGGGGCTGATTAACTTCTTTTGACCTCAGTTTCCACATTTGTTAAGTGGGATGCCTGTGTAATTAGATTTACTGTGAGGGTTGAATCTGAGATCTCATTGCAAACATTTAACACTGTGCCCACACACATAACAAGAACTCAATAAAAGGTAACTTTCAGTTAGCCTACCATCTTCCAAACTCTTATGAAACAAAATTCAGCACATATCTAGGAAAATAACAGGTGAGTAATCATTCTGATGGGCAAGTACTTTCTTACCCAACAGGCAAGCATCTAAAAGCCAAACTAGTTTCCGGGTCTAGCCCAAAGGAATGGGACCACTGTGAGCACTTTGAGTGGAGTCAAATCATTCAGTCCTGTTTTCACTGTTCTTTACATCCTTCTGATTATCAAAGAGATATTCTCCACTGGTCCTAGCACATCTTCAGCACCTTTCTGACATAGAACACAGGATAATCCCCCTTTTTAATGAAGAAAGAGAAAGCCTGGGGCTCAGAAAGCCTTAGGCAAGTAACAATTATTTTGATGGTTACTTTCTATTGGTAGTAAGTGGTATCATTAGTGAGTTTTTTTCCATTTCTAGAAGTGATGCAAACTTCCCCTTTAAAAATAAATTTACTTAATTAAAAATTAAGTCTGTTTGAATAGAAAAATAGGTAAATAATAGTATAAGTTACACTTGGATCTGACAAAAAACAAAGTTGGTGCTTGAATGATGTTTGGAAATCACTGTGTTAACAAATACTTAAGTGATTAAAGCCGAAGTTCTATTTACATAAGGAACTTAGAAATCGTATCTGTTCTGCTAAAGCATTCACTAATTCAGATTTGATTAAGTGAGTGGCTTTATTATCTATTTAGTGATATACTGATTGGCCCTATTTTTCTGCCCCTGAATTTTAGTCCAAATAACTGGATTTGATCGTGTTTCTGGTCTAAAAACATAAGGAACTTTTCTGGAAAAAAAAAAAAATTCAGCATAACACTTCTCATTTCAACACCCAGAGCACTGACAACCAGCCCCTTTCAATAGTCTGATGGAAAAAAATAAAATACGGATTCTGTGTTTTCCAATTTTATTGGAGCCGGCAGGAACCATCTGCACACATGTAGACATGCAGGGTGACACCCATGACTCCAATAGGCTGGCAAATTAGGCCAAGTGTATCTTTGTGTCTACAATTATCAATTTCAAATCCTGGAACGATGTCTATAGAACAGAATCAGAGGGAAACAGGGCTCTCTCTCGTGTCTCCGTGCAAACAGCCATTGTTCAAGACCAATTAGCATTACTGGTGCTCCCTTCTTCCCGAGGTTCACACTCTGGGCTGCGAGCATCTGCTGTACGTTTTTCATTTCTTTCCCATTTTGAACAATTTGGTGCCTAAGCCCTCTTTCCTTGTGGCTTCCTGGAGTTCTGATGACAAACCACCACACTTTGTTCCTGTCCTTTAAGGCCTGAAGGGCACTGGAGAATGTGCAAAATTTGTTTCTAATTTTGCATCTGCCAAAACATTCCTGGGGTAACAATACAAGCCTGTAAAAATAGGATGCACCATCCCTCTAATTCCACAAAATAAACAAATCCAAAAGGAAATCAAACACAGTCCTTGAAAATGCATATTTTTTGCGCCCGCTCCCCCTTTCCTTAGCTGGCGAGAACTTGTTCCTGAATTATGATTTGAGATTGCATATTTATCCTTTTATGCTTACAACCAATATCATGACATAAGCAAATGAAAAGAAACACTATGGCTTTCTTCTTCTTCTGGGCTTATGTTTTGTAAAATGAATGTCCCTGAAGACAATTTAAGAGAATGTGGAATCCAATTTCCTTACTGGTGTTAGGAGTTTTATTTTTAACTCAACTACTCAAAATAATAGACATTCCCCATGTACTCTTATCCACAGCTGGAGTACACATAGGCAGAAAGAAGAATCATCTTTCCATTTTCGTTTTCATATAATTCAGGGAACTTAGAGTTCTAAATTCCTGAATCTTGGCCAAGGTGATGTCATTAAATCTATAATGAAAACAGTGTCACTGGGAGAATTAATTCATTATGGTGGAATTAAGTTAAATCCTTTATGATATGCCATTAAGTACCCCTACTAACTTGCTTGCATCAACCTGAATGAAGCACATTCAAATACAAAAAAGAAAAACAAGTTCCAACCTCAAACCTCATAGAATATTAGGTAACTTTCAAAGTTAAATTCATTTAACTATTAAAATATTTATAAATCTCATGGTATTTAAGCATCTTAAGATGTCTTAAATGCTGCTGTAGCCAAATACTTTGTGGTTTATATAACATCTTTGCCTAAGGGAGTATAACTTACTGTATAAATCATTATTATGTATTTTATAAATGTTTTTGCCTTGCTTCTCAGTTCCTTACAACAGCCAAATAGCACAAGAATTGCCCAACATTTCAATAATCCTCAAAATATTACTATCTCAGTCCAGAGATGATAAAGCAGCATTGCTAGAATTTGAAGTAACTTGGTCAAGATTTTAAAGACATTTCTCATCCCCAAGTCTACCATAAAACCAACAAATACTTATGTCGTTAGAGCCTGCAGAGAGGAATAAACAAATGAAATCTATTCCCTGTCCTCTAGGATTTTACAGTTCAGTCCGGAGTCATAACGTATTCGTGTAAAAATCTATCCCCTACAACCTGGCCAGTAAAGGAAGAACTACATGACTATTAGCCTAGCACTTACAAGGGGCTATTTCTGCTTCTGACACCAAATTTCTGCTGAGTCCAGGGAAACTTCCCACTTCCGCTCTATATCCTGGCTCACCACACACTTATCTAGAATAATGACTGCTTAGGAAGGGGGTTGGGTTTCTTAGAGAAAAAAATATTATGATGGTATTGAATATGAAAACGCCAATGTTAATAGTTCTGTTTTGGTTGTTGTTGTTGTTGTTCACAAAGGTCATTGCTTCAAAAACTAGGTCATTTCATACTGTTGAAAGAACAGAAATTTTTAAGAGATATTGAAAAAAATCTTAATTTGTGTTCAAAGCACCCTGCTTCCAACACGACTGTTAAGTGACAAATGGAAATTTCCCGAACTCTGTAAAATGAGTTGACAATAGGCTGCGTAGAGTTTCTACAGAAGCTGGCTGTCAAAAAAGTTGTAGCCATCATGCATTTCATCATTAATGATGACCAGCCAAGTTCTTTGTCTGCAAGGACTATAGACTAAATATTGTCATAGCCCGGACTGGCTGTGCAAGCCTTTTTTTGTTGCCACCTTGCAAAAGGAAATTTTATTTTTACAGATTGGCTCTCATTACAACAAATATCACCCCAAACCCTTGAAATAACAAAAAGAATTCCGAGGCCCAGCCAATGACCTGCTTGCTTTATACAATATTGATAGGGCAACCCCTGGACAACAAAGGAATTCTAACAGTGCCTTGGTTCTCTTTGTAATGGGGTTTGGCCAGGATCAGGAAAAGCATGTGTTTCTTTTTTATTTATTTAAAACGTATAGCCTTCCTGCTTCTCAAAAGGTTTAGGATAGCCTACAAAAACAACAACACAACAGAAAAACCGCCTGCATTAGGGCTGGGTACAAACATAAAAATGAAATGTTAAAAAAAAATAAAATAGAATGTTTTAAAAGCAAGAAAAGAAAGAAAGAAAATAATCAAACACATCACTAGCCTAGGCAAATACAGCTCCTATAATTGAGCATTAAAGGAACTTCAAGGTAGTATTTCCTGTTCAAGAAACAAGCCGGACAGAAACTCAGCTGGGACAGTAGCACAACTTACCAGACTTACCCAGCTGTTTTGTTTTCGGCTGGCTTCCGCTCCAGTTGGTGGGTGCTGATGCTGTGCTAGCTGTTAAATATGTTTATCATCACCCCAGGAGCCCGGCAGAGAAGAGGCACTCGATACATGGTAGCAGGTATTCAGTTCATATATATTTGCAATATACAGAAAATATATTCATGTTTTCCCTCTAAACAGCTGCCTGCTAAGTGCCTTCTGCCAGCAAAAGAAGACAAGGAATCAAATCGATCTTTCTCTGGGTTCTATTTTTCCTTAGTAGACGAAATGAGCACAAGAGGCCACTGCTCAATTGACGTTTACCAAAAATCTGATTCTTCTTCCTAACAGACTTTGCAACACCATTATAAATAAATTGAATACCACACTGGGGTACCCCAGTTCTGCTCTATTGCTGAGAAGTTTGCAAACGCGATATGGAGTTTTGAGCTTACAGCACAAAGACAGGAGTTGGGGGGGCTCACTCTCTTTTTCTCAAATTTTCTTTACATTTAAGCTTTCCACCTCCAGGAGACTTCATGGAGCTAATTGTGCATTTTCCCTTGTGTGAGAAAAGGACAAGTTGCCTGCTTTCGCTTCAAATTGCCTGGCCCTCAATCAACATCACCATAAATGTGACAGATGAATATTAAATCCAAATATTTTATTGGTGCAGATAAATATGATTTGTAAAAAGAGTCAAATTAACAATCCATTACATACTAATGGGTTCTAATCAATAAGTTTAATTTGACTAAAAGGAGATGGGCGGGGGTGGGGGGGAGTGGAGAAAAGTGACTCAATTACACCCAAATGGTGCAATTTAAAATTATAAAGGCGACCAACTCCTACAACTTTTGAGCTCTAGTCTGACTTAGTGGCTTAGGGAACCAAGGCCTGAGCTATGTTGAAAGTGGACTTCTGTCTGGGGTCTACAAGGCTCATATTGCTGATTATTTTTCCTTTAAAAAAATTACTTAAAAACAGAAAAAGCACTGAGAATAGTAAAAACAAACAGGCTTTCGCAACCCAGAGAGGAAAAAAATGCTAGTGTCATATTTGCATCAGATTATTTTAATGCAAATAAATCAATGCACAGAAAAGTTTTTCCCCCTCTCTGTCTCAACCTCTCTTCTTTCCCTTCTCCCTCTCTACAACCTGGGCTGAATGCTGTGTGTTTCCTTCTTGTCCTTAGTTCTATGCTCTTCTTACTAAATAGATAGGGCCCCATAAGTCAGCATAGTATCACTAGATGTGCTTGTGAAATTCTACCACTGGCTTTTCCCACTTGGCACCCTAAGTCATCTCTTTTGATATTCTGACTTGTGATTTTTTTTTTTTTCACTCATTCATTCCTCTCCTGACTGGCGATTGGAATGAGCCGGCTTGCTAAGGTTATTCTGACTTCAGTTAGGAGAAAGGTGCCTACATCCCTTGGTCATAGATGTAGATTTCAGGTCTTAGGACAGGCCACAGCCTTACCTGTGGGAAGACCTACACCCCATCCTCTAGAACTCAAACATGAGAGATCCAAGTGACAAAAATATCCCCTACTCCTGCTCCTCGGGCTCCTCCTCAGCTTGAATTTTATGCGAGGACTCTGATCAGTTTGGCTCAAGCTGGCAGGAGGCTTTGAGCGTGAAACGTGCCCTCCTTCCCTCTTTTCTCTCCCTGTCTGTGGCAACAGACAGAACTGAAATAAAGAAGGAAACAGACAACGCTTTTCTTTGCAGCGGCTCTGCCTCTTCAGACGGGGCGTCTGCAGCACACCCATAATCCTTGTGTCAGTCTGCTCCCTAGCGTCGCCGGCCGCGTCCAGCATCTGACAAACTCCAATCTGCAGCTGCCGGCAGCTCCTTTCTGAGAAGCAGCTCACAGCTCCAGCCGCCCTCCTGCAGAAGAGGAACAAAGCCCAGCGGACTATCTTGCTATCTTCTGGGTGGCAAGGAAATCTCAATTATACACCCAAGGGATGTGGTTTATGAAAAACTAGAAAGAATGTTTAAATTGTATACGTAAATTGTTTTGTTTTACAAGCTGGGGTAAATCAGCACATTTGCAGCCCATATTTATCTGATCCACTCCATAAGACTCTTTTTGAATGTATGCCATTGATGTGGGGGAGATGCCTATGCAAGACATAACCGACCCCCTAAATTCAATTAGGGCATTAGCAAGGGGAAAATGGAAATTTTGCTCTGGGGTTAGTCAACACTGCTGAGAACTTCTCGGAATAGTTCCTTGGCTGTAACCGAAGATTGAAATCGAAGGATAAAATTTCCAACGGATGCCGAGTAGTCAGAAGATTGGCTCGGGCTCGCCCTTTTAAGAAAAAGATGGCAAAGGAAATGCCCTCTTCTTGCTTGATTTCTAGCTCATTTTAAAAACTCTCTTCTTTGTGTCTCCCCCAACATAGCAGAGTCAACATTTATTGAACTAGATATAAAGCTTCATTCACATTCTCTATTCCAAGGATCATAAATGGTGGAAAATGGGAATACAAAATTCCACAGGACAAACCATAAATTGGGGGAAAAAAATACCCCAAGGAAGGAAATATTTGAAAACAATGTTTTATTTTTATACAACTCTTAGCAGCAGAGCACACCCCAGGGATGTGGTTGATGAAAAAGTAGGAGTGTTTAAACCGTGTATGTAAACTTATTTTGTTTTGCAACCTGGGGTAAATCCCAGATAGAGGTCACAGTGATGAGAAAAGTTTGAGGTGGCAAGGGAAGCTAGGCAGGAATAATCTCAAGGCTTTGACCGTGGGCTGCTGAGCCCTAATCACTGATAACAACCGTCAAGCTACCGAGGGGCTCCACTTCATATCGATGTGGCATTTACTTCTCCAGAAAGTCCCCCATTCGGACCAACACTTAGGGTGAGATAATTAATAGTCCCTTGAGTTATAGATTCTGAGTTAAAGGTAACAGTACATAATAAAAGTCAAGGTCATGCATAATACAGTAGCTTCTATAACAAAGGGGATTATTACCGCAATTACCGTCCTATTGGAAAGAAAGATTTTAGAAGTTTTCATCGTTTTAATTCTTAAACCTTCCTCTTGCCACTGAAGTTTAAGCTCACCAATTTATGATAGAGGAGTAAAAACAAAAGCTTTCTTCCCCGAGCATTCAAGTGGCTACTGGGAAGGTGGAAAGGCAGAGAATGGTGATCCTATTTAGCAGGAAGGCTTTTGAGAAGTTTCCACAGACTGGACCTGTCTACTTTGCTTTGCTCCTTCCTGTGTTGTATCAAGTACACACTCAAATCCTACCTTAGATGTAACTTTTTTCTTTTCTTTTTTTGCTATACAAAATGGGAAAGAAGTTTCTAGTTTTGTGTATAACATTATTTATTCATTCTCAACAGATAGGATTGATTCTATTTTCCTTTGGCAGCCACTGATTCCGCCCCTCGCCCAACCAGGTCACAAAGATTTTTGAAGGCCCTTGAGAAGTCTGAGGCTCTGGCCCCTTGCCTATTGTGTCCAGTGAAGGCAACAGCTCTGTGTGCCAAGACCTAAATTGGACTTGAACCCAAGAGCATGTTTCCCACCCAAACTATTTAGTAACTAAATTTGCTCCTGGCTGGAAGAAAGCTAGTTCCTGTCCTTTAAACCAAAGCAAAGCAAAACAAAACCTGTTTTAAAAACTTCTTTAAAAAAAGAGTCCTGGTCTAAAAAATTGTAATTAGTTTAATAAGACATCCTGCACAGAGCCGCTCAGAAGCTCTCTGTGCCATCTGAGTGAGCCTCATGAGTGCAGTGGTGACAGACAGCATCACACAAGTGCTTTCTGAAATGGTTTCTAACTAACACTGCACTCATTTTTATGACCCGGACAGTCTTGCCGTCTTTCTGCTTGGGGACAAAAGAGCGAGCAGACACAATCATCTTTTGAGAATGATGGCATCGTCATTGTCTGCATAGCAGGACTGTAATTAAGCGCCAGAAATAGGACAGCTGAGAACAGACAAAGAGAGGGGAAGGGAGGGACGGTGAACCGGCGTCGCGGTGAGAGGCCTGAGCAAAGATAGTAGCTGAAATCAAGCACACGCATAGATGAGGTCATCCTGGGAAAGAGCGTGTGTTTGGAAGGAAAAAATGTGAAGCAGGCCAGAGGAAGGGAGGCCCAGTGAGCTGCTTGGAGTCTGGGGCCCAGCTCACATGCTCCTTCCTCCAGGCAGACCTCAGGGATGGCTACTGGAAGAATTATTCATGTACCAAATATTTATGGATATAAATGTGGCAATCTCTATTTTAGGTACTGGAGACTCTCTGTAAACAAACCAGGCCTTTGCCTTTTTGGGGATACCTGAATGTCAACTCCAGAAGGAACTAGGCATCTGAAAATCCAGGGGAAGAGCATACAATGCAGAAGAGACAGAAATGACAAAGTTCCCAGGGTGTATCTCTGCAGGCCAAAGGAGGCCAGAGCACTGGACCTGAGGACGCTAGAGGGTGGAGTCAGGGTGAGATTGGAGAAGTGGGCAGGGCTCCGTCATATGGGATCTGTGGACCCCAGGTGAGGATATGAACTGGGGTCACTGAAACCATGGAACTGTCATGGAACCATGACACTTCATTTCCACAGAACTGTGCATATTCACAGGAGGCCTTCTTTCCAGGTTTCTCACCTCTGATCCAGCGCTTACAGACAATATACACCCACAGCAGCCACCTCATCAAGGTACACGGAATTGAAAATGGGTCAGGATTTAGGTGAGGACACAGACTGTGAAAGCCCACTTATTCTGGGTGCTACCTGCAGACCTCACTTAGGCTCAGCGAGTTGGTAGATGATGACAAATAAAATAAGAGCTGACTCTGAAACTAAACTTCCCAGGAGGGTTCAAAGAGAACTCCTACAAAACCTTGTTTTGATTTCTTTCATCCCACAGTCAACGAAGCTATAGAAAAATGTATTTCTTTCCAGAAATCAATAGGTCAGTCATGGGACTTCCCTGAAAGTCCAGTGGTTAAGACTCCTGTTCCCACTGCAGGGAATGCCGGTTTAATCCCTGTTCAGGAAACTAAGATGCTGCAAGGCAAAAATAAATAAATAAATACAACCAGAAAACTTCTTGAGCCAAATAAAAAATGAAAAACCAACAAATAAACTTAAAATTTTTATATTGGAAAAGTTATAGATTAAAAAAAAATCAATCATGAGTCATTTAATATCCTCCCAAATAGAGGCCCATGTAGAGTGAGTATTGAATAAGAATAATAGCATTGAAACACATATATTACCGTATGTAAAACAGACAGCCAGTGGGAGTCTGAGGTATGATTCAGGGTACCCAAAGTCAGTGCTCTGGGACAACCTGGAGGGATGGGGTGAGGAGAGAAGCAGAAGTGGGGTTCAAGAGGAAGGGGACACATGTATGCCTATGGCTGATCTATGTTGATGTATGGCAAAACCATCACAATATTGTAAAGTAATTATCCTCCAATTAAAATAAATACATAATTTTTAAAAAAGATATGCAGGTGAAAAACAAAACAAAAAGAATATATATGTGAATGTAGTACATAGGATGGAGAAGGAAATGGCAACCCACTCCAGTATTCTTGCCTGGAGAATCCTGTGGACAGAGGAGCCCGGTGGGCTACTGTCCATAGAGTCACACAGAGTCAGACATGACTGAAGAGACTTAGCAGCAGCAGCAGCAGTACATAGGAACTCATTACAGGCATGAACAAATGGATTTCTTCACCTGTGCCTTGGATGACTCATCTGTGCCTTGGACAGCTCCAAGAACTTGGGGCCTAGATATCCTGATTTGGGGGCCTGAAGAAAGAAGACTCCTTGACTCCAGCTCTCAGCAATTCCCCTGAGTTATTTAGAGATCCTCTTTAGTGAGTAGAGTCATATAGCATCAGAGCAGCAAGTCTAATCCCAGCTGGAAACTCTGAGGCCCAGAGAGGGGAAGTGACTCGCCCAAGGTCACAGGCAAACCAGGACTAGAATTCTACATAGTGCGCCTTCCCGTGTACCCCGCTTCCTCCTTTTAGGTTAAAGAAGGACAGGGGAAATCAGTTCAGAACATACATATATGAGTGAGCATTAACTAACAAAGGAAGACCTGAACAGCAGGCAGAAGCTTCTCTCCTTTTCCTTCCTGGGCCCGCTTTGTAGGCCCACCCATAATGGGGCCCTTTCAGCAGGGAACCCAGACTCTGGGGTTTCCAGGGCAAAGATCAGAAAAGGAGCATGGGCTTTGGGTGGGCATGCCCCCTTAGTTTCCTCATCTGTAAAGTGGGTATAATTATAGTACCTATCTTACAAGATAGTTGCATGGTAGATTTATCTATGAAAAGTTTATCACAATACCTGGCATATAATTAAGTCCTCAATAAATACTAGAGTAGCCATTGTCAATATTGTTTTTTTAAATGATAGAAAATATAGAAATATACACACAAGAAAAATCACCTATTATCCCAAACCTAGAGATAACCATAATGAACATTCTGGGGATTCTCTTTCCAGTCTTCCTTCCAAACCTACATAATATATATAACATAGAAGTATATATATGTTACACATAGTATGTACAATGTATACACTCTTTCACATGCGTGAGTGCATGCTCAATCACTTCTGTCACGTCCAACTCTTTGCAACCCCACGGACTGTAGCCCACCAAACTCCTCTATTCATGGGATTCTCCAGGCAAGAACACTGGGGTGGGTTGCCATGCCATCCTTCAGGGGCTCTTCTGGACCCGGGGATTGATCTCCTGCATCGCCTGCGTTGCAGGCAGTTTCTTTACAGCTGAGCCAACAGGGAAGCCCACCGTATTCCATACTTGACTCATTAATTTCAGGTATATAATAAACATTTCCCATGTCATCAAATCCTTCCAAAAATTATTGTTTTCATGGCTCTTTTAACCAACCTCCAATTATTGGAAATTCAGTTTCATCTAGTTTGTGCTATTGCAAATAGGGCTTCAGTAATTATTCTTATACATAAATCTTTATAAATATTTATGATCATTTCTCCAGGAGAATCCCTAAATGTTGACTTGCTGGGTCACAGGGCATGCATATTTTTCAAGCTTTTGATAGAAATTTCCAAAGTGCTCTCCAAAAATTTGGATCACTTGACACGCTACTACTCAAGGTAGAGTTTATGTCCACATCTCCACCAACCCTGGGTGGCATCTCTTTAAATACCTTTACCTTTTAGATAGGCCCAAAATATTGCATCTTCTTGTTTTCAATTCCTCAATTGCTAGGAAGTTATGAAGATTGAACTTTCCTCTGTATTGATTCATTTAGGAACTGCCTTGCTCAGTCACTCAGTCGTGTCCGACCCTTTGCAACCCCATGGACTGTAGCCTGCGAGGCCCCTCTGTCCATGGGATTCTCTAGCCAAGAATACTGAAGTGGGTTGACACGCCCTCTGCCAGGGCTATCTTCCTGACCCAGGGATTGAACCCGTGTCTCCTGGGGCTCTGGCATTGCAGGTGGATTCTTTACAGCTGAGCTACCGGGGAAGCCCAGGAACAGCCTGATTAAGTCTTTTAACTGTTTTTCTACTTGGGCATCTGTCTTAGTAGAACTACTACATCTTGGTCGAACCAATTTGTAAGAGGATGTTGTGTAATTGGGATGCTAATGTTTTGGCACGTTATTAACTGAAATATTTCTCCCGTGTTTTGCTTGTAGCCTTTTAGTATAGTAACAAAAATGTTGGAAGAACACAAGGTTGGTGTAATGTTTATCTGAATCTGCTATGCAGTCATTGGTGACTAGACAATCTCATTCCTGTTCATTCCTCTTCCCCAATCTGTCACCCAGGTGGGTTGGGAGTTGCTCCAGGAGGGGTCCACTTTGGTGACCACTGGAGCCCTCTCTAGCACTCCTTGCAGTCCCAGCACCCATCCCCCTTCCAGTAAAGACCCTCTTTAGGGCCTGGAGAGATATCTCCACTTGAACGCCTCCTTCTCTATGCCCCGGGATATACAATTAGCACACAAAAATTCCAGTGGGTTCCAGATAAGGGATATTGTCTTTGAACAAAGTGGAGGTGCGGGAGAGGTAAGGGTAGCTGCTGGCTTTTTTTAAACAACCTAATTTAAGTGTGAAAATCAACTTTTCTTCTGAACAATGTGGCAACAACCTGAAAGCTGTGAAAGATGGTGCTAAAGCTAAGGAATTTGTGAGGGAAAGCTTTTATCAAAAGCCCAGGGGGGGAAGCTGACTGCATCTGTGCTTATAAAGGACCTCCCTGACCTGCTTGGTTAACCCACCAAGGCTCTTAACTCTTCGAGGATCTCTTCCTTGTCCCCATCGGTGACCTCTGACCAGGAGACACATCCCGTCTTTAGTTGATGTGATGGACACTGACGCCCCTAGCTGTACTCTCCCTCCTAGTGACAGGAGTCCCATTTCTCTCTGACAAATCCCTTTCTAGGTTTTATGTATTTGAAGAGAAGTTGACTCCAATGCCAGTGCCAGGGATTTGTCTCACACTTAGTCAGTCTGAGTAGCGCCATACTTGTGGTCTCAGCTATCTGTGTAGGGATGGACACACAATTCAATTCAGGTCGATGAGAGCCAAGCCCAGAACTCTGCCCCAAAGCTTCAGGGCTCAGAGCTCTGAAAGCTTGGGGCTGCTGGCAGCCAGCCTGCCACACTGGGAGCCCATAGAGAGAAGTCGAGGGGAGAGATGACGATTAGGGAGCCCACAAATGAAGCCACACCTGTATTTTCAGTGGTGTGAGCCAATCAACTCGCTAGTTAACATAACCACCCCCCACCTTTTTTTTTCTTGGCTGCACTGGGTCTTCGATGAAGTGTGCAGGATCTCTCTAGTTGCAGAGCATGAGCTCTAGATTGCGAGGGTTCGGTAGTTGTGGCACCTCTGTGGTTGCAGCACTTGGGCTTGGTTATCCTGCCACATGTGGGATCTTCCCAGATCAGGGATTGAACCCGTGTCTTCTGCATTCGCAGTCAGATTCTCAACTGCTAGACCACCAGGAAGTCCCCCAACATAAGCCCTTTTGAGTTGGGTTTCTATCACTGACTGTGGAAGGATTCCTCAATAATACAGTCCAGTCCATCAACTGGGTCTCTGCCTTGAACAACTGAATTGTAGATACCCATGAATCCAAACCCCGATGAGTTTAGTGTGTGGGCGGATGGGATGGGGGGCATTGGTAGCCCAGTGAGCTCCTAGGACAGGGACCTGGAAACGCATGTGAGGAATAGTTGAAGAAAACAGAGGAGAACTCCAAGAAGATGTGACAGCCTGTTGTCATGGAGACCCCACAGCATAGACCATTGGATGAAGGATTTTTAGAGCTGGGTTTTAACTCAATATGAAGAAAAGTTACTGATTCTCAGACGTGAGGAGGTAGTGAGTTCCCTTCCCCTGGGGATGTATAAGAGGAGAGTGTCTAACAGGATGTCATGGGAGAGATTCAAGGAGACGCAAGTTGAACTATAGACCCTTGATGTTCCCACTAATCCTGAGCCACGATGAATCTGTTTTCCGGATGCAGGGGTTGGTGTTCGAATTAGATTTTCCTCTTTTGCGACCCAGCTTTTCTAGCAGGAAAATTATGTTTATGAGGGTACAGTTGCTATGGAGATGATTAAAATGACAGATTCAATGCACAAAGCAAGGAAACAGAGAAATTGCCTTCTACACCCAACCCCAAACCCTTACCCATTTCTGTTACCCAACACATACACACTTCAGGGGGCTCCCCCAAAAGGAACTTAGCTCCCAGGAACCCAGAATTGAAGGCTGGGTAGATTGTGGGGCAGAGAAGAAATCTGGGCACTGTCCCAGGGTTTGCCTTACTTGGGTGTCAGAAGGCTCCAATGGCTAAGGTCCCTTGTCTTGGTCAGTTCCTACCAAATATGGGATTCTTGATCCACTGCTGTTCTCTCTCCTCCCCTCAACCCAGAACCACTTGCTCTTTTCTAAAATGGAAGCTGAATCGCCATTCTGCCAAGTGGCGGAATATGTCTTAACACAAGTGGCCTTATTGTGTCTTTCGGGCTTTTGCTGTTTCTTATTATTATAGATTATCATTATTCTGCATATTCACATTCATATTTGGGGCATTATTTTGAGAATCAGTTAATATTTTAAAAATCTTTTTCTAGTTACTAATGTTTGTTTTTCCATTTTGATGTTTTTAAAGTGTGTGTGTACACGTGTGCACACGTGCACACTCATACTTTGTTGCTATTTTTCAAGTCCATTTTAAAAGGTCAGGCAAAAAAATTTTCCAAAATACAGATTAGCTGTTTATAGGCTCCTTCTTTTTTATGGAATCTATTTATTTTACCGTGTCAGCCACACCTGAACTATAGGTGTTTTTATGACCTTTCTGTAGGTCTAATACAACCATTGGGAGGAAGTGATTTTTTGGTAAACTACCTTTAAAAAAGAAATGAGAGACTTTCCCCTTATCTCAGCATCTTTCATCTCTCTTTCTTCTGTTAGTGACTTTTCCCCTCTCCCTCATTTGGGTAAATACGTACCATGCCTGGGACTCTTATGATCCATAATCCACCAAAAATAAAATGTACAGATGTTTTTCAAATGGGCCAAAATGGACATTTTCCATATCTCACTCCTCAGGGTATTTTACTATTGATTTTTATTTAGGGGAAAAGATGCATCATCCTTTTGGCAATGAAACCAAAGCAAAGGCCTGTCTTAAAAGCTATATCCCTGTGACCCTGATGGGAACACCTGGTGTGAGTGGACCTAGTAATTAGGAAACTTTTCCTGAAGCAAAAATGCCAAAATACCAACAGTGTTATCTCTGGGGTCTGAGAGATATGATAAATTTTTATCTTCAATTTTATACTTTTCCATGGCTTCGGGACTATCTATAGCAATCATAAGCTAGTTGAAAAATAATTGAATATGTGAAGACATATTCCTTGAAAAAAATGAAACATGATCTATAAAGTTAAAGTCTCCTTTGACTTCTATCCCTTCCCATCCTGGTTCCCTCTCTAGATATAACTGCTGTTAGCAACTTAGTCTGTATCCTTCTAGAACTTTCTTTGATTAATTTACACACAGGCACACAAAAACATATGCATTCATGTTGTTCTTTAAAAATCAAGGGGAAAAACAACGAATTTGGTGAAAGCATAGCCGAGAATACTTACAAATGTTAGAACAAAAAGAGTTTTAAGGGCTTTCTAGTCCAACTCCCTCATTTAACAAATGTGGCACTCAGTTCTCCGGAGCCTCTCTTCCCAGGAAACCACACTCTGATGCGAGCCATATTTTGATATGTGGGTCTTCAGATGAGCAGGAAGATGTGTAAATACTCGTCTCCCAGGCCTGAGTATGACTTTTAATAATCGAATATGGAGCTTGAGCCAACATTTTATTCAGGCACTAAATTTAAAAGTGGAGCCAAGAGACTTTAAAAAATTTATGATTCCACAAATGCAGAGAATTTTCCCCCACGATCACTATCTCAGAACTAAAAGCATAAAACCGGCCCTGTGTGGCTTGGCTCTCTTTGCCTGAGCTCCAGCTCTGGGGTGTTCTGAAGTCTCAAGCAAGCTGCCCTAGTTGGGGGTCCCTCCAGGCGCCTGGAGTAGGGAAGGTGCCCACCCCCACCCTCATCCCTGCCCCAGGACTAAGGAGTCCTCCTGAAGCTATTTGGCTCCCTTATCGCCCCTCTCCCTGTCCTCCAGCCCTCGGAGCAAGCGCCTGAGTGCCCTGTGATAAAGATAGTGTTTCGACTTGAAAGAGTAATTGCTGACACACATTACTGTTTCCCTGGAGGAAATCAGTCCAGACAAATCCTCTGAAACCTAGGACAGCAAACACGGCAGATTATGGTGGGACCCGACTTGGCTTTTGGTCTCCCTTGTGAAGCACCTCTGTCTCATTTTTAAGACTCCAAATGCCTGCCATGCCCACAACACCCTCAATCCTTCCCACCCAGCCTGGCCCATCACCTGGATCTGGACCTCAGAGGTTTGGGCAAAGCTTTATCCTCCTTCCCTGCTGCTAGGAGACTTAGGGGACACAGCAAACCCCTCCTATATGAAGCTCCAAGGACTGGGGGCCAGTAGATATCCCTCCATCTCAGAAGGAAGAAGCCCATTGGACAGAGAATACTTTCATAGGAATTTCTGTATCCCAGCCCTCATTCATTCATTCATTCATTCGACAGTATTCATAAGCATCAACTATGTGCCTGCACAAATAGGTAATGATAAGCTCAGGAAAGAAAAAATAAAACAAGGCAGAGAAGATGGCAAAGGCAAGCAAGGTGAATTTATTATTATGTAAGTGGTAAGCAGGGATGACCTCACTGATTGGATGACATCTGAGCAGAGACCGGAAGGAAGAGAGGATGTAGATCACTCAGCCATCTGATGGAAGAACAGTGCAGGCAGTGGGAACAGAAAGTGCCAAAGTTCTGAGACATGAACAACAAAAAGGCAAGTCTGGCTAGAGCAGGATAAGTGAGGGGAAAAAATGGGAAATGAAAATGGGGAAGTAGATTATTCATGGCCATTGTAAGGATTTGATTTTTCCTTCAAGTAAGAGAAGCTATTGGAGGGCTTTGAGAAGAAGAAGGGCATAACTAGATTCAGATTTTGAAAGAATGACTCAGACTTAATTCTATACATACTGTGACAAGAATGGAAAGAAGGAAACCAGATAGGAGGCCATTGTTGTCATCCAAGCAAGAGACAGTGGTAGCTTGGCCCACGTTAGTAGTGTACAAGTGGTGAGAAATAGGAGAGTTACTTGACCTCTCTTCTATATATATAGATAGATAGATAGATACCTATGCACCTGTATCTATATGTATACACACACTTAGACACACACACACACACACACACACACACACACATATAACTGGGCCACTCCTACTTCAACTTCATAAGTTAATCTTCTAGAAAAACCTAAACATTTTGGCCAACTTAATACATATACATATGACAGAGTCAACAGGAATTTGGCTTACAATATTGGGGAAATGGAGGTATTGGGTTAACCAAAAGTTGTTCAGGTTCTTCCATAAGATCAACTTTTTGGTCAACCCAATATATTCTGAAATGGGACAATGGCAAAAGAACCAAGTCATGAGTGAGGAACTTAGGAATTTGAACATGCTCATTTTGAGATGTCTTTTAGACACTCAAGTGGACAGAGATTCTCAAGTTCAAGAGAGAGGTATCATCTGGAGATATGTTTTATGATGGTATTTAAAGCTATGAGACTAAATGAGTAGCTAGAGAAGAAAAAGCATTAAAGCGTGTATAGAAGCAGAGAAGAGGGGAAGGATAAGGAAGGGAAATGAAAGGAAAGGGGACAGAAGAGAAGAGTAAGGAAGGAAGAAAAAGAATCTGAAGGCTGAGCCTGAGGATGCTTCAACATTTAAAGACTGGGAAGACACAGAAGACCTCTAATTAAGAAAGAGTTTCCATTGAGATGGCAGGAGAGCTGGGGGAGTGTGGTATCCTAAAAGCCAAGGGAAAAGTGTTTCCTGAAGGAGAGAGTGATCAACTACATCCAACACTGTTGATCAGTTGAATAAGATGAAGCATGAGATTTGACCATGAGATTTAGCAACATGACCTTGAGAAGAGCTTTCTCAGTGGAGAGGAACCTGATGGAGCTGGGTTCAAAAGAGAATGAAAGAAGTAGAAGATAATGAGAATAAATAATTAGTTCATGAAATTCCATAACCTCAGATCTTGGAGTGATGAAAAGGCACCCAATGCCTTCATGGATTTCCATCCAGTGCAAGAAACCAGCTTCTTGTCAGTCATTGCATTTCTGTATGCCTGCACTTGAGAATTTACCAAGAGTCCAAAGTATTCAAAAACAAACAAACAAAAAAAATAGGATGTGCATTTCTATAAAATTTCTCTATTGCTTTTTTTTGTTTCAGTAAGGAAAAAATCTTATAACACAAATGAAACTAATCATATGGTTTTCCAGCAAATGGCTTTTGCTGGACACATTCCTCATTGTTGGAGTTTAGAGGATTCTGTAACGCTCACTTAAACTTTTAGAGACTATTGAGCAATCTGACTTTTTTCCAAATCAACCAGGAAAGAAAAATAGCCGGTCTTAAATAATTCATCTATTAAAGTCATGATCCAAGTGTAGTAGTCATAGCTATCAATGTTTAGTTGCTTAAAGACTACAAGAGTATCATGTTTTCATATGTACCATCTCATTTGATCTTCACAGCTATATAAGATGGCAGGAACCATTATCTCCACTTTACAAAACAAGAAATGGAGAGCCAGAGAGATTAGAGACTCATCCAAAGTTATTTAAAAAGTAATTGGTTGGACTTCCCTGGTGCTCCAGTGCCTAAGACTCTGCACTCCCAATGCAGGGAACCCTGGTTCGATACTAGGTGAGGAAACTAGATCCCACACACAGCAATTAAAAGTTCATACATGCCTGCCTGCTGTCACTCAATTGTGTCCGATTCTTTGTGACCCCATGGACTGCAGCCCACCTGGATCCTCTATCCATGGGATTCTTCAGGCAAGAACACTAGAGTGGGTGGCCATGCCTTCCTCCAAGGGATCTTCCCAACCCAGGTATCGAGCCCACGTCTCTTATGTCTCCTGCATTGGCAGGCAGATTCTTTACCACTAGCACAGTTCACATATTGCAAATAAGATGTATGATTGATCCCACGTGCCACAACTAAGACCCAGCACAACCAAAATAAATAAATTGAATAAATAAATATTTTTTAAAAAGGAAAAAGTAAATGGTGACCCTTCACACAGCATTACTTCTCCCTCTAAAGGTGATCCTGACGCTTCCCAACACATACCTGATGTGGGATGGATGGACAGAGCACTGACGTGAGCCAGAGAGCCAGACAACTTCTCTCTGAACATTTCCCCTTCATGGAGTGGGTTTCTCCACATGCTGAAGTGGCTTCCTCTGCCCAAATGTGTATCTGACATTGTAGCTGACATTGAGTGAACATGGAAAATCATCTCTAAATGCCTCTGCAAGCTGTAGGAAACATGGAAAGTTCACCGTATTCTTTGTACTTCACCTGACCAAGGAGTTTGCCCTCATCTTTTACAAACACTCTATGATCGTGGCCAAGACTTCCCACCAACCATGCAGACAATATGTCAAATGACTAATTGGCAAACACAGTGTTTCCAATCAGAGTCTTGATAAACCACTGCACTAGTCTGATGGAAGTCTGCCCAGCTGTAAAGTCCTAAGGGTAATGGGTCCGTGTTGTCTTTGACCTCACATCCAAAGTTCTTGGTTTTTAAATATTATTAATGTGCAGTCATTGCGTATGGATTTATTTTAATCAACCAGCAACAGCCATTGTGGCCTTGGAACATGAGTAGACAGACGTCTCCGTAGATTAAGAGAAAGTTCAGAAACAAACTCAAATTTACATATTCATTTGTATGATAAAAGAGGTATTTCCAATAAGTTAGGAAATTAATAATGATTTAATGAAATTGTGCCAAGGAAATTGATTAACTGTTTAGAAAATACAAGGTTAAAGCCTCACCTCACTCTCCCTGCTCAAATGAATTCCAGTTCAATTAAAGACATAAATATAGAACTAAAATAATACAAGAAATAGACTAGATGATAGGGGGCTTTTTATCTGACCTTCAACTGGAGAGGATTGTTGTAAATACCCATACAAGGAAGGGAGCTGTGTATGAGCATGTTAATAATTTGAAAACTATTTTTCTGTTTTTATTTATTCATGGCTGTGCTGGGTCTTTGTCACTGCACTCGGGTTTTCTCTAGTTGCAGTGAGTGGGTGCAGTCCTTGGCCTTCAGCAATTGTGACCTGGGGGCTCAGTACTTGCAGCTCACAGGCTTAGTTACCCTGGGGCATATGGGATCTTCCTGGACCAGGGATTGAACTCTTGACTCCTGCTTTGGCAGGCAGATATTTAGCCACTGGACCACCAGGGAAGCCTTCTATTTTAATTAAAATACAGTCTTGCTGCTCATGGCCTTCCCCCACTCTTACTGCTAAAACTCCCTTTTCCACTCTTTCCCTCTGACCCTGAGTCCTCCTAGGATCCAAGGAACATCAGGCCAAAATTATTCACTCATCTTGAGAAAGGGAAACCAAAGACCCAGAAAAAGGAAGCAACTCGTCTAAGAACAGATAGCTTGTAGAAAAGAGCTGGATGGTTGGGTTTGACTCTCATCTCTGCCACTGTGTGCCACTGTGCCCAAAGCTGAGCTCCCCTCTCTGAGCATCAGGATCCTCAGTTGTAAATGAAGAAGGAACTAACACTGTCCTAGTGATTTGTTGTGAGGATAAAATGAGTTAATCTGCAAAGTGTTGGGAACAGTGTCACTCTATAGCAAGAGCTCAATAAATGTAAGAGTTACGTTTACCTCAGGCTTCCCGGGTGTTTCAGAAGGTAAAAAATCTGCCCACAATGCAGGAGACCTGGGTTCAATCCCTGGGTAGGGTAGATCCTCTGGAGAAGGGAATGGCTACCTGCTCCAGTATACTTGCCTGGAGAATTCCATGGACAGAGGAGACTGATGGGCTACAGTTCATGAGGTTGCAAACAGTCGGACATGACTGAGCAACTAACACCCTTACCTTATCCTGGAAGATGGGGTTTACATGATACATGTCCTCATCACAATGGTAGGTACTAGGCCAGCGTCAAATCCTCAAGAAATACTTATTTTTGATAGAAGGTGAGTAATTGTGTATCACACCATTGCCTTGAGACCTATTCTTTCATTTTAGACTCAGAACAACATTGGGATGCTAACAGGGCAAGCACAACTGTACCCATTTCAAAGATGACAAAACTGAGATATGGAAGTCCTTGCCTTCAGCCACAAAGACTTGGGAATAAGCTCAAATATCCCAGCTTCTCCACTACGCTTTCACACTGAAAACTTAACCCTGTTCCCCCACAATCAAACAAACGATAGCCATCGTGCTTGTTTTTTGTCATCAAAGTCCTCCCATTTATTAAGCTTATCATGTACCAAATCAATCACTAATGCTACACAACCATCATCTCATTTAATCCTTAGAACAATCCTGGGGACTAGACATTCCTGTGTACATTTTATACCTAAGGAAATCAAGAGTTAGATAATAAGCCTAAGGTCATAGAAGAACAGAACAAAATCCCTGTTGTAATGGAGGTCTGTGTGATAATAAAGCCCACGTTATTTGCCATTTTTCTAAGGGCAGAGGAACTGGGAAGCAGAAGGGCCCAATTCTTGCCTTAAAGTGGTCAGGAGTCCACCTTGGGAAGATGCCACAGCTTAGAATAGACATCACCAGGATTCAGACTCAGGTTGTCTGATCTGGGGGCCTGTACATTCGTTCCCAGGTTACCCTGCCAATTAGTCCCCAAACAATAATACTGAAATACTTAATGATATTAAAATGTTAAAATGGTAATACTGAAAGAAATTATTGTGTACCTACCCAAAAACAAAAGCCCTGTCTAGGAATCACAGAGATGCATCCATTGATTATTAATACACCGATGGGTCCAACCCACTGATGTTGATTCCTGCCACGTGCCAAGCACTGCTCTAGATGCTGGCGACACAGCCACACCACACCAAAGGGTTTGCCAAAAGGTTGGGGAGAAGAGACATGGGCAACTGGAGAAGTAGTCATTAAAGATGAGAGCAAGAGTTTGGGAAAAGAGTTTCAAGAGATGGGATCTCGGTCTCTGTATTCAAAACACTTAAGACCTTTTCGAGGAGACAAGACACAGAAATCACCAAGGGAAAAGTTCCATGATAGAAATATATAGTGTAGATGATTGTAGAAAGGCGGCCAATGAACTGCCAAATGAGGAGTTTGAACAAAGCTTGGTACTGGGAGGGTTAGTGAAAGAAAACTGCGGAGCGCTCATGCAGACTTCAGGGCCTAAGCTGGTACATCTGTGACTTAGATCCGTAGATAATCTTATTTCCCTGAGTTTAAAATGAATAATAATAATAATAAACTAAGAAAAAAAAAGTAAAAGAGCAAAGCATTGTCTCCTTCCCCCGCTGCCCCTCCTCTCCCATTCCCAGTCTTGCAGGTTGTCACCCCTCTCTCTAAATTGCCTGGTCCGTAGATCCCCACATCTGATGGAAATCGAGGCAGGGAGAAAGTGTGAGGTCACGTTCCCTGTGCCTTGCTCAGCCCTTCCCCAAATCACTTCTGACCCCACTGTTAGGAGACAATACTGAAAACAGTCCAAAACCACCCCACTAAAAACATGAATCAAAAAGTCGCGACTCCTGGACATGTTTTTAAAATTGCTTAGTTGCATGCAAGTCCCTTTAGTGCTGGAAGGACTTTAATAAAATTGATTTTCTGAGTATAGCCTTTTAGCAGCTACTGTATAAGCTTGAAATATGAACCCTTCATTGTTGAAAGTGTTTCATTTTTGGCCTGTTACTAATGATGAAGGGAAAGTGTGGGTTTGGAATTCTCTAAGGCTGACATTCTCATAATTAAATAGTGTTAATAATAAAGCTTTTGCAGATTTTAAACAAACTGGCACAGAGGTGGAACAGTTTGCCGTATTTCATTTAGAGACCACAGCAATTAGCCTTTAATGAATAGTACACAGCGACATAGAAGCGAGTCATTTCTCCCTGTCGTTTATTTGCCAAATCACAAAAGGCAATGTTTTCATTCTGCTGATTGAAAATGATGCTCAGGATTTCTCCTGAAAGCCTCTTAAGTAATTGCCTCATGAAACTGAAAAATAAATAAATAAAATGAAAAGGAAGAACATTAATTGCTTTTAATATCTCCGGTCTAATTTCGGCCAAGCTTAGCACGCTAATAGCTGGGGATCTCAAGCTGTACAACAATGGATCAAAAATAGAAGGCTCATCGTGGTTGATATATTTAGAGGCTGATGTTTTTCTTTTATAATTTTAGGAGAGAGATGTTCCCAGGCACATTGTAACTCCTCTCTGTGAAGTGACACAGGGTGTTTTTATAGAGGACTCACGGGTGGGGTGACTCTGAAGTCATTGCCAAAGGAAGATGACAATGATTATCCTGAAGGTGAGACGAGAAAGAGCTGCTCCACGGTCAAGGTTGTGAACAACAAAGGAACGGTTATCCTTTTAGGGTCTTCCTCCTCCAGGCTTTTGAGGACAAAGATGAATTATTTTTAAAAAGGTAGGTAGCCTCTAGAACTCTTTTTTCCACACTTGAAAATATTATTTCTTATCTCTGAGACTCGATTTTCTTATCTGCAAGCTCATGGAGGAAGGAAAGGCAGGAAATAATGACTTAACTGGATAAATCCTAACATCACCTGGATGCTGTTAAACATTCAGATTCCCAGTTTCCATTTGGAATACACTGAATTGGAATTCCCAAAGGAAGGGCTCAGGGATTCCACCCTTTATGAAAGCAGGCTCAGGGGTCCTGAGTACAGGTATCCCCCACTATTTGAAAGTTCGCTTAACACCTCCTCGCTTTTAGGAAAGACCTACGTTAGTACCTGTTTCACTAACTGAAAGAAATCCAAAGAGAGTTTTTGCCTTTAGGAAAAAAAGGCAAAAATGGGAAAATAATGTACAGTGTTTGTTTTGCAGAAGCCAGTATGGAGACACCTGGAACAGTGAGAGTGGTTCCACCAGGCTCCTTCTCGGGCAGCACACTCAGCATCACAGCATCAGGCCACCATGGCTTTGAACTACATCTGTGAGTATCTGTACTTTATCTCAATTGATTTTATGCATCTGTTGGCAAGATGCGTCACGGAGTATTGTTTCTTCACTTGACACCATTTCAGCTTATGAAAGTTTTCATGAAAATGTCATACTTTTGGACAGCAGGGAATCCTGAACCTGGTAAGTTTGGTTAACTCACTTGAGCATCTTTGGACCATCCAGTTCCACAGGCGTTGACAGACTCAGGGACCGCCATGTTTGAAGCAGTGGATTGTGGGAGAAGGCAGAGGCTCCCTGCCTGGGGCCACTTGAGAAATCACAGATCCCCAGTCTGAGAAAGTCTTCCAACCCATCTACCACGGTGCTGCAAACAGTTCACCCTTCAGTGTGATGCTGAAAGAGCAAGGGTTGTGTTAAAATAACTTCCTAGACTCAGTGTGGAGCTTCTCCTGCCCAGGGTGCAAGGTCAGCACACCGAAACTCAGACAACTTCCGTGTTCCTGTAAATGACTCTCCTGAAACACAGGCTGTCCAGTCAGCCAGTCCCCAGACGCCAGCTCTGGGCTCTATACTTACTTACTAGTTCCTTATCCATTTTCTGTCCCTTCATTGTTCCTTATTCTTTACCCAATGAAAGCTCCATGCCTCCACCCCATTCTGCAGTTTTCTGGACCCTTGGGGACAGAAAATGCCCGCTTTGTGGAGTATTCAAGTTTGTATCACCCACATAGTCTTCTTTAATCATTTTTAACAGTTATAAGGAACAGCACTAAGGAAAAGTAAGCTGTAACAAGGCTTGGGTGGAAGGTCAGGTGATGGGGGAGGCAGAGGCCCCACAGGGAAATATATGCTCAGTAGCAGATAGTACAAGACAGACCAACAGACAATTTGAATGTCCCATGCGCACCCCCTTCCATGCCCAAAGGCCTGAGTGATGCAGGGCCTCTTCCTCTTTCTTGGTCTCAGAGTGCCCAGCTAGAGGATGCAATGGGTGAACCAGAACCAAAGATGCCTTCAGGTTGTGGCTTTACAACTCATAACACTTGGCAGCTTTGCTGAGCTGGTCCAGACTTCTGCTGGGATAGTCTAACCTAATTCTGTTTTGCAGGAAGGGCCTGGGTAAAGTATCTTGATTTGACCTTCTAGTGAATTCCAGATGGTATAACGGGAGCTGGCCTCATCCAGAATGGCAGGTGCTAACTTCACATCCAGGCATTTTAGAAACAAGACAGCCTTAAAGATTGAAAACTAAGGTTGTTCTGTTTGCTTTGTTTTTAATATTTTGCTTTTCTAAATGAGGAAATATGAAGAACAGCCTGATACAAATACCTGTCATCAGAAACCAACTTAAACATTTAAAGTTTTTAGCATCATTTAACTTTTTTCTCAACCCTCTTGCAAAGTCATTGTTATATCATGGTCCGTATTTCATAAAGCACCTCATGCCTTACTTGGAACACAGCAGGTGCTCAATGTGTGTCAGGAGAACTAATTGATATGTTAATAATTTATTGAAGTATCACTGTGCTAAACACTTTCCACGTGTTGTGTCATTTAATCTTCATAGTCATCCTGAGAGCCAGGTAGGTAGGTGTGAAGTGGCATCTCACTGTAGTTTGGGTTTATATTTCCCCAGCAATTAGGGATGGTGAGGATCTTTGCATGTGCTTCTTTGACCAGTTGTATATCTGCTTTGGAGAAATATCTATTTAAGTTTTTTTGTCCATTTTTGAATCGATGTTCATTTTTTGTTGTTGAGTTTTGAGAATTCTTTGTATATTCTGGATATTAATCCCTTATCAAGTAGAGAATGGACATGGCTACATGGGGAAGGAGAGGGTGGGACAAATTGGTAGAGTAGCATATATATATGGAGAAGGCAATGCACCCCACTCCAGTACTCTTGCCTGGAAAATCCCATGGACGGAGGAGCCTGGTGGGTTGCAGTCCATGGGGTCGCTAGAGTCAGACACGACTGAGCAACTTCACTTCCACTTTTCACTTTCATGCATTGGAGAAGGAAATGGCAACCCACTCCAGTGTTCTTGCCTGGAGAATCCCAGGGACGGGGGAGCCTGGTGGGCTGCCGTCTATGGGGTCGCACAGAGTCGGACACGACTGAAGCGACTTAGCAGCAGCGTATGTATATATACACATATGCATACGCACACATTACAATGTGTAAAGTAGATAGCTAGTGGGAACCTGCTATAAAGCACGGGAAGTTCAGCCAATGCTCTCTGATGACCTAGTTGGGTGGGATAGGGTGTGGGTGGGAGGGAGGTCCAAGAGGGAGATATACATCTTTACATATGACTGATTTGCTTCGTTGTACAGCAGAAACTAACACTATATTGTGAAGCAATTTTACTCAAATAAAAAATCCTTTATCAGATATATTATCTGCAGCCCTATTCCATAGGCTGCTGCTTCACTCTGTTGATGGTGTCTTGATGCATAGAAATATTTAAGCTTGATGGTCCAATTTTTCTATTTTTTTCTTTTGTTGCCTGTGCTTCCGTTATACTTCAAGAGCTTAAGTGATTTCCCTAAACCCGATCCCTAGTCTAAACTTTTTTTTTATTTAGATAGTGTAATCCTCACCTCCCTCTCAGTTTTTCCAAATAAAAACTCACTTAGGAAAATCTGTCTTTAAAAGAGAGAACTTGAATGAATAGTTCTCTTCCAAGTAAGTACCTGATCCCCAGGGCATCAATATCCCATAGCAGTAACTTTAGAATAACCTCCACAGGTTTAAAAAGCATTGATCTAGTGATCAAATCTCACCTTTTTAAATGGGATCACTGAGTCCTAGAGAAGGAAAATTAATTTCTAGAAATTAATTTCTAGAGCTCTGTCTGGAGGACACTGAGGGGATCAGCCATAGCTGATAAAGGGAGAACCCCTTGATTCCTGGCTGGTCAAGATGATCAGTTGATGTAAAAATCAATGAAGAAGATGTTTCCGTGTGTATGGAGAGCTTTGGAATAAAAACATATTGCTAAGGTAAAATAAGACGATTTCTTTTAAAGAAAAAAATATCACCCAAGTTTAACTAGGTAATTAATTAATTCACAAGTAAGTCCAAAGTGAGACCGATTACTAAACAATGACAAATGATAAAGAATAAACCCTAAGGTAAGTGATGATCAAGAAGATGAAACAGTTTTAGCTTGGAATCCTATTACAATTCTATTTCAATATAAATAAGCTGACACCAGAAGCAAACGATTAACCCCAAAGCCACTGGCTGTTCATTAGCTAAGGAATAATTTTACATTTCATTAGTATTTGTGTTGGCTAAATTTCCATTAAAACTAATTTAGTAAACTGGCTTTCTGATGGGCTTGAAATTAAAAGGAGAAAGAGAAGGCAAGGAGGGGACAAAACAGAGGCCACCATTTGCGCATCAAGGGACGGAATACTCACGAGGGCAAATTGCCACTTTAATTAAAAATAATGTCTCAATTCACTTTCAAAATGAGCCACCAGAAAGTGCCTGGGAAATTTTCCCTGGCCAGGATGTCTGGCTCGTTCACCAAGTGGGTGATTTCTGTTGCTGGGGTTTCTGATTGAATGGAGGAATGGCGGGCTCATTCCCAGGTCAGCTCCTCCCACCCCCAGCTGAGCAGTTTTCAGTTGGGGAGAAAGGGCCTCAAACTCCTCAAATACTTGCCCCAGAGCCTGGGTAAAGAAGTCCATGCTTCATTCTTTGGGCCATTCATCGTGCAGGCTTAAGGACCCCTATGTAACATTAAAATGGGACCAAAATACCAACAACCAGCTTAGCTCACATTTCACGAGCACTCACTTTAGCCACGCCCTGTACTAAGCACTTTCTTGAACTAACTCATTTAATTCTCTGAATCTCTCTAAGGAGGTAGAGCCTATTTATATTCCTATTTTACAGATGTATAAGCTGGGGCACAGGATGAGTAATGGATATTACTCAGTAAAGATGGCCCAGAGCTGAAATTCAAACCTGTCATTTACACCAGAGCTGAGTGCTTAACCATTAAGCTATATTGCGTCTTGATAAAATAATGAAATGACTTTGTGCTGTTTAAGTATAAAAACCAACAGAGCACAAGGTATATATTAAGTTGTTAGGGAAGACAGTGATACAAAGGTGAGTGGGGGACAATTCTGGGTGGGACTTAAAATGCCAGACCCAGGGTTTTGAACTTACTCTTTGGGGATTCACAAAGTACAGTGCCCAGACCACTGGGAGTCCATAAACAGATTCTAAAATAATATTTTGTAGTTATGTGTATGTTTTAAGTTTATTAGAAATATATTTAGCTCACATATACAGTCAGGCAAAAAAGATAATCCTTATTTAAGAACAAAAGAAATTTTATTTAACATTTGGAGTTCCCAAGTGACACTAGTGATAAAAAATCCTTCTGCCAGTGCAGGAGATGCAGGAGACTTGGGTTCAATCCCTGGGTCAGGAAGATTCCCTGGAGGCGGGCATGGCAACCCACTCCAGTATTCTTGTCATGGACAGAGAAGCCTGGAGGGCTACAGTCCATGGGGTTGCAAAGAGTCAGACACTGCTGAAGCGACTTAGCATGAACGCACATATTCTCTTACTGTGTATCAGGCATTGTTCTAAGTGCTTGGCATTTTAACTCAGAACAACTCTATAAGGCGGGTACTATTTTTCACTTCATTTATAGATAGGGAAACGGAGGCAAACAGAAGTTAACATATGCAGGGCTCCCAGCCAGCAGATGACAGAGCCAGGATTGGAACCCAGGCATCTATCTCCAGGCTAGGCTCTCAATGATTATGCTAAGTGACTAAGAGATAGGAGGGTGGAATATAAACACCATGGAAGCGATTGATGTCTGATGACCAGCATCTGCTCCAGGTGATGTCGTCTGGGATGTGTTCTTCCCGAGGGCTGCTGGGAGATATGGCTGGCTCCCACCCCTGTGAGAGGCGCTGCCAGCAGACCTGCTGTTTGTAGCCAATAGGGCAGGATTCCCAGCACATTTCAAGGATCAGGTGTCCACATCAGAAACCAACCCAGCTCTCGGTGGCCAAAATCACTTTGCGGGCAGTGAAGCTTTTTCGCTTCTGTGCAACGGACCAGTATGCACCCACTCTGGAAGCTAGAGGCCCCGGGGACCCCTCAGCCCAGCTGCCTTGGAACGTGGTAGAAGGAAGAGCAAGAGTGTGCCTTTGGATGGCTCCATGCAGGAAATATTACGCATTCACCGAAGACATAATCATGCCGCCTCCCCTGACCTATGATAGCGGAAGCAGGACTGGAGACTGCCCTCCCCTGTGCATCATCAGTGCCTAGTCCATCTCCATCGGACCCTTCTCACTGGTGAGTTCTCTATCTGGACCACCCTTACCAAGGGTGCCCACTCCCACCCCAACCCACCTTCTTTCCCAAAAGCTCCACTGAGGCAGAAATTGTGTCCTATGCCCCTTTCCTGTCCTGCATGGCCACCATAAATATTTGATGCCCGATCCAGAAGAGGAGGGTGGTCACCAGCCCAGGCTCTGCCACCACTCACTTTTGACTTTCTATCTAAATGGCCCTGGGCAAGCCCGGTAATCCCTCTGTATCCACTCTCTTCATCTGAAAAGGAGACTGATTGCAGACCCAAGTCATATGATGGAGTTGGGAGGGTTGTCTAGATAATGTATCTAAAACACTTGTCCCAATATGAAAGAACATATTGAATATTAGATAAATAATAACTGACTCAATAATATTAGTACGCTTCACGTTTGATGGTCGAGATCTGAAGTTTGGAAATGGGCAAGCGTAATTCACATCTACCACTCACATTTGTGTTGGGTTTGGCATCAAGTAGGCACTGCAACCTCACAGACCTGACGCCCTCTTCCCTTTATTAGATTCTCTGCTTTCCCTTCTGGCCTGGACAAGCCCTCACTTCTCTAACTAATGGGAGGAGTGATTCTTTGCCAGAGAAAGGGGAGACATCCTCAGAAAGGCATCTGAAACGTTGCCATTTACGGTTTCAGAAAGAAGGCCATAGCTACTCTTTCAATGACACATGCACAAAAGCTCTTGTTATGGACACAAATAAGAAAAGTGAACCCTTCGCCTGGTGTAATTCACTTCATTTATTGACCAGAGGCCTCTCCCCCAACCCCGATTTCTTTGCGTTTGTCAGCGGTTCAGAGACCCCTGGCATTCAGCATGATTTGTAATGTAAATTATATAATTGTACTTTCACATATTTTAACATCAAATGAAATGATTGACTACAGAATCGGAGCTGTCTACAGGTGGGGGTCAATTACCATCTGAATAATCACAGTGCCACCCAAGAATAGCACAGCCGCTGAGCGTGACATATTTTTATCTCTATGCATTTCAATGAAGTCAGGCTGGTACATAAAAGGTTATCACCTAGGAAACATATTTTCCTAAGCACAAGTTAAACATGCAAGTGAGATCAGCAAAGATATTCAATTTAGCCAGTCAACCCTAACCTATTAATATTTTAACAAAATCCAGTGAGGATAATTTTTTTCTTTGATCCCATTTCATGTGAGCAGCCGGGAAAGGGAAGAAAAATTAAAAACAAAATAGTCAAGCATACAGAATGAGGTTATGTATTAAGTGGGCTATTTAATGTTTCTGGCATTTCATAGCCCAGGGGGAAAGTGTGGATGGATTTAACCATCAAGAGCTGTGTTCCCTTGGCCACAAAGTTCGAGAAACATAAAATAATCTATACTTCCAAGCTGACAAATCGTACCTGACACCCAGCTTCATCTCACCGGGACTCCAGAGATCAGCATTAATCATCTGTTACAGGGAGTAAAAAGAAAAGTAAATCATGCCACGCTGAAAAGTGAGATGGAAGGTCTTCGGGCAAGGATTTTAATCAATAATATGTGGGATGATAACCAGAAGCTATTGTTTTAATCTTCCGATATGAAAAGAAATGAATGCAAAACACCAAACTACCAAGAGCTGAAGTGGCTTCTGTGAGGCCTCGTAAGAACTGAAATGTTTGGCAGCCCAACTTTCCAGATTGATTCATGACAACACACACACCATTTCTTTTTAAAGGGAGTCAAGTGCGTTCTTGGAGTGGCGTATTGCTATAGCCTCAGCTGTTGCCCAGGTGCTGGACCCGGGGTTCTGATTTGCTCAGTTGCCCTTGAGTAGTAAATGTCTAGGTTTTGTGTGTGCAACACCCATTACTGCCTCTTCTATGGGCACCTTCATTTTCCTTGAGACCCTCCCCTCCCGTACTCCCAGTCCCTGTGGTTTGGGTTGTTGACTTTACCAGGGGCTCCAGGAGAAGACGTGTCTCTGTCCCAGCATTACTGTGATTAATCAGTTCAGGGATGGGTGTGTGGCTCACTAGAACCCACAAAATGCAGCCTTGGGTGTTCTTGGCAGTATTATTGTGAAAGAGGCTGTTATGGTTTGAACTGTGTTCCTTCTCCAAAATATGTATGGTGAAGTCCTAACTCTAAATACCTGACAATCTGATGTTATTGGGCCATAGGATCATTGCAGATGTGATTAGTTACAATGAAGTCTTACTGGAATCGGTGGGACTCCTAATACACTGTGATGAGCATCTTTATAAAAAGAGGAAATTCAGACACAGGCTCACACATAGGAGAGGGCCATGTAAAGATGAAGAGGTTGGGGTGATGCTTTTACAAAGCCAGAGAGCACCAAATACTTTCAGCAAACCAGCAGAAGCTAGGGGAGAGGCATGGAGTAGATTCTTATCACAGCTCTGAGAAGGAAAACCAACCCTGGCAACATTTTGATCTCAGACTTCTAGTCTTCAGCACTGGGAAACAATTTCTGTTGTTTAAGCCACTCCGTTTGTGGGACTTTGTGACGGCAGCTCTTGCAGACTAATACAGAGGCCCACTCTCTTTTATTCCCACGTACCAGGAGCTTTGAACATTTAAACCTGGTCTATGCTGTGGTCTGAATGTGTTCTCCCAAAATTCCTATGCTGGAGTCCAAACCCCGACAGATGGTGGTATTAGGAGGTGGGGCCTTTGGGAGATGTTTAAGCCATGAGGGTGGAGCCCTCGTGAATGGGATTAACATTCTATAAAGAGGCTCCTGAGAGGTCCCTAGCCCCTTCCACCATATGAGGACACAATGGGAAGTCTGTGACCTGGAAGAGATCCCCTCCCCAAGCATGCTGGCACTCCGATGAAGGACTTAGAGCCTTCAGAACTGTGAGAACTTGTTTATGAACTGCCTGGCCTGTGGCATTTTGTTATAACAGCCCAAATGGACTAAGAGAGCATGGTAGGCACTTATCTTTCCTAGCCGTGGAGCCAACAATTGCAAAGCTGAGAAAATACAGAGATACCTACCTCAGACAAATGTTGCTTGAGCCCCTGGAGCCATTCATCTCTATTAAATTCCCACTTTTACTGCAGCTAGTTAGAATTTAATTTTCATCATTTACAACCAAAGGAATCCTGAATGGTTTATTCTGAATGCAATCAATATGATCTTGCATGTGTGCATGCAAAGTCACTTCAGTTGTGTCTCACTCTGTGCGACCCCATGGACTGTTGCCCGCCAGGCTCCTCTGTGTCCATGGGATTCTCTAGGCAAGCATACTGGAGTGGGGTGGCATGCCGTCCTCCAGGCTATATGATCTTAGGATGAATTAATAGATACTAAGTCTTTAGAACAAATTAGACACGGGAAGATTGCATTCAGTTTGAGGCATCATACATTCAAAAGGGATTCAGGTAAATGTGGGCAGAGTGTTTGGGTGGTGAGAAGCCTGCACAGTGAATCACAGGAGGCATAAAGAGATGCTTGTTGTAGGCAAAAAAAAAAAAAAAAAAAATTTATAGAAAACATGACAGATGACCTCAAATATCCACAGGAATGGGAATTAAAGTAAAGACTTGGATTTAATCTCATGTCCCCAAGGATAAAAATAAGAAGCCACAGGAATACAGAAAGAAAACACTGATTTTCTAATGCTCCCAGCTATGGGAGAAAGTAATGAGCTGGCCCTGAAAGCAGTGAGTTCTCTGTCACAGAAGGTATTCCAGCAGCAGAGGGGAATTCTGTCTCCTGATGGGTACTCACTGAAGGGGTAGATAGGTTGTGTGTTTGCTGTGCTTAGTCGCTTCAGTCGTGTCCGACTCTGTCGACCCTATGGACTCTAGTCCACCAGGCTCCTTTGTCCATGGGATTTTCCAGGCAAAAATACTGGAGTGGATTGCCATGCCCTCCTCCAAGGGATCTTCCCAACCCAGAGATCAAACCCACATCTCTCATGTCTCCTGCATTGACAGGTGGATTCCTTATCACTAGCGCCACCTGGGAATTTGGATGACCTTAAAGCCCACTCCAGTGTTCTTGCCTGGAGAATCCCAGGGACGGGGAAGCCCGGTGGGCTGCCGTCTCTGGGGTCGCACAGAGTCAGACACGACTGAAGCGACTAAGCAGCAGCAGCAGCAAAGCCATTCCAACTTCGACTTTTAGTTCTGTAATTCCTTTACTAGAACCCAGGTGACTTGGACATGTCCTTTCCCACTTGTAGACCTCAGTTTCCCCATCTGTAAAATAAGGAAGTTGGGCCTGATGGTCCTTAAACATTATTTTGACTAGAATATGCCATGATTTCATTTTTCCAACTCCGTCCTTTCTGCCTCAACTTCGATGGAAGTTGAGCTTGGGCTCACTTGAATGCAGAATATCACACCACTAATCTTTTTTTTTTTTAATGTGGACCATTTTTAATGTCTTTACTGAATTTGTCACAATATTGCTTTTGCTTTTTTTTTTTTTTTTTTGGCCACGAGGCAGATGGAATCTTAGCTCTCCAACCAGGGACCAAATCTGCACCCACTGCATTGGAAGTCCTAACCACTGGACCACCAGGGAAGTCCCTACCCCACTAATCCTTGATTCAAGGAGCAGCTAACATAGATGTGGGACTGGTGAGGCAGCGGGGCACAGAGCAGGGGTCATCTCACATTCTTTCCCTCTTTGCTTTAATGAAATTGCCCACTTCACAGCAGAGGGCTGAGGGGTAACATTAAACCTATAATCCAGTTGGCTCTAGATTTCTTTTGGATGGCCCATAGGCACACACTATTGGCCAGTTAAGGAACAAACTAGATGAAAGGTTAAAACAGCATCACAAGCTCTCTCTAGTCTTTCTTTGGAAGATGCTGGGATTTCATGCTAAGGAGCAGGGAAGGTGGGATGTTCATCTTATCTCTCAGCCCCAGGTTGCCCTCTTCATCTGGACTATTATCCTTTGTAGCCCTTGTCACATGATGGCCAGACAGTTAACTGCCAACTCGGCACAGGATTTAGGTTTGATATTGCAAAAAAAAAAAAGCCTGGGCAATATAAGAGAAAACATTCTTGTTTTGGCCAGTGTGAATGTGGGCTGGGCCAAGTGAAAGACATTTGTTTATCATCAGGAGAGAAATCAAGAGTGGATTGTGGGAGAGTTCCTATCCACTGGGCTGGGGAAAAAGTCTTGAGATTGTTCTGGGCAAGGCACATCCCAGCCATTTTGAAAAGACCCCATGCTGCTCTTCAGCATATTAAGATTGATCCACTTATTATCTTGGCCTGTTTAAGCTCTTCCTTGTTTCTAAATTATTTTTCAAGTCAGCAATCCTTTTTCCTTTTTTTAATTGGAGGATAATTGCTTTACAATATTGCATTGGTTTCTGCATATCCCATATCCCATTCTCACCGGATATGGCTTTGGGGCTTCCCTGATGGCGTAGACAGTAAAGAATCTGCCTGCAATACAGGAGATGCGGATTCAATCCCTGGGTTGGGAAGATCCCCTGGAGAATGAAATGGCAACCCATTCCAGTATTCTTGCCTGGAGAATCCCATGGACAGAGGAGCCTGTCTGCTGCAGTCCATGGGGTTGCAAAGAGTCAGAGACAACTGAGCGACTAACACTTCCTTACTAATCTTTAAAACGAACCCCCAACATGAACAGGAACACTGTCTGTTTAGAACATCCATAAGATGCCGGTATTTTGAGGGTTTCGTCCATTCCACTAAGAGGACCCATCTCAGGTTGGAAGGCGTTCTTGAAGAGAAAAGAAGTCACAGTGTTTTCTCTCAGAAAGGGTTCATTCTTCATGAAAACAACATTTTAAATTTGGAAGGTCCTTCACTTTAAAATAGTCTTACAACTGAGGACTCCCCAGAGCGAAAAGCAAGGACGGACTGTAAAACTAATAACCCCAAAGGTCCCATCTGTCAGTAAGAGTCCCTCACGCCTGCATGAAGGGTCTTGAGCACAGGCACCCCCAAGGTCATTGGCATCTCCCCAACACCCCTGTGAAGAAAGCATGGCTGGAATTACTATTTTCAGTTTCCAGGTGGGAAAACAGATTCAGAGAAGGTAAATGTCTTGCCCAAGGCTACAGAACTAATAACACAGTGTCAGAGCTGGAACCCAGATTTTTCGACTCGATTTCCACTAGTACTGGCAGCCTCTAAACAGGGAGACAGACCAGCAGGAATGTGAGGAAGGAAGGATTTCCTGATTGTTTAGACACCTGTTTGCCGATTCCTTAGAGTCCTGGTTCTCCAAGTGTGATCTCTGCGCCAACACCCTTAGCATCACCTCGATATTGGCCAGAAATGCAAGTTTTGGGGTTCTATCCTAGACCTTTTGAATCAAAAGCTGGAAGAGGAGCCAGAAACCTGTGTTTCCAAGCCCTCCAGGTAATTTTGATGCACACTCAAACTTTCAGAACCGCTCCCATAGAAGTTTAGGGTGTTTTGTGGGTTTGCTGAAATGGCTGCTTCAAAACACATGTCAAAATTCCAACTCATCACCTCCAAATTCCATTTAACCAAGGCCAGAGTCCAAAGCCTTGAAAAGCTTGTTATGATTCAAAGTTGCCTTCCCCAGCTCTGAGACCACAGGAATAAAGACTCACTTACACTCCTATAGAGGCCTGTCCCCAAATTCTCTGCCAGTCACTCACCATTGGCACAGAATTAAGCCCAGCTCAGCTATGCGGCTGATTATATCCTGGGACTGGGTGACCAGTAACTTTAATCCTGTAATCTTTGGAAAACAAAGAGCTAAAGTCTCCTGGATGTCTGGGGTAAGCAGAGGAGCCCCAGGGGTTTGGTTTCATCTGTATTAGGCCAGAAGGACCATGAATGTGTCTGTATACATGCCCCATGCTTGCTCTCTCTTGGATCTAAGCATTCTTCTGTGGGAAATATTAATATGCAAAGAAAACAAACATCACCAGAAAGATGGAAAGTACAGAGTCAGTGATTATTAAAGTTGGGAAAGCAGGACTGGGTTCTTTCCCCAACACTCAGATGGACTCTGTGCTGTGCTAAGTCACCTCTGTCGTGTCCGACTCTTTGCAACCCCATGGACTGTAGCCCACCAGGCTCCTCTGTCCATGGGCTTCTCCAGGCAAGAATACTGGAGTGAGTTGCCAAGCCCTCCCCTGGAGTATCTTTCCGACCCAGGGATCGAACCTTCGGCTCTTATGTCTCCTGCATTGACAGGCGAGTTCTTTACCACTAGTGCCACCTGGGAAGCCCCAGATGGACTCTGCTGCTGCTGCTGCTGCTAAGTCGCTTCAGTTGTGTCCGACTCTGTGCAACCCCATAGACAGCAGCCCACCAGACTCCCCCGTCCCTGGGATTCTCCAGGCAAGAACGCTGGAGTGGGTTACCATTTCCTTCTCCAATGCATGAAAGTGAAAAGTGAAAGTGAAGTCGCTCAGTCGTGTCCGACTCTTCGTGACCCCATGGACTGCAGCCCACCAGGCTCCTCCATCCATGGGATTTTCCAGGCAAGAGTACTGGAGTGGGGTGCCATCACCTTCTCCACAGATGGACTCTAAGACCTGCTAAAAACCAGGCTGCCATGGAGAGGATTCCACTACCCAAGCTCACCAGGCTCTCTGGTGGTGCAATGGTCTGGCACAGAAAATCTATTTATGGGGATGGCTGCCATAGATAACCCTGGGGAAAAAGGCTGACAAAAGGAAGGAAATTGCAGTGTCTTCAAAAGGCCAGGTGGTTTAGGACAAAGTTGAAAATCATACACAATGATGTAAATCAAAGATCTTTGCAAACTGGTAGTTCGTGGGCTGAACTTGACCTCCAGGATTTTGTTTAATCCACACTTGGCCCAACTCAAGGGTTTCATCTTAAAGGTGAGTGTGTTGCCACTAAATAAAAATAAGGAAAGTTCACAGAAAAATCTCTGAATTGCCCCATCTCAAAATCAGAAGATCCAGCTACATTGTGTCCACTACTCCTCACGGCAGCAGTCTCTCGGTCTCAATTCCTGCCAGCTGACCCCTTTGTATGTGACTCACCTGACCTCAGCAGTAATTTAAGTTAGTAAGCCCTAATTTCAGCAAACCCTGAGCTTATACCATTTAGTATCACAGACCTAAACCGGTTTTATAATAGTTCCAGGCTACAGTAGAATTGTCTCTTGGGTGGCTATTTTCCAGTGAGTAATCAGCAATGAAACACTGATATAAAATCAGGATGAGTCTTTAGAAGTCTAGAATCAATGACCCAGTAAATGTTCACATTCTCTGCCAATAAAATCAAATGAAAAATGTAATAATCTATAAAAATGACAGTAAGAGAAGCTAACTAATGACTTAAAAATCTTATATTCATTGATTTTTTTTTCTTTTTTTTGCCTGCCATTGTGACTAGAAGCCCGGTGAAGGCAGGGACTTTGTTCTGATGACCGCCATATGCCCAGTGCCTAAAACAATGTCTAGTACCCTGTAGGCATTTACCAAATATTTGTTGTGCAAATGAACAACAGTAGTAGTTGAGCCATTGCTCTGAGCAGTTTATAAGTAAGATTTCAGAGATGCTCTTTAACAGATGAGGAACCCGAGATAAAAAGCAGGTAACCAACATGCCCAACGTCACCTGGCTGGTCAGTGGTGCAGCAGACCCCGGACCGTTCCTGGCTCCTCCCCAACCTCTTACTGCAGCTCAATTTCTCAGACTGAAACTGACTAACGAAGGCTCCCTGAGCCAGTCCAAACCTTTGAATGTCTTTCTGGTGCAAAGTACACACTCACTAAAAGCTTTCCAAGTTTGCGTTATTAAAAAGTGTTATTTCCCTGAGAATAAGAACAGGAGGGCTCTTAAAGAAACCTGTGATCTAACAAAAAGGCCAGAAGTCAAGAAGTTAAAGACCCTCTCAGGGATCAGTTTCAATTTCTGCTTCCTCTTCCTTAAGCCTTCGTAGGTTCCTGTTTTCCCATCTATAAAAATTGGGAAAATACTTTCTCTGACCTCCTTTTCACAGGAACGTTTGCTGGGCAAAATGTGACGGAGGAAAATGCAAAACATGTAATATTTATAATAATACACTTACTTGACAAGTTTAAAATGTGGTTTCCAATTTCTTATCTTATTGTCCCCACTTCTAAGAACTCTGTTGATAGACCATGGATTGTTAATTCCATAAAAATAAGAAAAGTGAGGCTGAAAAGTAATTATCACTTGCCAAACATCACCGAGTTTTATTGTTTAGTCACTCAGTTGCATCCAACTCTTTGCGACCCCATGGACTGCAACACACCAGGCCTCCCTGTCCTTCACCATCTCCCTGAATTTGCTCACACTCACGTTCATTCAGTCAGTGATGCCATCCAACCATCCCATGCTTTGTTGTCCCCTTCTCCTCCTGGCCTCAATCTTTTCCAGCACCAAGGTCTTTTCCAGTAAGCTGGCTCTTCACATCAGGTGGTCAAAGTATTGGAACTTCAGCTTCAGCATCAGTCCTTCCAATGAAAATCATGGAGTTTACAAATAATAAAAACTGGGGCTAGAACCCACCCACTTCTTCTAGGCCAAGTGTTGATCAAGAACTATAGGGAGAATGGGATATTGCTATAAATGTGCTTGCTCTGTGATGTTTGGGGATGGAGTGATTCAGATAAGCAGATGGTCAAGCACAGGACCAGGTTGTATACCTCACAATGAAGAGGAGAGAACAGGCTTCCCAGAGCTTATGTTAAGCTATGAGCAGCATAAGGGAGGAGAGATGAAGGGCAAGGATTCCAGATACAGAGTATTTGCAAGGTAGTTCAAAGAGCATTCTGGAAATGATAAGTGCAGAGGCTGTCCATGCCAGATTTGAGATGCTGGCCGATAGAAGAAGGGTCAGGGAAACTGAGACCTTGAATGCCAGGCTACTGACATATCTTGTTTTTCCTAAACCATTGGAAGCCCATGGGATTTTCTTAGTGGGAAGAACATGGGCTTTGGAGGTAGCAAGTCCTGGATTCAAATCTCAAGACTACCTTTTTCTGTTTCAAATCATTGGTTGGCTGATTGGAGGCCAAAAGCCTGTCACTCAGCACAGCAGCAACTACTCCACTGTCCCCAAGCTGGCTGGACAGGGACTGGGGCAAAGCAGGCAGAGGAGATGAGAGTCTGAGATGCCCGGCTACAGGTTCATTAGTGATGTGAAGTGTCATTCCCGCCTCCAGGTTCTGCTGAAGTACAGAAGCATCTCGATCAGGCAGTGTGGGGGAAGAGAAGGGGGGTGTCACAGGCTCCAGCGTTGATCTGTATTCGAGTGTTTTATACAG
>NW_011495034.1:19570558-19577632 GCF_000754665.1 Bison bison bison | reverse complement strand
TGTTTTATACAGAGAACTCTCTCTTCAGACTTGCAACAGGCCCATAATTAGGGAGACAGGGTGATGGTGTCCCTCGCAGGTTGGCTGATGCATTCCACTCTTACCGTCACCTTTCAAGTGTGTCTTTGAGGCTTCTCTTTCTGGATTGTTCTGGGAGAGTCTTATGTGAATAAATAACCACCCACCTTGCATCGTGTTGACCAGCATAACCTTTCTACACACTTTGCAGCCCCTGTGAACCTGACAAAGCATCCTCCATAATCAGTGTTCTTATTTAAAAAGGCCAGCTTTATTATTATTTTTTGAGAGCTATCGTGTAGGAAATAGATACATTTAAGGGGAAACAGGCAAGCTACCAGCCATCAGAAGGAAAGAAAGAAATAATTGCTTTTTAATACATTATGTATCACCTGTTCAATGCTAACATCTTTCTTGTGGAGCTCAGAACTTCAGTCACACTAAAGTAGGCTCTTATTTACTCGCCATTGTATAAATGTAGACAATAAAACTATGAGGCTTCCTTGGTGGCTCAGACAGTAAAAGAATCCGCTTGCAATGCAGGAGATCTGGGTTCGACCCCTGGATCCAGAAGATCTCCTGAAGAAGGGAACGGCTACCCCTTCCAGTATTCTTGCCTGGACAATCCTATGGAGAGAGGAGCCTGGCAGGCTACAATCCACAGGGTCGCAAAGAGTCGGACACGACTGAGCAACTAAACAACAGGGAATTAAGATTCCACATGTCACTGGCAAGGCCAAAAAAATAAAAAATAAGTAACACAACCCAGACATGAATTGATCCTGGACATGTGATGCTGATTCCCACCCCTTGCACTAGGCCCCAGCTGTTCTGCTGTCCCTCTCCAGCCCTCCTTTTCAGGAAACTAAACTAAGGGGTCCTGAGATTAGTTCTGGGGTTTGGCAACTAGTTCTGGACCAGCTCTCAGGGAGCAGATGTTCTGCTAACAAATATTTCCATCGTGATTGGCACACGCTGTCACCTTGGTGGGCTGGCTCAGAAGCAAAAGCCAACGAGTAAATGGACCATGGAAGCTGAATTACCAGCCCAGCCCTTGGTGGTTTTTAAATTATAGATTTTTAAACAAAGCTAAATATAGAGCAATTAAGAAATGGCTCCACATTCTACTCCAAAGAACAAAACAGCTGAAGTGGAGTTAACATCACACATGCATATGCATGAGATGAACAGAGGGAGCTGCTTAGAGTAAAACCCACACTCTCTCACTGGGTTTTCTCTAGCATAGCCCACGTGTTCCTGCCTCGGGGCCTTTGAACATGCTGTTCCCACCACCCCATCTGATCACTCCCATTCCATTCTCCTCTTTGCTAGCTCTTTTCTTTCTTTTGAACAGTCACCTCCTTAGATTCCCCCCCAATTCCCCTCTCAGTCCGTTTTATCTCTTCTCATGGGTTTTACGACCACTGGCCATTTTTTTTTTCATTTATTTCCTTTTTTGGGGTCTCATTCCCCTACTAGTGCCCAAAGCCTCTTTTTCTTCATCTGCACCATAATGATAGTATTTCCACTCTGCCTGTTGCTGTGACAACTGAGATGCTGAAAGCCAATCACCTTCACTGGTCTCCCCTCCTTTGGCTCAATAGGACTGCTAGTCTGTTTTATAGAAACGATTAATATGGCGGTTGCCAAGGGCTAAAACATCTATTTCTGCTTTATTGACTATGCCAAAGCCTTTGACTGTGTGGATCACAATAAACTGGGGAAAATTCTGAAAGAGATGGTGGGAATACCAGACCACCTGACCTGCCTCTTGAGAAACCTATATGCAGGTCAGGAAGCAACAGTTAGAACTGGACCTGGAACAACAGACTGGTTCCAAATAGGAAAAGGAGTACGTTAAGGCTGTATGTTGTCACCCTGCTTATTTAACTTATATGCAGAGTACATCATGAGAAACGCTGGGCTGAAGGAAACACAAGCTGGAATCAAGATTGCTGGGAGAAATATCAATAACCTCAGATATGCAGATGGCACCACCCTTATGGCTGAAAGTGAAGAGGAACTCAAAAGCCTCTTGATGAAAGTGAAAGAGGAGAGTGAAAAAGTTGGCTTAAAGCTCAACATTCAGAAAACGAAGATCATGGCATCTGGTCCCATCACTTCATGGGAAATAGATGGGGAAACAGTGGAAACAGTGTTAAGACTTTTTTTGGGCTCCAAAATCACTGCAGATGGTGATTGCAGCCATGAAATTAAAAGACGCTTACTCCTTGGAAGGAAAGTTATGACCAACCTAGATAGCATAGTCAAAAGCAGAGACATTACTTTGCCAGCAAAGGTCCGTCTAGTCAAGGCTACGGTTTTTCCAGTGGTCATGTTTGGATGTGAGAGTTGGACTGTGAAGAAAGCTAAGTGCCGAAGAATTGATGCTTTTGAACTGTGGTGTTGGAGAAGACTCTTGAGAGTCCCTTGGACTGCAAGGAGATCCAACCAGTCCATTCTAAAGGAGATCAGCCCTGGGATTTCTTTGGAAGGAATGATGCTAAAGCTGAAACTCCAGTACTTTGGCCACCTCATGCGAAGAGTTGACTCATTGGAAAAGACTCTGATGCTGAGAGGGACTGGGGGCAGGAGGAGAAGGGGATGATGGAGAATGAGATGGTTGGATGGCATCACCGACTTGATGGACATAAGTTTGAGTAAACTCTGGGAGTTGGTGATGGACAGGGAGGCCCGGCATGCTGCAATTCATGGGGTCGCAAAGAGTCGGACATGACTGAGTGACTGAACTGAACTGAAGGGCTGAAAGGAGAGGGAAATGAATGGATATAGAGTTTTAGTTTGGTAAGATGAAAAAGTTTCATTGCATATCAATGTGAATATAATTTAAAGTACTGAACTATATACACTTAAGATAGCTAAGATGGAAAGTTTTGTGTATGTATTTTTTACCACATTTTTTAAAAAATTAATGTATATAATATGATAACTTTTGTGCAAGAAACATGAGAAAATGGAAATTAATATATATATAGTATTTTGTAATATATATTACAAAAATAGTGTATTTGAATATGTATTACATATTAAAATATTATATATTAAATTATATATATTATATATTGTACATATTTAACATATTATATTAAAATATATATTACAAAATAGTAAATTTGAACATAGTATTTTTATATATATTGTATTTTTGTAAAAAGAAACTGAGAAAAGATAAACCAGAAATGAATTGAAAATGGTTTCCTATCATGATGGGCTGGAAAAGGGCAAAAGAGAAGGAAGGGAAGAAGAATTTAGTGAATACACCCTTTTAAATAAGGTTCTGACGTTTGAACCTTGTGACTATTTTAAAAGAACAGAGTTAAATTTTAAAGTGTCTGGAAAGTAAACCCTAACACTGAAATCAAACAGAAATGAATTAACTAAACTACCTATCACAATGATAATATAACCACACACCCACACAAAAGTACTTGTAGAACTTTTGAACATAATATTCCAACAGTTAACATATAGTGGGATGTAGTCTAAGAACAAAAAAAGTATAAAGAAATCTTGAACTTTATTTAAAGCATCTTTTATCCATAGGAGTATCTGTGTGGTAAATCCGAACAATTTGGTGTATATTGTAGGAAAGGGCAAATGAGTCAGTACATCAATATCGTTGGTACCCAGTGTCCTCCCTGTGAGAGAGAGCAAATGTATGGAGTGAATGAGGAAACTGAATTGAAGATATCACATTAATCCAAGAATCATGACTGGGAGAGAAATCATATGAGGTCAAAACTATTTGGAACAGTTCTCCTTAATATGGTTCCCTGAAGAAGCATTCCATGCTACCTGGATTTTAGAAGAGTCCTTGATTCTTTTAGTGTGGCTTTTCCTTTATTCTTAGAACAACTCCATGCTTTTCTCTGATGGTCAGTTTTATGTGTCCATGTGGCCAGGCTATAGTCTCCAGTTACTTAATCAATACTAATGCCAGTGCTACAATGCAAGAATTTTGTAGATGTGATTAAGGTCCCTAATCAGTTGACTTTCCATAGGGAGATTATTCTAGATAATCTGGGCATAACTAATTCAATCAGACAAATGACTTGAAGAACAGGATAGAGGCTTTCTAGAAGAGAAGAAATTCTGCCTGTGGACCACATCTCTAGCCCATGCCTGAGAGTTCCAGCCTGCCTTCCTGATAGCCTATCATACAGATTTAGGACTTGCCTAGTCAGCCAATTCCTTGCAATAAACGTCTTAATTATATCTTCTACTGGTTCTGTTTCTTAGACTGAACCCTAACTGATATATCTTCTAATAGACTTCTTTTGTTTCTCCTTTAATTCAGTTTCTGTTACTTATCACCAAGTAATGGAGCCCCACTTAAATCACAGTGTTGAGAATGTCCTCATCACTATTACTCTAGCAACTTCTCAGAGAAGGTCAGCCATAACCTCTACCCCTCATCAGACATGGGCCCTGTGTTGACCAAGGACTCCTCCTTCCAGATTTGGGGGCCCTGCCAGGATTCAGTGAATAAATAACTAGCTCTATTGCAACAGCCTATAAGAACAGCCATTTCTGGGGTTCCTCCCTCTGTGTTCTGGTAATCAGACTTGGGATTTGTCAGAGGCCCTGAAATATTCATGAACAACTGCTTCAGCGATTTCAACAGCTGCACAAATAGAGATGAAGTCTACAGGGGAAGCAGGAAGACAGGGGTCCTGGGGTTTTCATGTCATCTTCTCATTTATTCTCAATCCCATCAGACAAAGAAAGAATTTGGGAAATTCCAAGGAACTCTGATAGCCAGACAGTGCCAAGCTTCAGGCAGGAAGCTAAGGACCTCAAAGGCCAGGGCATCAGAATCTCCCAGGGGCTGGGGGGGGGAGGGGAGTTTCTTAAAATACAGGTTGCTGGGCCCCACTACAGATTATCCAATCCAGTAGGTCTAGGGTGGGGCCCGGAATTTTGCATTTTTAACAAATTGCAAGGAGGTGCCCATGCTGCAGTTCAGGTGACCTTACTGCTTTACAATATTAAAGCAATAGCTTAAAAAGACAAGAATGTAGATAGTCGATGCTTTATCTGTCTAATGAAAACCAGTCTGAGTCTTTTTCTTATCTGAGTCTCTTCTCTGAATTTTGGGCTTTGCACTGAACTGCTGGGAGCTCCCTGGTCATTACAGGATGTGATCAGAGGCCTCAAAGTCATCAATTTGAAGGCCATTCTGAGCAAGACCCATACCATTATCTCTAGATTCCAGCCACTCCTGTAAGACTCAGTTCCACAACTTTCTACCTGTATGTCTCGGTAAATGATTTTAAATCTCCGTTCTCAGTTTCCTTATTAAGAAATGGGGACAACAATGGCCACTACTTTCTGGACTATTGTAAAGGCATCCTAAACTGATGTGGATTAATGGTGGCTCATAGCAAGCAGTTGTATAAGTCAGAATCCGGGTAAGAAACAGAATTCACTTGGGAAGGTTCCAACAAGAAAGCCGTGATGAAGGAATTACTCATAGCTGTGGGCAGGTGTGGGGGCCATGGTGGGATACTGAGACACCTAAAGACTAGCAGCAGAGAAAAACTGTTCCATCTCTTAGAGCTGAAAGACAAGAGGAGGAAACTGTGCTACTAGAGGCCAGAGCATCTGGGGCTTGGACGAGGGCCACCCCGGCAGGAGCTGTAACCATGGAAGGGGGAAGACATAGCCAGAGATGCAGAGCCAGTAAAGGGAGGGAAAAAATACTCTTTCTCTCTCTTCCAACTTAGGATTTCCTGCTGGCCTTCCCATTGGCTGAAGCCAAAGGGCAATGAGACGCAGAGATGCAGTACACAAGAGTCTACTTCCTGGATCACAGAGCGGGGAAAGAAGGGCAGAAAGAGGATGGAGCACTGCAGTACCAAGTAGAGACTCAAGAACACAGTGCTCGATTAGCGTGTACCATTGTGAGAGATACAGTGAACGCACATTTCTCACTTCCTGGGACAATTCCATTTTATTGTTGCTTGTTTTTCAATTGGAGGAAAATTGCCTTATAATGTCGTCTTGGTCTCTGCCATCCAACAAGGTGAATCAGTCATAATTATACAGATATCCCCTCACTCTTGAGCCTCCTTGCTCAAAAGACACGTGTACCCCAATGTTCATTGCAGCACTATTTACAGTAGCCAGGACAATTCCAGTTTATGCCCATGGTACGTTTTCACTCCCAAAGTTTTCCCAGTTGGCAAGATAAACTATATAATCACCCTAGGTATTTATCAAATATATGAAAATCTGATCTGCAATGGGAAGAGAGTTCCAAAAAAATCATTTTGGTTCTTTGGAGACAATGTGTCCAAACTGATGTTCTGTTTATTGATGCAACTGGGGGTTACATGGGTGTATTCAACTAGTGAACACATATATATAGAAAGTGCACATTTGTGATTTCCAGAAAACTTTTCTGTATTTATACTATACATCAATAAGTAAGTTTATTGTTTTTGAGTATCCAAGCCACACCATGCCCAGAGCCAAGAACACAGAAAATAGCTATTTCACTAGAGCACACTAGAATGCTCTGTAAAAAAAACCTAACCCAGGAAATGGGGTGGCAGGTGCACTTGTTGTTGTTAAGTTGCTAAGTCGTGTTCAACTTTTTGCAACCCGATTTCCTGGGTCGGGTCCACCAAGCGTCTCTGTCCATGGGATTTTCCAGGCAAGAATGTAATGGGTTGTCATTTCCTTCTCCGGGGGATCTTCTTGACCCAGGGATTGAACCCAAGTCCCCTGCATCGCAGATGGATTCTTGACTGCTGAGCCCACTGGATCCATGCTTAAGAAATACCCCAAGGGGGCTATAAGGAGCCAGGACAGGGTTAAGTCTCCGTATCCAAAGAATCTACTCCACACCCTATTCACTTGCTTTATCTGTTTAGCAAACTCGCCCCACATCTCGCCTCCTCTTTGCGCCTGACACCTAGCAGGATCTTTGAAATTTATTTTCTCCTTTTAGCCTGCTGTATTTTTAATGTCTGAGTGAAAGAACAAAGGAAGGCGAACACCAGACAAGATCGTTTCATTCCTCCAACGAGC
>NW_011495034.1:19528504-19570458 GCF_000754665.1 Bison bison bison | reverse complement strand
CTCCAACGAGCTGTTGTGTAGCCCGGTTCAAGCTCAGCCAACATAAATGTTTTAAAATTCTGCCTTTGCACAGAACAAGTGCTGGTCTAGTCACCAACTCCAAAGTCAGGCCCCTTGTTTCTGCCTTTCATTGGGTGACATAAAAGGCCCCTGCATCAATCATTAACAACCTATTAACACAAGCAGCCCAGAGAAGGTTCCCTGGTCCAGTTGGTCAACCACAGTGGAAGAAATTCCTGTCGCCCAGCTGGCTGGCCATCCGCGTGATGCGGGCTGTTTTTCAGCTTTGAAAAAGGCCTGCTGATTTCTCTTTCATCTCTCTCTGAGTAACAGATACCTGGTAGGCTTGCTTTCCTTCCCCCCGCCACTGCAAATTTATCCACCTGCCTCCTCGGCTTCTGGCGTTAAGAGACGCTTGCACAAACACTGACAACATTGATTCTGTGCAACCGGCGTGCCAGGCTGTTAGGACGTCTGCTCAGCATGCGGGCCAGAATCAGGTCTGTTTCATCCACACGTGTTAGGGTGAGCAGGGTTTTGAAGCATCTTGAGAAGGCAGTCGTCTGCCTAATGTTTCTGACTCTTGTATCTAATTGGTTTTGATTTGAAGCAAAACCAATCAACATGAACCTGGTTTTTTAAAAAGGCTGTGTGGCTTAGCCAGACACACCCTGGAATCTTGCAGACCCAGAGAATCAGATTCAGTCTTAATTTTTATACTGGTACACCGTGTGACCTGAAGGAAGCCATTGGTCTGTGCCAGGCTTGTTTCTTTCCTTTTTTTTTTTTAAATTATGAAAGTATGAAAACACATTTACAAGAGGCTTGGAAAATATAGCACAAAGTTGCATATAGTTCCACTATATATTACAATTATTTTTTTTTAATTTTATTTTATTTTTAAACTTTACAATATTGTATTAGTTTTGCCAAATATCGAAATGAATCCACCACAGGTATACCTTGTTCCCCATCCTGAACCCTCCTCCCTCCTCCCTCCCCATACCCTCCCTCTGGGTCGTCCCAGTGCACCAGCCCCAAGCATCCAGTATCGTGCATCGAACCTGGACTGGTGACTCGTTTCATACATGATATTATACATGTTTCAATGCATTCTCCCAAATCTCCCCACCCTCTCCCTCTCTCACAGAGTCCATAAGACTGATCTATACATCAGTGTCTCTTTTGCTGTCTCGTACACAGGGTTATTGTTACCATCTTTCTAAATTCCATATATATGTGTTAGTATACTGTATTGGTGTTTTTCTTTCTGGCTTAAAATAAATAATATATATTATAATTATTTTTAAGTAGATAAATTAAGATTTTTTGGTCAAAGTTTCAATATCAAACCCTCAAAAATTAATAGAATGAATATATAGAAAAGTAGGATACAGTAGATCTGAAAAGCACCATGAACCAATTCAACATAATTAAGAGTTATACAGTTTTCACACAACAGTAGGATACAAATTCTATTCAAGTTCCCACAGACTATAAACCACGAGACACTGGAACATATCCAGGGATGTAAGACAAAGGGCAAAAATGTGATCTAGAGGTATTAAAATCATGCAGAGTCTGCTCTTATCACTCAGACTGGTTTCTTTGCATAGGAATGAGGGGTTGGTGTCCTTGGACTCTAGAAATCCTGACCTCAAAGTCCCCACCTCAGGTCTGACATTGACCTTGACTGCATGTCTTACTCCCTGCCTCTGCTTTCCCATCTTGCAAATAAGAATATGACTTGCCTTCCCTTCCTCCAAAAAAAGCTTCCGTGCTGGTCAAGGATGGAACAGCAATTTAAAGGACTTGGGGAAAGTAAGGAATCAAAGTTCCAAGGATTTTAGAGCAAAAGGTGTAGCTACTTCCAGTAGGTGCTGGGTGGGGTCTCCCCATGCACCTTGGGCCTGAGGGCAACAGCGGTTACCCTGGGTCTTCCTCCCTGTGTGCAACTGTGAGTGTCTAAGAGAACAGACCACACTGTATGTGTTACCTAACTGTATCTGTTACCTAACCCAGGAGCTGACACCCAGTCACTACTCACCATAGATAAGAGCAATGGGCACCATCTAAATTAAGCCCTGAGGGCTTCCCTGATGGTCCAGTGGTTATGAGTCCGCCTGCCAATGCAGGGGACACTGGTTCTATCCCTAGTCTGGGAAGATCCCACATGCCTCAGAGCAACTAAACCCGAGTACCACAACTACTGAAGCCATGCTCTAGAGCCCAGGAGCCACAACTACTGAAGCCATGTGCCTAGAGCCCCTGCTCGAAACAAGAGAAGCCACCGCAATGAGAAGCCTGAGCACCACGGCTAGAGAGTGGCCCCCACACACCACGACTAGAGGAAGCCCACACACAGTGACAGAGCCCCAAGGCAGCCAAAAATAACTAAATAAAAACTACAAAAATAAATCAATGAAGCCCTAAGATGGATAAATCTAGAGAATATCATGCTTAGTGAAATAAGGCAGAAAGAGACAAATACAGTATTATATCACTTACACATAGAATCTAACAAATAAAACAAACATATATATATGCAAAACAGAAAGAGACTCGTGATAAAGGAAAGAAACTAGTGGTTACCGGTGGAAAGAGGGAAGGGGGAGGGGCAAGGTAAGAGAATGGGATTAAAAAATGCAAACTACTGTGTATAAAATAGATAAATTACAAGGCTATACTGTACAGCACTGAGAATCATGGCATTGTCATGCAATACATTTTAATGGAGTAGAATCTGTAAAAACACTGAATCACTAAGCTGTACACCTGAAACTAATATAATTTTGTAAACAGATTCAATTTTTAAAATAATCAATTAAGCCATGAGAAAGAAGAAACGGGGGAGGCAAGTGGATTACTCAACACCTGCTGATTCATCTGTCTTATTTTTATCTCAGCATACAATTATTAATTCTTTTTTCTGCCTTTTAAATTTTTAACTACCAAGGCACTGCTAAAGTCAGCATCCGAAGAGTTATATTTTAAACTTTAAACCTGTCAAGGAGACAGGATTGGACAGGTACCAGCATTCCAGTTCGGGAATGAGACCATCTACTTCTACAGCCAACTCATCCTCAGCGTTATCTTTATTTCCACTCTCACCTCCTTCCTACTTAGTCGATCTACATGACAACTGCTCCCTTTGGAAGGTCATGACTCTGTCTTCGTTCATTTATTAATCTGGCAATAATTATTGAGGGCCCATAATATGTCAGGTATTATCCTGGGTCCAGGAGCTAGAAAAGTGAATAAAGTATGAATATCAGTCAGGAGGGTTGGATCAATGCTGCAAAAACAAGCATCTCAGAATGGTTAAAATAGGGAGCTGACTTCACTGGTCAGCAGGGGGCTCTGCTCCTCCTACTTTCACAGACACCGAGGCTGGACAGAAGCTTCTGCATTTCTGCAGGAATTGGAAAGGAATGTAGTAAATCAAGTACACAGTCTTTTTTTATCATTTTTATTGGAGTATAATTGCTTTACAATGTTGTGTTAGTTTCTACTGTACAGCAAAGTGAACCAGCTACATATATATATCAATGGACATATATTAATATGTATAATTATATATGTATTAATAGATAATTAACACAACTATATTAATATTAATGATAATTAATTAATAATTTTATATATATATATATACCTTCTTTTTTGGATTTCCTTCCCAATTAGGTCACCACGGAGCACCAAGTTCCCTGTTGCTATACAGTAGGTTCTCATTAGTTATCTATTTTATACATAGTATCAGTACTGTATATACGTTAATCCCAACCTCCCAATTCATCCCTTCTCCCCTTCCCCCCTGCTATTTGTTCTCTACACCTGTGTCTCTATTTCTGCTTTGTAAATAAGATCATCTATAATCATGGCATCCGATCCTATCACTTCATGGCAAATAAAAGGAGAAAAAGTAGAAGCAGTGACAGATTTTTTGGGGGGCTCCAAAATCACTGTGATGGTACACTGTAGCTATGAAATTAAAAAACACCTGCTCCTTGGAAGGAAAGCTACGACAAACCTAGACAGCATATTTAAAAGCAGAGACATCACCTTGCCAACAAAGGTCCATATAGTCAAAGATATGGTTTTTCCTACAGTCATGCAAGGATGTGGGCTTTCCAGGTGGTGATAATGGTAAAGAACCCACCTGCCCATGCAGGAGATATAAGAGATGCCAGTTAGATCTCTAGGTCAGGAAGATCCCCTAGAGAAGGTCGTAACAACCCATTCCAATATTCTTGCCTGAAGAATCCCATGGGCAGAGGAGCCTGGTGGGCTACAGTCCATGGGGTCACAAAGAGTCAGACACGACTGAAGTGACTTAGCACATGTAAGGATGTGAGAGTTGGACCATAAAGAAGACTGAGTGCTAAAGAATTGATGCTTTCAAAATGTGGTGCTGGAGAAGACTCTAGAGAGTCCCTTGAACAGCAAGGAGATCAAACCAGTTGATCCTACAGGAAATCAACCCTGAATATTCAATGGAAGGACTGATGCTTAAGCTGAATCTCCAGTACTTTGGCCACCTGATGTGAAGAGCTGACTCACTGGAAAAGACTCTGATGCTGGGAAAGATTGAAGGCAGAAGGAGAAGGGGAAGACAGAGGATGAGATAGTTGGATGGCATCACCAACTCAGTGGACACCGAGTGGCTTTTCTTGTTTTGGAGCACAGGCTCAAGGAGCACAGGCTTCAGTAGTTGTGGCACACGAGCTTAGTTTCCCCATGGTATGAGGGATCTTCCCAGACTGGGGACTGAACTCTGCACTGGCAGGTGAATTCTTCACCACTGGACTACCAAGGAAGTCAAGAGGGGACATTTTACCAAATAGTACTTCAACATTTAACACTTTAGACAGCAGAATCACAGCATATTGGCCCCAATCCAGTCCAAACTCTCCCTGTTCCTAATTCTGAATGCTGAATAGCTAGAAAACAAGAACCCAGTGTAATCAACAGGATACAGGTAAACTTGGACCTCAAAGCCAGTTCTACGGTCCTTCCCTGATGCTCCCTGTCTGCGGGGAACTGAGAACCCAGTGGGGGGATGGCCCTTCTCTGTCCCCTTCTGTCCCCCGTTCCCTGTACCCATCCCTCTGTTCTGTGTTGCCCAGGCACGCCAGGCCACCCTGCCTTGTTTGGCAGCTGGAACCTCTGCCAAAACCCATATTTAGTTGTTGAAAGTGCCTTGCTTCGGCGCCTCTGAAGTTAATGATGGAATCTTTGAAAATGACATTAGAAGTAAAGCATAAGCACAAGACATGAAACCACCTCGAGTCCATCTGTTCAAGCACGATCCACCTCAGAGCTCCCGTTTCCCGTGTAAAACAGAAGACATGATTTATAATTCATATCTCACCAGTACAACCCTGACTGAAGCAAACCACTTTGATGAAATGTTGGTTTCATGCTAGTGGAACACCATTCCAAATCAGAGAATATTTAGAACTCTAACTCCTCTGCTGCCACTTTGAAGTAGAAAGATTTGTATTTTATATGCTTTTCTGAAAAAAAGAAAAAGAAAAATATGTACACTCCAGCATGCATGTGGTGGAAATATGAAAACACTTACGTGTGAATCAGCACCAAAATGTAATTACTGCTTAAAGGATTGAAAATATTTATAGACTCATATCTTGTGTTGAAGACCTGGTTCCAATAATTCTCAGAAAACTGCAAAATTCATACTTTGTTTTTCTGCGACGAACTTAATTGCTTGGAAATCTACAACACATGAGGAACAAAATTAAAGAGAGTCAACTTTCCATCACCTCAACTAATGATCTAATAAAGTTGTTCTGAGGAGAGGTATGTGTCTGTATGTATATGACTTATACTGGTTGAGAAAATGAAAGTCAGAGTCAGAAAGAAAGACAAAAGTGGAAAGAGAAATAGGTTGAAATTTGGAAAACAATCCTAACTATTCCTACTGAACAACTGGAAAAATATCCTGTTATGTTACAACCGAAATAATCAAACAATCAAGTTAATTTTCCCAAAGACCAAACTAGGCAGTTAATTGATATAATTACTAACCGTTCATTCATTCGCAGGAGTTCATCGAGCCCCAAGATGCTGTAATAAGCAGTGATTCCTATCCTCATGGACTATACATCCCAATAAAGGGTCAGAAAATAAATATATAACATGCTCTTATAAAATCTATAATGAACAATTTAGAAAAAAGAAAATGGAGGCTTCCCTGGTGGCTCAGTGGTAAAGAATCCGCCTGCTGATACAAAAGACACGGTTCGATCCCTGATCCAGGAAGATCCTAAACGCCTAGGAGCAACTAAGCGCATGCGCCACAACCATGGCGCCTGCGGTCTAGAGCCCAGGAGCCGCAGCTACCGCAGCCTGGGGACCTGGAGCCCATGCTCCACAAGAGAAGCCCCCACAATGAGAAGCCCGAACACCGCAATGAAGAGCAGCGCTGCTGTCTGCAACTAGAAAAAAGCCCAGCACAGTCAAAAATAAATAATTTTAAAAAGAAGAAGAAGAAGAAAGCAGAGAATGATTTAAAAATAGGAAAAGGGTATGCCATTTTTGATTGGGAAGGCTTTTTTGGACAGATTTGAGTCATTACCTGAGTTAACTGAGGGAGACAATTGTGCAAAGACCTGGAGCTCAAGCACCCTTTAGAGAGGGATGAATGGGGTGAAGAGGATGTGGTGAGGATGACGTCAGAGATGGGCAGAGCCAGACCCCACGAGGTATGACAGGGATGCCATGCAGACTTCCTTCTGCATCAAAACCAGAAAGGGTGAGTTTAGCCACTTCAGGTCATTTTGACAACCATATGCCAAGTGTCTATGACGGTCAAGGCTCTGAAGGCCCTAGGCCCCATGGGAGAAGGAAAGACAAATTCACAATGATTGTAGTTAATAATTATTATAATAAGCATTAGATAAACATCATAAGAAAAGTACACAAAGAAATTTGTCTTTGACCTGAACTGGATATTTGGGCAAACAGCAATGAGAGAATAAATAGAGAAAAATTCATGCACTCAATCAATCAATATTACTGGGGTACAAAGCACTGTGCTATTAGGCTGTGGGAATACATAGCTGAACTAAAATAAAACAAGAGGACTTCCCCGGTGGTCCAGTGGCTAAGACTCCATGCTCCCAATGCAGGGGGCTTGGGTTCTGTCCCTGGTGAGGGAACTAGATCCCACATGCCTCAACTAAGAGTTCGAATGCTGCAATTAAAGACCCCACCTACTGCAATAAGACCTGGCACAGCCAAATAAGCTAAATAAATAAATATTAAAAAAAAAAAACACAAGGCCCAAGCCCTCAAGGATCTTAGAGTTCAGTTGTACATACAAATACAGTTCTGACTGCAGGGAGTGTTATATAAGAGAGACTCATAGCAGACTCACCAAGGGTCAACAGAGAGACTTCTGGAGAAGGCATGGCTGACTAGGAGATGAAGGATGATGAGGTATTACCTGGAGGAAGGGGGATGGATCTCTCCTAATGGAAAGAATGGCAAAGGCAAAGATCCTGTGATCCAAGGCCTTAGAAGAGAGTAAACAGGAAGCGTCACTTGAGATGAGGTTGGTGGGGACTGGGAGGGGGCTCTGTGTTTTGGTTTGTTGTTGTTGTTTTTTAATGTAGGTGTCCTTTTTTTGGCCATTTTGTGTGGCCTGTGGGATCTTAGTTCCTCGACCAGGGATCAAATCCCTGGCTCCTGCAGAGGAAGTGGGGAGTCTTAACCACTGGACCACCAGGGAAGTCCCTGAGAGGAGAGGGGTTGTGTTTTAAGAGCCATGGAAAGCCAATTAAAGGGTTTAACTTGAGGTAAGGGCAATGAAATAAAATTTGCCTACAGAAAAATTCACTCAGATCAGAGTACGGAGTACGGACAGTAGATCGGGGAGAAAGATACAAGAGTAAATTCAGGGAAATCAGATCAGGGCTCCAGCAGACGTCTAGGCAAGGGAAGTCTGGTGGTGATGGAAGAAATGGAGGAGAAGGTGAGTGATTTGGTTCAAGAAAAGATTTAGGAGGCTGTGATAGGACTCTGGCTTATGACCAACGTGGCTGTACGACTTGCTTGCCAATGGACTGTGATCAGAGGTGACATGTGCCAATTCCAGGTGGAAGCTTTAAAGAGCCAGTTAATGTGTGATTGCCCACACTTGCTCTTTCCCTTTGAATGACATTTGTCATCATGTCAAATGCTGGCCACACATACATCTCGGGCCGCTTGTGCAGAGGAGAAATGGAGCAAACACTAGGTGATCCACTGGATATGTAGCATGAGTCGAAAATCAATTTCTGATAGTTTTATTTTTTCTTTTTGACCATGCCACGAGACATGCAAGATGTTATTCCCCCGGCCAGGAATCTCACCAGCTTCAGTGGAAGCATGGAGACCTAACCACTGGACTGCCAAAGAAGTCTCCAACATCTCAAGCCTTTGCAATCACGGGATTGTTTGTTACTGCAGCATAACATGACCCATCTTGCCCCCCTCAAAAAAAGGATATAAGAAGAAGGTATGACTGGGACACATTTGGGAGGATTTGGGATGGAAAGGGCAATTACCTTGAGGTTTCTCAGGGCTTATTTTTCAGCCTGTTTTCAAGCATAATGCTGCACTTTAAGGGGGTCCCCTGCTCCTTGTCCTCTCCAAATTAAATCTGAGATGATTCAGTGTGACACAAAAGAAAGGGAGTCTGTCTTCAGCAAATATGGCCTTTAATGGTAGCAGAGTGCTTTGAAGATGAGACGTTCCCTTGTGAGTGTGAAGCATTATTGTTCTTCATCAGATGTGAGGATGCACTTTTTAAAAAAGGATTCAGTTTAACTGCCTTGCCATTGTTTTATGACACGACCATCAGGCATTTTCAAAGGGGTCAAGTTATGACAAGAATATTTAACTTCTAGTAAGCACAGAGAGTAATTGATCCAGAGGATATGACTCTTGAGAGTCCCTTGGACTGCAAGGAGATCCAACCAGTCCATCCTAAAGGAAATCAGTCCTGAGTGTTCATTGGAACGACTGATGTTGAAGCTGAGACTCCAATACTTTGGCCACCTGATGAGAAGAGCTGACTCATTTGAAAAGATCCTGATGCTGGGAAAGATTGAGGGCAGGAGGAGAAGGGGGTGACAGAGGATAAGATGGTTGGATGGCATCAATGACTCAATGGACATGGGTTTGGGTGGACTCCAGAAGTTGGTGGTAGACAAGGAGGCCTGGCGTGCTGCGGTTCATGGGGTCCCAAAGAGTTGGACACGACAGAGCGACTGAACTGAACTTAACTGAGAGGATGAGCCAGGAACTGAAAGACCAGGTATTAATTCAGCAGTGGGATCTGTGGGCAAGAGAATGTAAGAGAATGATGGAGTCAGTGTACTCATTTAGAGAGCCTAGGTGTACAGAACCCAAGAGGGAACTGGTTGAATAGAGCCAAGGCCCCAGCATCTGTGAGGTGAGGCTGAGACAGGGCATCCTGGACATAAGGAAGGACATAAGGAAGGGTGGATGGATGAAGACACACACACCCATGTTCATTGGTGTCTCCTGTACATCAGGGTCTCAGATAAGTGTCTGGGTCTTGAGAAGCTGAGCTGGGAGATTAGGAAACTGTCCAGCTCAGTTCCGTGATTCCCACTTCATATTTGCTGTTAGAATCTGTGCTGCATCTTCACTGCAAAAGAGACTGAGGAAGATGAAGAGGCAAAGCACATCATGGAAAATCAGAAGAAACCAGGCTTAGAATTGTTGGGTGGCTGGGATGGTGCCAACAGGCAAACATATTTTGGTGTATTAAGGCCCGCCAATCTTCCCACGGGTAGATTGGCTCTTCCCATGGATTCATGGGTAAAGGATCTGCCTACAATGCAGGAGATTCAGGTTCAATCCCTAGGTTGGGAAGATGCCCTGAAGGGGGAAATAGCAACCCATTCCAGTATTCTTGTCTGGAAAATTCCTTAGACAGAGGAGCCTGGTGGGCTGTAGTCCATGGGGTCACAAAACAGACAAACACGACTTAGCGACTACACAACAGCAAGGTACTACCATTACAAGGTGGGGAGGCAGGGGGGTCGCAATTTCAGTCATACTACTACTAAGTGTATACAGAAAATGTAGCAGCTTTATTTTGTATAATTGATCTTCTCATTTCCCCGAGCCTCTTGCCACCGGGGATATAGGTGGTGGGTTCAGGAATGGATAAACTTGCTACTTAAAGACCACTTCACTTCTTCAGTTTGAAGCATCTCCACTGAGTTAAAATAGTCCTGTCTAGTCTCCGAGTTTGTGACTTTGGAAGAGAAGGGACGTCTTACTCTCTGTCTTCTGAATACTCACCGGCACCCTCTGCAGGGCAGCTGATGCTCCCAGAACCAAAGCCTCCCAGTGATCTATCCCACTTGGACGGACATTCAAGCTGTTGTGTATGCACAGGCTGTGGACCCAGCATTTCCTCCCTAAGAAGGGCGGTCAGAACCCCGGTGGCCCAATGCTCACATCCCCTACACGACCGTGCTCTTTATTTTCCTCTCACCTCTCACCTGTCAAGAAGGGTCTTTCTACTTCCTCTTCCTGTCCAGCCTGGGCATTTCTTCCCTCATATCATAGTCATCCCCAAGGTGACATTCACCCTTCACTGGAGCAGCCACGGGGGAATGGCTGTGGACAACATTATTTATAGAGTTGGATGAGAACCACAGGCATTTAATATTTTTAAAATATTTTCTCCATTACAAGAGGTGCATTCCTTTAGCCTAAGCTTTATTTCATCTCATAAAATGCAGATATGCCTAGGGAGTGTCAAGCAAAATCTCTTCTTTCTGAAGCACTCTTGGAAGAATGAGGTTGTTGGTGGCTCATCCAGCCCTAAAACCGCATAAACCCATCCATCCATCCATTCATTCAGTAGCTGGTCACTGAACACATCTCTGTGCTGGCCCAGTTCCAGGAAAAGGGGACCACAAACTACTGAGAGGAAGAGGAAAAGGACAAGAATAAGGAATTCATGACCTGACACACAGGACAAGCGCAGGATGCTGTGGGATGAATAGCGCAGGCCGGGGGCTCTGGGAAGGTTATCTGAGCAGGAGACGAGTGGTACAGAAGGACAAAAGGGAATTATCAAGGTGGAGCGGGGTGGAGGGGACAGGCGCCCACAACACAAGCAACAGGACATGCAGAGGCTTCAGGTGGGAAAGAGCTTGGAGGGTCCCTTCCCAAGTGAACTGTGGAAATAGGCTCTTTTTCGAGTGGATGGATGGATCATTAGGGAGAGAGGCTGGAGGCAAGGTGTGGAAGGAGGCAGGGAGCTAAGGCAGTCAAAACTCACATTGAGAAGGAATTCCCTGGCGGTCCAGCCATTAAGCAGGGGGCAGGAGTTCAATACCAGGTCAGGGAACTAAGATCCCACATGCTGTGTGGTATAATTCCCACCCCTACAAAAAAGTAATCTTGAAAACTTGATGGGTAAAGTCATGGCCACGTTTTCATTAAAGAACCACCACCACCCTCCAGATGCTTTAAGCCTTATTCTTGTCACTTCCAAACTGAACTTGGATGGCCCTCCACTTTGGCCAAGTCTCTATATTGTTGGGTTCCATCCTGACCCTCTGGGGGAAGACTGGTTGGGAGGGACCCTCAACATCACACTAACCCTGCACCTGCTGTCGACCAGGTCAGGCACCAAGTGCCGGGAGGGGAACTAAGCCGTGGTCCTTACCTTCAGGGTGCCTGTTCTGGCAGATCCCAGCAGTGGGAACTGCCAAGGCTTTTGCCCTTCTGCCAGCACCCTGGTTACACTTCATGTGGGGGCACAAATCCCAAATCTGATGGATTTGTGCACACGCCTGCCATACTCCCCCTCACTCTCCAACCTCCAGCCTCATTGGCCTCTCTGAGCTCCTAGAACGAACCACACTGCCACCTGCCAAATGCCCTGCTCTCCTCTCCACTCTTCCCTTCTCAGGCAGCCTTCCCTGATTGCCAGGCTAGCTCAGTCTCCCCTAGAGCCTCTTACTGCCATCATTCGTCAGGGCAGTGGTCTTATAGTGGGGTATTTACTGAATGAATGGCTCCCCATTTGGTTCTGAGTTCCTCGAGAGCACGGAGGGCGGTGTGTGATAACACAGTGGGGAGAATAACTGGCACAGAGTGGGAGCTGCGTGGATATGGATTGGATGAAAGAAGTAACCGCAGAGGGAGTGAGCAAAGATTATTCTGGCTTCCTCCCAAGCATCCTTGGACATGAAGACTACAAGGCCTACATGGTCTGCAACCCTTCCCCAGCCTCCTCCTCAGATATCTGATCCACCATCTCCCTCTAGGACACTTAACTCTGGCCTCATCACCTGTTCCTGGTGTTCTGGCTCCCATGTGTTTCTGTTACAGGAAAACTATATTCCAGCCTCAGGGCCTTTGCACACCCTGCTTCTTGTGACTGGAATTCTCTTTCCCCCAACATTCATGTGACTGACTCCTTCCATCCTTTCATTCATGTGTCTGTTCATAGAATACCTTCCCCTTGAGGCCTTTCTCATTACACGTGTATCATCTCTCTCCCTCCACTAGAATATGAACTTCTTGTGGGCAGTAATGTGGTCTCTTTTGTACTCTGCCATGTCCCCAGTTCTGGGATGTTGTAGACCCTCAATAAAGGTTTGTGGGTGAGTGAGTGAAGGAAGGAATGAATTCATTCATGCATCTTTGGCCCAGAGAGGCCCTGGGCTTTGTCTTCAGAGAACCTTTCTCCTTTGACCCTGTGGCAAAAAAAAACAAAGGAACTATGCTAAACCAAGCTCTAATCCAAGCAGGCTCTAAATTCCCAGCTGCAAATTAATAGTAATAATAAACCACTATTAAGTGCTAACTGTATGCCAGATATTCTGCTAAGTGTTGTCATCTGTTTACATCTTTCTCACAGTACTATTGTGAGAAGAGTAGTTACAAGCCCTTTTTGATAGACGGAGAAAATGATGATCAGAGAGGCTAGATCACTTGTCCAGTGTCACACAGCTAGTAAGTGACTAAGCTGGCATTTGAGACTCATCAATCTCTGGGGCAAAGGTTGGCAAAGTATGGCTCACAGGCCAGCTCCAGTTCACTGCATATTTTTATACAGCCTGTGAGCTAGGACAGGTTTTCACATTTTAAAAGAGTTGGCGGGGGGGGGGTGGGTCGGGAAGAGGGAGAATGTGCAACAGAAACCATACATGGCCCACAAAGCTTAAAATGATAAGAGAACGAATATACCAAACTAAGAATTCCCTGGGCACTCCCCATGTGGACACAGGGGTCACAGAGAAGAGATGCATATTTAATGCACTGGGCTCCCCTTTTACTCCAAGCACCAGCTAAGCACAGGCATGGATATTGTCTTGTTGAGTCACCTCACAACCTCCAGCATGGAGATGATTTAAAGGGTGCCTAGAGGGCCTTCCCTGGTGGTCCAGCGGTTAAGAATCTGCCTTGCAATGCAGAAGACTCAGATTCGATCCCTGGTTGGGGAACTAAGATCCCACATGCCGGGGAGCAACTAAGCCTGCATGTCACAACTAGAGAGTTCACACACTGCAAGGAAACTAAGACCAGACCTGGCCAAATAAATAAGTATTTTTTTAAAAGGTGGGATGAATTGAAGGAATAGCATTGATATATATACATTACCGTATGTAAAATAGGTAGCTAGTAGGAAGATGCTGTATAGCACAGGGAGCTCAACCTGGTGCTCTGTGACAACCTAGAGGGCTGGCATGGGAGATGCAAGGGAGGTTCAAGAGAGAGGGGACAGTTCAGTTCAGTCATTTAGCCGTATCTGACTCTTTGTGACCCCATGGACTGCAGCACATCAGGCTTCCCTATCACCAACTCCCAGAGCTTGCTCAAATTCATGTCCATCAAGTCAGTGATGCCATCTAACCATCTCATCCTCTGTCCTCCCCTTCTCCTCCTGCCTTCAATCTTTCCTAGCATCAGGGTCTTTTCCAATGAATCAGTTCTTCACATCAGGTGGCCAAAGTTTCAGCTTCAGCATCAGGCCTTCCAATGAACACCCAGGACTGATTTCCTTTAGGAGTGACTGGTTTAATCTCCTTGCAGTCCAAGGGACTCTCAAGAGTCTTCTCCAACACCACAGTTCAGAAGCATCAATTCTTCAGTGCTCAGCTTTCTTTATCGTCCAACTCTCACATCCACACGTGACTACTGGGAAAACCATAGCTTTGACTAGACATACCTTTGTTGGAAAAGTAATGTCTCTGCTTTTTAATATGCTGTCTAGGTTGGTCAGAGCTTTTCTTCCAAGGACATATGTATACTTATGGCTGATTCACATTGTAGTATGGCAGAAACCAATACAACATTGTAAAGCAATTATCCTCCAATTAAAAATAAATGTAAAAAATTACAAGTGAAAAAAAAAGAGAGAGAGAGAGGCCTGGAGATGAAGTGAGGTGGCCAAGGCCACATTCTAAGAGATAGCACCAGGTGCAGAATTACAAAGTCGTGGCTGAAGAATCGTGGTTAGCACTCATCTGGTCCCAGCTCTTTCTTGTATGGATTCAGAACACAAAGTATCTGAGTTATGGGGAGACTGGGGACATTTGGGATTAACACCACAGCCCCTCTCCATCCCTGGGCCAGAGGTTTACCCTCAACTTTCCCTCCACTCCACCCTCATTTCCAAAACCTCCAGCAGTCTTTACCAGCCCCGGCATCCAGCCCATTTCCTCTCCCCATCCTGATCTTCCCCCTCACCCGCAGCAGCCCTGCTCGTAAGGACCATTCCAACTACAAATGAAGTGAAGGGGAAAACTGCATCGATACGATCTGAGCAACGGAAGCACAAAGGCCCCGATTTCCTCTCCACATTATACAGGAAGATCGGGGCCACGTGGGGAGCAGGCGCAGGGCCTTTTGATGTTTGCCTTCCTGCAAGCGCCAAGCAGAAGGATAGGAGGCGCCTTCACCTCCTCCATGCAAACTCGCACCAGCAGGCTTCCAATCGTGCTTGAAACATAGCCAGAGATGAAAAACAAAGAAAGGAGGCGAAGAAGGAAGAGAGAAATGAGGGTGGCTGAGAGAGCGTTAAGGATGACGAGGCCCTTTAAAACTAGCAACAGGATGCGTGAAAGAGCTTATACACACTCTCCCAACACAGCCCTGGGCTGAGCTCCTGGAAATGTATCAACAGGGGAATCAGCCTGACCTAGAGCCTTCCTGATGCGGACACCAAATCCTCCTCCATTCACCTAAGCTGGAGTTACTGAAAGCCTGGGGCCAGGATGCTGCCACAGCTCGCATAGTCAATTGCACCAGCCAGGACACCAGGTGTATAAATACCCCTTCAGATTCACATCTCCAACTCAGGTTATCTGTGGTCAACTTGGAACACACATCTCCAACTCAGGTTATCTGTGGTCAACTTGGAACATGTGCCAGTCATGTTGGCATTTAGGAAAGCACCAGTCAACCTCTCTTTCTCTCTCTTTCTCATTCTCTCAAACTTTTTATTACAATGAGATGGGTAACTAACTTCAATGTAAATCACCTTGGGGTCATTCTGTAACACTAGTAACTCTGGGCCATTCCAAGGTACCAACTGAAGATCAAAGGTCTTGTCTCATTGAAACAACTTCCTGCCTTAATTCACCACATTGGCCACCAAAATTATTTAGGAAACATGTAAAAAATACATCCAAACAAGAAATTGCAGTGGCCTTTTCCTTCCAGAGAGAGGAGGATGAAGTAAGATCTCTTTTCTTAGTTGCGTCCTTATGACACAACTTTTTTTTTAATTGTAATATCTTAATCGTAATAGCTACTGTCATTATTTTATAGATGGTGGAACTAAAGGCTCAGAGAGGTTAGTTGACTTGTCTGAGGACCACATATTACATTGTGATGTAGCCAGACGTCCAGCCTAGGGCTGTCTGATTTTAAAGCCTGAACCCTTTCAGATAATACCCACGTACATTTGTCCTAAAATGGCCACGTGGGCCATTTGTGAAAGCAGAGTCAGACTGAGCCTAAATGTTCCTTGAAAATGATACCAGAGTAACCTGGTTTCGGCAGCTGCCTGAACTTGTACTTGTCAGTGTTGTCCACACTGCCAACAAAGTTGGAAGATGAAGATCTCCAGCTGCTAATATACCTAAGTACGAGCCTGCTTTGCCTGAAACTGGGAGCCCATTACTATGGATGGGAAAAGTCACTATAAATGCAATTACATTCTCACCTCCATAGCCAAATGCCAATACTTAAGCCTTTGTGCATGGATAACTAAGCTCTTTGAGCAAGCAAAAAAATCTTCAGTCATATTTTCTCCCAAGCCTAGGGGTTACTCAGGAAGTCAGCTTTGGTGACTTATACACAGAGGTTAATGTAGATGACTGATGCCCTGTACTGGGGCGGGAAGGGGGAGTAGAGGGGATAATGACCCACGATTCACATTGTTGGAGACAGGCAGCCATTGAATTCGATCTTAATATTCTAGTCCATGAGCCAGCAGTTTCACTAGAGCCTGGGTTTTTTTTTTTTTAAGGCAGGAAAACCCCACACACATTCTTTCAATTTCTAAAGGGAAATTTGACTCGAGCTGTAGAACAAAGGACGAAGAAATAGAAGTAAAAGAAAATCAAAGAAAAAGTGATTTGGATTCAAGGGGATCAGATGTTTCATTTATTGCAGGTTGGAGACCTTCAATCAGTCAAATGAAAGGAACATTTGTATTAAAATACCTACGAGGCAGAGAGAAAGCCTTGATCGGGCGCGGGAGAGTTAAGTTACAGCAATCTTGCTGAGAGATATGAACCCACCTTCGAGGCTATCTGTTCCTAATATTGAAGGTTTTCTGTGTTACAAACCTGAGATGAAAGGTAGTTGTTTTGACGTCTGGGTCTGGAAGCCAGACGCCGAAATTAGCAGCGTTCTCCAAGTGTGTATTGCAGGGATGAAGAGCCTTAGATGGAGGGAAAATGTATCTGCCTTTTTTTTTTTTTTTTAAATTTTGATCTCTTCTACTGTTTTTGGGGGGAGCATTGTGCTGGGTCTTCATTGCTGTACACAGGCTTTCTCTAGTTGCAGGGAGCGGGGACTAGTCTTTGTTGCAGTGTGCAGGCTTCTCATTGCCGTCGCTTCTCTTGTTGCAGAGCACAGGCTCAAGGGTGAGCAGGCTTCAGTAGCTGTGAATCCTGGGCTCCAGAGCACAGCCTCAGTAGTTGTTGCACATGGGCTTAGTTGCTCTGCATCATGTAGGATCTTCCCAGATGAGGGATCGAACTTATATCCTCTGCTTCGAAAGGCAAATTCTTAATCACTGGGCCACCAGGAAAGCCCTAGCTGCTTTAGTAAAATGAAAAGATGTTTAAGGCATCTTTGAAAGTCATCTGTGAAAGCAGGGTTTGGATGGAAATTATGAAACACCTTCAGGTGGATGGGAAGGAGCAGGAGAGGAGCACTAGACAAGGAACCAGGGGACCTGGGATACAGTCTCCTCTCCCCCTGGGATGATAGCTCCATGGTGACTGAGACTTGGTCTGCCTGGGTCATGGTGCCAGGTATATTAGAGGTGATCCGCAGATAGAAGTCAAATGGACACATGGATGAAAAAATGAATGAGACACTGGGTGAACCCTTCTCCTCTTTGAGCTTAAGTCTTGTAAAATGAGAAGGTTGGACTAGCTGAGGATTTCCCCAGTGGGATGGGTACAACGATGCTTGGGTACCATATGGGTGGGATCAGGGGATAAATATGAATATGGCATTAAATCACGCCAATGCACAGAGGGGAAAACGTATCACTTTTGAGCTTTCTTTCAAGCTTTCTGATTCCCTCCAATTGAAAGTCTCCAGTCCAAAACTAGTATGTCTTTAACACCTCTCTTACGTTCTTAGATCTCCTGCTATCATAATAAGAAGAGGATTCAGGTTCCTATGCCTCCACAGGAAATAGTTTCCAGCTAAAGTTAATAACGTGATTTCCTTTTTTTTTCATTATGTTTACAGTTACCTTAAAAATTTTTTAAGGTTTCTTTGTCAGAAAAACATAGATGAGTAAAATGAATTGACGTAAAGAAGTAAGAGTTCAAGAGGGATGCAGGAAAGGCAAACACCTTGATGATGAAACCAAATGCCTCTAACTTGGTGTCCCAACTGACCTCCAAGGTTCCCTCTAGAACACTGACCATCTGAGCTGCACCCCTCCGGCTTGTAGAGAGCAAACGCGGCTGTCTCCAGCCGCGTTTCATCTGTTCTTTTGATAAACTTTTACTGAGGGCATACTATGTGTTCACTGCTTTTCCAGTTACTGGGGATAGAACAAGGGAAAAAATAGACCAAAAAAATAAACAAAGCCTTGCCCTCATGGAGTTTCTGTTCTAGAGGTCTGAGCCAGGGCAGGGATCAGTTGAAGCAAATGAGGCACCAGGGTGCAAAACTTCAGGAAGCACTTGAGGACAGTGGCCCATCCAGACCACAACTTGACATGGTTCATCACTGTGGGGGCCATGGATTCTGCTCCTGGGCATCTGCTGTTCAGTCTTGGGTGGGGACCCCCAGAATCAGCACCATTCCAGAATTCTCCAGATGAGTCCATGTACATCATGATTGAGAACCACTGCGTTATAGACCTAGACCAAGAAACCTTTAAAATTTATAGTCCGGCATTTTTCAAGATCATCTATCAACAGATGTTTACCAAATCAATGAACTAGTAAGTGAACGCCAATATATTGCCATGCACCATAGTCACAAAAATCTCTTCTTTCCTCTGTGTAGTTGCTAGGGATTAGGGGCTCTTCTGAGCTTTTTTTTTAAGATTTTTTTGATGTGGACAATTTTTTTAAAAGCCTTTATTGAATTCGATACAATATTGCTTCTGTTTTATTTTTTGGTCGGGAAGCATGTGGGAGCTTAGCTCCCCAACCAGGGATCGAACCCACAACCCCTGCATTAGAAGGCAAAGTCCCAACCACTGGGCCACCAGGGAAGTCCCCTCTTCTGAGTTCTTTACACTTTTTGCCTCTTTCAATCCTCACAACCACCTCCAGAAAGTATGATTTATTATCATCACCCCATTTTGCAGATGAGAAAACAGAGGCAGGTTTCTAAGGAAGTTGCCCAAGGTCACCCAGAAAGCCATACTCCTAACCACTGTGTCCAGCTGCCTCTGTGGGAGGGACCGTGATGCCTGGGTCCTTGGGCATAGGACTTATGGTGAAAGTGAGGGAAACAGGATCATTTGCATATTAAATATAGCACATAGGAACAGCCATTACTTCCACCAAAAAAATATGTCCTCAATCATCCTCTCCAAACACAAGGCCCACTCCAGTTTCATTTTACATCCACATCCGTTAAAGCCATGACTGTATAATAATGTTCCCCTATGCAGGAAAACAACAACAACAACAACACATGCGTTACACTACATAGCAGCTGTCTTCCCTCCCTAGTGTTCGGGGAAATTGGGGAATGGTTGGGAGTGTGGGAAATCAGAAAAGGGTCATGTTCAATGTCTCCAGCTCTTCTGACTTATCCAAAGAAACAGAAAATTCAAACCGAGTGTGAAAATTCCCGATTTCCACATGGGCTCTAACTTCTAAATCACCACATGGGGCAGATATGTGTTTGGGTGTAAGACATGAATGTGAAGTCAGGAGGGAAAGGTCAAAGCTGAAGGAAAGTCCCTGGGGATCTGGTCTAAGAGCTCTGTCTGGTCTGGGACCAGTGGCTGCATCTCTTTGTGCCTTGAATCTAAAGCTGTAAGAAGGATATAAAAATATCACGGATTCCTTCTTCAACTTTTAGTGACAATTTCCATATATTTAACACTGTGCCAGATGGCAGATTTAAAGATTAAATCAATATGCTTATCACTGAGAGAGAGACAGGGACAATGAACCCTAGGTCCACGGGATGAGGGCGGCTATGAAATTAGAACCTGGGAGGAGTTCTGCCTGGAAGAGATGACATTTCAGCCAGGCTTGGAAGGCTAAAGTGATGCTTCTGGCAGCAAGGGCAGAAAGGAAAGGACTTTTCCTTGATACCAAAGTACTGTGTATGCCAACACAGCATGAATGTTTCATGAGTTCAAAAATCACACATGCACACCTATAAATAATGTGGAGAATGTGCAGATTGGTACCACAAATCCAAAACTGCATCTTTTGTTTTGTATACAAATTACTTATTTAAGCATCGAACCAGACTCACTGGGTTTTCCATTGAGCTGCTCCCCTTACTGGAGTCATGATGTCCAGGATCAGGTAATGCACGCTGGGATCACCTCCATTTCATCCCTCTTCCTTCTCCTCCATGCGTGATCCAGAGACCTGTCCCTCCAGTCAAGCGCATGTCCTCACCTACCGCCCGCCATCAGGCCACCACCATCATCTAGTTCAACCACTGTCTCCTGTGTGGGAGCTTGTTGTTTTCTTTCTGCTTTTCTTGTCTCTCTTCCAGTCAGTCTGTTGACATTTCCAAAACTCAGATCTGACTGAATCGCTCTGTGGCTTTAAACCTTCATCGGTTCCAGTGGCCTCAGGATAAAGTATAGCATGGTACCACAGCCCTTGGCACTCAGAGCCTTGCTTCCTCTCCTCTCTCACCATCCCTCAGTCAAAAATCCCCTAAAACAGATGCCCAAGGTACCTTCCATTCCTGCCCACCAAACATTCCACAGAATGTGCCTGGTGCTTTCCTACCTGGGAACTCTGACGCAGGCTGTTCTCTTCAGTGACTCTCCTGCTGTGTTTAGCAGTAGACTCACAGCCATGGCCAAGGAGTCCCTCCTCTGGACGCCTTCTCTGACTATCAACCCCCACCATCCCCCTCCAGCCCCCACTGGGGCACAGCAAGCCGGGGACAGAGCTAGGGAGTTAAGACAGGCAAGGCAGGAGGGATCTTGAAAAGCAAGGAGGGAAAATTCATTTTTGCAAAACCCTCAACCCAGAAAGTCACTTTTTTTTTTTTTGCTAAAGCCTCAATTCTCCAAAACCTTTCAGCAAGCATGAAGACCCACCCGCAGAAAAAAAGGGAAAGCATTTCACATGTTGGAAAAAGGCCCGGGGCAGAAGACATGAAAGCCACAAGTTGGCAGTAGGTGCTGCAAGGTTGAGCAGGAAACCCAGATCAAATGGGAGGTTGGGATGTTTCTGGGACGCACATGGACCCCAGCCCTGCTCAGGCAGGCCGATACTTGCTTCTGTGGGGCGGGGCCATCAGGCTCCCTAAGGGTTCAGACAGCCGTGTGTCCCCAGGCGTTGTTCACAGCCAACGAAGAGGAGGGGACTGCACAAGGCCTGTTCTGGGCTGAGGCAGGAAAGCCCAACAGATTAGAGCAGAGCACACTCTGGGCTGTGCCCTTTTCAGTCACCAGGGAAGAAGATAACACTTCCAACAGGAGTGTCTCCCTTTCTACCTTGAGGATTCAGACACTCTACTTGGAAAACAAAGACACTAACTCCAACATCGTGGCCTGGCAGGTGACAAGAGAAAATAATATCACTTAGCAGGGATCAAGATGAACAGACTATGGCCTTGATAGCCAGGCCTAATTCCAGCTGATGGTCCCAGATCTGTTGACTTTTCTAGAGAGGTCAGTTATTGGGATTTTCATGGGAAATCTTATTATTAAAATGTTTGCTCAAAAAAAAAAAAAGTTTGCTCCATTTTTTAAAAATACCATATAGTGCAAAAGAAAGAAGGCCTCCTGTGCCTGAACTCTGATGTCTGGGTTCAGGTTAAGCTCATTATTTCTAAGCAAAAAAAGAAAGAAAGAAAGAAATACAGCCCTTGGGACTTCCCTGGCAGTCTGGGGTTAAGGCTCTGAGCTTGCAATGCAGGTTGAATCCTTAGTCCAGGAACTAAGACCCTCACATGCCATGAGGCCAAAATAAATAGATAACAGATAGATTGGGGCTTCCTTTGTGGCTCAGAGGGTAAAGAATCTGCCTGCAATGCAGAAGACCCAGGGTTTAATCCCTGGGTCAGGAAGATAGATAGACAGATAGGTAATACGGCCCTTAAGTCAGCATGACTCCCTCCCTTTGGTTGATAATTGAGGTGCTGTGGTGGACTTGGATGTTTTCTTATTGTCTAGGTATGTATTTGACCCTAGAGCGATGGGGTTACAGTACCAGTGATAAAAGTTACTGGTATTTCTCTGTGCCTTCCTGTGTATCTGTATTTTTATTTGAGAGCAGCGTCCATATCATTTTTTGTTTTAATTTTAAGCACAAGGAGAGTTCTGAGACATCGGCTCGCCTCCTCTCCCCTCCGCAAGTTCACAGTTCAGGAAACGGAGGCCCCGGTGGAGGAGACAGGCTTACTAAAGCGCACAGAGGGACTGAGAACATCTGGTCCCAGGCGCCCCCGCTACCCCTTCTTGGCACACCTCGGCTGTATTTACACAGTGTGCACACCCGCGTGGCCATGTTTGTGTTTTCCCCGGTCCTGAGAAAAAGCCCACCAAGCTGCCAGATGTGCGGAGCTCAAGGGAGCCCGAGGAAGTGGTTTGCCAGCGATGAGAAGCAGGCCTGGTCTGGGTGTAATCGCTCCTTCGTATCAGCCTCGCCTTTCCGCCCGCAGGAGATAAGAAATGGGAATGAAGGAAGCTGACAGCCAAGCACATACCCTGCACTCTGAAAATGGTTCCCTCTGCCCTCTTGCAATCCGTGGGCTTCCACAGCCCCACCCCTCCTCGGCTTGGGCGAAGCCCCAGGACCCTGCAGTGCAGTGAGGAAGAGACACCTCCTTGGGGTGGATCCTGTCCTTTGCCCGTTCCTTCCATTAATAGCCCCCTCTTTCCCAGGGTCTCTTTTGAAAGAAGACATCTGACATATCCATTTCTGCTTTATGTGTCGGCTCTTGCATTTCTCTAGGGAACCCACAGAAGAGAAGCTGGAGCCAAACTCAAAAGCATGAGGTTCCAATTGTGACATTACAGGCTGTTGGCCGTGAGGGACTTCTTGGTCCACTTTGGAGGGTACCTCTTCGGGACCCCTTATTCCACCTTCTGATAAGACTGTCCTGAAACTCAAGGGGCTCTGCCAGTGTCTTTCTTGTCCCACATGTCACATTTATCCTTGTCAGTGCAGACCTTGTCTCCAAACTATTTTCACTTAAAACAGTATCCGTGCGTGTTTGTGTGTACCCATGAGAGATGGGGGCTTCCCTGGTAGCTCAGCTGGTAAAAAACTCGCCTGCAATGCAGGAGACCCCGGTTGATTCCTGGGTTGGGAAAATTCCCCTGGAGAAAGGACAGACTACCTACTCCAGTATTCTAGGTTTTCCCTGGTGGCTCATACAGTAAAGAATCCACCAGCAATGTGGGAGACCTGGGTTTGATCCCTGGGTTGGGAAGATCCCCTGGAGGAGGGCATGGCAACCCACTCCAGTATTATTGTCTGGAGAATCCCATGGACAGAGGACCCTGGCGGGCTGCAGTCCATGAAGCTGCAAAGAGTCGGACATGACTGAGCAACTAAGTATACACACACACACACACACACACACACACGAGAGAGAGAGAGAGAGAGAGAGATTAAGAGAGAGAGATAGAAGAGCAGAGAGGAGAGAAGAGGAGGGGAGTGGGAGGGAGGGAGGGAAGAGGGAGAGTGAAGCACCTAATATGTGCTCAAATCCTCCCCACAATTACCCATCCTATGAAATAGGGTTTTTTAAATTTATTTTATTGAAATATAGTTGATTTACAATGCTGTGATCATTTGTGCTGTACAGCAAAGTGATTCAGTTATACATATATATTCTTTTCCATACTCTTTCCCATTACAGATAAAGAAGATGTGGTACATATATATATGATGGAATACTACTCAGCCATTAAAAAAGAATGAAATAATGCCATTTGCCGCAACATGGCTGGACCTAGAAATGATCATACTAAGTGAAGCAAGTCAGGCAGAGAAAGACACACACCATGTGATATCACTTATACATGCATCTAAAACATGACACAAAAAACTTACCTACGAAACACACTCACAGCCGTAGAGAGCAGACTTGAAGCAGGTTTTCTCAGCCCGATTCTCCAGGTGAAGACCCTGAAGTGCCTCTCTCCTCTCTATGCCTTGCCTTCATCTCCCTCCCCTCTGCCCTCTCCTGCTTCCCAGCATCAATGTCATCCTCATGCACTGTCTAAGGAGGCCCATGCACATCGCTGGCCTGAGTAATAGCCTGCCAGCCAGCACTCCGTCTCTCCACAGGGCCGCTTACAGTGAAGGCTGTGCCTGGATGGACACCTGGCCTCAGCAGCTCTTGAGGAGCCACAGGGCGCTGCAGAACGCTCCTTTCCTGGGGGGATGTAGCCTTGAAACAAAACACCACTGTGGTCAGGCAGCCGGGGGGAGAGGAGCCCCAACTGAAGAATCAAAGACAGCAAAGGTGCCCCTGCCGGTTGTGCCACCTCAGGTTAACCAATCAGCCAGTCTCCATTAAATGGGGTAGTACTAACTAGTTCTAGTACTAAGTACTAGTAGTACTAACTCATACTAGTGTTAACCACTAGTAGTACTAACTCATACTGGCTGACTACTGCTAGTACTAACTAGTAGCTTAGGGCTGCCTTGAGGAGGAACTGAGTGTTTGGAGATGTATAGAGCCCACAGATGACACCCAAAATGATTTTAGGTGATGCTCAGATAAGACAGTAAATAGCATTGATTTGCACAATTAGTACGTTATGTTCTTATAAACTCCCTTTCAACCCTCCTAATAATATCAAGAAAGTCTCCATTTGGCGCGAGTGTGCCTTTGTGTCTTCTTTGTGCTTTAAAAAAGACAGGGAAGACTTCAGGTGCTGAGTCTATTCTAGGCAGCAATACTGGAGTAGAATTTAAGAAATTTTTTTGATCAGAATAATTTATATGGTTATTGGTTTTCTATTTACACTGGTGGTATAAATTTTGCTTTGTAAGTAAATGGATTTAAGTTTTAATAAAAACAGGTCCATTAAAGAGAGGGGAGAAGCACTAGGTAGATAAGATTCAATGACATTCAAATATGGCCAAAGTTTTAAAGGGAGCCAGGCTTCCGCAGAGGCTCAGCACTAAAGAATCCACCTGCAATGCAGTAGACAGTCTGCAATTCATGAGACGTGGGTTCTATCTGTGGGTTAGAAAGATCCCCTGGAGAAGGAAATGGCAACTCACTCCAGTGTTCTTGCCTGAAAAGTCCCATGGACAGAGGAGCCTGGCGGGCTGCGGTCCTGGGGTCGCAAGAGTCAGACACGACTTAATGGCTAAACCACCACCAGCATAAAGGGAGCCACGCGTGATGCAAGTTTGGAATCACTGAGAAAATCTACATCAGTGGGTTCACGCAGTGATTGTGACTGAGGTTTAGGCATCAATCCAAGAGGTGACACGGATTCTGAGAATCAGGACATGGTCCAGACCCAGATCCTCTCTCCCATTCCCTCCATCACCGGGCCTCAGATTGAAGAAGTAACCATAGTTCATAGAACATGGGTGAGGATGGAAGCTGGACGAGCACTTGAACTGGTGCCAGGGCTCTAGGGCTCAGGCAGCATGGGCTCAGCTCTTCCACATGCCCGCCCCGTGTGTCCTCATCTAAAACAGGGAAGACAAACTAGGTCCTCCTTCCCACTCTGAGGATCTGGCAACCCTTCCTTGTTTCGTCCATCATTTTTCTCTGTTTCAAAGTCAGATTCTCTGATGAGAAGTGAACCTCCTCTAATGAAGCCCTGGGCTTCTCCTAGGGAACACCGCTACAGAAAGATGATCAATGCAAACAAACAAAAAACCCTCTGGGGTTAAACCAGTTCACCTTTCTGAATCTTGGTTCCTCATCTGTAAAATGCTATTCCTGATAGTGCAAACCTCCTAGGATCTGTAGATTCACACTAAGATGATGTAAATGTCTCACAAAATGTGGGGAGTTACCTCAAGATGTATGTGGACAAAGCATTAAGTGATATTGACACAGAAAGCAAGTTTCCTCATTGCACCAAGGAGGAAGTCTCAGTTTGGTACTAAGATGGACACTTCTCTGACACTTGCCAAAAAACCCTAACTTAAGCGGAGAGCAAAGCCTCAGGCTCTTGGTAGGCAGCAGGGTCCACCTGGGATGTTTAGAAGGATGCTAGAAGGATGTTTAGAGGGATAGGAAGAATTTATCCCCAGGTGAGCCCTGGGGACAGTACAGCAGCCACAAGGCCAGCGGCCTTTGAGTTGAGCCCTAAAGAGAGAGGAAGTTTCCTCCAAGTAAAGCAGACCGGGGAAGATACACAGGTATGAGAAAGGGCAGTTCCCCTCAAATCAGGGTGTCTTAGCCTAGTGAGTACCATGCATCCCTTTACAGAACAGTGTCTTTTTTTTGTATGTGATTTGAAAATATCTGTATTGTTTCCATGGCTTTTTAAAAATTGTGATGAATTACATCACATAAAATTTACCATTCTATCCAGTTTTTTAATTAATTTATTTTTAATTGAAGGATAATTGCTTTACAATATTGTATTGGTGTCTGCCATGCATCAGTATGAATCAGCCATAGGTATACATTCATGCCCTCCCTTTTGTGCCTCCCTCCCACTTCCCACCCCACCTCACCCCTCTAGGTTGTCACAGAGCACAGGGTTTGAGCTCCCTGCATCACACAACAAATTCCCACTGGCTGGCTGTTTCACATATGCTAATATATGTTCCAGCATTAGCCTCTCTATCCAGGGTTAAGTGTGCAGTTCAGTTGCATTAAGTACATTCACACTATTGTGCTACCATCTCCACCAGCATCTCCAGACCTTTTTTTCATCTGCCCAAACTGAAACTCTGTACCCATGAAACACTAATGCTCCGTTCCCCCTCCTGCCAGCACCTGGCAACCGGCATTCTACTTTCTGTCTCTATGAAGTCAACTCCTCTGGGTATCTTAGACAGGTAGGATCATACAGCGTTTGTCCTTTTGTGACTGGCTTATTTCACTTAACGCGAAGTCTTCAAGGTTCCCTACAAGTAATGTGTTTAAAGGCATAAAATTTTAAAATAGGATTACAAAGAAAAAATCATATTAAAGGACAGCTATTCAAGTAAGTTTAAAGATATAAGAATTCATGTGCTTCTATTAACCTTTAAATAACAAGATAGAGAAGTGGATCTTACAGTTATTATAATTTCAAGATAGTAATGAGTCCATTTTAAGGTATCCTGGAGCAACTATAATATGATATTAAATATCTGTGATTTCTGTTGATGACAAAAGCCACATGCAGTGCCAATACAGTCATGGTTTGTTACCTACATTCAGAATTGGAGGAAATGCTAACTTTCAATTGGAAGTTAGAAAAAAATTAATGTGTGTGTGTTTGTGTGTGCATGTGTGTGAGAGTGTGTGTGTGTGTGTGTATACAGGCTTCTCTGGTGGCTCAGATGGTAAAGAATCTGCCTGCAATGCAGGAGACCTGGGTTCAATCCCTGGTTTGGGAAGATCCTCTGGAGGAGGGCATGGATATATACATTTTCCCATCTAAGTTCACAGACTCCCTGAATCCTCCCCCAGGAATCCTTCAGGCAGCTTCTGCTCCATGGGCTTCAAGTTAAGAAGCCCCCCAGAGAAGGGGTGTTTTTATTCTCCACCAGCTTAAGTCCGTCTTGGTTCAGAAGTGAGACAAAGGTCAGATTCTTCCAGCCTCCACCTAATCTCAGAAACCACTATCCACTCCAGTGGGTCAGTTTCCAACCCACTGGGGTGCACAGTGGGGCCAATTTCTGGACATCAAACAACCTTCCCTGGGCTTCCCATGTGGCTCAGTGGATGCAGGAGACACAGGTTTGACCCCTGGTCTGGGAAGATTCCACATGCTGCAGAGCAACTGAGCTCCTGACTTACAACTACTGAGCCCACATGATGCAGCAACTGAAACCCACACACCCTTGGAGCCTGAGATGACACCACGAGGAGAAGCCCGTGCACCACAATTGGAGTGGCGCCCCTGCTCACCGCAACTGGAGAAAGCGCACGCAGCAAGGAAGACCCAGCACAAACAACCTTCAATAACCCCACCCCTGCCCCCACCCCAGGCACTGTGTTTGGGCTGCAGCCCATGAAGGGGAATGATTAAAATAGAAGACAAGCCCATTTTCGCTCTGAAAGCTGCTCTCTTTAGCCTTGTGGTTCATTTCTATGTCATGCACACAGCATCTGATGAAGATGAGGGAATGGCCTGAAACATGCGAGAGCCTCGTCACGTGGATAGGGTTTTAACCAACAGGAGACTCACGGCCCTGTTCATAGTAGTTGTTTAATTTTTCTCATCTGCAAACAGGCTTTGGATCGCCAACATTTAATTAAGATGCAGTTTTCTTTTCAAAAGCAATGTTCTAATAAATACCATCTGAGTTGGGGCGGGGTGGGGGTGGGGTGGTGGGTGCTACAGAAATTATAACTGCAGCTGAAACACCGAGACTCGCAGCAGACTAACCATGAAGACCTTCTGGAAGGGAATAGTTTCCATGTGCTTCAGAAAGGAGGACACGCCTGGTGGACCGTGTTCCTGGGCTTTAAAGCCAAGCCACTGTGCCGTGGGTTCTGCCTTTTTGTGTGGAGAGAGGACCAGGAGAGGCAGAGTTATAGCTTAGATGACCCTCTGGCCTAGCATTTTGACTTCAGAATCAAGAAGGTACAAGGGGTGAGGTTAGAAGGATTCCTACTGCCCTGAGACCTAGCAGCCTCCGAGAAGGGAGTGCCTAGAAAAGAAAATCTTTCTGAATTGAAATGTCTTGGCACCCTGTGTCTATTCCCTCACCCACCACGTAGATTTGCCAGATAAAATACAGGATGTCCAGTTAAATTTGAATTTCAGATCAATGATGAATAATCTTTTATTATAACTCTGTGCTGTGCAATATGCTAAAATATGCAAAAATATTATGGTTGTTTATCTGAAATTCAAATTGAACTGAGCATCCTGTATTTTTTATTTGCTAAATCTGGCAGCTCTACCTTAACTCAAACTGGATCCTGCAATGTCTCCTTGGGATCTTGGGAAAGAAACTCTGGGCCAGCCTGGGACTTGACTGAATTCAGCTTACAGACATCTCTGCAGTCAGCACGGTGGTTAAGGATGTGGCACTTTGGGGTCTTAAAGACTTAAACTGCCTTGCAGCTCAGGCCTGTCACTGCCTAGCACGTTGTCCTTGAGAAGGTTACTTGACCTCCCACAGCTTCATTGTTGTCCTCAGCAGAATTTGGAGATTGAATATCATGGGTGATGTTCAACCATATCCAGATACGGTGTGTGGTCCAACTTGTCCTGGTCATTTAAAAATGAAACCCTCCCCAAGCCAGGTGATAAATAGGGCTTCCTTAGTGGTATGTGTGTGCTTAGTCTTTCAGGCATGTCCAACTCTTTATGACCCCATGGACTGCAGTCTTCCAGGCTCCTCTGTCCATGGGGATTCTCCAGGCAATAATACTGGAGTGAGTAGCCATTCCCTTTTCCAGGGGATCTTCCCGACCCAGAGATCAAACCTGGGTCTCCTGCATTGCAGGCAAATCTTTCCTGGGAATGGCTTCCCACTCCCACTCCCACTGGGGTCTCGAAGAGTTGGACACGACTGAGTGACTAACTAAGCCCCCTTCCATCTTGCCAGCCATCCTGGCTTCCTGTGCCTCCCCCAGACCCTCACCTTTTCTCTTCTTGCAATGACTAGCTGGCACAGACAAGGGCTTCACTTGGTGTCCTTTCTGATTGGCCCATATTGTAGTGTTAGTCAGTTCAGTTCAGTCACTCAGTCACATCTGATTCTTTGCAACTCCATGGACTGCAGCACAACAGGCTTCCCTATCCATCACCAACTCCCTGAGCTTGCTCAAACTCATGTTCATTGAGCCAATGATGCCAACCAGCCATCTCACCCTCTGTTGTCCCCTCCTCCTCCTGCCTTCAATCTTTCCCAGCATCAGGGTGTTTTCCAAGGAGTCAGTTCTTCACATCAGGTGACCAAAGTATTGGAGCTTCAGTTTCAGCATCAGTCCTTCCAGTGAATATTCAGCACTGATTTCCTGCAGACAGAATGGAAACCATAGTTACAGAAAACTGACCAAACTGATCACTTGGTTCACAGCCTGTCTAACTCAGTGAAACTATGAACCATGCTGTGTAGGGCCACCCAAGATGGACAAGTCGCGGTGAAGAGTTCCGACAAAACGTGGTGCACTGGAGAAGGGAAGAGCAAACCACTGCAGTATTCCTGCCTTGAGAACCCCGTGAACAGTATATTGTAGTGTGCTGCTGATGCTGCTGCTAAGTCGCTTCAGTCATGTCCGACTCTGTGCGACCCCATAGACGGCAGCCCACCAGCCTCCCCCGTCCCTGAGATTCTCCAGGCAAGAACACTGGAGTGGGTTGCCATTTCCTTCTCCATATTGTAGTGTACTGATAGGTAAACAGATTAACTATTACTCCTGTGAGGAATGTGCACGTGTGTGTTCTCAGTCATTCAGTGGTGTCCGACTCTTTGCAAACCCACAGACTGTAGGCCACCAGGCTCCTCTGTCCATGAGATACCCAGCTCAAAAGGTTGCTGCAAGGATTAAATGAAATGATATAGAAGAACTGTGGGAAATAGGACCTCAGCCCATGAGTGACAGACATGAGTGAATGAATGAGTGAATGAATGAATGAATCCATATACTACTTATAAGGGAGAGCCTTGATTTTCTTTATACACAGCAAAGTTATCCTGTCTATGAGTATATATTTATATGTATGTGTAATATATGTATTTATTTTTATATGTATATATATATACACACACACACACATACATATGTGTGTATGCTAGAGTCACTAATTACACTGGCTTTAAGAAATCTTAAAGATCACTCTTTAAGTTCCAATTCAATTCCTTCCACTTTACACAGAGGAAAATTGAGATCTGGTTTTATTTACTGACTTATCTGAACAAAGGCATCTCTATGCACTGGAGGAGAATTGTTTTGAGGAATCATTGGAAAGATTTTTTTGTTCAAAAATATCCCTTTCATCCAACTGCCACAAAGCCTAAAATTTCCCCATTAGCATTTTCACTATTTTTTTAAATTGAACTATGGCTTATCATGGTGTTCCTCAAAGCCTACTCTCTTTAACGGGAAATGACCCAGGGTCATCCAGAGAGACTTAAGCACTGGGTCTGAGGAGGGAGGGGGGTGGTAGAAAGGAGATTCTAAACGAAGCTGAAAGGGGACCTAGGACTTGCCAAAGACACATGTGGCCAACTTTAAAAACTTTGTGACAGGCTGGCTATGCATGAGATTGTCCCCTGTGACAGTTGCATGCTTGTGCTGTTGCATAATACAGAAGGACAAAATGCATACAGACTAACTGATCATTTCATTCAAAAGAGCTCCTGACAAGAAAGCGGGACCCCTTGATTCAGTCTTATGCTAAACAAAGCTAAAAATCTTTCTTATATTGTTGGTCAAGGGTTTTGCCACTGGGTGGATGGAAATGTTTTCCACAGATCTACAAAGCCTGGATGGTGAAACAAAGCCTCAAACTATCCAGCTACAAAAATGTAGCCGGGACTGTATCTGCTCATATACACAAATTGGTTCCACTACATGGGTTAACGCTGACTCTTGGGAGTCCAACATCCCTTACATTCGGTTGTCTCTTTATTCCACCTACTTGCTATTTGGGGGACGGTTGCTGATACAGACTAGACTGTTGGCTCCAAAACATAATAAACATGACCTCCAGTCATTTGATTGGCTTAGTTTGGAAGATCAGAGCCTTAGGGAAACGAAGAGGGAAACTTCTAGAAAAAAGGGGTTTCAAATTCTGATCTTTACTTCCAATATCAGTTCATTACCAATAGATGACCACTAAAACAAGGAAGGACTTTTTCCTATCTGAGTCTAATTAGTTTTCATTGCCTTTTCTCCGAGTTCTATTGTATTCCACTCTACCCATCGGCTGCCTGTTTTAATTAATTTTGCCCTGCATTCAAAGGTTTTTGCTTTGGAGCCTCTCTGTTTGATTTAAATTCCTTTTTTGCAAATAAATAAATAAATAAATATCAAAGCTAATGAGGCTCTGAAGATTTGAGATGTAAATATCGTATGCAGATTCTTTTTTTGGGTCCCAGCTCAGCGGAAGACCAAAAATAACTCTTGGAAGAAGTTTGATTAAGAAATCTCAGGCTCCCCCTTCCCTGTCTCCCTCCAGACAATCTTTCTGCTGGCAAATTTCAGTTATTTCACAAAAAATCATGCCCCCCACACACAAAACCCCGAAGCAAGTTCCTTTCAAGAAGAACTCAGGAGGGTGCAAGATGGTGCAGAGCTACTGAGATGGGTCTCCTACCAATGGATTCATGTCCATCCAGAGAGGTTTCCTATGTACATACTGTACAAACTCACATACCTACACACATACGTGCTCTCTCCAGGCACTCACGTGCACCGTTTACGCTCATGCATACAACACGAATGCCAACTCATACAGACATGTTCTGTGTATGCGTATCCTCACCCTTACGCCAAACGCGTGGACCCATGCACACACAAAATCATACACATTCTGACACCCAAACTCACCCACATTCATACACACAGACACCCACACATGCTCACTCACGAAAACAGTGCACACATTTTCATACACACCTGCACAAACTTCATTGCATCCACACACACACACGTGTTCATCCACTCATACACACTCATATACACACGCATAAATGCATGCAGTCTCATACCCACACATATATCATGCTCTGGCCAGTCCGGGTTTCCCATCTCAAACCTATGCCACCTACATTTGAACCATGTCTCTAACATGCTCCCCAAAGACCTCCCTGGAAGGCACCCCAGGACACCCCCCCTCCTTTCAGGCATACCTAGGGCCTCCCCGGGCACAGTTATTAAACTGTATCCAAAGAGCTCTTACACAGTGCAATCTGCTTTTGCCTAGGATATTTGTATCTTTACCGAGAAAGGCTGATTCATTTCCCAGAAATTTTCATCTGCTATTAATCTTCCAGGATATAGTTAGTGTTGTGATATTTTCAGATATTGTTTTCGGGTGGCGGCGGGAGGGGAGGGTGGATTTCACGTGGCTGTCCCCTGGCAGTTTCTGAGATTACTCAGTGCACTAAGCAGCTCAGAATTGTGTGACAGCATTTCCATGCAAGGGACTTACAATCATGTTTCATTAATTCGACGTGAATGAAGCCTCATTTCTGGCCTTGAGGAGCTTAAGATTTATGTGAAATTAATAACAGAACAGATGTCTTCACAATTTGGTTCCTCTGGAAAGAAAAAAAAAAAAAAGGGAACCTGATTACTTTGAAAACTTCAATGCTGGAAAATGCAGACCCAGGGAGTTTTTACTCCAGGGTAAAGAGTTATGCCTTGATATCGTCCACATCTCAGAACTAAGCGGAATTTAAATGTCAGATTTATATTAAATAGTCATATTCCCCATTATGACATATATAAACAACAGCTTATTACTTTTATTAATAAGATATGTTGGGCATTTAAACTAAAGCTTCCGAGATAAAGCTGGCACCTCATAAGCAGGAGACACTGGGGACGGCTGGGGAAGATGCAGGCAGCCTGGTTTTGAGCTTGGTTTCTGATAATTTAATCATCGATTCCTCCTAGGAAAACAAAATGCATCTGTGCTCACACAAAACTCACTGCTTTCTAAAGGAGTCATCTCCCACGGATGTCTGCGCTGGGGGGCCCAATGCTCTCCATTTCACAGGACATTTTAAGTCTTGCTTCTTTATTTTCTCCTCTTGCCTGAAATCCCTTTTTTAAAAAAATCTAGGCTTCTGTAGCACTAGGCACCTCTCCAGCTGAATTTTAACATTCCTCCAGGCTCAAGTATGGGTGCACAGCAGTGGCGGCTGGGTTTTTACTTCTCAAAGTCCAAATAGGGAACGTGTCATGTGGAAAGATCACCCACAGGCTCTGGAGGAGGGGGGTCAAAGAACAAAGACCCACACATGGATGGATGGACAGATATATGGACATTCCCCTCCTTCTAGCTAAGCAAGTTAAAGACACTGCAGAGGCAAAGTGAAAGTCGCTCAGTCGTCTCCGACTCTTTGCAACCCTATGGACTATACAGTCCATGGAATTCTCCAGGCCAGAATACTGGAGTGGGTAGCCTTTCCCTTCTCCATGGGATCTTCCCAACTCAGGGATCGAACCTAGGTCTCCCACATTGCAGGTGGATTCTTTACCAATTGAGCCAAAAGGGAAGCCCAAGAATACTGGAGTGGGTAGCCTATCCCTTCTCCAGTGAATTTTCCCGTCCCAGGAATTGAACCAGGGTCTCCTGCATTGCAGGTGGATTCTTTACCAACTGAGCTATCAGGGAGGGGGCTATTAAATGGCGAAGTCCAGAGTGGAGGTAGTAGGTTCCAGACCCAGGCCCCTACTATGACTATGATGACCCGGTCCTCTATTCCAAACCTACTGGGTGGTCATTGAAGCCGCCACCTCCCCCATTTCCTCCATGGAGAACACAAGAGCATTGACCCAAACAATCTGAAAGCTCCTCCCATCCTTCATTGACTCTCATTCGGGGCTTTCCTGTCTCTGACTTCCTTAGTTCTCCTCTCATCTCCCTTCTTTCAAACCTGGACCAGGTGGGGGCGGGGGTCCCCTGCCCCAGTCACCTTTACGGACTGACGCATAAACAACGGTCAAGGGAAGTTCTCAGGTCTGGCCTCGGCACTTCCCAAGGGTGTGGTGTTGGGTGAGGCACAGAGTATTTTGATCCCTCGGTCTTTTCACCTGTAAGTGGACAGTGTAACCCTCGCCCAGGGCTATTGAGACAGTCGTGTGAGCTGATGCTGGAGGGTGGGGGAGACAGTCCACAAGTAGCAGCCGCTGTTAGTAATCCACAGCTCCACGGGGGTGACAAGCAGCGGGCCTGAGGGAGACAGAGGTTCCCAGGAGTGACCTTAGGACACCGCGGGCTGCTGAGGGCCCCACCACCCCACTATTGAAAGAGGATTGTCTGAATCTTCTGTATCTTTGGCTGATCTCGGGTTGTGGCTCCAACAGCAGTGAGGAAAATGCAGAGGGAAGGCCCCTTCCAAAGGGGCGAAGACGGCTCAGAGACACCCCAAGGGTGCATGCCAGTGGCACTGTGGGGAAAAGCTGGCCCTTCCACCTCTTCTTTTTTTAATTATTATTATTTTTTTTTTTTGCCACGCTTGCAGGATCATAGTTCCCCAACTACGGATCAAACCCGTGCCCTCCACAGTGAAAGCAGAGTCCTAACCCTAGACTGCCAGTAAATCCCTTCCTTTCACTTCTTCAAACATGTTGGAAATATGGAGTTTTATGTGAAAGCTTCCTAGGGTTCTCTGGTGGCTCAGACAGTGAAGAATCCCCTTGCAATGCAGGAGACCCAGGTTCGATCCCTCAGTGGGGAAGATCCTCTGGAGAAGGGAATGGCAACCCACTCCAGTATTTTGCCTGGAGAATCCCATGGACAGAGGAGCCTCATGGGCTACAGTCCATGGGATCTCAAAAAGTCTGACACAACTGAGCAACTAACACTTTTGACTTTCCTTGTTTTGAGTAGAGGTCACTGAAAATGAAAGTGTTAATCACTCAGTCATGTCCAACTCTTTTTGATCCCATGGACTGTAGCCTGCCAGGCTCCTCCATCCATGGGATTTCCCAGACAAGAATACTGGAGTGAGTAGCTGTTCTCTTCTCCAGGGGATCTTCCCGACCCAGGAATCAAACCCGTGTCTCTTGTGTCTCCTGCATTGTAGGCAGATTCTTTAGAGTCTGAGCGACCAGGGAAACCCGTGTTTGTTCTAAAGGACCCACAATTTATCTTTTCTTCTCTTGTACCTCTCACAGCTCATAACAAGTCTCTACTGAGACCAGCACAGAGTTAACACAGGATATTGTTATTGTTGTTGTTCAGTCACTCAGTCACGTCTGACTCTTTGCGACCACATGAACTGCAGCACAACAGGCTTCTCTGTCCTTCATCATCTCCCGAAGCTTGCTCAAACTCATGTCCATTGAGTCGGTGATGCCATCCAACCATCTCATCCTCTGTCGTCTCCTTCTTCTCCTGCCTTCAATCTTTCCCAGCATAAGGGTCTTTTCCAAGGAGTCAGATCTTTGCATCAGGTAACCAAAGAATTGGAGTTTCAGCTTCAACATCAGTCCTTTCAATGAACACTCAGGAATGATTTCCTTTAGGATTGACTGGTTTGATCTCCTTGCAGTCCAAGGGACTCTCAAGAGTCTTCTCCAACATCACAGTTCAAAAGCATCAATTCTTTGGTGCTCAGCCTTCTTTAGGGTCCAACTCTCACATCCATACATGATTACTGGAAAAACCATAGCCTTGACTAGACGGAACTTTGTTGGCAAAATAATGCTGCTTTTTAATATGCTGTCTAGGTTTGTCATAGCTTTTCTTCCAAGGAGCAAGCATCTTTTAATTTCATGGCTACAGTCACCATCTGCTGTGGCTTTGGAGCCCAAGAAAATAAAGTCTGTCACTGTTTCCATTGTTTCCCTATCTTTTTGCCATGAAGTGATGGGACCAGATGCCATGATCTTAGTTTTTTGAAAGTTGAGTTTTAAGCCAGCTTTTTCACTCTCCTCTTTCACTTTCATCAAGAGGCTGTTCAGTTCCTCTTCACTTTCTGCCATAAGGGTTGGGTCATCTGAATATCTGAGGTTATTGATATTCTCCCAGCAATCTTGATTCCAGCTTGTGCTTCATCCAGTCTGGCATTTTGCATGATGTACTATGTAAATAAGTTAAATAAGCAGGGTGACAATATATAGCCTTGACATACTCCTTGACAAATATCACAGGGTCGAACTTGTGTCTCCTGCATTGGCAGGTGGATTCTTTACCATCTGAGCCACCTGGGAAGCAGATATTGCTGTTGCTGTTGTTATTCTTATTTCTCATATTATTTATTCTCACCCACACTCTCCTTGGCCAAATCAATTCATTTACCCTGAGGCACAAAGGATGAAGCACAGAAGGAATATGAATATCACAGGAAAAAGACCAAGGAGTTAGCATTTTGAATTCAGCCAAAGGCATAAAAATCCTAATTATTACGCATGTGTGTAACTCTTTCCACTTTTTCCTCCATCACTTCATTTGATTCTTAAAAAAATAAATAAAAAGAACTTACCATATAGCATGGGGAGCTATACTCAATATGTTTTAATAACCTATAATGGGAAAGAATGAAAAAGAAATATATGTATATACTGTGTGCTTAGTCAGTCAGTTGTGTCCGACACTTTGTGACCCCATGGACTGTAGCCTGCCAGGCTCCTCTGTCCACGAGGATTCTCCAGGCAAGAATACTGGAGTGGGTCGCCATGCCCTCCTCCAGGGGATCTTCCCAACCCAGGGATCAAACCCAGGTCTCCTGCTTTGCAGGCAGATTCTTTACCAGCTGAGCTACCAAATAAGCCCCATATATGTGTATATGTACATATATCAGAATCACTTTGCTGTACACCTGAAACTAACACAATTTTGTAAATCAACTATACTTCAATGAAAAAAAAAACTCACGGAGTAAAATCAGGAGGGAAAATTATCTCCATTTACAAATGAAAAAAACAGCCCGTTCCACCCAAAGAAACATTTATTTAGCAGAATTGGGATAGAATCTGAGTCCAGTTCAGATGTTTTTCTACGGAACACACATGTATATTCATGCAGCACATCCACACATACTCATTCTGTCATAAATACAGAGATCTAGGACTTCCCTGGTGGCTCGGTGGTAAAGAACCTGCCTGCTAATGCAGGAGACCCACATTCAATCCCTGGTCAGGAAAGATCCACATGTCACAGAGCGAAGCCATGCACCACAACTACTGAGCCTGTGCTCTAGAGCCCGGGAGCCGAAACCACTGAAATCTGAGCACCCTAGACCCCATGCTCCGCAAGAAGAGAAGCCACCGCAGGGAGGAGCCTGTGCACTGCTACTAAAGAGTAGCCCCCGCTGGTCGCAACTAGAGAAAAGGCCGTGCAGCAACAAAGACCCAGCACAGCTGAAAATTAATAAGTAAATAAATTTAAAAAGAAAGGAAATACAGAGATATAGAGACAGAAATAAGCAGATGGATCTAACAAATGACAAAGTTACAAACACTCATAGGCCTCACGTAACCCCTGTCTTGAGCCAACTTTATTTTTTATTTTTTTGGCCACACCTGGCAGTATGCAGGGTCTTAGTTCCCTGGCCAAGGATCGAACCCATGACCCTTACACTGGAAGTGCGGCCTCTTAACCACACCGGGACTCAGATTCTGTCCCAATTTTACTGTTTAGTATCTGGACTGCCAGGGCTGCCTCTTGCGTCAACTACACACCAAAGAATCAAAAGGTCCCTGGGCCACACATTTTTAAGCCATGTATCAAATAAGCTGCTTCCCTACCTTCTTCCAATCTTTCTACTATCTTTTTTGCCATCTCCCAGCCCAGAGCCACCACATTGGCCATTTTTCCTGTCCCCCATCCTTATTTATCTCAACTGTGACCAGGAGTTTCTCCTAACTTTTGCTAATAAAAACTCTATTCAATTCAGTTTATATTTACGGATTGCCTAGGAGGTTGTTATTATCATGTCTATTTTACTGATCAGGAAACAGGCTCAAAGAGTTTAAGTAGCTTGTCCACGGCGGTACAGCTGGGCCTGACCACTTCCTCCTGCCATCCTTTGACCCAGGTGGCCTGTCATTTGATTCTACCCAGTTTTCTCCTGTTTGAAACTGGGGAGAATGAGAGTTCAGGTCCTATTCTTGAAGCAGGAAGGAAGCGGTTATTTGAGTCCATCTTCAGATGAAGTCATCTTCATTCATTCATTTCCCATTTACTGAGTTTCTTCCTAGGTGGCGCTAGTGGTAAAGAATCAGCCTGCCGATGCAGAAGGCACAAGAGACACGGGTTCGATCCCTGAGTTGGGAAGATCCCCTGGAGTAGGAAATGGCAACCACTCCAGTATTCTTGCCTAGAAAATCCCATGGACAGAGAAGCCTGGTGGGCTACAATCCATGCGGTTGAAAAGGGTTGGACACGACTGAGTGACTAAGCACTAACGCATGTTCTATGTGTTAGGTCTCTTGACTTGAGATTGTGAAGGGTTTGGAGGGCAGAGGAGGAGGGAGAAGAGAGAGCACTACTCATTAAAGTGTCATTGGTTCCAAAACGTTTATTCTTGAGTTAAAACCTATATTAGCAACCATTCATGGAAAATTAGCTAGCAGTATGTAGATGTATGCTGGAGAAGGCAATGGCACCCCACTCCAGTACTCTTGCCTGGAAAATCCCATGGACAGAGGAGCCTGATAGGCTGCAGTCCATGGGGTCACTAAGAGTCGGACACAACTGAGCGACTTCACTTTCCACTTTCATGCATTGGAGAAGGAAATGGCAACCCATTCCAGTGTTCTTGCCTGGAGAATCCCAGGGACAGGGGAGCCTGGTGGGCTGCCGTCTATGGGGTCGCACAGAGTCGGTTGTGACTGAAGCAGCTTAGCAGCAGCAACAGCATGTAGATGTATGCAGGAGATCAGGGTTTGATCCCTGGGTCTGGAATCCTTTGGAGAAGACAATGGCAACCCACTCCAGTATTCTTGCCTGGAGAATCCCATGGACATAGAAGCCTGGTGGGCTCTAGTCCATGGGGCTGCAAAGAGTCTGACACGACTGAGCAACAGGGCAGCACACACATACAAATGTATAGCATGGAGATCTATAATAGTAGGTAATACATGCATACACTGAAAACACATCTAAGTATGAAAAGACTCTCAGGACTTCCCTGGTGGTCCAGTGGTTAGGACTCCATGCTTCCAATGCAGGGGTCGCAGGTTTGATCCCTGGATGGGAAACTAAGGTCCCACACGCCACATGGTGAGGTCAAAAAATAAAACAGTCTCTATCACATTCATCACGCAGCCACCCTGTTTTTCCCCTTAGGGACAATGACTTTAGTTTTTCATGAGTCCATCCAGAGATGATAAATCATACATCAATGAAACCACTGATTTCTCTAGAATCCCCCCAAAATAATATATTATCAAAGTGACATATTTGCCAATCTAATCAATGAAAAAGAGTATCTAATTTTTCTTGCCTGTTCGTAGTCTTAGAACATTTATCTGTTCAGTTGTTTGATTTTTTCTTATTGATTTATAGAGATTTTTTATATATTCATTAAATCCAACTTTACCTAATACAAATTACACAGTTTTCCATGTTTAAATTGCTTTTTAGGGGACCCTAATGGCGGTCAAGTGGTTAAGACTCTGTACTTCTAAAGTGGGGGGCTCAGGTTTGATCCCTGGTTGGGAACTAAAATCCCACATGCCACACAGCACAACCAAAAAAATTTTAAATAAATTGCTTTTTAATGTTTTTGTTGTTGCTATTGTCATTGTTACGCAGTGTTAAATTTTTTTTTCTTTGTAGGAAATTGATCAATATTTTCTTTTATGGATTCTGGAGTTTCAGTCAAATTTTGAAAACTCCTACCTATTCTGAGATGATTTTAAAGATTCCCTATATTTTTTCCCAGTTCTTCTGGGTTTTATCGAATGTACAAAATATTGATTCATCTGGAATTTATTTTGGTGTAAGTTGTGGGGTAGGATCCACTTTACACTTTTTCCAGATGCTGCTCCTGCTGTTCAGTTGCTAAGTCCCATCTGACTTTGCAACCCCATAGACTGCTGCCCACCAGGCTCCTCTGTCCATGGGATTTTCCAGGCAAGAATACTTGAGTGGGTTGCCATTTCCTTCTCCAGAGGATCTTCCCGACCCAGGGATTGAACCCAGGTCTCCTGCTTGGCAGGCGGATTCTTTACCACTAAGCCAACAGGAACCAGTTATTCCAAAGACATTTATTAAAGAAACCATGTTTTCCCCACTTACTTGAAATTTTCAAACCTTGGTAGCAGCTTCTATTCCAGCTTTCTTCATTTATTTCATTGTTTGGAGGTTAGAAAACTATCTCAGACTGATAATATCACTCACTATGCTTACAAGAAACATTTTGCACAAATTTAGGAGATAGAGATAAAATAATGTTGGTAGAGAACAAGAGCTGTAAACATCCACTCATCAGAGAGACACATCACACTGATGCTATGAATGGCTTGGTCCAAATACTTCCTATCATGAACCTCTCTGATTGTGCTCAAGTTTCAGTCACCGAGAGAAAAAAACTCGAATACCAAAATGAGACATAAAAGCGCAGAGTTTTGGGGCTTCCCCGGTGGCTCAGTGGTAAAGAATCCACCTGTCAGTGCAGGAGATATGGGTTCAATCCCTGGTCCAGGAAGACCCCACATGCCACAGAGCAACTAAGCCCGTGCTCAACTACAGAGCCTGTGCTCTAGAACCCGGGAGCCACAACTACTGAAGCCCACGCTCCGGAGGCCACGCCCCACAGCAAGAGAAGCCGCCATGATGAGAAGCCCACACGCTGTGCCTAGAGAGTAGCCCCCACTGTCCACAGCTCGAGAAAAGCCCGAGCAGCAGCGAAGACTCAGCACGGCCAAAAATAAATAAAATTATTTTTTTTAAGTGCATCATTTTGTAAACAAAAATTCACAACATGTGGGTTGAGGAGGTTCTCCTGTGAGGACAGCTTCAGGAACATGATGTTAATGTTGTGATTCTACAGTTACTATCACGCCACTCCCCCCCCCGCCACACACACACACACACACACACCAGAGTCCACCTCACCCTTTACAGCAACAATTTTAATTCCTGGGGCCGGCCTTGAGCTTGAGGTGAACCGAGGACCTCCTTTCCACTGGGGAAAGCCTGGGTGCCCTTTAATCTTCTTAGAGCAAAATCCACTGAGCAAAATTATAATTTGATATGGCTGCACTTAACCAATAGAAACTCATAAACCATCTTAACATCA
>NW_011495034.1:19510111-19528404 GCF_000754665.1 Bison bison bison | reverse complement strand
TAGAAACTCATAAACGGTCTTAACATCGTAATGCATTGTGAAAACGAATCGCTAAGCACCATGAAATATATGAGAACCCCAGGCCTCCATTCATCATCAACTTTATACCAGGGCAGCATGTTAAAGTGATTCCAACTTCAGAGCAGAGCTTCCCAAAGGGTGCTCCAGTCTTAATTAAAATGTCAATGAAGTACAGAAGTGCATGGGGGACATTTTGAGAAATCATTCCCTTTTCACTTGCCGATGGATGGCTGTTCCCTTCCCTCGAGCCTTGCCTGCTTGTCCACTCAGGGCAGACACTTGGCCCACCCTTCTTCTCTGCTACAGGGGAACTCTTGTCCAGACCCTGTACCACCCCCTTGGGAGACTAGAGGGAGGTGGGCCACAGATGCCTATGTGAGGCTTCCCTGTCTCTTGAGCTGCCCAAGTTAGCAGGCAGGGGTTAGCATCACCTGGCTACAGAGCCCAGAACTAGAGAGTGAAGGGTGGGGTGGAAGAGCAAGGGGGAAGGAAGATGAGAAAGTCAGCCTCAGACTGACCGGGGCAGCATGGGGAAACCAAGGAGACAGGAGTAACACAGGGGTGCTTTTAACTCGGGAGTTGAAAATGCAGATACCTATGGGGCCAGACAAGGGACATAACAGGGTGTGGGGGAGGTGCGAGGTACTAGGAAGTGGTGGAGATTGTGGTCAACTCAAAATAACCCTCCCCTCGGATAAGGAAGGGCTTCCCAGGTGGCTCAGTGGGTCAAGAATTTGCCTGCAATGCAGGAGGTGCAAGCAGACCTGAGTTCGATCCCCAGGTCAGAAAGGCCCCCTGGAGGAGGGCATGGCAACTCACTCCAGTATGCTTGCCTGGAGAATCTCATGGACAGAGGAGCCCGTGGACTGCAGTCTGTAGGGTTGCAAAGAGTCAGGCAGAACTGAAGCAGCGGAGCACACATACACAAATCGGGCAGCTGCTACTCAGCTTCAGATTGTTCTCATGTGGAATTCAAGCTGGATGTCACTATGTCTTCTGACTTTTTTCAAATCTAGATATCTATATTTTTAAAATTTGAAACCTCCTGATTTTGTGTTGGTTACTTATATTATTTCAATATTTTAAATTTAAATATTTAAAGCCCTTGTGTGGGTCACTTCTATTATCAAAATAAAACATATGCATGGATGAATTTTGACTTTCAGTCCTGGGAGGTACTATGAGGCCTCAGTTTTATCCCTTCTTCAATTTCAATATCCATCCATCCATCCATCTGTCCATCCATCCATCCATTTTTCTATTCATCTATTCATCTACCCGTTTATTCACCCATCCATCCATTTATTCATTTATCTATTCACATATCCATCCATGTGCATCCATCCACCCATCCATTGATATTCGTTAATGCCTCCAGGTACAAGGGCATGTGATAGAAACAGAAACGAGTCTAATCTCAAGTCCAATCTTATCTCCAGTCCTATTCTGGTCTTATCTTGACCTGAGAGAGGGAGGCAGCCAGATACAGTTTTGAAATAATATTGTTTGCATGTGTGTGTGTGTATGTGTGTGTGTGTGTTTTAAGTACAGACCAAAGATCAAAAGTCAAGGTCTTTAGACCTATCTTGGCTCTTAAGTTCCATGTAACTTTGGGCTCATGCCATCCCTTCTTCAGGCCTCTCCTTTCCCACAGCACAAGCTGGAGTATCTTCTTTGAGACTTGAAGTTATCACCTATGACCACTTCTGGTCTGGTTCTTAATTTCATTCTGGCCCAAGGTCAACCAACACTAACCTTGGTCCTGACAACACCTCAGTCTGGTGAGTTGGTCTGAATAGGCTCACCTGCCTGAATCTGCCACGACTTCCTCCCTGTGATCCTCCGGGACCATCCACAAGAAATGCCTCCATAAATGCCTCCCTGGAAGGAGGGAGGAGACTCCTGGGACAGGGCCTGAAGATACAGGCTGATCTGAGACTCCACGAGACCTCAAGGCATTCTGAGTGGGCTCTTCCCCAAAGAGCCCTTCCTCTCAAAGGTAGCTAGGTGCGTACTGAATATTTGGCTCTCATTCAAGTAGCATCTCTCAGGAAAAACTGTCACTTGGCAGGATCTCCCGGGCCTCAGGTAGAGGAATCAGCCTGGGAGGACACTTGTAATGGGGAAAACTGTCCCGTGCTTACTGAAACTCCTATCTCTAAGGCAGCCTTTAACCCTCCAGAGCCACGAGGAGGAAATAGACCCTTCCAAAGGTGCATCCAACCTCAGCCTTCAGCTGAAGAATGAAACATTAACTTGTTTATGTCTACAGTTGCCAAACTGCAACATAGCTTCTAGGCTCTTTATTAAAAGCTTAGGATAATACCTTTAGACCATGAATGCCTGCTCGCTCTGTCTGTTTCTCTGAGTTCGAGGTCCCCATTTTCTTTATCTACTGATCTTTTCCTTTGTGTCTTAAGTTGTGAGTCTGTACCACCTCTTGCACGTATTCACTGATTTGGGGCCATTTCGGGTCTGGTTTCTGAATCCAGCCTGGGGCTTTTATTCAACTGCCTTTCAGAATTTACGGGTCTTCAGCAGATAATCTGGCCATAATTTAACATTTGTGTTTTTTCAACTCTGTTTCAAACATTCTTCTTTTATGGGGTTATGCAGCCCTAAAGGGACACAGGAATGGGAAGACACGTTTGGGTTTGTTCTGCCTTTGTTTGAGCCTGTTGTTGAGAAATAGTGTATATTTTGTTCATCATCTTATCTTTCCAGCTTTTGATCGATAGCAGAGTGTGTTTTTTATATCAGAACTAATCAAATTTATTCAACAGATTACACATTCATTTTACCATTATGACATCGTACGAACAGATAATCCACACACACACACAAAAAGCCTTGGATTTCTTAAAAGTGAATTTAATTATAAGTAGTCATGTGTGCTGGAGAATTATAATTATGAAAAGTCATGTTCTGTAAGTCTGAAATGACAGATTATATTTCAAAGGCTTATTGCAGAGGAATTAAAGGACCCAATTTATTAGTTGTAAATGTACGATTATTGCAGCTTTGCTTTTAAAAAAAACCCACGCGCGCACACACGATCACAGTATATTCTAGCCGGATTTGCTACGTCTAATCCTTTCGACAAGAATTGTATTTGGCACCAAAAGCTGCCACTCAGTTAATTTGTTTGTGAGACAGAGGCAACTAATCTACATCTTCTGATCCCTGAATGGCAATAATTTCCAGGACTTGGTGGGCATATTCTGCTTCCCTCATTCCCATTCTTGCAAAATGATTAAGAAGTTGATGCAATTCAAAGAACAGAAATAATGTTGTCAGGGAAGAAATGGAGACAGTCTTGTGGATGTTGGTGAGAATGGTGGGGCGGGAAGTACAACGTCTTCAAAGAACTCGGGACTGGACCACGTTTGTTTCTGCAACAAACATTTTCTGGGGCGTCTACTATATTCCAGATACCACACTGAGTATCTTCTGTGTGTTATCTCAATAAAGACTCAGAAAAACACCCTGAGGTTGCAACACTGTAAATTTGTCTTACTGATAGGGAAACTCAGGCTTGGAGAGATCACCAAGTAGCTGATACCCAAGTAACTGAGTTCCTGAGCGACGGAGCCAGGACTTGACCAGAGGTCTGTGTGGCCCCCAAGCCTGTGTGATCACCCCAGGGTCCCCATTTCTCTCCTACGTGGGACTCAGAGGCTCAGTGGAGAGAAAGAGTGGAGGGCAGTGGGCGTGGCCCAGTGGCAGTAAGCAGAGGTGGGAGCTGTGTTTATAGCACTCTCCATGACACAGGAAGGGAAGAGGAATTAATCATGTGGGTCGGGAAAGGGGGGGTGCTTTGGAGAGGCTCAAAAGGATCAACGCCACCCATGACGATGAGCCAGACCCTGGAGGACTAGGTAGGTTGCTCCAGGCAGAGGAAAAGCATTTCCCAGCAGGAGGAGCAGCCTCTAGAGGAGACAGGTTCTGAGGTGCACAAATTAAGTATCTTGTGTTTGCGAACACTTGTGTGATGCGGGCTTAGGGTGTAAACAAGAGCAGGGGAGTGGAGTTAGGGGCGGGAAGCAGGCTTGGATAGGCACTGGGAAGAGGCTTTAATGCTCAGCTATGAACCTCCCTGATGGCTCAGCAGTAAAGAACCCACCCGCCTGCCAACACAGGAGACGCAGGAGACGCAGGTTCCATGCCTGAGCCAGGAAGATCCCCTGGAATAGGAAATGGCAACCTCTTCTATTCTTGCTTGGGAAATCCCATGAACAGAGGAGCGTAGTGGGCTATGGTCCATGAGGCTGAAAAGAGTCAGACAAGACTGAGCAACTAAACAACAGCAGAGGCTCAGAAAGGAGCCCAGCCTCCCTCAGCCCCACTCTGCACAGCTGGGGATGATGTGCTTGGAATAGAAATATTCCTTCAGGAGACTGGGGTACTGCCCACAGATGCACTTTGGAAATGCCCAGTCCTTTTCCCGTCTTCCTGAGATCCCTCCTAGTGGCCTGCCATCCTGCAGTTAGTCCCTCTTGAATTCTGTGACAATGAGCCTCCATTGGGTGGAGTGGGCAGAAGCCTCCTTGTCAACCCCTCAGGGCTGGTCACTGAGAGGGCAGGGCCAATGACCACCTGAGTTTGATGAGCATGCGGACGGGATATGGAGAAAGTTCCAGACTTGGAGCCTGGTTTGGGCATCATGGCTGGGACCCCAGCCGGCGATGGGAGTTTGCAGGTCTCTGGGCTTTACAGCTGATAGGCAGCAGTCGAAAGCCAAGCTGTGAATTTTCCTCTTTGAAGGTTTCACCCACCTGAGAGGGACGGATGAGGTGGTACTTTCAGGAAAGGGGATTGACTGGGTTCTTAGAAAAACAATAGCCAAGAGCTTACAGCTGGGGCAGGAGGATTGGGGTCACCAGCTGGCTGTTTGATATAGAGATTGGTTCCTGATGCTTTGGAATTCAAGGGCAGGAGGCATTCTGAGGCCTCAACTAAGCCACGGGCTCCCCGGGCCCTGCCCGGGCCCCCCTCCCTGCGTCCTACAATATGTAGGGTATTCTGATTGTCCATTTCTCCTTCCTCCTCACTTGACTTTTTTTTTCCACTGGCGAGTGGCTGGGATAAAGTCTTCCAGGCATTTATCTGAGCCATGGAGGGACCTTATGGGGGTGCCCAGCGAACAGATCAACTCAAACTCAAAGCCAGTGGCTTTTTCTGTTCCTTGCCTGGGGGCAGTTGCTTGCTAATTATAGTGAGGGGTAGAGGCCTGGCTTGGGTGGGGAAAGGAGATATTCTGGACAAGGGACAGGCAGATGAAAGGTCATTCTTGCAAGTAAAAAGGCACCTACACAGAATCAAGAGATCGTGAGAGGGCAGTGCCAGAAGAATCCATGGGTTCCCGCTGTCATTAGAACACTGTCCAACTTCTTGCTGTTGCTGTTGCAACATGTCCGACTTTGTGCGACCCCATGGACTGCAGCCTACCAGGCTTCTCCGTCCATGGGATTCTCCAGGCAAGAACACTAGAGTGGGGTGCCATTGCCTTCTCCATCCAACTCCTTAGCCTGGCCAAATAGCATGATCTGGCCCTAACTTCATCTTCCTTTATTCCTATACTGCATCACTAGGGTTACTGGGTGCAAGCAACAGAAATCAATTCTGGCTAACTTAAAACAAAGTGAACATGTTAGTTGCTCAGTCGTGTCCGACTCATTGCGACCCCAAGGAACCTGCCAGGCTCCTCTGTCCATGGAATTCTCCAGGCAAGAATACTGGTGTGGGTAGCCATTTCCTTCTCGAGGGGATCTTCCCAATCCAGGGATTGAACCCGGCTCTCTCACATTGTGGGCAGATTCTTTAGGGTCTATGAACCACCAGAGAAGCCCAGCTTAAATAAATGGGCATTAACTGGAATGATAACACTGGCATGGAGGCAAAAATTAGACAGCTAGGGCAGGTGCCAGGATGGGAACACCAGGTCCATGGGACCCCAGAACTGGCATGCTTGGGCTCCCAGTGTTCAGTATATACTTATTTTGTTCATGATTTTCTGGAGGTCCCATTGGCTAAACCCAGATCACAAGCCCACCCTGGCAGGGTACCCAGAGGAAGATCCTGGCCCGTAAAGGCACCAAGGACCCACATGGCTTCTGAAGAGGGAAGGCAGGATCTTCTGTCTTCTCAGCAAAAGAGAAGCTCCCCAGCAGCACTGTCTTTGTGGAAGGAGAGAAGTGCCCCCCAAGGAAGGAGGGAAGATGCTTGGGGACCAAACCACAAATGTCCTGCATGTCCTTCCACACTCTGCTCCAGTCACAGTGGCCCTTTTGTTCTACAAATACAGTAAGCCTGCTCCCACCACAGGGCCTTTTCACCTGCCATCCTTTCTGCCTGGAACACTCTACCCCTGGTTCTGCACATGTCTGATTCCTTTACCTCCTTCAGGACTCAGATCTTGTATCAGCATCTCTGAAAAGCCCCTCCCTGACCACCCATCCTCAGGTTTCCCCATCAGATCATCTTGATCCCAGCTTCACATGTCTTCTAACCACCAGCCATGACCTTGATTATTAGTTTATTCATGTACCTACTTTCTATTGTCTATCTCCCTCCACTTGAAGGTATGCACCATGAGACCAATGACTGTAGTTAGTTACTGCTGTATATCCAGTGTCCAGTGCAGGGCTTTAATAAACATTTACCAGGGAAACAAACAAGTAGAGACAAAGAGATCCAAACAGAGAAGGTGGCTTGGCCAAAGATGATCAGAGAGAAGACAGTGATGTCAAGGATGCAGAAGCCAAACCTTTCTTGCTCTGGGGCACCGGGTGGGCACTGGCTAAAAACATGGGCCCAGAGCAGATTGCCCAAGGCAATGCTTGCTAACTGTGCTAGGTATCCTCTTTGCAAGGGGATCTCCCTCTGAGTAAAGGAATAACCATAACAATATATTCCCAGGAGCTTGTTTGTAGGGTCAGATGAACTCATACATAGAAAGTGCTTAGGAGAGAGACTAAGAATATCATAATCCAGGTTGTTACTATTCTAGATATTTTATGTCCTTGTTATTGATTGACAGATCAGCGTCCAATCCCACCCTTACGGCAACCAGGATGAAGAACAGACAAGCAAGACAGTTATAGTAATGATCAGACAGACAGGCAAACACACCGCAGCTCACAGGACCAGAGGCCAGGAGGTCCTGCCACGGCGCTCCAGCTCACCTGCGCAGAGCCCTTCATGCAAAGTGCAGGTGACACATCCCATGCTTTCTTCCTGCTCACCCACCGGCCCTAGAGCTGGGAGGGAAGTTGTCTGCTGGCTCACTGGGTAGTCGTGGATAAGTGACTGCTACTTTCTGGACCTCGGTTTTCTCCCCCTTTAAGCACAAAAATGAGATTCTCAGATGTGGAGTGGGTTGATGATTTTATTCCTGAACACATGGGAGCAGGTACAAATACATCAGTAGACGTCCCTTTGCAGTCCTGCTTCTTAAATCCTGGAGTTTAGAATCACCTGATGGCACCCCACTCCAGTACTCTTGCCTGGCAAATCCCATGGATGGAGGAGCCTGGTAGGCTGCAGTCCATGGGGTCGCTAGGAGTCCGACACGACTGAGCGACTTCACTTTCACTTTTCACTTTCATGCATTGGAGAAGGAAATGGCAACCCACTCCAGTATTCTTGCCTGGAGAATCCAGGGGCAGGGGAGCCTGGTGGGCTGCAGTCTATGGGGTCGCACAGAGTCGGACACGACTGAAGCAACTTAGCATAGCATAGAATCACCTAGGAATCGTGCCTAAAATGCATGTTCTTAGCATGCACTCCACCCCCAAAATCTGGATCATTCGTTCTACAATGGAGTCCTAGAACGTTTAACGAACCTCCTCAGGTGATTCTGGGGCTTCCCAGGGCTACTGTTAAAGAATCTGCCTGCCAATGCAGGAGACATAATGAGACGTGGTTTCGATCCCTGAGTCGGGAAGATCTCCTGGAGGAGGGCATGGCAACCCATTCCAGTGTTCTTGCCGAGAGAATTCCATGGTCAGAGGAGCCTGGCGGATTACAATCCATAAGGTCAGATCGTAGAGAGTCGGACACGACCAAAGCCACTTAGTACGCACGCACGCAGGTGATTCTGAGGTTGAAGGTGAGTGTGATTGTACATTAAAGCCACTAGACGGAGCCACAAGCCCAGATAATGGTCTGACTCAGCGAGCTCCACGCCTGCGGCTGCGTCACCAAGAGTAACCACCAGATGGCGCAGCCTGTCTGCAGAAGGAGCCGCTCCTCCGAACTGTGGAGTTGAGTGGAGGGTAACCTGGCCTTTACAACACAGTGGCCTGAGGGGCACAGATATGCTTCCCTGCTGAGCTGGGTTTTAGCCTCAAGAAGAAGCTCTGAGACCAGGGGAGACCTAGTTCTATTTCAGGGTGATGGGCTTCCAACCCCTTGTTTCATTAGAAAACTCCATCTGCCAGTAATCGTGGCACAAAATCACTGCAGATGGTGACTGCAGCCATGAAATTAAAAGACCCTTACTCCTTGGAAGGAAAGTTATGACCAATCTAGACAGTATATTAAAAAGCAGAGACATTACTTTGCCAACAAAGGTCCCTCTAGTCAAGGCTATGGTTTTTCCAGTGGTCATGTATGGATGTGACAGTTGGACTATAAAGAAAGCTGAGCGCAGAAGAATTGATGCTTCTGTTGCAGTGTTGGAGAAGACTCTTGAGAGTCCCTTGGACTGCAAGGCGATCCAACCAGTCCATCCTAAATGAGATCAGTCCTGGGTGTTTATTGGAAGGACTGATGTTGAAGCTGGAACTCCAATACTTTGGCCACCTGATGCGGAGAGCTGACTCATTGGAAAAGACCCTGACGCTGGGAAAGATTGAGGGCAGGAGGAGAAGGCAACAACAGAGGATGAGATGGTTGGACTTCATCACTGACTCAACGGACATGGGTTTGGGTGGACTCCAGGAGTTGGTGATGGACAGGAAGGCCTGGCGTGCTGTGGTTCATGGGGTCGCAAAGAGTCGGACACGACTGAGTAACTGAACTGAACTGAACTGAAAGGACTTGCATTCACTAGGTGCTCAACAAAGACTTTTAATCAGATACACAAACACACGCCTACTTGATGAGCCCTGTAGGGAACACAATTATTATAGAAAGTGCTCCATTAAAAGTACCTACTGCATGCACGCCACACACTGTGTTAAGTGGTTCGTAAACACTAACATACCCTCAACCCAGTCCTGAGAGATGACTGTTATGAATAATGGACAAATAAAGAGAATGTGCCTCTCTGAGGTGTAGACACCTAGAGTCACACAGTCAAGTAAGTCATAGTCAGCACTGGACTGTGGTTACAGGGCAAAGACTCTGAGTCAAGGAGGGTTTCCTGAGGGTGAGCTCTGCAAGTAGAGTCATGGAGTGAGGGCATTTGGAAAAGACCCCTGAGCAAGGGTGAAACCAGTGAGCTGAGGGTAGCAGAGGGCAGGGAGGGGTATGACCACAGAGGTGCTGGGAGGGGTGGAAGATTGTGGGGTTGGTTGGACTGCTGAGCTGAGGGAGGAGCAGCTGCTGCAGGGGAAAGAATAATGGACTCAGGTTGCAGTCTTACACTTAGATGCTGCGTGTCCTTGGTTAAGTTACTTACCTTCTCTGGGCTCACTTATGCCCACTCACCAGCATGCATGCTAAGTTGCTTCAGTCATGTCCAACTGTTTGCAACCTGATAGACGGTAGCCCACCAGGTTCCTGTCTATGGCATTCTCCAGGCAAGAATACTGGAGTGGGTTTCCATGTCCTCCTCCAAGGGATTTTTCAGATTGGAGGGATTGAACCTGCGTTTCCTGTAGCTCCTGCATTACAAGTGGAAGTCTTTACCGCTGAGCCACCGGAGAAGCCCCTTTCCCCTCATATTCGTAGCCCAGTCACGAGTTCAATGAGAGGACTAAGCACGGTGACCTCTGAGAAGGTGCTTGCCTCAGTCCTTGGATCATATTGAGCCCCTGCAGGTGGCTCATCTCCCTTCCCTTGTGTAACCCCATCTCTCCAAGGCGTCTGTGTAGCATGCTGGTTGAGTACAAGGGCCCCGGTGTCAGTGGAGCCCCAGTGATACTACGTACAATGACCTTAGCAATGCCCATCTCTCTCTGCTTCATTTCCTCAACTATAAATCAGAGACGCTAACACACGACCGGTCAGAGGAACACCATGAGAATTCAACGTTCATAAAAGACCCGGCCCAGTGCCTAAGGCCCCTTTCCAGAGGTGACTTCCATTAAACTGAGAGGTGCACTCAGACCCTCTTTAGGAGCCATCCAGATCTGACATGCTGGTTCTTCTTTAGTTAACAGCCTCTTACTTCTTTTCTCTTTTTTTCCTCTTGACTACACCTGCCTCTCATCTGGGGGGCCCAACGTGCCCGGGTAAGCCCCATAACCTCAGACTATGTGCTTCAATCTGGGCTTCCCCTTCCCCAGACCAGTGTGCCCTTCCACCCTATAGGACGGCCAGCTTGGAAAGGTGGCTGACAACAAATGAATGGACAGCTCAAATGCATAAACATCACTGCATTCACAGCAGAGGGCATCACTCAAGAGTCCTCTCTGCAACCTCTCTGATGGGGAATGGGGGTTGGGGGGCAGCCTGTCTGAACACATCCAACGACAGGGAGCTCACTACCTGGTTTCCATCTACCTTCCCACCATGACCCGTGCTTCTCAGAGCCATTCAAGCAGCGGCGGGAATGCAGGCCCTTCCTCACGGATGCCCTGGAGCCCACCAGCAGGATCTGCATTCCCCCATCTCTTCCACAGCGTGGTGCCTGCACAGGAAGATCTGACCCCCAAGAACTGAGGAAGGCGGGTTCTCTGCCCGGCTTAGTGACAAACTGACACTGGCACAGGCTCATCCACCGACCGTGCGGCTGCATCCTGGCAGCAGAAGCACCTCGGTGGTGAGCCTTGGCCAGGAACCAGGCGGATTCACCTGCACACTTTTAGGTACAGTGATGGAACTGCTACCCAAATCAGATGAAGTCTAAAAGTGTTCCTCAAGCAGAAAGACCAGGTGAGATGGTTTCAGGTAAAGCTGGATCCAGGGTCTCAAATACTGTTCCCTCATCCCTCTTCTGCTCCTGCCTCCACTGTGAGACCAGTTTTACCCCTTGGATAGAAACCAGCAAGTGGCTCCTGGATCCTAAGGGCTGGATGCTCCGACTGGCCAGGCCTGGGCCCTGTGGGAGAAAGGTGTAGTTTCCCAAGAAGAACCCAGTGTACTGTTAATGAGAATGGAAAAAGGGGGTGGAGCAGGCACAAACAAGGGCTGTGCCAGTACTACATTCTATCCTGATGATCACGGCCAGAAGCCTGGACAAAAACAAACGTGGCGGTATGGGGAGGAGGGAGTGGGCAGGGGCGCAACCTCAGGGCAGCCAGTGACCCAGGGGCTCAGAGATCCCATGTGGGTGTGATGGAGAGGAAATGGAGGGCCGAAGGGCAAGACAGGGGTGGCAGGGACGGAAGCCAATAGCCCACTTGTCCTTCCCAGCCTAGTCAGGGTCATTTTGCTGCCTGAAGGTTTTTGCATCCACCCAACTAGTCCAGGCGAGGCAAAAGAGGGTTTCACCTGTCCTCTGTCTCCTTGAGGTCCCTTAGAGAAGCCACTGTCTCAGCCTAACCTCTGGACCCTTTAAGGCCTCATTCCTTTGAGTCACTCTTGGGAAGTCCTACCTGAAGTCTACCTTGAGTTTCTCCTGCTGTTGGTTACAAATTAACAACTCTGCCCTGAGCCTCTCCAAAAGCCATCTGTTCCCACCTGACCTCCACGTGGCAGAAAAGGGAAGACCTAGGGTGATTCCTGTGCCTTTACAGTACAAGAAAAGCCCCAGAGCTTTGAGTCGTCCAAAATGGCTCCTAGTTAACCCAGCTCAGAGTTCCTGGGTGCTCATTCTGGCCTTTCCTTATACTCCAGGGACCACTGCACCATTCCCACCTTTGCTTACTTAGCCTACCCTGCCATCTCCCCACATCTAGCCAGAATCATTAATTAATGAATTGAGTACCTCCTATATGCAAAAGCTGTTTAGCTGTTCGAGTACTGGGGCCACAGCTGACATTCTAGTTCAGGAGTCAAAGATGAATCAAGAAATGAAAATTAACAAGATGGTTTCAAGACAGCTGTAGCTGCCAGGAAGGAAATAACACAGGGAGGTGGATACTTTCCAGGCATGGTCAGTCAAGGAAGGCCTCCCGGAGGAGGTAACATTTGAGCTGAGATCTAATGGATAAGATTGGCGCAGGCCAAGAGGACAGGCATGTTTCAGCTGGGTCCTCCGGGGAATACGTTCTGGGATGGGGAGTCCAGGAGTTTGGGAAGATAAGGCCAGAGAAAGAAATAGAGTGAGGAAGCAGGATGGGCCAGAGAGTCTCAGCTTCCACGACAGCTCCTCCAAAAAGGTCAGGTGGCCCCAGCCGGGAGCTCTGAAGCCCAGGTACCCTGTGTGCTCGGGGACCCTCTGAGGCTTGACCGAATGAGCACGGCGTAGGCTCAAAAGCTGAGGCTGATTCCTGCTGCTGTAGGCGGTCAGCTCCGTGCACTCTTTGCCACTGAACAGCGTGTTCTTTCTTGAAAGAAGATCTACGGCCGCCACCAGGGGGTTGCCCATCTTTCAGGAGCTGAGAGAAAGCCAGCGTGGCTGCAGATAAAGCAGGGGCAGGAGGAGACGGCGGGCGGGCGGGTCAGCTTCCCGTTTGCTCCTCCAGGTGGCGCTCCATCTCCCGCCCCGGGCCCAGCTCCTCCCGCGCCTGGGGAGCCCAGCAAAGAAGATTAGGAAGGAAGACAAAGGAGGGTGTTTATTCCAGGATCCCTCCCCGGGATTTTTTTCTTTTTTTTTTAGAGGAGGGGGTTGGGGGACTGTCCTTTCGTTGAAGGCACCTGCTCTCCCGTAACTGCACCATTCTGTCAACCTCCTGGGCCTGATTGATCCCAATCTTGCTTCCGGCCCACTGCCCCCCTCGCCACACTCCACCCACACGCTTTGTATTTAATGCCTTCCTCACTAAGCTCTCCTTGAATTATCCTCCTCCGAGAGTGCCAACTGCTCCCTCCTGGGCTCCTGACTGTGTGGAGAGGACGTGGCCTGGGATCTGTAGACCAGGGCTGTGGTTGGGGTCCCAGCAGGAAACCTCAAAGGGTTTCCCTGGCCCCAGGGAACGGCCACTATGCTCCTCTAGGACTGACTGTTGGCACACTCGTGTTTCTGCACGTCTGCTTCTCAGATGTTCCTGGGACCAGAGGCAGAAACAAAATGAGGGAGGTCTGTGACCTCAGGTGGAGGATCTGACTTCTCAGCTAAGTCTTTCACTATCAGTCAGGAATCTCAGATTGCAAGTGGCAGAAACTCAACCCACACAGGCTTCAGCAAAATAACAAACCACATGCAAACTTAGGAGTTGGGGGCAGTGGGGTAGGATATATTGATTCACAAATGCAAAAGCTCAGGATATTCAGGCTTCAGGCAGGGCTGGGTCCAGGAGTTCTGCGGATGCCACAGGTGCTCAGCATCAGCGTGTTTGCTCTCTTTGGTGTAGCTTCAGCCTCAGGAAGCCTCCGTCCTTAAGGGCATCTCACTTTTGCATCACACCATTTAGAGCCGAAAGTGTAGCTGCATCCCAAGTACCTCCAGTGAAAATCCTGGAATTAATTTTCATGGGCCCCAATGGACTCATAAGCCTCCCTCTGAATCATCACCTAACCAGTAATACTCAGTTCACTTTTTAGCCAGGCCTGGGTCACATGGAGTCAGGAACCAGGAAGCAGGTCACATCCACTGAACCTCATAGACCAAGAATTTGGGAGAGGAAGTTCCCCAAAGGAAAATGAAGGGGAGGGGCAGCTACCAAAAGCAAGAAGACAGGGTCTTGGGAAGGAATAAACAACACATGGCCACTGCCTCCCCTGGGTCCAGTCTTCTTATGTTAAATATCTCACATCCTTGTTTTCCCTCTTTAGCGATACAGACTTCATCTCAATGCTGCCATACTCCAGCACCTGAAACAGTGTTCATTAAAGTTTTCCTGAATGAATGAATAAATGAATGAATGGCAGAAATCGATGCCATATCTTGGTGTTACCTAATCGTTGTTTAGTCGCTAAGTCGTGTCTGACTCTTTGCAACTCCATAAACTGTAGCCCACCAGGCTCCTCTGTCCATGAGATTTCCCAGGCAAGAATACTGGAGTGGGTTGCCATTTCCATTTTCAGGGGATCTTCCTGACTCAGGGATCAAACCTGCATCTCCTGCATTGGTAGGCAGATTCTTTACAGCTGAGCCACTAGGGAAGCCTGTCACCTAATTGAGACCTATATAAATTTCCCAATGCTTCTGTAACAAAGTAGCATAAACTGAGTGGTTTAAAACTAAAACACCGGAAATTGGGACTTCTCTGGTGGCCAGTGGCTAAGACTCTGTGCTCCAGTGCAGGGGGCAGGGATCAAACGCTGGTCAGGGAACTAGATCCCACCTGCTGCAGCTCAGACCTGGCACAGCCAAATAAATTAAAAAAAATTTTTTTTAATCAGAAATTTATTCTATCACAATTCTAGATAATAGAATTATCTATTCTATTAGAGGCTAGAAGTTCACAATCAAGGTGTTGTCAGAATCATGCCCTCTGCAAAGGCTCTAGAGAAAAATGTTTCCTCGCCTCTCACAACTTCTAGGGGCTCCTGTCAGTCCTTGGGATTCTTGGTCTTCCAGCTGTGTTATTTTAGATTGCACCTCCATGGTCACATGTGTGTTTCTGTGTGCAAATTTCTGCTAAGAGCACCAGTCATTGGATTACAGCCCACCTTAATCCAGTATGACCCCATCTAAACTTGGTGATTTTTACAAAGACTCTCTTTCCAAGTGAAGGTACATTTTCAGGTACTGGAGGTTAGGAGTAGAACACATCTTTTGGGGGGAACACAATTTTTTAAGGGCTTATTTATGTATTTGGCTGTGCCTCTTCTTTGCACACAGGATTTTCAATCTTCATTGCAGCTTGCATTCTCTTAGTTGCAGCATGGAAGATCTAGTTCCCTAACCAGGGATCAGTCCCAGGACCCTTGCACTAGGAGTGTGGAGTCTTAGTCACTGGACCACCAGGGAAGTCCCAGGGGGCACACTATTTATACATATTACGATTGGCTAAAAGATGCTGCAGTAACAACCGTATCCCCAGATCTCAGTGGTTTTTTATGTCCAAGTTTGTTTTTCCACTTACCAAGTCTGCAGTGGTAAGTGGGACTGGTTGCTTTCATTTTGTGGTTCTGCCACATCACCATGGGGCTCTCGGGGTTACCACAGCTCCCAGGGTGATCACAGCAAGTCGCCAAGGCAGAGACAGCTAAACGGATGCACAGGGGTCCTGGAATGTATGGCATGTGCTCACCAACAAGTTCATTACCACTAGATATTTCCTATGCTCCCCTAGTCCCCTGGGCCTTAACCACTGCTGGGCACGGCCACGGCTCTGCTGGTCACCATGAACACCTGCTTCTGCAGCTTTCAATGTCTCTAAATGGTGTTAGGGAAATTAAAATGGAAGAAGTCTTGTTCAGACTTAAGAAGCAGGAGAGCAGTGCTCTGACCTTGCTTCTGACTGACCCGCCTGGACACTCCCGGGATCCTGTGCCTGCCCGCAAGCACAGGAAGTCAGGCAACACTTTAGATAAGGAAGGGAGTGAGTCTTGGAATCCTTGAGCCCCTGAGGGTCTGGCCAAACCTCTGGGGTCTAACGAAATCCTATGACTCACAAGGTGAAAGAAACAGCATTGTGAAAACGTGGAAGTCAAACCAGAGCTGCATGTGGGGGCACAAACTGATGATGATATCAGTTTGCGGTCTGATAGTATAAGTAGGAATCCCCCAAACAGCAATCTGAAGTCTCAGCCATGCAGTGGACACACTGCCCGGGAGCTTTTCCTGTTTGGGACTCCAGATTGCTGTTATTCAGGACTTCCCAGCATGCCATTCAAGTGTGAATGCTGGTTGGCCCGATTTGTTGATGTACATGCTGTTATTCTTCTCTGCTGTTTCTAGTTCTCTTTTCTTTTAATGACTACATATTGAAATTAAGTTAAAGAATCCTCTATTAAATATTGAAATTGTAATAAATGGTTTCTTTTGTTAACGAATCCTTTGAAACTGAAACAAAGAAAAACTCTTAGCAAAACATAAATTGGCGACATGCGCAGGATTCGTGAAACAAAATGCCACTCTTTAAGAAGAAAGAGGTTAAGATTAATGAAGATTTTATTCCTGGATGGGAAGATTTGCCTTACTGTTCGTTAGCTACTGAATGGGGCATATCCACTGGATTGTGTGAGAACGGAGACCCCAAGTTAAGGCAGACTGAAGCTTTAGAATTTATTGATTGTGGCTTGTGCCAACTGAGAAACGACAAGAATGTACAGTGCTGAGTCGGAGAGGCCAGATCCTCCTCTCTGCCTACCTATAAGGTACAGGAAGCCAAATTAAAATTGGTTGAAGAGAAATTAAAATCGGATAAAGAGTTATGCAATTTACAAGGATAACTGTCCATGTTACAATGTCAAAGTTACATTTTAGCTGACCAAGTCTCCACTTTTCAGTCAGTAGGCAGAAAAGCTGCTGTAAAGGTTGCAGAAGTTAAATAGCAAAAGCAGTGCTTTCGATATCAGCAGATGAACAAAAAGAAAGTTCATCTGGCGACAGCTAAAGCAGGAAGAGATTGGGACCCCGATGCTTGGGATGGGAGATTAATCCCTCCAAAATTCAAGGACCTGCTTAGACTGTAAAGGTTTCAGAAATACAGTGGGCTAAAGGACATAGATTTTGTGTGAGTGTTAAGTCGCTTCAGTCGTGTTCAACTCTTTGCCACCCCATGGTCTGCAGCCCACCAGGCCCCTCTGTCCATGGGGATTCTCCAGGCAAAAATACTGGAGTGGGTTGCCACGCCATTCTCCAGGGGATCTTCCCTACCCAGGGATTGAACCCACGTCTCTTACGGCTCCTGCATTGGCAGGTGGGTTCTTTACCACTAGCACCACCTGGGAAGCCCTAGAGAGGTTTTACCTAAAGCTAAACAACAGATAATGGAATTTTAAAACTCCCCAGGCAAAAAGGAGACTCAAAAATATATAAGGCTATTTGGTTTCTGGAGACAACATATTCCACATTTGAGTCAGGTATTGCGTTCACTTTACAAAGTAGCTCAATGTGATGGAAGTTTATTAAATAATTAGGCCATTTCCAAATAAAATAAGATGCTAAAACCTTAATTACTAAACACTGGCTTCCTCCTGCAGAGAAACTAACGCTATTTTGGACTATTAATTGTCAACTAAAAAAACTGCACAAAGCGAGAGTCCTGAGTTGAGTTTTATTGGGGGCAATATGAAGACTGCAGCCCGGGAGACCGAAGCCCAGGTAGCTCTGAGAAACTGTTTCAAAGAGGCGGGGGGAAGGGACAATGTATATGTGATTTTGGTAAAGGGGGGAGTGCAAACATGCAGGCACATATTTTTTGTAGAAAGTTTCTGCTGGTCTCATGAAGCTTCTGCTACTCATGAGAAACAGTCGTCAGCATGAACAATTTTAGTGCTTTTCTAGATGTGAGGAGATAGAAGAATTGAGCTCATAAAATTAGCTCCCAAGAATATCTAACTGACTAAAGACCTGTCCTACCAGTTTTCCCGGAGCACAGAGTGCCTCGTTTCTGCTCTCCACCCAACTCCTTCAGGGAGCGTTGAATGTCAGCAGCTGCAGTGGCACTTGATTTAATCCTTGTAGAGGTAGAAATCCTTGTAGAGGCAGATGGCAAACCGGCATGGCAAGTGCCAATTTGTGGCTGACATAATGAATATGTTAGGTACCATCCTGAGATCTTCTCTATAAGCAAGTAAATATTTTTTTTAGAAATTAGCACTGGTATTTATGGTCACTAACCTGACCTGCCTCTTGAGAAATCTGTATGCAGGTCAGGAAGCAACAGTTAGAACTGGACCTGGAACAACAGACTGGTTCCAAATAGGGAAAGGAGTACGTCAAGGCTGTATATTGTCACCCTGCATATTTAACTTATATGCAGAGTACATCATGAGAAACGCTGGACTGGAAGAAACACAAGCTGGAATCAAGATTGCCGGGAGAAATAGCAATAACCTCAGATACGCAGATGACACCACCCTTATGGCAGAAAGTGAAGTGGAACTCAAAAGCCTCTTGATGAAAGTGAAAGTGGAGAGTGAAAAAGTTGGCTTAAAGCTCAACA